>NC_058406.1:74958816-75558816 GCF_002201575.2 Neomonachus schauinslandi | reverse complement strand
TCAGGCTATCACTTGCCCTGGCAAAGGAACACTGCCAAGTTGTGCTTTTGCAGAGGAGGGGAGGCTCTGATCTATCTGTGCAGGCACTCCTTCATTCATCCTGATTTTTTTGCTATTTGACAGAGCCAGAAAGGAGGGCAAGTCCAAGGTGTCACTGGCATCTCAAGTCTCTGGGATTCCCTTGTGGGCTCAGGAGCTGAGGGATCCCAGAAAGGCTAAAGCTTTTCTGCCATTTGCCTGCAACTGGGTTGATGACATGGGTTTCTTCCAGGTCCCCCAGATGTTTAGGGTGGGTCCAACGTACACTTAAAAGGATCCAGCGGGTTCCCAGTCTGGTCCACACCCATAATTCCTGGAGTTGAGTGACTCAGCATTTTAGAAGATACCTCTGTGCTAACTCACACCTCCTCCCCAGACCCAGTCATGAGGAAAGGGTGTTGCACGCTAAGGGCTGTGTCACCTGTGGGCTGGGAACACATTCTGGGCCTTTCCACCGCAGCTTTCACTTAAATCCTGGGGTTCACAATGCAAGCTGGCATTCTGCTACCCCGTTTCCAGCCAGACTATGGTGACATTGCCACAATCCATGAAGACTCCTTAGTGGGTCATGATGTCCTTGACCACCCTCTCTCCTTAGCCAGTTTTAAATGTATTAACTAAAGGAGAGAAGAAGTGTAGATGGTCTATATAGAATTTGGGGTAAAGAAGGGTATCTACACAGCCCGGAGGCCGACCTGCAGGAGACTGTGGACCTGGCTCTCAGTCACACACTAAAGGTGTGTGCACACAACAACCCTCAGTCCAAGGGTCTTCCCGGAGTCAGTCCCTTGTGCTCGGGTACAATTGAGCTCTGGACCTTTAAGCTGAGTAGCTGAGTTCTGTTCCAGTCCACCAGTGACACAGCCCCCGAATGTGAAACAGCCTCCCCTGGGGGGTGATTTAGCACTGAGGAATCTTCCGAAGCCCTGAGTCCAAAGTCTCCTCAATGCCTCAGCCATAGGCATCTCAAAATACATGCTTCTAGCTTCAGCTGAGCACAGGCCATGGATACCGAGTACAAGAGTGTGACCCAGACATGGCGAGGACTCTGTGCAGAGCCACACTGACATTAATAGATATTCCCTACTGGAACTTCTCGAGTGGAAGAGCAAATGCTGAATGTGGGCAGAACCGTGGCAGTTTGATGATTTCCAAAGTTACCATTATTTATATATTTATATATGCATTTATATATAATTTATATATACATTTTGCATGTAGTGAGGTGGATACTACAGGGCACAAGTTTTGGAAAAAGACACAGCTTTTAAGCAGCTTCTCGTCTTTCATGTATATGTGCCGACCTATGGCTCACAATATATGTTTACTGCTATATTTTTATAATATTAATAAACAACAAGTTAATGTAAATGTCCACTTACAGGAGAATGATTAAGTCAATTGTTACACAATGGGATAATCTTTAGCAGATTAATGATATAGAGAAATACGATATCTTGCTAAGTAAAAAAAAAAGACTAAAATATTAGATGAACTGAATTTTGAACCTGTCCCCACACAAAACCAACAAAAAGCAATGTATAATATACATACATTTTTTAAAAAGATTTATATTTATTCATTCATGAGAGACAAAGAGAGAGAGAGAGGCTGAGGCAGAGGGAGAAATAGGCTCTCTGCTGAGCAGGGAGCCCAATGCGGGACTCGATCCCAGGACTCTGGGATCATGACACAAGCCGAAGGCAGATGCTTAACGTCTGAGCCACCCAGGTGCCCTACATACATTTTTGTATACTGAAAAATACTAACCTGATATATACCAAGATGTATGTAGTTATCTTTCTTCTTATGTTTTTCTACAGTGGTTATGTTCTAATCTTACAATTAAAAAATGTTATTGCTTTTTAAAAAGGACACTTAGAAATTGTTTATTTTGGAGACTTAGGGGGAAGACTCTGGTCCTTCTACTAACATGCGCACACTGTGCACTGAACTCAAGTGCTGATAACGTGAGCCGAGTCCAGGGGACGCAGGCCAAGGACGCCGGTCACGGCTGCACCCTTCCCCTTCATATCCCTGAGCTGATTAGTCCCCAGATCAACCAATGAAGTCAAACCATACACTTTGTTCATAAGCAGCGTCACTCACATTCTTAACATGCGCTGTGGAGCATACAGCCTGGGAGGGGCTCCTTCTCTGCTTTGCTGCCCCTCTGTGCCTGGAGCCCATCCACACTCAGGGATGAGTAGGCAGCACCTGCTCAGGAGCTCCAGCACCTGCTGGTGGCCGGGGTCTGCCAACCCACATTTGTACCCTTAGAGGCAAAAGGTCCTATTTATCCTCACCTGAACACCCTAACCGAATGAACCCTAAGGGCAAGCTGGAAGGGTAGAAGGAGTCACAAGATGGTGGCATTCAGCCCAAAAGGTATGGAAAAGGTGGGATGGCAAGGTGCCTTGTGGAGGGGGGAGAAGGAGAGGGATGCGGGGTTCCTGCCGGCTGTGTTCATGGTGTTCCAGGTATCTCTCACATCAGCTGAAAGCTCTTCTGATCCATTGCCCAGATACTGGCCATAGTAAAAATCGCCCTCCTCTGCCCTTCCAGAGGGACAAATCATAAGGCCCAATCCCTTTTGGACATGTGTGTCACCATGTCTTGGCTTCTTTTTTTTTTTTTTTTTTAAGATTTATTTATTTATTTGTCAGAGGAGAGAGAGAGAGAACAAGCAGGAGGAGCGGCAGGCAGAGGGAGAAGCAGGCTCCCTGCTGAACAAGGAGCCCGATGCGGGGCTCGATCCCAGGACCCTGGGATCATGACCTGAGCCGAAAGCAGATGCTTAATCAACTGAGCCACCCAGGTGTCCCCATGTCTTGGTTTCTGAAGGATTTGACCCTCTGGGTGATTTATGGAATTTGACTTTGAGGGTCTAGAGGGCACATGAGCCGTGCAGGTGCTAAGTGAAGAGAATGAAAACAACAAAAGATACCACTTATTCATTCATTCATTTGTTCATCTACTGCATATTGACTGTATAGTATGTGCCCTTGGGTTACAGCAAGGAACATGGCAGATGAGGACCCCACCCTCATGGAACTGACCTTCCAGGGTGATGGGAGAGAGACGATAATCAGGCCAACAATAACTTATAATGGTAAGTGTAATAATGAAACTATCACATCAAGATGTGATAGAGAGTACCTGAGGGCAGGGGTGCAGGGTTCCTGTAGACCGCCCACTGTGTCCATCACGGGCCCTGGAGGGGAGAGAGGGAAATGATTCTCAGTAAAGTAGGAGGGTGCCCTTCGGCTGTGTGTGTATGTGGTCATGTCCTGGGGCTCTCCCCTTCAGCCTAAGTTTTTCTCTTCCTTAAATTTGTCTCACTTAATGGTAAGGAGGACTCCTGGGGTCGATTTACATGTGGGTCTTTTAGAGAAAGGAAGGAGTCAAAGAAGCACTGGGGTCCCAGGTAGAGGGAGAAGAAAGCAGGTGTCTGGCATGATGTGTCCTACACCCTTTCCCCTGCCTCGGAGCTCAGCTTGATGAACTCCTGTCTGAGCTTTCTGGAGAGAGGCTGCAGACTAACGCAGGCAAAACTTCTATCACTGAGGACTCTGAGGGCCACAGGGCCACAAGCGTTCTGGTTGTGAACAGTTGTATGGGTGTGTGTCCAGTATAATAAATGCTCAACCATGCTAATTATTATACTACTTTTTAAATGACGAAATAGGAGACAGAATTAGGGAAGGGAACATCCCATACAAATGTGGCTAATGTAGAGGTTCCTGGGCATCTAGAAGGCCTGAAGCTCTGGGAGGATCCAGGGCCTCTCCACGCTGTGTAGACATCAGCCTTCTCACAGGAGAGCCACTTGAAGAAGCCAGGATGGCAGCCAGGGGCAGGACGGGGACCTTACCAAAAGGTGGAAAGAGGGAGAGAAGAAGCCATAGGAGGAAAGGGAAAGAGGAACTTCTTTTTCCTTTCAGTCCTTTCTTTTTTTTTTATTTAAATTTTAATATTTTTTTATTTTATTTTTTTTTAAGATTTTTAAATTTATTTATTTGAGAGAGAGAATGAGAGAGAGAGAGCACATGAGAGGGGTAGGGTCAGAGGGAGAAGCAGACTCCCCGCTGAGCAGGGAGTCCGACGCGGGACTCGATCCCGGGACTCCAGGACCATGACCTGAGCCGAAGGCAGTCGCTTAACCAACTGAGCCACCCAGGCGCCCCCAGAATTTTAATATTTTTTTAGAGAGAGATTGAGAGTGAGCACAAGCAGGGGAGGGGCAGAGGGAGAGGGAGGTAGAGAATCTCAAGCAGGTTCCATGGTCAGCCCGGAGCCCGATGTGGGGCTTGATCCCACAATCTTGAGTTCGTGACCCTGAGATCACAACCCGGAGATCATGACCTGAGCTAAATCAAGAGTTGGATGCTTGGGGTGCCTGGGTGGCTCAGATGGTTAAGCATCTGCCTTCGGCTCAGGTCATGATCCCAGGGTCATGGGATCGAGTCCCGCATCGGGCTCCCTGCATCAGGCTCCCTGCTCGGCGGAGAGCCTGCTTCTCCCTCTCCCTCTGCTGCTCTCCCTGCTTGTGCTCTCTCGCTCTCTCTGTCAAATAAATAAGTTAAATCTTGAAAGAAAAAAAAGAGTTGGATGCTTAGCCAACTGAGCCATCCAGGCACCCCTACTTCTAGTCCTTCCTATTCATCAGTAAGCTGAAAGCAGAGTGTTGGAATAACACATGCATAGCAAGATGGGAAATAAAAACAATGTATTCATTTTGTGCAGTGTCTGTACCGCTCAGTAAGAAGGAAGTACATAGGCATATACAGGCTGTGAGATACAAACTGCGTAACGTTAGTGATTCTACGTGAGTTAAATGCTCTATATTTGCATGTAAAACAGGTATTGCACAATATATAGATGAATGGCAAAAATTTGTGCTAATAATCTAAAATGTTCATTTGTCTTTATTTGCAATGCTCTATAGCAAATAAAAAACACCACGGCAAACAGAGACCACAGGTGAAACGAACAAGCTTTATGTTTCAGTACTTTCAAAGGCACTTCTTTCTCTGCTTTTTCAATAAGGGACGCCACATCTTCATTTTGCATTGGGGCCCACAAATTATGTAACTGGCCCTGGCAAGGAGTCTATATCCATGCTGCAGGTTTAAAAAATGTGTCTGTGTCACCATCCTTGGACCCCAGGGGAATCTCGGGAGCACTCCTCACCTCATCCCACCCAAAAAAGAGATGCGTGGACCATTGATGAGCAAAGATGCAGTAGGGCCGCGTTATCTGAGGGAGCCTCAGTGGGGCAAACAGCTTCCCCCTTTGCTTGTCTTTCCTTTCCTCAAGAAGGGTAAAGTCTGGAGGACTAAGATGAAGGTGCTGTTCACCCTCAGCCAGATTTTCACTAAGGCTCAGATCTGCCTGTAGCCTGCAAAAAACCTGGCTCCTCCTAGCTCATCTGAAGACAATTTGGGGGCTTGTGGCCAAAGACCATATCAGGGATATAATTTTTCCCCTCTGTGTATTTGTATGTATATGTGTCTGTGAATCTCCTTCGGGGCTTATCTTGGTAGTGGAGGCTCAAAGATTTGCGGTTCTTGATTGGGACCCTCAAACCAGCACCTCAGGCTCTCAGAATCCATTTCCCTCTAGGGAGTCTGCGCGCTGGGGCTGAGGAGAGAGCATGGAGGACTGAGGAAATGGTGAGCAGGTCTGGGAGGCAGGTCTGGGAGGCAGCACTGGGAGGACAGACCTGCCAGGGAGAGCGCTCCCCGCCTCCCCCTCCAGGCAGGCAGCGGATGTGGGGACTGAGGAGCCCTACTGCTAACGAGTGAGTGAGGACAGGGGAATCAATCACCAGGGCCAGGCTGGGTGACACCACCTCAGGCCTCCTGTCAGCGAGCTGGCCTCTCTCCTACCTGGGCCTGGCAGCGGGGAGTCTGGAGGGTCCTAAGCCAGTGAGATGTGTGCCAAGGCAGGCCCTTTCCAAGGCTGCAAACAGCTCCCAGGGGTTTGAGCACACTGGGGGTTTGTTTCAGCTCATTTGCCTGCGTCCAAAGAATCAACCAGAGTCAGCAAGCCCTTACAAAAGACTGAGCTCCTTGGAGAGAAAGCAGCTTGTTAGAAAGGCAGCACCTACAAGACCTTGTAGGTTTATCTTTCTATGGCACCATTTTTGGGGGCAATGGGAAATCAAGGGATATTAGGAACATTCATTCATTCACTCAGTGTTTATTATCTACCTATTCTGTGAAAGAAAATGCTGTTCCAGGAGATGAGACAGACTGAGGGAAGAAAACCCAGGGCACCTTTGAGTGACGGAAAAGTTTAGCCAGCATTTAAGAAAATGAATAGTGCCAATAATTAGAAAAGATAAGGGGTTCTGGAGTTTGGACTTTATTTTAATTCCTTGTGCAAATGGGAACCATGAAAAGTTTTTGTCACTGTCACTGCTTTTGAGGTGTCACGTACATGCAGCAGAATTCATCCTTTTTGTCATTCTGATGTTCGTAAATGCATATAGTCTTGTAAATACCACCATGACCAAGCTACAGAACATTCCCATCATGCCACAGAATTTTCTTGTCTCTTTGCAGGAAACCCTTCCCCCCACATAGCCCCTTATAACCACCGATCTGTTGACTGTCTCTCTAGTTTTATTTTCCAGAGTGTCCTATACATGGAATCATAGCGCAAGTAGCTTCTTGAGTCTAACTTCTCTCACTTAGAATACCACATCTGAGATTTATCCAGGTTTTTGTATGTCAACAGTCATACGTTCCCTTCTTTTCTCACCACTATTCTGTTCTGTGGATGTGTCACAGTGGGTTCATCCATTCATCGGTTGAAGGACTTTTGGGTTATTTCCAGGTTTTGGTGGTTGTGAACAGACTCCCTAAGAACAGTCATGCACAGGTTTTTGTGTGAATGTAAATTTTCAGTTCCCTTGGGCAAATATCTAAGCATGTAAGAGTAGGAGCGCTATGTCAGACCAGTGTTCATAAGTGTGTATTTAACTTTATTTAAAAGAAAACCTTGTCAAACTGTTTTCCAAAGCAATTGTAGTATTTCGTATCCTCCCCAGCGGAGTATGGAAATTCTAGTTATTGCACATCTTATCCTCACCAGCACTTGGTATTGTATTTTTATTCTTAACTCTTCTAATAGGTATGTGATAGGTATGCAATCGGTCATGGTTTTAAACCGCATTGACTAATGCTGTTGAGCATCTTTTCATGGGTTCATCTGCTGTCCGTATATGTGTTAGGGTGAAAGATCTGTTCAAGTCTGTTCAAGTGACACGATCATAGTTGTGCATGAGGAAGATTATCCTGGCAGCAGGGTACAGCCTTGCTACTGGACATGCTGAATCAGGACCTTGGACTCATTCCAACAAGATCTCCAGGTGGCTTGTATGCATGTTAAACTTTGAGAAGCGCTACTGTACAGGAGTAATTGGAGGAGAGGGGAAAAATGCTGGGATTAATTGTTGCGATACGGAGAAGTTGGGGACGCTGAGCAGTCAGAAGGCTAAGGAAGTAAGAATCTATGCATCTCCTGCTGACCTGCTCTGGAAACCTGGCTCATAGTTTGAGTTCCTGCGTTCCGCTGCTGGATGAAGGCCCATGTGGTAGCAAAGAGGGCCTTCAGAGGAAACCATTCCCTGGAACGGCAGACCCACCTGTTCAGGCCTCCTGTCATGGCCGGTGGGGCCGGAGTGTAGGGAGACCTGTCAGTATGGCCGAGCAGGATAGGATTCTGTTTCATCAATCACGCCAGCCAATACTGACAGGACCTGTGTGTCGGCACGTGGATCAGGCTCTGCCCTCAGGTGAAAGTGCATGGTCTAGATGAGGAGACAGGCAGACACCATTGCCACTCAGTATAGATGAATGGCCTAGCAGAGACTTCTATACAGTTCTGTGTAGTCTCATCCTCAGCACAGCCCTGTGAGGTGGGGACTGTTATAAGCCTCATTTTATGAGAAAGTATCCACGGGCACGGGGGGATTCAGGGACTCACCCTACGTCTCATAGTTCGATGCCCACTTGGTCAGGCTCCAAAGCTTGTGTTCTTAACTGACCATGTGCTAATGAGCCAGGGGCTGTCCCAGAGGACCCTGAGGAGAACTGACACAGAAACCAGTGTCCCTGGCCCCAGCAGCTCCCAGTCCTTGCCCCAGCCCCGACTTTGCCCAGGGGGGCTGATGATGTTGAACAGATGCCGAGACAAAGTCTTCTAGCTGCCTGTAGACGATTCGAGCACAGACTGGAGGCACCGGGCTTTCTTGCTTGCTGCGGAGCTGCCCTCTTGGTCAGGCCTCCGTGGTCATCCTCTGCTCCGGCCCCTGCCTTTTACTGCAGGCGGAGCTGGACAGTATCAGAAGCTTGGCTCTCCTTAGATCCCACATAACTGTGGATTTCTCCTCTATCCAAGGAGATAAAGCCAAAGACAGACTTTTGCGATTTCTCAGCCTCCCCCGACAGCATTGAGGCCTGTGCATTGTTAAGATTTCCAAAAAGCAACTCTGCTGTAGGTTTTAGAAGTAAGCCTGGAGATGTGGGGTGGACATGACCCCTGGGATATCTTTGTAAAGGCCTCGTGCCCCCTTGACCCATTGAATGTTGTAAGCTCCTTGAGTGCCAGGACGTAGATCCCTTTATGTTCCTCTCTCAGTGCCTTCCCGCCGTGCTGGCCTAAGACAGATGTGCTGACAGTGTTGGGATGTTGGAGCTTGGAGGGGCTGTGGTTCGTAGGAGTGAGGGGCACAGACTCTGGAGCCAGGCTGTCTGGCTGAATCTTGTCCTTGCCACTTACTAGCAGTGTGACCTTAGGCAAGTAACTTAACCTCTCTGGGCCTTAGTTTTTCCTCTGTAAGATGAAGATGAAAGTCCCTCCCTCCTAGAGTTGTTGTGAGGTTTAAATGAGTTATTACAAGTAAAGTGCTTAGAAAAGTAGCCCACAGTAAGCGCAAATAATAAGCATAGTGTAAGACAGCAGTCTTTGGAATTAGGCCTGGTTTGAAATTTCAGCTCTGTCCCTTTCTAGCTATAACCTCCAGCAAAGTCCTGAGCCTGAATTTTAGCTTCAAACTGAAAAATCGGGACAAGACCTTTAAAGGAGGATGAAGGAGAGGATTAAAAAGTAGTAAAGAGCTGGCCCAGTACCTTCTCAGAGTAAGACTGCTGCAATCACTTGGTTTCTTCACCCATTGTCTGCCTGATCTGAGGGTGAGGGAGACAAGGCTGCTCTCTTGTCATCCTGGTGAGGAGCCTTGGCCCCGTCCAGGACAGAATCATGAAGCAACTGGAGGTTGTGGGCAACGGGGCAGCTGGGCTGTCCAGAGAGGACCTAACCCTTCTAGGGCAGAACTAGCAAGACCAGTTTGGTGGGAGGCCTGGAGGAAGATGAGCAAGAAAACCCTGCCCCAGAAAGTAAATGCAGAAGGTATGGCCGCTGTCTGGCCCCAAGGGAGTGGAAAGAAGGCTGGATGGATGTTGGGTCTCCCCCACGCCGCGGTTACCCGGTACCTCTGTGCATCCCGGCCCTCGGCAGTCTGCTGGGAGCCTCGTCCTGTCACAGAGCAGCACCCCTCTCCCTGTTTCTGTGCATTCCAGGCTCCCTACAGACAAATCTGTGCCCTTCACAAAGCTCATGGACAAAATCAGAGTAGTTCCAGGAAAGTAGGATCAAGAACAAGGACGAGGAGATAAAGCAAACATCTGCTGAATATTAGTGGAGAAACCCTGACTGTTGGTGTAAATATCACCCAGGGTGGCCACAGGGTCTTCTGGGTTTCTGTGCTGTTGGCCGTGGGCGGGTGGTCTGACGAAGCCTTTTATCACCTTCCTCTTCTGATGCGCTGCTATTGTGACCATAGCAGTAGGGCCCTTCACCGTTCTGGGCACAGTCTTTGGAAGCCCCCAGAGAAGGGTGCATGGCACTGGGGGGGCGGGAGCTGACTCGGGAGAGGTGGGCAGGGCGGGATCCCAGAGGCTCTTGACTGCAGAGCCAAGGAACCTGGCTTGTGTACTGAGGGCAACAGTCAGCCAGTGAGGGACTTCAAGCAGGGAAGCTGAATGATTTGGTGGGTGTTTTAGAAACTCTTTTCACAGCTTGTGTGGAGGATAAGCTCCTGAGAAAGATAAAACGTTGGCTTATTTTTTTTCTTAAATATGCTATATTTTTTAAGCAAAGCCTAAATCACCAACTTCGCTTTTCTCTATGTATTTTTTATTTGATCTCTTTAAGAGGTTATGGGAGAGTTTTATTAACTTAAGCCTCTGATGATGCCCTAATTTGTCCTCTCCCCACCATTCTCTTGCCAGAGAAATAAAGCAGCCTTCCCAAACTTGTGCGGTGGGTTTTGGCACAACCAGGAAGGATTTCACATAGTCTGGATTCTCAGAATTGTACTCGAAGGAGACCCTGTGGCCATCCACCCACACAACCAGGTTCACACTTAACCTCCTAAAAAGTCACTTTGGACTCAGAGCACACTCAAGCTTTGGAAACTTGGCTCCGAGTTCAAGTCCCACATTAGACATTTGCAGATCACTGCCTCAGTTTCTTTCTGCGTCACTGGGCTCACGTTGTTAATGTTCCTCAGGGAGTTTCCTGCCAGTTCCTTCACTGTATTATAAATGTAAACACAGTACCAAAGTTGGCCTTCAGCCCAGTGTGGCTCCTCAGGAAATGTGAGTGGTAAACAAATGTTGAACAGAGAAGTCAATGCTGACTGCCTTCTCTTCTAATACTGCCAACGTATCTTTCCCTTTACCATGAAAATTGGCTTCAGCCCCATGAGTCTGGCAGTCTACCCACTGCCCTCTGCCTCCAGAACACCCCTGATGGGAAAGATCTGTATGCAGAGGATGTCATGAAGCTGCATGTATCGTGTACTGTGGATTTCACAGAAATGCTTCTGTAATTTGAAGTGGAAAATGGTATACCATATATCACTTTAACTAATTGATCTCAAACTCTGTGCTATTCCTGAAGGTCATATAAATGCATCGCTGTCCTTGATACAAAAGGCTTCCAAACTGTACAATGATGAACAGGTACAGTCCTGTCCAGAAGATACTACGATCCTGTGTAGTACTTTGCTTCCAGTCCAAACCTCATGCATCTAGCCTTGAGTCCTCGGAGGCAAAAAAAAAAAAAAAAAAAGGTGAAAACCTTTAGGTCACATAAGTAAACAAAGTTTGAGCTTTTTAAACAGGATGTTGTTGGACTCAAATTGGACTTCGGGCTAAGGGGAATGAACAGTGCCTTTAACCACCCTGAGGCTTCCAAAGAAAAGTACGGCAGGCTTGAAAGGAATCATGCTTCAGACAGGTTAGGACTTTTCCAAAAAAGAAGAAACAAATAGAAATCTGTACTTTTTGAGCAAGAACTGGTAAGATAGTCTCAGTTCGCTTAATAAAAGCATGTTTAAACCTATCTCAGAGATGGGTCTATAAAGCATCCTCGCCGGAAATCAGAGATGGGAGTGGGGAAAGGTGGAGGTCACTTGATTTTCCCTCAGAGAACTAAGTGTGGTCCCAACAGGATACATTATCCCCTGGGTCTGAATAAAGCCCCGAGCAACACAGCTGGTGCCAGATTTCACCGTGACACCATCTGGGCCCTGTTCTTAATGCTCAACATCCATTTTCTCTAAATGAAACACTAACCTGGAACAAGACAGAGCTTACGAGAGGACTCACATACAGCTCAGTCCTTATGAGAGAGGGTGGCAAATAGTGACCACAGGTGGCAAAAATCCAGGTGGGAGAAACACCCTCCAGTGTGCCTTTCAGAAGTCGGAGATGTCCCATCCATATTATACTATAAGCCTCTCCTCTATCTTGAATTTTTAAAAACCTCAGAGGCCATCTTTATATTTCCCACCGTCACTTATGTGTTTTGTTTCACTATCAGATGTATTTCTATCATCAAATGATTGTTTCATAGCTTCATTTTAACTATTCTATTTTACTCCAAACCCCTTTTCCTGGGCCAGACCGGGACCCCAAAACACAATCACCATCAATTATTATCCCAGGGAATTCAGGAAAAGCTTAGAATAATATCCCTTAGGATCACTTTCTGGAATCAACATTTTACAGCAAGCCTGAATATTTCTTCCTTTTGCCACAAGAAAAAAAACTCACTGGAGAAATCATGTTGCCGATGAAACTGAAAAGAGTACACAAAGTCAAATGTCCCACATAAATCTTACAGCTAGAGAAATGAGAACAGCTTCCCTAAAAAGGGATGAGGTTAAATGGAATTATGTGATCATGTTGAGCTGTGTTTACAAGATTCAAGCTTAGGGTGAGCATAATGATCAGGATAAAACCAGCTTGCTAACTTTGTTTTTAAATGTATTTGAAAATGTCAAAGATAGCAAAATTAAAAATTTACAGAGGGCTGGAAGTGTTTTTTTAAAAGAATGCTTTTCTTTGCCCAAATTTCCAAGTTAATAGAATTATTAACTTGTGAAATTGACATTTGAAAAGCTACATATTAGTTTAAACCAGACTTGATTAGTACAATGTCTTTACCAACTTTCCCCCTACCTGTTCTTTCATCCCATTTATCATTATATCATAGGCATTTTTCCATGCTATAATCTCCCTTCATAATTATCCTTTAATTTATACATTAGTATTCGCAACCACTAAATGCACAATACATTTATTATTCTCTTTTTGGTTGCTTCTAATTTCTCACTATTATAAATATTGCCACAATGAGCATTTTACGGACTTTAGCTTCTATTTTTAGAAGTAGAAATAATGGATTAAATAGTATGTATATCTATATGTGTCTGGATATAGTTTGCTAGATTATTTTTCAAGAAGATTATACATAGTTATCCAGTCATTATCAATGAATGAGAAACTTGTTCTCACCAGCTTTGGGTATTAAGATGTAAAATTTGCTCATTAAACAGCAAAATAATTTACCTGAAAGCTTTAAAATTTCTAGGAAGGCAAACATGGCCATCTTTGTCTCTGCTTTCTTAAACTGCTTTCTGCTTAGAAAGTTGTTCCCTTCCCCCTTCAAGAGCATTGGATTTGCAAATGTGGGGAGGGCAGGATGCTCCCCCTGGCTTAAGCCACACCCTAGGAAAACTACATCAAAACATCTGGAAGTGGGTCCTGGGCCCCAGGTGATTCCAATGTGTATCCAAGTCTACCAGTGGGACAGAAGGTAGGGATCAAAGTTTGTTTTGAAAGGGGCAAATGAGAAAAGGAGTACTGGGGACAGAGAGGCAATAGTTTCCTTTCATGAAGTTTGATCGAAGGCAGAGAGAGAATGAAAGTAGCTTGAAGAAGCAGCAGTGTCAAAGAAAGGTGCTTTTAACAAAGAGTAGGTGAGCTGCATAGGTTTGAAGGCAGAGGGAGGGATTCCATGGAAAGGGAGAAAAAGATGTGAAAACCTGAGAGAAAGATGAAGAAAGCAGGAATGAGGGGAAGGCATTGGCCCAGGAAGAGGGGTCAGCATAGGTTAAAGGGAAATCATTCTTGCTGAAAGAGATGTGAAGGAGCGAGTATGGGAGGAAATGCTGGGACATTTTGAGGTGTGGGAGTTTGCATCAGCTGGCCCTGAACTTTGCAGAGGTGCAAGAAGCTCTAGGGAGTGGAGTCAGGGCAGGGGAACCACTGTGGACAACCACTGTGGGGAAGGGGAAAAGAGGAAATAAAAGCACCTCGTACTAGGTGCAGCCAGTTTGGTCAACTGGCCAACAGCACTCCTGATGAAAGTCCCCATTGAGAAGGGACAACAGACTAATGACTAAAATTAGGCTTGGAGATTATTGGCTGTCATCCATTCACATGATCCTTGCAAGTTTGTGCCCCTGAGCTGGCTGTATACTTTGTATCAGCCAGGGTTCGATCAGAAAAGCCAACTATGCATGACATATAATGAGGTTTTTTTTAAAATGTGGGTTAGAACTGAAGCAGTCGTGGGACCTGGTGGAGAAGTCTTTCCAAGACTGTTGCCTCTGCATGTGGCATTGGGACTGAAGTCACCGTGGGTCAGCAGGGACTGAAAAGAGGATATGCAGTCAGGGACAAGTTGGAACTCATGAGGACAACTAGTACCCACATTTGTATCCCTGCCTGCAGCTTTGAGGATGTGGGTGACCTGCAGAAGCAGCTGGTGCCCTTTGTTGGAGCTGCACATGTACCTGGCCCAGGACCTGAGAGGAGGGAGCCCCACATCAACAAAGTAGCCCAACATAGGCCTGACAACATAGGTGAGCTGCCAAAGTGCCTGGTGCCTCCCCAGACCTTGGGAGCATGGAAGTGGCTGCCTCATTTTTGTCTGCCAGCTCTCACCCAGAACCAGAACCACAGGGGGCAGTGAATTCTGGGAAACTTCGCTTCAGTGTGCTGATACCTTACAACCTCACCACACACACACATGCACACACAGTCTGTGTTCAGAAATTTGTTGTTGTTTTTAGATAGGGAGATAGAGTGGGGGAGGGGCACAGGGAGAGGGAGAGAGAGAATCTCCATCAGACTCCCAGCTGAGTAAGGAGCCGGACTCCGGCCTGGATCCCACAGCCCTGCGATCACGACCTGAGCTGAAATCAAGAGTCCACGCATTAGGGACTGAACCACCCAGGCGCTCCCAGAAGTGTTTTAAAGCACTCCACAGACTCATGCAGGAATCTGAGACGTGAAGTAGACTGCAAGCAACATTTGAGTTTTATAAGAGGGGAAACGTCAGCCCAAAGGTTACAATTTGGACCCAAAATCTCATCTTGGGTTTCCGCTGGAATGGTGACATTTAAAACTTTGTTTTCTGGTCCTACCCGTGAGTGAGAATGGCAATGCCCTCTCTCTGCAGGCTGTGACCCGAGGCCCAGGAAAACTAGCGCAAGCATTTCGTGTCGTTGCAGCAAGAAGCTTGGGGCCAGAGGCATCCGCAGCGTTTTTAGAAATGTGGCGTTTAGTGAGTTTTTCTCATCTCAGCACCCCCTTGGAGCACACCTGGAGGTGCCGGGGGGTGGATCGGAACACTTGCACAGCTGGCACCTTTGCAAAACGCGCAGGGGGGGCGGGGGGAGCACGTAACTCTCGTGCGGCAGCTCCGCTGTGAACCCGAAAACTCGGCAACGTCCCGGATCCTCATGAAGCTGCTCACATATTTGCCATCCAACCAAGCATGGCTGAAATAACACAATCTCCTTGTTGTAGGTTTGGGGAATGCTGCGTCAGCTAGCCTTCTGGCTGTGTGGCTTCCATTCCCTTCCGTGGAGGTGGCCGCCTGAGGAGCTAGGCCCTCTGGTCCGAGGGTGGGGGACCACGTCTGCTCTGGCATGCGCCCTGCCTGCTTCCTCTGGCACCTGGCCTCGGACCCAAAGGCAATCAACAGCAGGATAGAAGTTAGCCAGCTCTTCCTCCCCGTGCCTGGGAGAGGGTGACGTTTTAGTCCGACTCAGATATCATTGAGTTTTACTACACCTGTGCCATCAAGCTATGCTGGAAAGCAGAGCCATTTAATAGGACCTGGGTTGGAAGGATTTTGGAAAATGTTCTTGGAACCATGAAAGGCTGGCTGCCCAAAGCTTTGCTCCATCTCTCCCTTTTCTTTCCTCCTGGGTTTCCTCTTCCTTCGTCCCCCTTCTCTTCTCTGTCCTTCATTCTCATTCCAGAAACATGTAACCAACCACATGTTTACTGGTCCCAGGCCTGGGATGGGAGCTGGGGATCCTGAGAGGACACAGCCTCCACCCCCAGGGAACTGGCCCAGGCGAGCGTCAGTTGAGCTGAGTCTTGAAAGAGACAGCAGGAGTTACCTGGTGGTCTCCTTTGTTCCTTAGTTCTCATTGCCCTGCCCAAACGTCCTCTTTTCATACATTTTGCCACCGCTAGACTGTCTGAAGAAAGGGGGAAACTGGCAGCCAATAGTAAACCCTGAAGTCACACTTCCTGTGGGCATCTCTGGAACCCATCTCCTGGGTAAAGAAATCATTCTCAAATGCCAAACTCTCGAACTTCCTGACTCCCCAGAAGCACCCAAAGTAAAGTTCCAGACACCTAATCTCTGGCCCACTTTTAATTAAGGCCTCTCAGCTGTGTTGGCCTGTTAAAATTTCTGCAATTCTCTTAAAACCCAAACATACTTGACTTTCAAGGCTCTTTCCTGTTATTCACAGTTTTCTGGGCTTCCTGTGCTGGATTTTGCTGTTGCCTTGACTTTCTCTTGTGCCCCATCCATACCAAAGCTTATAAGGTGGCCAGCAACTTAAACAGAATTGGGCTCGCAGGCTGAGAATCTAATTTATCATCCACCCATCCCCTGGTATCTCACCTGTCCTCCCGACAGCAACCTCTGGTAACCTGGCCCAGCCATAACCTGAAGGTGCTAATTGCCAGGGAACCGGAACCAGCTGTTCAGGGAGGGGCTTGAGAATGCTGACGTCATAGCACCAGACCAGCGAGAGGACCCTGAGCAAAGTGTGAGATGGCTCTGGGACTGAAGGCAAAAGTTGACAAACAGGTAAGAAGCCTTTGAAACTAGGTACCAAGAGAGATGCACTTCCTGCAGAATCTTTAGGAGGTGCGTGTCACTTATCTGCTCTGCCATCTGGGTGCCTCAGCGGGACAGTTTGAAGATCTTGGAGGTTTGCTGTGGGCCTGATAACCAGAATGCTGCCCTTACGTTATATAGCCGATCAGAAAGGTGGGAGGTGGGGGGTTGGTGGTGGGGTCCTGAGACCAGCAGCATCTGTGTCACCTGGGAGCTTGTTAGAAATGCTGGATCTCAGGCCCCATGCCCGATCTACGGAAACGGACTGTATTTTAACAAGATCCCCAGGTGATCTGCATGCACATGACCATTTGTTACAGAGTTTTATGGCTAATAAAGCCCTGTCACCTGCATAAAATCCTCATCCGAGGAAAGCAGAGGAAACTGGGGATTTGAGGTGAGTGACTAATCTAAGGTCACATAGCTGCAACTAGAAATTTCTTACCCTCTACTAGCTTGGTGTTCTTTTTGCTGTATCTCTATGTATCCTGGCAACAATCAAGAAAGAATCACTGTTCACAGGATACTTTTGTTGAGCTCTCACCTCCTGCCAAGCACTGCTCTTAGTGAGTTGTTAATCTCACTAGACTTATGAGGTGGGACTTCTATTTTTCTCCTTTTTCAGCGAGTGAGGTGGTGGAGGACCAGAAACAACTAGTGTATTCCAGATCTTTTTTGAGTTGCCCACCTGAAAGTTGGGTGTTGGACTTCCCAGCAGTGACTGGGGAGCTGCAAGGAACCAGAAGATGACACATAAACGGGGACCTAGCAGCGAAGCACCGGATAAGTCACCTCCCATCCTGCACCCAGCCTGCTGGCCAGCCTCAGCCCAATCTGCCGTGTGGCATCTTGGGATAATTTCCAATACAGCTGTCCTACAAAAATTTCTGAGAGTGACTTAAAAATCCTCCTTGCAGCTGCATCACACCCTTCCAAACTGAGCTGGCAGGAGGATGCCTTTAAAGAAGGGAAGGTGGTTGGGTCTGGGGTATTTCCTACAAATCCCACACCACAGACTGAGTTACTGCCAATGAATCGGGAACATATGGTGCTCAACAGGCTTCTCTCAGAATGTGCACTGTTTAATAACCTAGGGAATCGCTGTTTCTCAAAACAGTTGGGGTTTGTTAGCAAATCCAGGCCCTCTGAAATCCAGTTTGAAATGCACTGTCAAACACGCCACACTGCCCAGGGCCAGGTTAATGCACCTTTGCTTTATCCACAGGAGATTATTTCCCAATAGTACCATTTGGTGATTGTGACTCAGAATGGGGTCTGATTAGGACCAAGGTTTAAAAGACACCTGACCAATTATGCTGAGTAAATGCAGCTTAAAACAAATCACAAGCACGGCTTTAGTCACAGTGCAAAAGAACACACACTTGCTGCTTCTATTTTCAGAAAATTAATGAACGATTTCAGTTATGGCAAAACAACCCTGCAGACAAGGGTCAGTTTGCTCTTTTAATCAAGAAGCTTTGCCAAATATTTACTAAAATAGGGCAGACTCCTTGTAAAAGTATAAATAGTTTTGTTTCTTATTTAAAATAAAAAAGGTCCCTAGCACCTTATATGGTCTGATCCTTTGATGGCACTCAAGTGTTTTTATAGTAGGATTTCCATTGTGGTCTCTGTTAAGGAAAAAAGAAACAAGATTGCAGCACGAGGTCAGAGAAAAATGATGCTTCACATAAAAATCTGATAGGAAACTCTGCAGAGTAAACTGTGAGTAATGTTGTCTTGAGAGGAAAAAGCATGTGGTAATGCACTCAGACTCAGTGAAGGCCAAGGTTTCTATAGCAGACTCAGTTGGTTGCTTTCTCAAGATTTGTCCCTCCTTCTTCTCTCCTTCCTGATGTGCCTTTGCTCAGTTATTTCTCTCTCCCCAGTGCTATTCAGGGGATGGGCTCCATAGGCAAATTCAGTTTAAACCAATCACCAGGAGTCCCCTAGAAACAGGCATGTAATCCAGTTCTGTCCAATGAAAGGTGGGAAGTCTGCCGAGGGGATTTGGGGAAACATTTCCTTGCTCCTAAGAAGGAAAAGTAAGAAGAGACAGGTTCTTCTTCCTGTGGATGTTGTCATCTTGCAAAGTGGCAGCCATCTTGCTCTCAGACAAGGGCAAAACTGACGCAGGGTTTGGGCAAGACGAGAATCAGGGAGACCGGCAAAAGAACCCTGACACATCCCATCTGGAGCCCACCTGCCTTTGGAGTTCCTGTTATTGGAAATAACAAATGTCCTTATTGTTTAAGTCAGTTTGGGTTGGTGTTTGCAGTATTTGCTGCCCAGAGCATCCAAACCCGTCTACTATTACATTGTCCTGAAAACATCACCTCACCTCTTGTGTTGCCAAAAGGCTTCTGAGAGGTTAAAATTTCCTTCTCTGATGTAACATAGAGCTGTAGGTTAAACAATATGTCAAAATGACGATTCTATACTGGTTACAGCTTATTTATTTTCACTTCTCAAGGTAGGCAGGTCCGAGTGGTATCCTAAAAGGCACTTTTCATAATGAAGATAAGATTGGGTCAATAGTACATGTGTGGCTAGGACTGGGTGAGTGTCTATTCATCCTCTCTCATGTGTTTCTTTGTAACAAGTTGCTGAAAATGTCAAGACAGCTGATAGGGGTCAGAGTTCATGGTGGGGGCACCTCTAACAGCAAATCTTACTGGGTCACCCCAGAGTTAAGCCTCTGGCCCAGGCTGCAGGGACATCTTGAGCTACAGATACAGAGGTTTACTGTCCCAAACCCCATTTGAGAGCTCAAGCTCAAGTTTCAGAAAAAAAATCCCTTTGCCATACATACAAAGTAAAAATGAAGGATTTTCAATTATCGTCTGGTAGTATTTATGCCTCTGATTGTATGTATCCCAAAAATAGGCTTCCAATTTTCCCAAACATAGATTTCATCTCAAATTGTTCTTTCTGCCTAGATTCAGATATATACAGATATATTCTGTATTTTACATTCAGAATGTCTTTTTCTCCCCTGCCCTTTTATTACCTTCATTAAATGTCTTCATACAAATACTTCAGAACAAAACAATGTAATAAAAAAGGTTAAGGGGAATTCTGAAAGCATTCTCTGCCGGTATCTGATGAATGAAAAGGTTGGATTTTTCACCTTTAATTATTTGGCTCATTGCCTGAATTTTCTGTTGCCTTGTATCTACGACGACCCGGTTTAGCACTCTCCGCCAAATCCCTCGCAGGAGGTGGTTACTCAAGGTGCGGCCAGCTCTAACAAGGAAAGGCGGGAGGCTTAACTCCATGAGGGCCCCTGGTTCTTAGATTACAGGTTGGAGGAACGATGGGTAATGCCCAACCAAAATTGAATCTGGAAATATTTTTCATTAGTATTTAGAATAGTAAACTTTGCGCCTATATTCACTCAAAATTATTAATAGAATAGGGGTTAAGTTCCGTGGAGGACGGCAGCAGAGGTTGTGAGAACCTAGTAGCTGAAGGGCAAAACTCACAAATCATAAATCACATGTTGATCCTGCTTCTATGTTGATATATTCTTACAATGGCAAGGAGAGCTCTCCGGGCACACATCATCACTCTCTTCAAAGATGTAAACAGTGTGGTGTGAGCTCTGTTCAGAGAGAATTACTGCTCTATAAAGTTAGGCACTGAGAGTCTTTTCGTTTCTTCTCCTTCCTGGAAAGGTACAGTGCCTTCCTTGCAGACGTTGCTCTGGGCAGCACGGGGCACAGACGCAAAAATTGTACTCCGTAGCGAGCACAGCTTGACTTCAGATTCATAACCTTTGGGACTCTTCCCTTTATTTAATTATTTATTTTTAAAGATTTTATTTATTTATTTGAGAGAGGGAGAGAATGAGAGAGAGAGAGAGCACATGAGAGTGGGGAGGGGCAGAGGGAGAAGCAGACTCCCTGCCGAGCAGGGAGCCCGATGTGGGACTCGATCCCGGGACTCCAGGATCATGACCTGAGCCGAAGGTAGTTGCTCAACCAACTGAGCCATCCAGGTGCCTGGGACTCTTCCCTTTAATGTGAAATCCAAACACAAGGCTCCAGAACCATGTTAACACAGGCCTTTATGCATTGCCTTTGTCACAGTTCAAACAAAGAGAAAGTGGGATGCGCCCAGTACCACGGGGCAGCAGGCTTCCACCATATTCATGTCATCTAAAGCACACCTCAGGTTGCAATGGTTTTCCACACGTTCTCTTGTTTGAACCTCTCAATAATCCTGGTGGAACTCTATAAGACAAGAAAGGTAGAGATGAAATCAGAAGGCTCAAATTAGGGACCCCTGGGTGGTTCAGTTGGTTAAATGTCTGCCTTGGGCTCAGGTCATGATCCCAGGGTCCTGGGATTGAGTCCCGCATCCGGCTCCTTGATCAGTGGGGAGCCTGCTTCTCCCTCTCCCTCTGCCTGCCGCTCCCCCTGCTTTGTGCTCTCTCTCTCTCTCCTTTCTGACAAACAAATAAGTAAAATTAAAAAAAAATAAGGTTCAAATTACTTGCTCAAGTTCACATTTGGAGGCAGAGCTGACACTTGAACGAAGAAGTGTCTTTACTCCGAATGTGGTGCTTCTTCCATGAAACCATATTTTCTTGAAGAATGCTGCACGAGAGCAGTATTATATAATTGGGAAAAGCACAGGAGATCTGGGTTCAAATTCTAGCCTCACTACTTACTTCTTCTGTGAACTTGGAAATTTCCTAAGTCCCTGCCTTGGTTTTCCGTCTATAAAATGGAAATAATAATATGTACATCACAGGGTTTGGGAGCTGAATGCATTTAATGCATGAACAGCACTAAGTGTAGTGCTTAGTACAAAGCACGGTACTTAGCAAGTCCTCAGTGAGGAATAGTTATTAAAAAACAAAGGGAAGATTAAGCTTTGGTTGACAGCTTTAAGTGCAAAATGTCATTTTGGTGGCTTTTCACTCTGCTATTGACTGTGTCAGTCAAAGATGTCCTGTGAGTTCGAGTTTCTTGCCCCACCTAATGAAGGCAACAGGGGCTTCATATGAAAACCTGGGAGAACCATTCTATCTGCCGTCCATCTTTAGCACAGGGCTCTCCACTCTCTGCGGGTGTGTGTGTGTGTGTGTGTGTGTGTGCGCGCGCGCATGTGCACGCACTCTAGGTGTGTTGTGGGGGGAGGAGGAAGAAAGGAGTGAAGGGCCCTTGTATCAAATTTACCAGCTTTCGCTTCATGTTAACACTCACCCAGCACCTAGCCAAGGAGTTGCCAGGGTGGGAGATTAAAATGCAAAGTAAAGTGGTGACATTTGGAAACTGCCACAGGTCTCCTGGAAAATACACACCAACACACAGACAAGGCTGCTATTGACTGCAAAGACTTACTGATTCTAGGAACGCAACAATATGATTAGGTAGATTTCTCAAATTTACATCATTTCTTTCAAATACTATAGGGCACAAACAAGTAGAGTGAACCACAATATTCACATCACCTGGCGGGAATGATCATGCGTTGAGAAAGCCCGCACAGAGAAGAGACTGCTGCTCGTGACCGCACTAAATGAACTGGCCATTCCGAGGAGGAATGGTTTGCTGTGTGCCAGAGAAACCAGTCTAACTGAGGCCCAGGAGGTGGGGGGCAGGTCCAGGCACTCAGAGTCCTCTCTCCAATCCTTTGAAAGGTAAATGAAGCAACTCCTTGCTGGGATGTGCAACAAACAAGAAAGTACAAATTCCCGTGCAGGGTCAAAGTGATTCTTGAAGTAGAACAACGTTCCTTAGGGTTCTACTTGGCCAAAGGGGTCACAAGTCAGGCTCCCAAAGTTAGAACTCTTTATAGTCAATGTTTAGTTGTTCCCGAGAAGCTCACCATCTCTGGGGGGTGGGAGGTGAGAGGTGGGAGGTAGGGGGGAGGGTTTTTGTTTGGGCCTTTCAGATCAAGTGTTCCCACTCTACACCTACCGTCCGCCTTTGACAGCTCAGGCTGTTGTATGGATTCTAGAATCTCAATTGACTCCCCCCTTCCTGCCTGTGAACTCCCATGGTGTCTTTTCCCAAAAGTAGGTTTTTATTTGGGCCCTCTAACCTCAGAGAAGCTCTAATAACATGAGCCTCTGCATAATGTCTGTATGGATGAACAGCCTCTGTCATGCCGCAAAAAAAAAAAAAGTTTCTGTTACCATCCTCTGCTGGGGCAATGAGAGCTTCTGTGCTTTAAGACATTTAAATATGAGGCATCAAAGGGGGACCACTCGAGCAGTACTTAGGATATGGTCTCTTCTCATCAGTATGATTGTATTGTTTGGGGGCAAATTCATGCTCAGGGACTGAGATTGTCTTTGCCAATAGTTTATTTAACACAGTTTCAGTGCAGGAATTTCACAAGCCAAAAGCGTACAGGATAATGTCTGTTAATAAGCCAACAAAAAACCAACATGCTCCAAATCAATGACAAATTAATCATTGTTCCAGGCAAGGGGAGATGAAAGGTATGCTGTCCAAATGTAGTTGAGGTGTGCCATGAGAACAGTTGGTACTCGTGAGGGTGGCTTAGCCAACTAAGAGCCGTTGTCCACCAGTGAGCACAGAAGTGAAAGTCCCGTGTTGCTGGAACACATTATTTGGAAACTAAGTCACCCCTGTCTTCATTACCTTCAGTGCGTGATTTAGGCAGCTCCTTCTTCCGTCCTTGGTCACGAGTCAGGTAAACCCGAAGTCACAGCTTTCAAAAGCCAACAAACTACAGGGAATTAATTTGTGCTTATAACTTCAGACCACCTTCTTTCTCTTCGCTGGCTGTATCTGCCCACAGCTGCATCCTGCTCTATTAACCACAACTCAGAGTTGCTTCAAACTGCTCTTTCTTTTTAGGGAATTATCTTCATCCTGAGCACACACTGAGATCGGAAGTTACATTCTCTATTTGGTTAGAATTAGGCCTCTCGGTAATCCAGGAAATTAAATGGAGCCCTAATCCATCACCCACCACCTAATTTAAGAAGATGCTGTTTTAGAAACATATCAAATGATGGGCCCAGGATCTCAGTGAGAGATCTACTTTTTCTATAGTATTTTTTAATTTCAAATGGAAAGTCACGGCATGTGAATTAATCAATACTGCTGTTTTTAAAGTTTAAATCGTTAATTGCTAGCTTCTCATGTAACTGACCAAAAAACAACCAGGAGGGGCTCTCCATTACTAATGCGGTAGAATTAAATTATCAGTCACTCTATGACCCCATACACTCCTGTAAATTTTGAAAGAAATAGACTGTCATTTATATGTTTCATTTGGTTGTCAATACGAGTTTATATATCCCTAACAGCTGGGTGGGGAGCAGACTATGTTTTTTTGTTTGTTTGTTTAGTCTATAAGGAAAAAAAGGTGAGGAAGGAGGGACTAGGGACCAAAGCTAACTTTCAAGCCAGCTGCGTTTCTTCTTCAAGAGGGATCACTGAGGAGGTGATGGTTTGTTTAATTGCAGAAATGTAAACAGAAGGAAGCCTGTCACAATTAAGTTAGAAAGTAAGCACTAATTAAGTCTGATGCAGTATCATGGAGATTCAGATTTAGTAAATATTGGTCCCAAATGGCTCTATTTTCTTTATATATCTCAAATTAATCTTAATGTAAACCAAAGTGCATGTGTTCTTTTCAAAGTAAAATTCACTCATATCTGTATTCTAAGAGAAATGAGATTGGAAACCACAAGATTACATTTCCCAGGAATGTGTATGAGAGAGCGCGGCCTTGGAGCTGTGCTATCTAGTTCTGCACTATTGCTTGGGGCCCACCACTTCACACAGACCAGCACAGATTGCGAAGAGATCCTGGGCGAGATCACACACACACACACACACACTCACACACTCACACCCCCCCACACACACACTCTCTCTCTCTCTTATATAAACTGACCCAAAGTGTTACAGACTCCAAGATTTTAAGATCTACTTTTTAAGGTTGGTTGCATAACTGGAAGAGTGTGTTAAAAATATTTGAAAAAAAAATTCTTATTAATCTACCAGCAACTACAGCTCCTCTTTCAGTCTACCTGTGTGATGGCTAACTGAAAATCCAGATTGCCTTTGAGGGCATGGGGAAATAAACCGTTCCTGATACTTCACAGAAGAGGAATTTATTTAATGCTGCTAAGGGAGTTTGTGATTGCCCAGTTTCCTTTAAGACCATCTTTGTCATTAAAAAATACGTTCTTGTTGAGTAAGTTAACCTTTAACTTTTGTTTTTATATAAAGATGAAATATCTATATTCTTCAAGTTTTATTATTTTTTTAAACAGCTGGGATCAGAAAGGAAAAACAAAAGCCAACCCTCACCTAAAATGGGTAAATGATTTTCCCAAGAGAAGAATTTTATCATATGAATTGGTGGATAGACCAGGAAATATTTTGGTAATGGAATGTATGGCATCTTACATCTTCTGTCAGAATCACAGACCTGGAAAAGACAATCCCCCTCTTCTGAGCAGGGCTATCCCTGAAAAACATTAGCATTTTTCTTAACAATTTGATGACCAAAATAGAAATTAAGAAAGTAAATTATCTGGGCTACCCATTTTGTAGATGAGAGGACTGAGGCTTCCTCTGTGAACCCACAAAGCTGATGACAGCTTAGATGAGATCCGGGAGGGATGTTGGAGGAGGAACCAGCAAGAATCAGCAATGGGTGGGCTGTGGAGGAGCAATCAGGGATGACTTCTAAGTTTTTGATCTGAGAAGTTGGGTGGGAGGTGATGTCATGTCCTGAGATGGTGAAGACTAGGAGAAGGACAGGTGGGGAAGGTGGTGGGACACAGGGGTCTGCTGTGGAGGATGTCTGAGATGCCCGTTAGCCATCTAAGTGGAGATGTCAAAGAAGCAGCTGAATATGTGAATGTGGAAGCTCAAGGGAGCTTGGAACTGGAAATTAAAAGTGGAGAGGATTAGGATGGAGAGGAGAAGCAGGCTCAGGACGGATGTCTGTATAGGGAGAACTTCTAGAAGGAAAATCAGAGTTGGAAAACTCATCATTTTGAGCTTCCTTATTGAGTGTCTTTATCGTTTTGTTTAGAGTTATAAATTCCTGGAATAGCAAACATACTCATGTTCCTACATATGGCTTAACTATGTGGACAAAAGTATATTCTGGGGTCAAATGGTGATGAATTTTGGATGAATTGCTTTAGGATTATTTTTAATCATTGCATCGGGAGCTGACTGTATTCACATCTTCATATCCAGTAGGAACTAGTTCAATGAATTTGGCAAACATTTAATAAATGGCTTTAGAATCAGATATCCTGGACTTGAGTGCTAATTATCCACTAAATTAGCTGTGCTTTCGTAGGCAAATAAAGTCTGGTCTGAGCCTCGAGTTCCTGAGGTATAAAATGGCATTGGGAGGATGAAGTGAGACAATTGAAGATAAAATGCCTGGAGCAATTCCTAGCACACAGTAAGAGCTCCACGAGAGGAATCTATTATTATTTAGATAAGGCATGTTCTCCCAGGGACCTTCCAGTCTGGTGAGAGGACCCAAACACAACCAGGAAATGCCAGCAAGAAGCTTCCAAAGTGAAAAGATTTGATAGGAACAGGGATCTCTTTAGAATACTTTCAGTCCCTTCCTGACAACAGGAGTCAGAAGTATGGTTCCAGCCTCGTCGGCTCTCCTGGCTGGCTTGAAGCCAGATGGCAGCCCAGCACTAGCCCTTGGAGAACTGTTTCTGGCCACTGAAGAGGCACTGACTCCTCAGGACTTGGAGCCAAGGGCGGTTGGCGGGCCCTCTCTTGGTCCCTGGTCCCTTCCTTCTCTTGGGTGCTTCTGCCCTCCCCTTACCGGCCTGAGTCTCCTCCCCATCGGAACCTTTCTCTACTGCTCCCAGAGTTATACTTGGTTTCCTAACATGATGCTCTGTCCCTAATTAGCTGTTTCATTTCCCTCTCCGGCCTGGGGTTTCCAATAACAAAGGCCGTGGCATCCAGAGGACATGTTCTTACTGCTGTGTTGGGGTCCTTCCAGCGGAGCCTGATGTACCCCCACCTGGCCTGGAGATGCTGAGCTCACATGAGGGTTATTTGCGGACCTGGGCTGAAACTCCTGTTGTGTGGTTTGCTCTGGTCTAAGGTGCCACTATACTTTTGCAATCATAGATTTCAGCCCTTATGATGGCAGGGGCTGTATGTCCTTGCTGGGTCTAGCTACTTGGTTCATTGGTGTAATTCACTATGGATCTTGAAATGTTTCTTTCTTCTGTTCATATCACAGCAGCTTCAGTAGCCAAGGGATCAAATCTAAGCAGGAGATGAGCTGTGCTTCTTGCCTTAGACTTGCCCTCTTGGCAGCCAGGCCAGCTATCAGGGCGAAAGGCAGATTTTAGTACGTTATTTGGTATATAGCTCAGTAACAGCTCAATATCCGGGGTGTTGGGTCCCAAGGCAATGGGTGATCAGTTTCTCCCGGGATTTATGGAATTGAAGAATAACAGCAGTAACAACAAAAATGTATAAATGTAAAATGTTGTATGCTGGTAAACAACATCTCATAAGTTTATTTAAGCCAGTAAATATTAGGGCACCTGGGTGGCTCAGTTGGTTAAGCATCTGCCTTTAGCTTGGGTCATGATTCCAGGGTCCTGGGATCAAGCCCCACATCAGGCTCCCTGCTCATCAGGGTCTGCTTCTCCCTCTGCCTCTGACCCTCCCCCTGCTTGTGCTCTCTCTTGCTCTCTCTTGCTTGCTCTATCTCAAATAAATAAATAGAATTAAAAAAAAAATAAACCAGTAAGTATTCTGTGTAAGTTTCTAAAATGATATTTTAAAATGATTACTTTTTAATTGATTAACCCAGTGCTTCAATCTATTAATAGTCCTCAGCTTTGCTGGGCTTCTTTTTACTTCTTACTCTGATCTTTCTAATTTCTACCCTGAGCTTGAAAACCAACAATTAGGCATCTCTGTGTGCCAGGGAAATAAGGTCAGGCCTTGCTTCCTACTACCAGACAGGAGCCATCAAAGATCTTGGGTGGTCAAAGCTCGGGGAGGGGCAGAAGTGGGTCTACTGAAAAGGTGGGTTTAAGCATGTGGACTTGGGATTCTTTTAAGGCCCTGTACCTGATTTTGTATTTGTAATTTTGCATTGTTTTTATTTTAAAGGGACAGAAATGATATGAGCCTGAGGTCTCACCAAACCTGAGTCTACCTTTGGGAAAAGTGAACTCACTCTAGGGCCAGGCAAGGGACCTCTCTGGTTCCCTGAGGGCAGCCTGTAACAAGGGGTCAGGAGGCTGAGCTATGAAACCATGAGGGGTATAGTCTCCATGTCAACAGGACCCTGGGTACTGACCTAGGGCAGTGTTGGGGGCAGAATACTGCTGGAGAAATTTGCGTGACACGAGGCAATGGACATTGACATCCATCTCTGAGTACCAAAAGGAGGTGTTCTTGGGGGCGCCTGGCTGGCTCAGTCAGTAGAGCATGTGACTCTTGATCTTGGGGTCAAGCCCCACATTGTGTATAGAGATTACTTAAACAAAAACACCCCCCCAAAAAAACAAAAGGGGATGTTTTTGATGGGGTGCTGAAAGAATAAATCCAAAGAAAATGTAGGCTATGAGGTAGGGCTGAATATCCATCTAGCCTCCTAAGGGAGCCTCCCAAGCCCTCCTGTCTCCCTGAGCTTGCCCCCGTGTGATCAGGATCCTCTTCATCTGGGGTTCCCTGTTCTTTGCATGTCCCATTTGGGGTTCTTGTTATTGCTGTACATTTTGTGGTTTCTATTTAATCCTAGCTGTTTCCTTAGGACTCTGGCCAAGTTCCTAGATCCATCCTACCTGCATGGAGGGAACGGAATGTAAATAGTAATAGATTTCGAACAACACTGTAAATGCTTTATGGACTGTGTGTTACAGGGAGTAACTGAGCTGTAAAATTGGAATTAATTCTATGTGTTTACAGAAATGTGCCAATTGTAAAACTTCCCTACTTTCTAAATAGAGCCTTTGTGATGCAGAGCTTTGGGTACACAGAGGGTGGCTCAGAACTGGTGACTCTGGGACCTCTCTGGCAGCCTCCTGTGAGCGTCTGAGACTACATCTTGGTCCCATTTTCCCCACAGCCCTTTGGAGTAAGTCTTCTTGGGGGGCATGCAGCTTCTTCAACGAGTCTGTAATGCATTCTTTGTTAAATATCCCTCATATGTGCTCTTCCATGGGAGCAGGAAATACCCCTCCTCTGAGGTGAAAATGGTGCTGTCAACACCTCTCTTCAGAGGACATATGGTTTATGAGTGATAGTGATGAGCTGCACCAGCCGTCATGGTCTCTGCCCCCTTCACTGACAAGCCAACTGGAAATATCCCTCTGAGTTGCTATGACTAAGGCAGGAGAAAGCAGCTTTCTTCCTTCCTTTCCTTCCTCCTCCATCCTTTCCTCCTTCCCTCTTTTCCTTCCTCTCTCCCTCCTTCCTTTCTTGCCCTTCTTCCTTCCTTTCTTCCTGTGGGTCTCCTTTCTGAATGTCTGCTCCCAGACTCTTGACTTTGCTCATTCGTCACTAATTGGCTCCATAAGCAGTATGTAAAGTAAAAGAGGATTCTGCCAGCTTTTCTGGGCTCAGAGGACATCCCCCCCCCCCCAAACACACACACACACACACACACATCAAAGGAGTAGGAGTAAGAGGAGAGGAAGGTAGCTTAGAAGCATAGAAAAAAAGTCAGACAGTCCTAGCTTTGAATCCTGGCCTAGATACTTACTGGGTGAAGGACCTTGGGCAACTCATTTAACCTCTCTGAGCTTCTTCTGTTCCTTCCTCGGATGCATGGTGGGGATAAGAACTTTGCAAGGGCAATCTAAGAATTCAGATCCATATAATAGGTGCCCACTAAGTGGTACACATTGTTATCTGTATGATTTGGACGACTGTGCACAATATTTCCTGTAGTCTTTAAGAAGGAAATACCCAGAAATCAGTTTCATCATTTGGGTTTCTGATGGATATAGATTGGTAGGAAATAAGTAAATCTGTATTTCAGAAATTGGCATAAAGCAATGGGAGATTCAATTCAGAGACCATTTTGGACTGGTCTTGGCTCACAACCCACTGAAGACCAACCCACCAAAGTTCATTCACTGGGAGCCAAATTAATGAACTAGAATTGAAATAGGAAACATTTGGGCATGTCAGATAGCTAAGCATCTTTCTACTGTGGGCTTGTGGGTGCTAAGCATTCTGGAGCAGGGTTCCAGGATGTTCTGTCAGTGGAGTATGCACAATATGACCTGGGGGACACTAAAAATCCTGCCCACCCCCCAGAGTGTTTCTCTGGCGGTTGGTATCTATGTTATGATCATGGCACCCTGTGTTCAGAAATGCCGAAGCAGCAAACTTCCAGGCACCCTCTCAGCACCTCTAAAGTTTTTAAAATTGAGATATAATTGCCATATAACATTAGATTTGTTTCAGGTATACAACATAATGATTCAATACTTGTAAATGTTGCAAAATGATCACCCCCTAAGTTTTGACACTCGCCACCCTGGAGTCCAGGCCCTGGGCACTTGTGCTTGGCATCTTTCCCCAGCCTCTCCTACCATCAGATGCTCATCTCTGCATTCCATTTGCTCTCAGCTGACCGTAAATAACACTAAGAAACCACCCTGCAAACCACTCCCTAGAGAGGGATTAATGGCTGGCCACAAGAACAAGGGCACTAAAAAAGCACTTATTTTGTACTAGCAACTTTACAGAACATATTATTTCTAATCTGTATGAGAATTCTGCATGGTGGTTTTTTTCTTTATACTGTTATGTAGATGAAGAAACTGAGGCTCAAACAGTTTACTAATTTGGACAAGGTTGCACATCCAGTACTCGGTGGAACTAAGATCTGAACTCAGATTTGTCAGTGAATGTTTATGAACTATTCACCTATGTAGTGTCTAAAATCGAGGCTGCATGAGGGATGGTGTGGATACCTGAATAACAATCGGTGTAGTTACTAAGGGAGGAAGAACGGATGTTGGGGAGGCAGGCATAATGGCCATTGCAACTCTGTACCCAACCTTCATGCCATGCACTTGACAGGGAAATTGTTTATCCTTTCTGGGTACATCCCCCTCCTCTGTGTTGAAGCCATAGGGTGACTGGTGCTCCACCAAGAAGCAGTCAACATGATGTCGTTTCGGAAAGGATATTGTCAACATGGGCTACAGGCAAGCCACCTGGTCCTCAGAAAATGGCAGGGCACAGAGTAAAAACACGTGGCAGCCGAAGGGCTCTCAGAGCTATGTTGGGCAATGTGTGTGCCATCCTGGGGGACTGCGGTGTCTGATTCCCACCAAGTGAGTTGGGACTGCTGGTAGGGGCTTCTATCTTGGTGGTGCCAACAAATTGTTTGGTTTCTCAATCGGGCGAGAGAGTCCTGGGGACTCTAGGGCATTGGATAACACAGCTTGGTGACAAGCGGGAGGGTGCCATTGTTGGAGGGCTTGGGTCAGATCCTGAATTGGCTGTTCATGAGGAGGGTGAGTCTGAGTATGTTGATACACCCTTCTCACCCCTAGTTTCTTCATCTGTCAAACGTGACTACTCATTATACCTATACTTCACTAGGATCTTGTGAGGATTAAATGGGAGAATGTATGAACATATGTAATTCTTAATAGCCTTACACATAATAAATACCCACTAAATGTAAGCCTTTAGGATGATTTTGGTTTCTTCATGTACTATAGTTGTTCTCAACTGGGGGCGACTCCCAGGCCATTTGGAAATATCTGGAGACAATTTTGGTTGTCACAACTAGGAGACTGAATGCTACTGACAGCTAGTGGGTAGAGGCCTGGGACGCTGCTAGATATCCCGCAATGCACAGGACAGGCCCCTACAAAAAAAGAATTACCAAGCTCAACATGTTAATAGTACCAAGGTTCATAAAAACCAAACCATGTGGATCTCCCATTGTTTACCAAGAAGCTGGTGAGATAGTTGATCCAACATGAGACTGGAAAGAGCTGGATTCAGGAGGTTAACAAACAGGCTCTTCCGTACGGGTAAGTGGAACTATGCTGCACATCATTTTGACCCAGTCCTCAAATTCTCCTTCCAGGCTCGCTTCGTCTGCTCCTTGTATTAGCAAGCAATATTGGACTACCGTGACCCCTGCACTTTTATCTTTCTTGGCAGAGAAGATCGCCAGCCGTCTGAAAGACTGGTGAGTTGCAACCAGATGATAAAACAGGCCATGGTCATTGCTGAGGGTCGGCAGTACCGCTTGCGTTCATGGAGGTCCCCTACCACCAGTGGTTTTACTCATTCTACTTGCAGAGGATTTTAGAAAATCCCATTTGCATTACTTTGTTCAAGACAGTCCCTCCACCGGGAATTCTGCTCTGTTCTCCTTGCATCCCACTCCCCCCAGTCTCTTGACTATTAAAATGGAAATCTTATTCACCTCATAGGGTCTGCTTCACACTTCACCTCCCGCAACATCGCTGAAGTAGTTGGAAAGTGTCTCTCCCTCCCCTGAACTCCTCAGTCGTGGTCTGATCGCACCCTCACCTAAATGAGGTTGCCTGATAGCTGTTCAGGGCAAAGACTGTCTTTTTTTTTTTTTTTTTTTTCCATACATGTCCCCAGGTTTCTAATGCTCAGGCTCAGTAAGTGCTTGAATGAAGGGATAGCCATACGGGGCGCCACAGGAATGCTCCATCACCACCATCCAGATGTGAGTCAGTACAAGCCCGGGAAGACCTGTGCCCAGGCCCCCTCCACTGCTGTGCATTTCCGTGGGGTCGCGTGCCTCTCTGAGGAGGCTGCTTTCTCTTGCATTTCTTGGGAAAATGTCCCAGGCCTGGGCAATGAAGGTCACCACTCCAGGCAGGGGACTGTCCCGCTGAATTTATGTTTCTACCCTCAAGGGCCTGGAGCTAAACTGCACATAGGGTGGGACCCAGAAATAAGAGGAGATTGTGGTGTGAATGTCAGCAGTTGGGAGCACTGGGCCCTCTGCCCCTGACTTGGCCAAAGGGCACGGCCCGCTCTCTATAGGACCGCTGTTAACAGCCAGAGGGTGTCCAGCGGGTGTTAAAGGAAAGTTCACATTTCCATGGAAGGCCCAGAGGCCAAGGGAGAGGTCAGATGCGTCTGTGGGGCTTTTGTCTGGTGGTTCTTTGTTAAACCCCACATGTGGGCCTATTTTGCTCTCGCGCAGATCGGCATGTGTTTCTGGGTAGATGGGAACGCTCTGCAGCTGGACCCCGTGGCATGGTTCCGGCCTACGGCAGGATCGAGCAGGAGCCTTGTAGACAGGGTTGCATTCTGCTCTCAGTTTCCAACTTGGCAAAAGAAACTGCATGTTCTTCTCATCAAGCAAGGGGAGAGTTAAGGGCGTTGCCACCAAATTCTTCTCCCTTCCCACATGTGCAAGTCAGGAGGGAAAACCCTATGTTTTTCTGGAATGCCAATTCATGGCTTAGGTGCAGTGCGTCCAGCCTGGTCCCCGGTACATAGTAGGTGTCACTCCCCAGCTTGCATTGTGGAAAATTCAAGCATGTGTAAAGATGGAATATGCAAGATTTCAGGCATCTATCACTCAGCCTCAACTTCTGTGGACTCATGGCCAAAATTGTTTCATATATACCCCCACTCACCTCCTCCACCCCATCTGCATTATTTTGAAGCAAATTCCAGACATCATAGAGTTTCTTCTATAAACAGCTCGGTAGGAATCTCTGAAAGAGAAGGACTCTTTAGGGGAAAAAAAACAAAAACAAAAAAACACATAACTACAATTTTATTATCACATCTAAAAAAATAGTGGTAAGTCCTCAGTTGCATCGAATATTTAGTCAGTGTTCAGATTAAGTTGTCTCATGAACATCATCATTTTTTAAGAAGTTTTTTTTAGTTGATTATGTTCCTTATTTTATGTTTCTTTGTCTTCTGTTTTTCCTATAAATTGGTCATTGGATTGTAGGCTTCATCAGCTTCAGCTCTGATTTTTACTTTTTGGTAGGACTGCTTTATAGATGTGGTATTCTCCCAGCAGGAAGTACATAGTATCTGGCTTCTCTCTGATCAATGATCTCTCTGATCCTCTACTGAGGATCAATTCCTAGATCCCTTAATTCATTGGAAGTTGCAAAATGCCATTACTTCCTCATTTATTAGCTGTAATACTTCTATAAAGAGAAGAGAAACTTCTCATGTACTGCTTGGTTAGGCAGTGCAATCATCAGTGTAGGAAAGGCAAGAGAAGTGCTTGATTTTTTTCCCTCCTATTTTCCACTGATTAAAAAACAAGAAAGAAAAAATTGATTACCAGCCTTCAAGTGTGACCGCGCCACTGATTATCTTTTAGAATCAACATGAACTCATGAATTTAAACATATTTGATGCATTTTAGTCTATTGCAGTTACTATTACTATTCATTTTCAAACTGCCCCATTTTTGGCCCATGGGAGCCCCTCAAAGTTAGCTTGTTTTCTTTTTTAATTTGAATACAGTTGACACACAACGTTGCATTAGTTTCAGGTGTACAACATAGTGACTCAATGTCTCTTGCGTTATTGATGTGCTTGCCAGACAGCACTATTCCAGTAACATGGACTATATTCTTTATGCCGTGCCTTTTATCCCCGTGACTTCTTCATTCCATGACTGGAAGCCTGTGTCTCCCACTCCCCTTCACCCATTTTGTCCAGCTCACACCCCGTTCCTTCTGGTGACCATCAGTTTGTTCTTTGTATTTACAGGTCTGATTCTGCTTTTGTTTGTTTATTCATTTGTCTTGTTTTTTTTAGATTCCACATATGAGTGAAATCACATGGTATTTGTCTTTCTCAGTCTGACTTACTTCATTTGGCATAATACCCTCTAGATCTATCCATAAAGCTGACTTTTTAGTCCCTTCATGCAATCCTAGTAGTTTTCAATAACTTTCTATCTGGAGTGACAAGATGTTCCAGGCATATCTTGTGCATTTCCTGCTTTAATCTGAAATCAGCTGTTTCTTCAAAGAGCCGTGTGTCTTTTAGTGGGAAATGGTGTTGCTTGAGCTCACTCTGGGCATCAGGGTGTTCTATGCTAACTGGCCACTCATTGCTTCTAGGCCTTTTTAGTAGACTGAACCAGGAAATATATTCATTTCTTAAAATAAATACATCATGAGTTCATACTAATACTTCCAATTTAAAATCAGGATCACAGGGATTCGGCTTAACGTCTTCAATCGTACATCTCCTTTCTCCCAAAGTTGAGAATCTTAGTTTTCAAAGACAATCCTGGTTTTCAAAAATGACACAATTACACATTTGTTCTATCATACCACACACACACACATACACACACACCCCTCAGAAAAATACCAACATTGCCACCAATGGTAGGATTCCTGAAAAGAGTTTAAATGGGTTGTCTTCTTGCTCTTGTAGTTCTTACTGCCCCTAAAGTATGTCCCGTCAGGGACCTGGAGCCAAACTGAAGTTTTAAAGTCCCATGGAATAGTTCCTTGGTGTGAGGTTATGCAGACTGTATTCACATTTAGGGTCATTTGTTTCATTTTCTTTTCCAGGATTACTTTTTTAATAATGTAATTTAATAAAATATTTGCATGGTTCCAAAGTCAAATCTATAAAACACAGTATATTTAAAGTAGTCTAACTTTTATTTCCTATTTCCTTCATCCAGTTTTCTCCTATATCTTACAGGCAATCATTTATTTTTAAAATTTTATGTTTATTCTTCTATTCTTTTTTAAATGTTATGCATACATATACACATCTAGATATACACTTCCTTTCCTCACATATATACACAATTTTCTCAACTCTGCTTTTTTTGCTGACTATAGCTTAAAGACCCCTCCATGGTGATATATACACACATTGCTTACTCCTCTCTTACTTCTTCTTTTAATAATGGGTATTTGAGTTGTTTCATCTTCAATGGCAAAACTAATAATAATCTTGTGCTCTTTCTTCTTTCTTTCTCTTTCTTTTGGTATTTTCAACAGTGTATCTTTGGAACAGATTCCTAAAATGGGATTGCTGGATAGAGAGTAGTTTAAACAAAGTTGTTTAACAATCTCAAACTTAAAGAAAATTTGCAAATAGAATACAAAGAACATTTTTTCCCTGTATCATTTGAGTGTATGTTGCCCCATCACCAGTGAATACTTGAGTATGTTTTTCCTACAAATAAAGACATTTGTCCATGTAACAATACAATGATCAAAATCAGGAAATTAACGTTAGCCTAATACTACCATCTAATCCTTGGATCCATTCACTCTCCGGCAATTACACTTTTTTTTTTTAAAGCACAAGGATTCAGTGTGGAATCACACATTGCATGCCGGTGTCCCATCTCGTCATGTCTCATTTTGGGATACTTCTCTCTTTCCTTACCTTTCATGACCTCAATATGTTTAATGATGACAAGACAGTTATTTTGTTGTATGTTTCCCAATTTGGGCTTATAGTATTGTGAGGTTTTTAAAAAGTATGTATTGAATTAATGTTGATCATGTTCTTCTTAGGTAGTGTCAGGACCTTGGGGGAGACAATGGAGCAAGATGAAGGGGGAGAAATATCTCTGGAAGAGAGGGGCCCATCCCCTTTGAAAATGTGTTTATCTCACTGTACACAAAGGATGAAGGCCTCTTTTAATGAAGGCTGTGGGTCAGAGAAAGGGAGCTATTCCCCAGGAAGTTCTCCCAGATAAGAAATCTGTGACTATGAACTCGTCTGCTTCTGTGTTTTTGTATTGTCCCTCCTTGGCTTCCTCTTTAGTTCCAGTAAAATTATTTGCGGGTAGAAAAAAAAAATCCCAGGTTTGTTTCAGCTGAACTAAGGGGAAAAGGTTGGTCAAAACTGCTGGTCAGGAAGGAGGGCCGGGTGTGATGGGTCTACCTTCTTCAGGAGTCAAACTCAGCAGCTGGCTCTTAAATACAGATGGAATGAAATCCTGTATGAGAGGTGCCTCAACACAGCAAGCACTGGATAGATAGCTGCTAGGTAGACAGTTAGGAGCTCCTCCTTCCTCCCGCCTGGGCTCTGCTCATCCCCTGCTATATAGGCCCTACCCTGTTGGGACAGTCAGCGCTCCTTCTCCATGGGCCTGGGGGTGCCTCCTGGATGGGGGCCGTGAACTCTTATCAGAGCTGAGCAAGGGGAAGGGCATGTGCTGAATGGCGTCACATTAATATGACTTTCAGCCGCTCAACCTGTTAGTAACCCTACTTAGGAGGGCTCCCTTCAGGCAGCAGGAATCGTCCCCAGAAAGAAGCTGGGTGAGGGCACGATTAATATGGACGAAGAAAGAAGGACCGGGTAACCATCTACTTGATGATCCTTTTGGGTCCATCAGGCCGAGTAATTTCATTTAAACTCAACTTGAGGAGAGAAGGAAGAGAGGGGGATTGGGAAGGTTAAAGAATCTGTGATTGGTTTCCTTTCATATCCAGGATGCGGGAGCCGTCAGAAGGGGCCCAGGTTGGCAAATGCTCCCAGGAGCCCCTGCAGCTGGAATCCAGCCGGACCCAGCCCTGAGACTCTACATCCTGAGCGCACCTGAGAGCGGGGCCAGGCAGGGAACAATTTACCTTAGCAGCATGTGTAAAGCCATGTTTTCTTTTCAGGCAACAAACAAAAAAACAACCTGAAAAGGAAAGAAAAAAAGGTAAAATCTTAGTGCAATCCAAGTGTTTGCCCTGCTTGCCAAAGCTAGAACAGATACAATTTCCCCTTAGGAGGGATGGTGGGAGTTTGGGGGATGGTGTCTGTGTGTGCATTTAATCCGGTAGATCCCCCAAATTGGATAGAGCCCCCAAAGCCTGAGTCCTTTTGTTACTTGAAACTCCAACCCACTCATCAGGGGAAATCAAGGAACACCTTTAAACAACAGCTTTGAGATAAATTCAAAGACTTAAAAGCCAGTATTTGCTTATAGAAACTCTATGCATATTCCACACATTTCATACATTGGTCTTTTAAAATTCCCTGTTTCTGATGAAGTATAGTTTGCGGATCACCACTCATCAGAAGGTCCCTATTTCCCTATCCTCCCCCACTTTTTCTGGACAAAGCATTATTTTTAAACTCTCTAGTGATTGGTATTTGGCAATAGTAGGAGCTCTCAATAAGGGGATTTTTTTATTTTTATGCATTTTATGAATTGGGGAGAGACAGCACAATTTGACAGTAGAGCTTCTAGGTAGAAAAGATTTTATTAAAACACTTGGAATTTAAAAGCTCTTTTTGCCTTGTAATGAGTCCTTTGAAAGATAATCTGTTCGAGGCCCTCTGGGGTTTCTGAGGAAACATGCAGCTTTGAGGGGAAATGCTCTCTCTCCCCCTTGGTCCCACAAGTGCACATTTCTCAACCCGGTGCTCTAGCTGGATCGTTCAGTTTCCTGATGCAGTAATCAGATATTTTGGTGAAGGAAATTTTAAAGCCTAATCATGCTGTAGTGAGGAAGGTGGGATTTCTTTCCTTGCATGTAACTCAAGGGCACATTTTTCTCAAAGACCAGGTGTTACCTTTTGGCTTCTCACAAGATGTCCAGCCCATTACTTTGAAGGAGGCCACAGTCTTTGCTCTTGGAGAGGTTACCATCCAGAGTGGAAGAGAGGCAGCCAGCCAAATAATTTACACGTGTGGTAATTGCAGTAAACTTTTATTACTGTTGTCAGTACATTCGACACATTTATTGCACTTACTGAGCCCAGTGCCTGGGGACACAAAGGCAAACACTGAAATTTATCAAATCTATGCCATATATTACAGTCACGCCATTACTCTCTCCCCCCTTTTTTTGGACTCACCAAGAAAGAACAAAACACTGCCAATTGTAATATAAATGCATCTTGATTCTAAAGATGCTAAAAAGTTGAGAATCTGCATCTTAGAATGAATAAGATACAGTAATCCCTTCCAGATTCACCCAGTAGACAGCTTGGGAAACATTCACAAAGCAAGAAATACCATCAGGTTGGAACAATGTGCTAAGTTGGTCCAGAACCAGGAACACCTGATGCTAAGAGGCAAGGTAAGTAAGGCTTCACAGAGGAGGTGACATTTGAACAAGGTCTTAATGAATGAATAAGGATTTGCAGGTGGAGGAGACAGGGCATTTCAGGCTGAGGAACCTGTGTGTGCGCTTCAAATAGATGTCTCAGTTTAAGGCTCATAGGAATACATTAGGTTTTATTCTCTTTTATGGAGGAGGAAACAGGCACAGGTTTAGTAATTTGCCCATTTCTTAGCTGGTACCAGCTATTACTCTTTTTTTTTTTAAGATTTTATTTATCTGACAGAGAGAGACAGCGAGAGAGAGAAAGCACAAGCAGGGGGAGCAGCAGAGGGAGAGGGAGAGGGAGAGGGAGAAGCAGGCTCCCCGCGGAGCAGGGAGCCCGATGCGGGACTCGATCCCAGGACTCCAGGATTACAGCCTGAGCCGAAGGCAGCTGCTTAACCGACTGAGCCACCCAGGCAATCCACCCCCCCAATTTTCTTTTAATTATATATGTGGCTCACATTATAGTTCCGTCAGTCAACACTTTTCTAGAACAGTCTGCTTGAAGTGGTGTTTTTGAGCAAAGGAACGCAGCTGTGCCCATGTTCACGACCCTCCGCGGCCAGAGTGTGCTCGTCATACCTCACATACTGACAGCTCCCTGCTTAGGCAGCCTGTCCCGGGCTCCACAGCTGTAAGTGCCAGAGCTGGGCTTCGAACCCAGGCAGCCTTGCTCCAGAGCCTACCTTTGAGCTTCAGAAATGTGAGCTGTTGGTGACTTTGAGTGCAAGGGGTGCGGTCAGATTGTTACCATGTTACTCCCTTCAGGGAGCAGGTACATGCATGTTTCCAGAAGGTCTCTGAGGAGTAGGAGGAATGCTGGGAATTTCTGGCACCAGCCGCAAGGTCTCCGGGAAGCAGCTTCAGTCCTGAGCCAGGCTCCTGTAAGAGCTGGGCACCTGGGGTGGTACCTGGAGGGCAACCAGGTTTTGGCCAGTACTCGTGAGCTTCTGCCTGAAGCCTAAGTCGTGAGCAAGGATCCAAACTCCTCCACACCCAGGACCCCGCGTCCTGACATCACAGTTCCAGCACCTACCCCATGTACCCCACGGACCGAGGCAGCCATGCCACCGTCAACGCTTTCCCTCAGCTTACTGGCCCTTTCTTGTGTTGCCTACAAGTGCAGCTCATCCTCCCAGACCCAGCCCAACCCGCTCCTCTGCTCCGTGTTGTACTTGTCGGTCTCCATCGCCATGGCCCTGCTTGACCATCACCCCACACGGGATGGCAGCCTCCTACACGTCCTGTCCACAGGGCCAAGGACACGTCGCACACAAGCTCAGTGCCTGCTTGGAATGGAATGGACTCGAATCACATTCAGCCAATGGAAGGACACCGGTGACGACCCCCACACCGTCAAACTCCCCTCTGCCGATCCTCGGGGAGGCCAGGGGCTCTTGCTCTTTGCCTGTCTGTTAAAAGGCAGGACTACAAGAGGACACGGGCAGCAGTTACCTTTAACCTCTGAAGTGAGTGTTAGAGAAGCAAATCATGCAAGAAAAAACAACTCAGCAGCATGATTCAGTGACGGGGCACATTCCAGGGGACACGCACGTTGGTTTTACTCACAGGCTCTTAATCCCTGAAACACAATCCCTCTCCCTCTCAGGTGTCACATGCTCTGATGTCTTGGGGTTGGAGGCACCATCAGGGGCCCGTTTCCGTGACACCTGGAGACTTCTATGCTTGAGTTCTCCACTTGATTCGTGTGCTTCTCACAGCAGTCTCATAGAGTGAAGTTTGGGGATATTTTCACTGGTCTTAAAGTCTTGTCTCATGAGTTAACCACATGTGGCAACTTCTCCTACCTCTGCATGGTTTGATGTTTTCCCTTCAAACCTGTTACTGATGGTCAATGCTTTGGAATCCTGCCTCTCCTACCACGACCAGAAGCTGACAGCAATGACCAGGTGCCAGGGGACACCTTTAAGATGGCAATAGGGCTCCCTGAAAAGGAGCTCCGAGTCAGACCCGAGAGCCAGGGCATGCTGCCGTGTCTGTGGAATCGTCCGCCACTCCTGTTCTTGCAACAGCAAAGTAAAATGGACCCTTATTCCAAAAAGGAACAATTTGACCCCCAGCTCCCCAAGCACACCCCAGGAGCCTATCCCACCCATCACCTGAAAAATTCTTTTGCATTAGAATTTTGATTCTTTTACTACAATGTCTGGCCAAGATTCAGTACCTTGAAGCCAGACAACTCAACAGGACAATCTCTCCCTTTTCTTCCTGATTGTAAAGTTGTGCACTAAATTTTGGAATATGTACAATTTAGAGAAGGAAGTCCGTCTCCTGCTCAAGAAAAGCAGGGAATATGCCTATGCAGTCCGTGTGTGAAGAGCTGTGTAGTGGAATGACATGCTGATATTCAGCTTCTGTGGTAGTGTTCTCATTCGTCTCCTTCCTCATCTCCTCTTCTCTTTCTACAGAGAAAGGTATCGTAAGGTCTGGGAGGGTGAAATGTCCTGAGGTGTTGCAGTATCTCCCTCCTCCTGAGGGAGACCATCAAAGTGACCAATCTAAGAGGTTCGGTAGCCCTGTATGCTGGAAATGAGGAATGCCGAGGACCTTTTGTGTTGCAAGGGCTGGAAAGGAAAAGTTGCTGGACCTACAGTGGCATGGTCCCTGGGAATGGAACGTTTACAGAAGTTTGGGGTCTGCAGGACTGGACAGCCTTATATAATCTGACACAGCCCTTTTGGGTGACTGGATCTTTGAGGAAAGGTCCCATGAAGAACTGAAGGTTGGCAGTAAGAGCTGTAATTCTGGGAACCTACGCTGAGCCAAGCATGAGGTAGAGGATCATCCTCCCCAAGCTCTTTAGTGGCCCGTGTAAAGCCCTAGCCCGGCATCCTCTGAAGGCTCTGACTGGGTATCTCACACAAGCAGGTGGCAGTGATCAGCCACCATCTCCCACTGGGGTGGAGAAGTCCGGCAGACCCTTCTGTTTGGATGATGTGAGCCTTTGAGGTTTTGGACTAGTCATGGGGTGGGAGACAGCCCCAAGACAGAGATGCTAGACTTTGTGCTCATCCCACAGTCTGTTAAACCACAGGAATTTAAGCCTCTTGGTTTGTACAAAAAAACTAAACCCGACAGTATTTGCCCCCGGGTTTGTAAGCGGTCCTATTGGTTATCGCATGGAGAGTATGTGTACCCATGAACAGTTGGAAAGCAAAGAGGTTTTCACCATCAGCCCCAAATTGAAAGGTGGTGAAGGGGCTTACCCCAAGCTTCTGTCTTGATGGTTCTGAGACTCACTGAGTCAAATACAAAAAGCAGAAGCCACTTGATATATATTTTGTGTTTATAATGAGAAAGGGAAATGATCAGTCTGGGGAAGACGGTTTAACAAAGCAAAATGAGAGCCTAAGTTTTGAGACCGGTTTGCCCATAGTTATTCTGCATTTAATAAGTATTGCCATAGTATCTATTCTTTGCCATGCACTGTGCTACGTACTAGAAAATAAAGTGATAAAGCAGCCGTTGTCCTTGCCTTCTGGTGCAGAGGTGGAGAAATACATTAATCAAATAATCAAATCAAATAAGTAACAATAGTTAGCACTGAGGATGAATTATTGTCTATTTCCAGGCTGATTTATTTTCAGCTAAGGGACAGGATAGTTGGGATTCTATATATATACAGCTGGAGATAGGAAAGAGTTAAGCCCTACATGGGGCCTTGCTGGGGCTGTCCCAGGGGAAAAGAGGTGCCCATTCATCAGTCCTTGGGCAATGGGTTGGTTCTTCCTCTACTGTCATTTCAGAGAATGTGTGTTCCCTCCAGCATCCTGGCTGGCCCGGAAGGTCGCTGCAGGCTCAGGGTGCCACAAATGCAGGATTGTTCACTCTCTTTGGCTGGGGAAGTGGGCTGGGGACCAAACTGGCCCACAAACTCAGGTTTTCCCATTTCCTTTCAAGAATAGCCAACTTCAGGGCCTTAAAAACAGGTTTGTGGTAACATTAGGAGGGATGGGGAGGAGGGCCAAAGTCAATGCCATCAACAGGCCATGGATGCCTTCAGAATAATTTCCCAGTTTTGAAACAACTACAGAGTGATTGCCAGAGTAATTCAGAGGGGAGGAGAGATGGAGTGATTTGGGCTAGCAAGGCTGTATGTTGAAATAATATGAAATAGTAAAAAGAATGTCCTAGGGTTCCCCAAACTAGTCTATTTTTGAATAGGGTGGGTTTGGTTTCTTGTTATAATTCTTGAGCATACTGTGCATTAATTTTCTATTAATTAGCTCATCAATTCAACAGATATTCATTGTAGTTCGCTCTTCTACTAGCTGTAATACCTTAGGTTCCAATCTATCCATCCCTCCTTCCATCCAACCAACAAATACTTATTTAATAGTGCCTACTGCAAGTCAGACTTCGTGCTTCCCCCAAAGAGAGGAACCTAACCTAACCTAACTCTTGGGAGAGGAGCTGGGTACAGTAAGGGAGACTTCCCTGTAGCAAAGACAATGCTTACAGTTCACCAAATCTCATGCCATTCACCTCTCCCCAAGCACATAGGAAAACTACATTTCCCGGACACCCTTGGAAGTCCTTATTAGGTTAGGACCACGTGACTAGATTCAACCTATTAGGAAAGAGTAGAAATGATGTATGTTGCTCTCAGGCCTGGCCATAAAACTCCTTGTGCAACTGTCCAGGGTCTGACGTTCCCTTCTGTGGTGAATCCAGATGGCATCAATATAAGATGCAAGGGATGTGGAACCCTGAGTCACCACTTGGAGGAGAGCCACAGAAGGACTGTTGTGTGGAATTTATTTGTTATAACCTAGCCTCACCTTCCTTAACTTATGCATACCCTCTAAACATAAGGATGTCTAAGTTTAACACTGAAAGAAAAGGAGAAATTATCCTGGCTAAGTCAGGTAACATGACCACATTTAATGATCTTTTTCTAGGTAGGAAAGAAAAAAACATACTAAAAAAAGCCAACTTACCACACAAAATATCTTGATCTTCATACCAAAGTCTTGAATGAACCCCAAGTTTCTATTTGAACAACTGGGTATAGTGGTTGCGTTCATCAAGATTGTAGAAATTTCCTGAAAAATTCTAATTTACCCTTTACAGAGTTTTAATATGACTGAAGAAGGTAACATATTAGCTGAAAGAATCACTTTCTCATCATAAAAATGGATCAGCCAGGCCTTGACCATTTGGAGTTTACAATTTAATGAGGTAGAATAAAGGAGAGCAGGGAGAGAATATCAAGTTCATTCAAATCCTAGAGCCTGTGTCTAGATTTCTTTCCCCTTCCAGGAAGGCTGCTCTTGTCACTTGCTTCCTCCTGACAGCTTGATATAAAGCAGTCACCCAGTTACACTCTACTGAATCACCCATTCTAATTTTCTGTGTAGTGTGCCTCACTGTCTGATAGTCTTCTTGTTTATGAATTTTATTATCGGCTGTCTCTTCTCATTAGAATGGGGGGAAAAAATACTTTGTTCAACATTATCTCCAGGATGGTGAACAGTGGCTAGCACATAGTAGGAGCTCCATACGTGTTTACGAATAAGTGAATGACATGTGGCCAAACAGGAATAAAAAAGCAAATGTTTTATTTTAAAACAGATTTGTAAATGTGCTAAATGGCCAAGGTTGGGATGTGTCCCAAATGAGAACCGTGAGGTGGCCATGTTTATCATTTTGTAGCAAAGAAAAACCAATGTCAATTGGCATCAATATCTTATCTTTTTGAAATTAAATTTTCTCAAAAGACACTCAGGAACAGTCCATTCCTGAGAATTCCTTGTTGACAAAGTCCCTCTATGTAAATGGTTTTGAATTTAGTGTTATTCATATACATTAAATCTCTTTTTTGCAACATGTCTTACATAATTCAACGCTCAAGAGGCAATTTTTTTTGCTGTAGATGCTAAAAGAAGCAAGAACTCTCTTTCAAAAGAGACATGAATTCTTGAATGTGGGCCTTCTAACTGCTCTGGACCCTGAGGCATGGACATTTCAGATTTGAGTTATCAGGAAATCATAAGAACACGTAGTGTGTCTGTTCTATGATCTAATATTGTCTTCAGACAACTAAAATCTCAGTTTTGAAAGTCATGTCCAATGAGTGTTAAGACTAAAAAGGATGTGGTTGCAATCCTGAAGCTAGAAGCTATAGCCAGAAAATGGGTCAAGAAAAAAAAATGCCAAACCAAAACTGATGGAACTGGGCCCTCCAAGGACTAGCTTTGCTGGTTCACCAAACAAGGTAGACTCCTCAGGAAGCTGCATGGGTGGGCTCATCTCAAACCAAGCTAACCAACCAAGCACTAAAGAGGAGTCTACAGCTTCAGTAACAGAGTGACTAACATTTACTGAGTGCTTACTGAGTGGTAGGCACTCCGCCAAGTGCTTTACCTACATCATCTCATTTAATTCCTCATGGCATGTGCCAAGGATGGAGGGGTTAGTAATTTCTATTTATAGGCCCAGAAACAGGTTAATAAACTTGTCCAAGTACAGACAGATTTTCCTGACTCTAAAATTCAAGGTTTTACCCATAACCTTTCCAATTCTCCAGTCTTAGCATTCATTGTAATTATCATAAAAGATGGACTGCTTCTAGAGTGGCAGAAAACAAAAACAAAAACAAAAAATAAGCAAGCAAACATGGGCTCTGAAAACATATAGGTATATTTCATTTGAGTCTTCTTATAACAAAGAGGATCAAAATGTGCAACTCAGGAGAGGGTATGGGGGGTGGTGGAAAGAGGAAAGTAGGTCAATCCTCTGGGTCCTGCCTCATTCTTGTATGAACCATCGGTGTGACTCCAGATCCCCACTCATCTGCTCTCTGTCTCTGTTTCCTAGTCTGTGAGATAGGACTAATCTGTACCCTGTGTTTCCCAGTCCTGAGAAGATTTCTGATAGGCCTAACAAAGGGAAGTATTCTCATTTACGTTGTCTAAACAGTTTTGATCCATTTTAGTCTCCAGGATTTTTTTCCACTATCCACTAGGTACACAGGAACAAGAAATGTTGCAGTAGAATCACAATACGATTAAAATCTCATCTGCCCTACAGGAAACCTAATTCATTCTTTGTGGCCTATCCTGTGCCTTTTCCCTTCAGAGGACTAGAAAAGGGAAGGTCTTCTGATCTCTGCTGAGGAGGCAGCAGGAGGTAGCTTGGAAGAGAGGGCGGACACCAGCTTCTCACCTCGGAGTGGTCGTGGGGAGGCAGCAGGCATAGTGTAGTGGCCCAGAAAACACCAGCAGAGTGGAGGTTGTGCCGTATCCAGCTACTTAAATTCCTGCAACATTGTTATTATCTTCTGTCTAAATTATAAAGCTTCAGGCTAATATTTCTTTGGCATTTTCTCAGGTAGAAGTCTTGAACCAACTGCATATACATTATACTCAGACAAGATGGAAAGGGGCTCCTTGGTCTGGCTGTCTGTCCCTGGGAGGCAGAGGTAAGGCCCTAGATGGGGGCTGGGGGAGGGTCTGTGAATCAGGGAAACTGTGATCCCCAGAGGTGTTGAGGGACCTCAGAGCTGAGCTTGAGGGGGCTCTGTGGGTGAAGGATGGAGCCCAAGGGATGCTCAAAACAATACTCTTCCTTCCGTCTCCAAATGTTGACTGTGTGACCCATGTCCAGGCACTGTCCTGAGCACTGGAGAAACAGGGATGAGAGGACAGTCTTTTATAGTCCCGTTTAAGACAGACTTTTGAATCAAACATGTAGGGAACTGGACTGGATGTGTTTAAACCTTGCCTGTGCCACTAATTAGATGGGACTGTGGGGGTTACTTGACTCTGAGCTCAGCTTCTTCAACTAGAAAGTGGGGACAACCTCACAATTATGACGGTGAAAATTAAGTTAGATTATTGAAGTGAAGCATTTAGCCCGGTCCCTGACGTGTAGTAAGGGCATCCACACAATGCTGTAAGCCCCATGAGATAGGGATTGTGTCTTGGATTCATGATGAATCCTCAGTGCTTACTGGGGTTATACAGAAAGTACTGAAAGAATTATCTGTTAAAGGTTTAAAGGTTAATGAGGGAGTCAGGTTGGAGGCCAGGAAGCAAACTAAGGTTCTAGAACAGGATTAAAAATTCGAAATGTCAAGAACTAGAAGAAACAGAAACACGATGTAGGAACTGAACATTCATGGTAACCGGTTCCTGAGGGAGGCCTCTGCAGGAGGCAGTGGGTATATGGGTGGGCATGGAATAAAGGGTCGTGGGAGATCCTGGGGTGTCCTCCTCAGACCAACCCATAGGTTGTTAACAGTCCTCCTTGTTCCCACAAACACCCTGACTCTCTTCTAGTAACCATAGATCTGCTCTGAAATAATTCGCTCCCCTTCAGGAGTTTCCACTTGCCTTTTCCACCAAACCTTTTCTTTGGGTCAAGGGGGTACAAACAGAAAATCAGTTGTCAACCTGATGAACACACCGTGGTCTCCATGCAGGAGGACGCATCAGGGGACCCGGCAGTTCTGAGATGCGGGGCCTTGGAGGGCAGTCGCTCTACCAGGTCCAAGAATCGCTCTGGAGTTTTCCTTCAGGTGTCCTGGCTTTCATTGTGAAGCCTATGTGAGGCTTTGCGGGGGTTGGTCAGCATCTTTTGGGCCAAGAAGTGAATGGGGCACTGTGCAGGATGGAGAAAGAACAATCTCTGACTTTGGATTAAGAGGTAAGATTTCAGATCCTTTCAAAGCCCGGACATGCGAACGAAATCAAACATGTAGGGAACTGGACTGGATGGTGTTAGAAGAGAGACTTGCAGGTAGAAGGGAATTTCACACTGAGTTTTGCAGGAGATAATCCAGGGGGATTAGTGGAAATGGATGAAAGAGGCTGCTGAGTTGAGGAACTCAAAGGTGGAGGTACAGAGGCAGGAAGGAACAAGCTCTAGGAGCAGCCTCCCCTCAAAAGCCATCAAGTCAGAAAGAAATACCTCAATCTGTCAAGGACCCACAGGGCACTCTTCTCTGTTAGTTCTGAGGGCGAGCCCCTGGGGCAGCAACCAGCCCACATCCTGCCTTCCATACTCTGATGGCCCAGCGACACACAGTGCCTGGGCTTTTGGAGACATTCCCACGGGTGTTATTTTGATCATGCGTGCCCAGCAGTAAAATAACACCCAACTAATGAGCTGCCAATTGCAAACAGTTGCCACCAACGTCCTCCCTCCCTGTCCCAGTTCCCATCTACCCCGGAGTGGCCCTGCGTCTTGATTTTCCACACACTTCAGAGCAGGGTCAAATGAAAGGCACATTCAGGGCTTCTGGGGAGAGAGGAAGGGCCGGGAAAGGGTTGCCTCGCTGCAAGACAAAGCTGGGTGAACAACTGAGTCTTTGCCTCGTTGACAAAGGAGAATGAGGGACGAGCGCCAGGCTAGCTTGAACTGACTGAAGAAAAGTAACTTTTGTAATTCACGGCCCTCTGTGTGCTGTGAAAATGCTGGCAAGACAGTGAGACAGGCATGTACTTTGCAGGCAGAAAGAGCATGAACCATGAGACAATTTTGCGTTCCAGGGTCAAGGATGCGGTTGCCCAAGGGCATCAGGAGAGCCTCTGGGAGGCAGGGACTGCTGGGGGAGGGGCTTGGCCACCCCTGCTGGCCTCAGGGTCCATAGCTCCCCCAGCACCACCTGCTGGGCTGTAAGGACTGGCACCACCCACTTCTATGTTCACAGGGTCAATGTTAGCCAATCCAGGATGGCCATTGAGGGGTTCTGCGGGGAATCAAGGAGAGCTGGGAGGCTGCTCTCTGTAGGGAGGGAAGGCACAAAGAGCAAGTCAGGGGTAGTAGGAGGGAATCCAGTGCACCCCATCTATCGGTTACTCAACAAGGCATTACTGGGCTTAGCATAACAACTGGATTTTTGCTCCACTGCTTAACTAACTGATGAGCTATAAGGTATAGATAGTGAATAACTTAGCAGTGATGAAGTATATACTGAAGACTTACCCCACAGCCACAAGAACCTCAAAGAGGAGGTTGGTGGCCAAAATTGAATTTCTCATCATTTTTGGTGGGTAGGTCTCAGCCAGAGGTCATGGTTTAGAACAAACAAATGTGACATTTCTTACATCCAAGTGGTCTAGGAAAATCCATATTAATTATACAGCACAAACCTGCTATGACTGGGGGGCAGTTGAGTACAACTGTGGAGAGGTGGAGAGCTCCCCAAGGGCCAGCGCCATCAGGAAAATCTTTGTGGAAGAGGGAGAACTGGAGTTAGGTGCTGAGGGAGAGGTGGGCTGTGGACAGGCAGAGGAAAGTGGGGAGGCATTCCAGGAGGGAGGGGCAGCACAACCGAAGACCATGAGATAAACATGGTGAGTTTATGGTGCTTTAGAGGGATTAGGCTGTTTGGGTTTAGCAGATGCTCTTAAGAGCATGGGAGAGAAGAAAGTGCAGGCAGTTGGAGCTTAGAAAGGAGCTCATTGCAGGACCTCACAGTGCCTAGGAGGGTCTCAGCTGTCAGGGTCTTCTCCTGAGACTCATCCTCAGGTCCTTTTGGGGTTTCAGGAGATCTTTCATCAGAATCCCAAGCACTTTAGTTGATTTTTAATTCCCCCTCACTGAACCCCATGGAAGGGGGCCAAGAAAGCAGGTGCTACCCTGAAGTACTAAAACTGGGACTGAGAGGAAATTTTCAGAGAGAAAAAGGAGTGTCTTACAGGTTTCAAAAATCTTAGGCATGAAGCCAATAAAGCAGGAGGAGCTGCTGAGGGGACACCCTAAGAAAGCAGAAGAGCTTTGGGCAAAGAATTGGTTGTGGGGACAGGGAACTGGGCTTTACAATAGGGGGGCAGGGGTTGGGGAGAAGAGAGATGACAAGAGTCTCAGGCCACCACTAGAAAGTTGCTGTACTGAGATCCTGGGTATCTGCAGTACCTCCTCCTTTTCTGGAAGTGGCATCAGGGATCCCTTTGAAAAGAGATCATCCAGGATCTGTCAAAAGGGCAGGACAGAAAAAGGCAAGAATGTTTGTGCTCACCGCTTCAAGTCAACTTTATTTTTATTTTTTTATTTTTAAAGGTTTTACTTATTTGACAGAGAGAGACACAGTGAGAGAGGGAACACCAGCAGGGGGAGTGGGAAAGGGAGAAGCAGGCTTCCCACTGAGCAAGGAGCCACGTGGGGCCCAATCCCAGGACCCTGGGATCATGACCTGAGCCGAACGCAGACGCTTAACGACTGAGCCACCCAGGCACCCCTCAAGTCAACTTTAAACAGGAGATCCTAGTCAGTACAATTGAGCAAGAAAAAGACATTAAAAACTGTATATACAGATTGGAGAAGAAGAAGTAAAACTGTTCTTATTTGCAGGTGACGTGCTTTTGTATGTAGAAAGGCCTAAAGAGTCTACAAAAGTCTACTAGAACTAATAAGCAAGTTTCGTAGAATTGCAGGATACACTATTAACAAATGACCAAACAATGAAATTTTAAAAATTCCATTCACAATAGCATAAAAAGAAAAAAATATTTAGCAATAACTCTAGTAGAAGAAGTGTAAGACCTATACACTGAAAACCTCAAAATCTTGCTGAGAGAAAGTGAAGAAGATTGAGACAAATGTAGAGATATACTATATTCATGAATTGAAAGATTCGATATTGTTCCTAAAGATAGGCATATAGATCATTGGGACAGAATAGACTCCAGAAATAAACCCTTACATTTATGGTCAGTTGATTTTGATCTAAAGATGTCACGGCAATTCAATCGTCTTTTCAATAGATGATGCCGAAACAATTGGATATCCACAGCAAAAAAAGAAAAAAAAAAAAAGAACATATCTTTACCCCACATCATAAGCAAAAATTAACTCAAAATGAATCATAAAGTTAAATGTAAGAGCTAAAACTATGAAACTTCTAGAAGAAAACATAAGAGAAAGCCTTTGTGAATTTGGATTAGGCAAAGATGATCCTTAAAGGAAAATATGGATAAATTGGACTTCATGAAATAGAAACTTTGGCTTTTCAGGAGATACCACTGAAAAAATGAAAAGACAAACCAGACAATAGGAGAAAACATTTGCAAAACATATATCCGATAAAGGACTTTTGTCCAGAATATAGAAATAACTCTTACAATAAGAAGATAAATTGATTTTTTTAAATGTGCAAAAGATTTGAACAGGCACTTCACCAAAGCAGATTTACAAATGGTCAATAAACATCTGAAAAGATGCTCAACATCAGTCACAAGGAAATGCAAATTAAAAGAGTAATGAGCTGCTACCACCTACACTAGAATGATTAAGGTATCAGATTGACAATATCAATTATTGACAAGGATATGCAGAAATTGGAACTCTCATACATGGCTTTTGGAAACATAAAATAGTACAGCTAATTTGGATAACAGTTTCTAAAATGTTTCTAAACATTTCTAAAATGTTCCTATATGTTTCTAAAATGTTTCTAAAATGTTAAATTTTCTAAATTGTTTCTAAACTGTTTCTAAAATGTTAAATATATATTTCCCAGATGACCCAGCCATTCCACTCCTACGTATCTACCCAAGAGAAATGAAGACATATATCCACACAAACACATGCAAAATTTCATAGCTACATTAGAACAGCCCCTGAAGGGTAGCAGAATATGCCACCCCAAAATATGCCTCTTTGGTATAAGGATTATTTTAAGAACATCAGACACAGAAGAAGCTCTGAAAACAGCAAATTTACCCTTTGTAAGGGAAATTTACATTTATGAAAGAAATCTCCATTTGTAAGGATGTCTCCCTTTCTGTACCAGGAAGGGAAGGATAATTCTTAATCACAAGAGAACCTTATTAACAAAGAAGGCACTGACCTAAAACTGCATAACAAACCTTACCCTGTTCTACCATGCTTTTTCTAGTAACTTCCCCTAACTGGCCTCCACCCCCACACTCCCTCCCCACACACAACTTTCTTCTTACTTCAGCTGAAAATGGTATTCCAGCTGGAGGTTTAGCCCACCTCAGGGAATTACCCATTATTCCCTGGGTGTCTCCCATGTATACTTGATGTATCCATGTTAATAAACTTCTGTGTGTTTTTTCCTTATTAATCTGTTTTTTATTATAAGGGTCTTGGCCAAGTAGTCAGAAAAGAAGAGGGAAAATGGTTTTTCCTTCCCTACACCCCAAACTGGAAATAATAAAATGTCTGTCGACTAGTATGTAAATAAACAAAATCTGGTTTATCCATACGAGGGGATAAATAAAAAGGAATGAACTACTGATACATGCAAAAACCCAGATGAACTACAAAGACATGCACAGTAGAAAAAGTCACTCAGAAGCCTACATTTTTGTATGATTTTGTTTATATGGAATTTTTAGAAAGGGAAAGAGTATAGAGGAGTAGAGTTAGAAACGGCAGTGAACTACATAAGAATAGGAGGGACCATTCTGGCGGGATGGAAGCATTCTAAAACTGGATTATATGATAATTGTGATTGTACTGCTGTTTAACTTTACTTAAATAATCAAGCTGTACACGTACGATGGGTGACTTTTATAGTATGTAAATTATACTTCATTAAACCTGTTAAAACAGGGGTGCCTGGGTGGCTCAGTTGGTTAAGCCACTGACTCTTGATTTTGACTCAGGTGGTGATTTCAGGGTCGTGAGATGGAGCCCCGCATCAGGCTCCACACTCAGCAGGGAGTCTGCTTGAGATCCTCTCTCCCTCTCCCTCTGCACACACACACACACTCTCTCTCTCTCTCTCTCACACACACCCAATAAATAAATCTTTTTTAAAAATCCTACACTTAGGCAAGTTCTTCTGCACCTTGTTTTCGTACCTTTAAAATGGAGGGGGGAAAAAGCTGTTAAACCGAAGGACAGGGAGTCTCCTAGAAAGGTCTTTCCCCAAAGACCTTTCTGTAACACACCCCAAAGGGTGTGTGTGTGTGTGTGTGTGTTACAGGAAGGGAGAAAACACCTATGGGAGGTAGTTATGAATTGAAGTGCAGGGGAAAAACACAGGGGCTCTGGAGCCAGACTGCTGGGTCTGAATCTGGCATCTACCACCTACCACCTGGATGGACTTGAGACAAATTACTTAACCTGTGAGCCTCAGTGAAGTGGGGCTAATAGGAAATACTAAGGTCGTTGTGAGCATTGAAGGCAATGTATGTAAAGTGCTTAGGCCAGAGTCTGACGACATAGTAGGTACTCACTGAGAGAAATTTCTAAACCAATTAGTTCTACAGAAAATTCAGGGCTCTGTTGGAACTGTAAAATTACGGGCTCTCTGGGTGTATTATAACAGAATTACAAGCCTCTCACTGACCTGATTTAGCAGCCTTATTAATGAAGAAGCCTGGGACCAGGGGCCAAAAGCCTTGGTTTCCAGTACTGTTTCTACCAGTCACACCATATAACTATAAGGGGGTTTCTTAAACTCTCTAGGTCCCTAAGATATGCCCACTTACCAAACAGGGTTGCCAGGATGCTCCGCAAGTCAGAGCTTACTGCCAACATTAAAGGTGTTCTGTGTAAGCTAATGATAGCACAGAGCACAGAGTGGGGGCTGGGGGCTGGTGCTAGAGGAACTTGGTCTGGCCAAGGTCACTGGGCCTATGCACTGGGATATGTGAACATCAGCCTAGCAGGAGACCATGGAAATTTTCACAAACCAAAATTGGCATTTGGAGCTGAACTGAAAAGCTGTGAACACAGGATGTTGCTGAAAATGGTGCTGGGCAGGGCTGCTACCTGAGGTTTTGGCAGGCTTCACCCCCTGCCAGTTGATTGCAGAAGGATGTTGGACTATCAGGAAATAGGGATTTGAAATGATCCCACAGGAAGTGTGAATAACAACAGAAGCAACAAACAAAGTCAGCTAGGCCAGGTCTGACAGGGGGGTATTGGGTTGGGAGACAAGTGAGTTCTCACTTTCTTCAATACTTGAGGAACTTCTAAGGAGGAGCCCATCTGGGATTCAAAGATGGCTTTGTGAGAGATTCCTCCACCCCTTCTCCCCTCCTCCATTAGCACCTTCTGGAGGAGCAGAGGGAAACGTAGCAGCTTGAGGGGACAACTAATTTCTGGCTCAGGATCCTGGCGGTGCTCCATGTAACAGTTTGTAAAGGACACCCGCTATATTTTTGGATGCCCAGCACCCATTCCTATTTTTTTCTGGTAAGATCGTGTGGGTATTTTGGGGGGGAAGTTCCTCTCCCCATTATGTATGATCTTGGTGGAACTGTCAATACAGGTATGCTGCCCTCCTCTGGCCAATTAAAATCTCCCTCGTGGATTCTGAGTTGAGCTGAGTTATCGATAAGAATGGAACCAAGTCTGTTGGAGAGGATCTGACTCCAGGCCCTTGTTCAACCTTTACTTATACCCACCTCTGCCCTGGTTTGTTAACTCTTCTCTTATTTTGTGAGCCTCTGAGATCATCCCAATAAGTTGTTTTGCTTAGCTGTGGTCTATTTCCATTTCAAAGAACAGACACAGAGCATGGCTGTGGCTCTTGCTTAGGGCAGGCTTCACGGAGGACACGCTCGGGGAGTAGAAAGAGCCCAGCCTCGGTCATCTACCATCAGCCATCCCACTCCAACTCTAACCATGTGGCCACAGGCAAGCTACTAAATCCATCTGAACCTCAGCTTCTTCTGTAGAATGGAAATACTATTACTTTGTAGAACTATTAGGATTAAATATATTTATTCTCTCTTTCATTTAGCATTTACTCACAGCCACCATAATCTTTATATTCCGTGAGGATCCAGAATAGAGATGTGAACAAGACAGACGTAATACAGTCCCTGTCTTCAAGAAACACACACTTCTAATGGGAAGAGAGACAGTGAACTTGGGTTTACAAGTCTGATGATGTTACTATAAACGGTACAAGGCACTATGGGAGTGGTTAATAAGGGGATTCAAAGAATCCATTAGAGGCCACATAAGGAAGGGCCTTAGTAAATGTGACTTCCTTTCCCCTTTCTGTCTCCTGTTTTCTTCTTCATCACAGTACCTTCACCACTGAATGATCTTCGCCACGTTCTTACAGTAGAATCAGGACACTCCAGAGAAGTCCTGACTGGATTCTGCCTATCGGGTCTGTGGCAGAAGTTGGAAGCCACTCACCCCAACAGATGGGCTTACCCAGGCATAAACGGAGGCCAAGGTTAGGAAGGCACTTACACCTTTAGAATTGACAGCTTCTGAGACCAACAACCTTGTGTGGTAGGAGTCAAGGTGGAAGAGGCGTATGCCTAACGGTGATACGGACAAGACAAGATCAGGCAACTGCCCTGATCTATTAGGCACCTACTTTCTGGCATCACACAGTCTCAAAATTCGTGCATTTTTAGAAATGATTAATAAAATGTTAGCACAAGGGAAAACCTTCGAGAACATCTAGAAAGCCCCTTCCTTGGCAGAGGAGGAAGCCAGTGCTCACAGGTATTAAGTCTGTTATCTGTGTCCTGAGTGTGTAACCTTGTGACACCTTTGCCAGGCAGTGAAAGAGACTGGTTCCTTGTTCACGTGGACAAGTCTGGCGGATGTGCCTTCTGACAAATAGTCTAGGTTAACCTCCCAAATGGCAAGGACAAAGGGAACGAGGCTCTGGGCTATGTGCTGGGGAGAGACAAAGACAGTAAGACACAAGTCCTTTAGGGTTCTTCTGACATAGCTGAGGAGTTGAGATACCCACAGTGCCAGATAATCACACAAAGGAGCAATACGTGGAGACCGCCTGCTGGCCAGGGTTACATGGATGTTCTGGTGTTCTGGTGCAGTTCCCCTCTTGACATCCGTGAAACCCTTCTCGTCATTTCTGCCCACTTTTCTCCCACGTCTCCTACTGGGGGTGCCTTCTCCTCAGGCACTTGTGTCTATTAATAGTGAAGTATCTTCCAATCACAAAGGCTTGAAATATTGAACTTAGTGTTTACTCCTTTCTTCCTTCCTCCCCACTCCGGTTAGTCACCAGGTCCTGTTGATCTGATCCTTAAATTCCACCTCATCCTGTCCAAAGACATCAGAATAGTATTTCTAATAATCATGCCCCTGCTCAAAGTCCTTCAGGGTGCTGCAGAAGAATTTGTAGAATGAAACCCAAACTCCTTAGCTTTTCATGCTTGTGGTGCCTCATGATCTAGTCCCAACTCCCATTTCCTCCCTCAAGTCTCCTACAGGAATGTATCAGCCATGGCTTTTTGCTTTTGGGGTCTTTTTATATTGTGATTCTTTTTTTTAAGATTTTATTTATTTATTTGACAGAGAGAGAGCATAAGTAGGGGGGAGCAGCGGAGGGAGAGGGAGAAACAGGCCCCCCACTGAGCAGAGAGCCCAATGTGAGACTTGATCCCAAGACGTCAGGATTATGACCTGAGCCAAAGGCAGATGCTCAGTCAACTGAGCCACCCAGGCGCCCCTGTATTGTGATTCTTTGACGTCTGGGCCTTGCTGACCCTGGAGGGTTTGCCCCTCCTAGGGCTAGCCAGTTCCTAGAGATAGTAAACAACTAGCCCCAGAATGCGCCTTTCAAAGGCAAACCAGGGGCACCTGGCTGGCTCAGTTGGTGGAGCAGGAGACTCTTGATGTTGGGGTCATGAGTTTGAACCCCACATTGGGTGTAGAGTTTACTTCAAAAAAAGAAAAGAAAAAAAGCAAACCAGGGTGCTTGGCTGACTCAGTAGAGCATGCAACACTTGATCTTGGCATTGTGAGTTCAAACCCCACATTGGGCATAGAGCTTACCTTAAAAAAAAAAAAAGGCAAACCAACCAATCCAGAGCCCACACCCCAACTATCTCCCCTCTCTGTCTCTTACTCTCAAGGCTACTATTCCCCTAACTGAAACACTCTGGGGCCAGGCCCTAGGCCCCTGGGCCTCCTAAAATTGTTCCAACTAGCCAGCTCTAAACTTGCTCACCCTGTCTTGCCCATTCCTCCCCATGGAAACCACAGTAAAGGCTCTTGCCCATGTTTTACCCTGCTCCTTCTGCTTGCTGACTAACCTCGATGCTTCCTCATGTGGCCCCCTGTGGCGTGGTGTGCCCTTTCTCCTGGGATTGTGAGTATAACTACCTTTTCAAGGGCAGTCTTCTCCTAATCTTCAGTTGGCCTTGCCTTACCTAAATAATAATAAAACTTATACTTTAAAATAAGCAATCTCATGCTCCAGAGGAGCTCTCTGCTTCCCAAACAAGCTCCTTCTGCTTTCCTACATACATGTCTTTGCCTGGACTATTTGTCACTCTCAGAATGAATTCCTTCTGCCATTCCTGCATCTTACAGTTCCATCCATCCTTCAGTGTACTCTCATCAGCATTGGCCTGCCTAGATCACTGGTAGGGTAAAGCTGAATGTGTGATTTGTACCATAACACACAGCAAGTAGAAGGCAATGGCAGGCCTTGAAGCCCAGCAGGCTTTCTCTGTGCCCTTTTCCATCACTGCATTGGCTCGGGTCCTTTGAGTATGTGCCACAGAAACTAACCCTGGCCTACTTGTGCGCAAAAGGGATTTCCTGGAAGGATGCTGGGGCAGCTTACATAACGAAAGGAGCTGAAGGACCTGATTGCAGGTAAAGTGTGATCCAGGGCAGCCCTGCGGATATAAGTCTGAATCTTCCTTAAGATCCCAGTTCTTAATAGGACTCAGCTCAATCCCTTAAAGTTTCAAATATCTGGAAGTAAAAATTTGAGGGACCCCACATGGTCAGGTGTAAGCCCTGGATCAAATGTGGGTGTGTTTGGGAGGGGGCAGGGTAACAACACTGATATGATCACTGGGGGACCACTCCTGTGTATTGGAGAGTTCCCCGAAGGAAAAGGGAGCTGTTGAGATTTGAGCATATAGCCCAACTTGAGTCTCCTACAGCCATCTTTCTAGTATTTTAAATACTAAGCTCCTCAAATCAAACTGGGTAATAGAAGGCTTGGGTGAAAACAGCTCCAAATCCACTTAACAATAGTCACTGAATGCCTGCTCAGTGTAAAGCACTATGTGAGAACCTGGGTGGGGAAAAGGATGAGTTTGGAATGTGAAAATCTGTAAGACATGGCTCAAGGATAAGATAGGCATATAAATCAGGACAATGCAAGGCAGAATAAAGGCATGACAATGCAAGGCTCTGAAAGGGGGAGAAAGTCCTAAGAGATTTTACAATACGATGAGATTCCCTAAAATTTATATCCAGAGGAAAAGCAAAAAACTAAAGTTCAGATTTTCCTTCCTATTGCAACTTTATCACATGCCGGGAAACTATACATGACTCCACGTGGAAAGAAACACAACGTTCTTATTTCTACCCACTGCAGCCCAGCCGCCAATCCAAGCATCTGTCACCCCTGAAACATGCACTTAGGGAAGCATCAGGTTCAGGGGGCTCGTGTGCCACTGCTAAACTGCAATGGCCTGGATAAACATGGTGTCTGGGAAGGAAAAAGGGGAGCCAGAGGAGTCCTGCCTAGACTCCTATGAAGATTTCAGATGTTTGTTCCATCAGGGAGATTCTTCAGAAAATCTGTGGGCACAGACAGGGAGAAAGCCCTCTAGCATTCTTACTGATAGGGCTCAGGACAGAGTCTTCTGCTGATAACATCTCTGTACAAGGAGAGTTTGCCACAACATTTCATAACTCAAGAGCTGCAGGCCCAAGGCCACGCGGTTGCAACATATTTGGATCCCTCTCACGTTGTGGTGGTGAGAGTGAGAAGAATGTAAACATCCTGGTCCCATCGGGATCATCAAAACAACCTGGCTTTATTGAGAGCACCAGGTGCTCCTCATGACTCCCTGGGGTCAGGGAAAAGCAGTTGAGGATCTGCTGTAGAGTGGGGAGCGCCATGGCTTCTTCACTTACTACCAGGCCCTTGGCCTGTCTTTAGTCGGTGGCTGCAGGAGGAGGCCGGGGCGTGGGGACGCGCAGGAAGGGGAGGCTGAAGAAGCAGGTGAGTGGGGAGCCTGTTTGGGAACAGGGGGCATTGTTTAGCCTGGCTTTCACCATGGGGGAGAGGAAGCAAAACAGAATCGGTGTTCCATCGGCAGTAGAGAGCAGGGCCACGACAGGCCAATCACGACGGCATTGCCTTCCACTTGGGAACTTAGGAACAGAGAAGCCTCCAGCACGTACACTTGGAGACTTACAAAAATATAGCCGACATCTCCTCACCCTTAATCCACACATAAGCTTCATCTCTCAAAGGTGGTTTTCTTTTAGCCGGGTGTTCAGTCCCCACCCCTGGGTCAGAAAGCTTAGAACGCTTTTGTTTGGGGGCTGACAATAAACACGCAGAGGCTATTGTAGGAAAAAACAAAACAAAACCTAGTATAAGTAGTAGCCCTGCTACCATGAGTCCTCTGCTTCCCTGAGTTCCTCAGAAAACAATTTGCTTCTCTGTAGTCCTACCATGCACCTATGTGTGTATTTAAGTTATACATGCTCCTTTTCCAACAAATATTGATTGGGGCCTCACTATATGCTAGGCACTGAAGATACAGTGGTGCGTAAGATAGGCACGGTTCTCGTTATGAAGTTGAAAATCTAGTAGGTGATACAGACGAGAGCCTGATGATATATGCTGTAAGTGCCACATGGAAATGACTGGAGGCTACAGGGTGCTGTGGAAGTAGTCATTCCTTACCATAGGGTTTTTTTTAACATTTTTTTAAAATTTAAATTCAATTAGTATATTGTTGATTTCAGAGGTAGAGGTCAGCGATTCATCAGTTGTGTATAATACCCGGTGCCTGTTACATCACGTGCCCTCCTTAATGCCCATCACCCAGTTACCCCATCCCCACCCCTCCAGCAACCCTCAGTTTGTTTCCTATGATTAGGAGTCTCTTACAGCTTGTCTCCCTCTCCGATTTCATCTTGTTTTTTTTCCTCTCTTCCCCTATGACCCTCTGTTTTGTTTCTTAAATTCCACACAGGAGTGAGTACCATAGGGTTTTGACTGTCCACTTGTCCAAAGCACTGTTCTAGATTATTGAGGAAGAAATGATAAATAGATCAGGAGGCCTGTTTGAGGAGGCAACATTTGAACAGGATACAAATGATGAGCAGGATCGGAGGATCAGGGAGGAAGCTAGGTAGGAGGCACTGAACTCAAAATGAGAGGTCAAGGCTTCCTAAAGATAGTGATGTCTGAGTTGAGCTCTGAAGGATGAACAGGAGATATGCAGGTGACCGAGGCCAGGGTTTAGTGAAGTATTCCAGGCAAAGGAAGGAGGGTATGAAAAAGCCCAGGAGAGAAAGAGAACATATGAGAAACTTGTGCCTGGAAAAGGTGAAGGTGTGGCAGGTGATCACTAGCCACCCGACCCCCACCCCATTCCCCTTTGCCTGGCAAATTTTTTTTGTTGTATAAGGGCCATTATTTTTGTGTATGTTATTTTTTGTTTTCATAGCCTTACTGATACACTAGTCCAAACATGTCTGGACCGCTGATAGAACATGCCAAAGGAACTCCTGCCATCTGGTGGATAGAACATCATCATGCATAGAAAATAAATATTAATGTCAGGCTCACAGCATCCCAGATTATGGCAATTTTCCACTCAATGGTTTAAAAGCCCTAATAGGAGCTTAAAAAAAAAATGGTTAAGGAAGAAATACATAATATTCTTAGACCAGGGGCACCTGGGTGGCTCAGTCATTAAGCGTCTGCCTTCGGCTCAGGTCATGATCCCGGGTCCTGGGATCGAGCCCCGCATCGGGCTCCTTGCTCTGCAGGAGGCCTGCTTCTCCCTCTCCCACTCCCCCTGCTTGTGTTCCCTCTCTCGCTGTGTTTCTCTCTGTCAAATAAATAAATAAAATCTTTAAAAAATATATATATATTCTTAGACCAGAGTCCCCTGGAGTGCGGGAAATGTAAGGGGCAGAAGGGAAGGGAAACAATTACATACTGTGTCAACATTATACTTAGGGAGCATGCTCTCACTCATTCCTCCAAACGATGAGGTAGGTATAGAAACCCCATTTTACAGCGAAGCAAACCAAGGCTCAAAGTACAGGGAAGAGCCAGCTTTGGCTGACTGCTTTGTTATGCTGCCTCTAGATGTGGTTTCTTTTTAATTGGTAACAGGTGAGTAAAGGGGCATTGGTCCTCCAGCTGTTACATCTATGCTTTTCACCTCAATGAAAACATTTAAGGCCCCATTTGGTGTATTTTTTTTTTTTTTAAGATTTTGTTTATTTATTTGACAGAAAGAACACAGGGAGAGAGGGAACACAAGCAGGGGGAGTGGGAGAGGGAGAAGTGGGCTTCCCGCGGAGCAGGGAGCCCGATGCGGGGCTCGATCCCAGGACCCCGGGACCATGACCTGAGCTGAAGGCAGACGCTTAACGACTGAGCCACCCAGGTGCTCCAAGGCCCCATTTGGTGTTTAAAAGACATTGGAAGACTGTCCATTTTACTCATACTCATAATACATACATCAGTTGGTTCACAAAGCAAAAGAGAGCCTCAAATGCCACATTAATGCGGACATATTTTTATTTTTATTTTTTTAAATTTTTAAAAATTTTATTACGTTAGTCACCATACAAGACATCATTAGTTTTTGATGTGGTGATCCATGCTTCATTGTTTTCGTATAACACCCAGTACTCCATGCCGTACGTGCCCTCCTTAATATCCATCACCAGGTTAACCAATCCCCTCCTCCCCACCCCAAAATCCTGTTTGTTTCTCAGAGTCCATAGTCTCTCATGGTTCATCTCTCCCTCCAATTCCCTCTCCCCATTTTTCCCTTCCTTCTCCTAATGTCCTCCATGTTATTCCTTATGTTCCACAAATAAGTGAAACCATATGATAATTGACTTTCGCTGTTTGATTTATTTCACTTAGCATAATCTCCTCCAGTCCCATCCATGTTAATGTAAAAGCTGGGTATTCATCCTTTGATGGCTGAGTAATATTCCATTTTATAGATGGACCACATCTTCTTTATCCATTCATCTGTTGAAGGGCATCTCGGCTCTTTCCACAGTTTGGCTATTGCAGACATTGCTGCTATGAACATTGGGGTGCATATGGCCCTTCTTTTCACTACATCCGTGTCTTTGGGGTAAATACCCAGTAGTGCAATTGCTGGGTCATAGGGTAGCTCTATTTTTAATTTTTTGAGGAACCTCCACACTGTTTTCCAAAGTGGCTGTACCAACTTGCACTCCCACCAACAGTGTAAGAGAGTTCCCCTTTCTCCACAACCTCTCCAACATTTGTTGTTTCTTTCCCTGTCCATTTTTGCCATTCTAACTGGTATAAGGAGGTATCTTAGCATGGTTTTGATTTGAATTTTCCTGATGGCTAATGATGATGAACATTTTTTCATGTGTCTGTTAGCCATTTGTATGTCTTCTTCAGAGAAGTGTCTTTTCATATCTTCTGCCCATTTTGTGACTTGATTATTTGTTTTTTGGGTGTTGTGTTTGAGAAGTTCTTTATAGATCTTGGATACCAGCCCTTTATTTGTAGTGTCATTTGCAAAAATCTTCTCCCATTCTGTGGGTTGCCTCTTTGTTTTGTTGACTGTTCCCTTTGCTGTGCAGAAGTTTATCTTGATGAAGTCCCAAAAGTTCATTTTTGCTTTTGTTTCACTAGCTTTTGGAGATGTATCTTGAAAGAAGTTGCTGTGGCCGATGTCAAAGAGGTTGCTGCCTATGTTCTCCTCTAGGATTTTGATGGATTCCTGTCTCACATTGAGGTCTTTCCTCCGTTTTGAGTTTATCTTTGTGTATGGTGTTAGAAAATGGTTGAGTTTCATTCTTCTGCATGTGGCTGTCCAATTTTCCCAGCACCATTTATTGAAGAGACTGTCTTTTTTCCATTGCATGTTTTTTCCTGCTTTGTCGAAGATTATTTGACCACAGAGTTGAGGGTCCATATCTGGGTTCTCTATTCTGTTCCATTGGTCTATATGTCTGTTTTTGTGCCAGTACCATGCTGTCTTGGTGATCACAGCTTGTAATATAGCTTGAAATTGGGCAACGTGATGCCCCCAGCTTTGTTTTTCTTTTTCAACATCTCCTTGGCGATTCGGGGTCTTTTCTGATTCCATACAAATTTTAGGATTGTTTGTTCCAGCACTTTGAAAAATGTCATTGGAATCTTGATCGGGAAGGCATTGAAGGTATAGATTGCTCTGGGTAGCATAGACATTTTAACAGTGTTTATTCTTTCGATCCATGAGCATGGAATATTTTTCCATCTTTTTGTGTCTTCAATTTCTTTCATGAGTGTTCTGTAGTTCCTAGAGTATAGATCCTTTACCTCTTTGGTTAGGTTTATTCTGAGGTATCTTATGGTTTTTGGTGCTATTGTAAATGCAGTCGTTTCTCTAATTTCTCTTTCTACAGTTGCGTTGTTAGTGTATAAGAAAGCAACTGATTTCTGTGCATTGATTTTGTATCCTGCCACATTACTGAATTGCTGTATGAGTTCTAGTAATTTGGGGGTGGAGTCTTTTGGGTTTTCCACATAAAGTATCATGTCGTCTGCGAAAAGGGAGAGTTTGACTTCTTCTTTGCCCATTTGAATACCTTTTATTTCTTTTTGTTGTCTGATTGCTGTTGCTAGGACTTCTAGTACTATGTTGAACAGTAGTGGCGAGAGTGGTCATCCTTGACATATTTTTAAAGCTAAAAAACTAGAACACATTTCTAACATTTTCACACTACTTCTAGTTGAGAGACATTCTTAAAAATGCAATTTGGATGCAGAAATTTTGGAATTCACAGAACACATCAAGGACTGACAGTTTTGGACCTGAAGCAGTCTCAGGAAAATCAGAGATGAACAGGGTCCTACAGTATGAAAACGAATCACTTCAGCAAAGTATTATCAAGTGTGTATATAATGCTTTCCCATAGTACTTGATGCATACTTACAAGTCCTTAAATCGATTTGATTGTTATGGCACCTGGTACATTGTAGGAGGTAAAAACACAACTGTAATAATTATGAAATTTTTGCTCACTTGCCTCTTATACAAGGATGTGAAAGGTTATTCGAGACCGAATGTCCACCAGCTATTCTGTCTCCACTGAGGTCAAAGCAATGGGAATGGAACACCAGCAAAATGGAGTGGAGGGAAATTAGAACTGATACGGCTAGGGTGGGGTGGGGAGTTGGGAAATCAGGAGAGGGAAAACAGTATAATCTTGTTTAAAAATAAAAGGGCTGGGGTGCGTGGGTGGCTCAGTCAGTTAAGCGTCAGACTCTTGATTTCGGGTGATCTTGGGGGTCCCGGGATCCCAGCCCTGTGTGGGGCTCAGCAGGGAGTCTGTTTCTCCCCTTTCCCCTGCTCATGCTCGCTCTCTCTCTCTCTCCCTCAAATAAATGAAATCTTTTAAAAAGAACAAAAGGGGCTGTCCTTAGGCTGGGATTGTCCTGGTAGGGTTTGGAAATACCTCCTGGTGTCAGGTTCCTAGTCAACCCCAAAGTTTTGACAATGTACTTGATTCTCTAATGTGGTAAGAAATGTGGGGGGACATAAAACAGTCTCTATGTTCCAGAAATTTATCATCTGGGTATCAGAAATCAGGAAATGATCATTTGGATTGATGAGGAAAGGTTTTGTAGAGGGAAGAATGTGACTTCCGACAGCCTACTAAGAGCACATTTGGGATATGCAGAGATGAGGGAGAGGCATTGCAGGTTATGGCAACTGAAAGTCCACAGACCCCTTTAGGGCTCTTCAGAACCTAAAGCCTGACATCAAAATATTGCTTTCATTTAAATTACATTTTTGTTGGGGGTCGGCACAGTCTACTGAAAAGAGATAATGTAAAAAGGAATGAGGCATTTCATTTTTATGTTGCTCCCTATCAAATAAATTGTACCAAATTTAGGAAAATAGGCACCCGTATTAAGAGAGGTTTTTTGGCTTAATATCTTGCCAGAAAAGCAAATTAATTAAATTTGACTTTAATTAAATATATAAGCAAATTATATATTATAAAATATATATTATAAAATATAAAAGCAAATTAAATTTGACTTTAATTAAATATATTTAATTATATAGAAAAAATGTACGTTAAGGAATATATACAAAAATAAATATATTCACTTAAATACTTATTGAACACTTCCTCAATAAATGCCAGGCCTGGTTGTCACACTGCATAGGGACAAATAAGAAAGATACTTCCTCAAAACATACAACTAAGAGATGTAAGATGCTCGTGTTTATTTTTACACATAAAAGTGATAATGGGTTTCAATATTAGGAGTACACATTTCATATGGCCATTTGTCTGTGGAGTTTCAAAATAAGAAATTAAAATGACAGGACACTCACAGAACACCAGGCATTCATTTCACAAACCTTGAGGGAAAAGTGTAAAGGAGCATTGCTAATACTTGTCCAAAGATTACTCATATATATATATATATATATATATATACACACATATATACACATACATACAGTGGGGCTGGTTTTGTTTTTAATCAGAATATTTGAGTGTAGGAAGACCAGCAACATGCCAGAAGAAATAAAGAAACTTCTGGGTAAAAAAGTATTAAAGTATCTAGAAAAATTTGGTGATTCCCCACCCCCTGCTCCTTTTGCTTATGGACAGAGCTAAAATAACAAAGTGAGGCTACACAGCCATACATCTGCTTCTGATTTACTGTCTTAATCTTGTCTGAGTTGGAGTCATTTCTAATCTTCAGAGAAGTTACAGAAGGAATTTATACAAAGGGTGAGTACATCACTAAATATACACCTATAAAAACACATCATCAATAGAATGTAGGTTAAGGAATATATACAAAAATTCTGATTAGAAAGAAATTATCAGGTGCTGGGGTGCCTGGGTGGCTCAGTCAGTTGAACGCCCAACTCTTGATTTTGGCTCAGGTCATGATCTCAGTGTTGTGAGTCAAGCCCTGATTCGGGCTCTGCACTCTCCATGGAGTCTGCTTGGGTTTCTATGCCTCTGCCCACTCACCCCCAACTTACACATGCTCTCTAAATCTTAAAAAAAAAAAAAACAAAAAACAAAAAAACTATCAGGTGGCTCTTCCATTTTCTGAGTTGTGCCACTCATTCCCCAGCTGATAGGTTATTACTGATTTCAGGATCTCAAAAGCCCATCCCTTGGTTCATCTTGGTTTCTTACTAGAGGGAGTGACACTTGCCTTCTCTACATCTAGAATTAGAGATGAATCTGTAAGTTATTCTCTATTTTCCTTCATAAGAGAGTATTAAATTTCCTAGTGCTAAACTGTTACTTTCCTTGAAGAATTGCTTCAGTAGGGTCCAAGATGGAATCCACTTAAGGGCTGGGATGGTGTGTTAAATTTAAAAGGGCATTTTGCATACAGTGCATGCTTAAATCAGAATTCTAAACCGTTTACAACATGTTTTCTAGTCATCTTCCTTGCCTTATAAAAGCTATGTACACACTCCCCCAATAAGATTTTTCTTAACCTTTTGAATTCCTTACCAGACCTTATTTTTTTTTTAAGATTTTGTCAGACATTATTTTAATTTTTTAAAAGCACTCAAAACAGTGGTCAAGGGCAATTCTTTTAATTCATTTTCTTCTATTAAGAAAAAAAACTGAGCAGGTCACATTAAGCTTGAACTATTTTGACATCACTTTTCTGACTTCATTTTTATAATTTTCTCACCAAACCTGCAACTGCTTTCCTAAGATCAGAGCCTTTTCATTATCTAAAATGTCATTATTTAGTAAACATTTGCCTTAACACTGACCTTTGTGGTTACTTTGTTGAAAATCTTACTGTAATTTGACACAGCATTAACTACTCCTGATTACTTATCTACTACATGGGTGATAACGTCCACCTTTCAAGAAAGGAAGACAGTTCAAACACAAAATTTGACAAAATTAGGAAATGGCAACCTCCGTTCTAAGAACAAAGGAAAAAATCTGAACGGGGAGTTGACATCTCTGCCTAGTGTTAGGTAGTGTTCTTTAAAGACCACAGACAGCACGCACAATGTAGGCGGAAACAATACATCTGCAGACACTGGCAGACAGCATTACCCGCCAAATTTGGCCACAGTTTCTTAAGATAAATAACTTTTCGGTGACGCGCAGGGCTGAAATTACATAAACAGCAGAAATTACTAAGACCTAAGCCTACATGTCTTGTGGGTTTCAAGATTTTACGCAATCAATATTCTGACATCTGTAACACCATTTTGTTCCTAAAATGCTGATGCCAGAAACATGAGATTAACATCACTTGATGACTTTTGTTCAGATTTTGAAACAAAGTTTCATTCTTTGGAATAATCATTCTTGAGCCACATTTTTATTTAGGTCATTAAGACAACCATAATCATCTCCATATAAGGAAAAGTTTCATTAAAAATGCTACAGAGCTGCAGCCTGTTACGAAAACCAATACTTGAAGCTTGTTATATTAATAGTTCTAAATGTCTAAGGCTTATTAAATGAAAACACCCTTAACAGTTTTATCTCGAGTCTGAGCAGTAAGAATTTTAAAAAGCTGACAATGAAAAATAGCTGAATATTCTGGGAACTTCCATAATAATAGGAAATGGCATTAACTAGTTACCTTCTTCATCTTTCCCTAAAAATGACTATTTTGACTAATTAAAATCTTTTAGACTGATATATGCCATTATTTAGAAGGCTGAAAAACTTGAATATGCGTATGGAAGCGCCTAATTTATATCTATATAGCACCCAACACTCTAGTGGGATTGAAATTCCCTGAGAACTAATTTACATCACTGGATGGCTTTTAACACAGTGGCTCCCTTTACCTCCCACCTCCCCTTGCATATCAGCCAAGTTCTCTTCTGTGATATTAATAAAAACTTCAAACAACCCTGAATATTAAACTTTCTTTGAGAACATCTCCTGCCCTGTACTTTTGGTAGTTAAATTTTTCTTTCTGTTAATTTTCTTAGAATATGTTAACTTGATTGTGAAATCACACCATGAACTTTTTTTTTAGCTAAGACTTCTGATTACTGAGATGACTTACTGCTTTACTATCTGCTTATAAATTTCCTATAGATGAGGTCAATGAGCACCTTTCTATAACAAAAATCTGCTTCCATCTTTCACATACTAGTTGAGCCAGGTCAATTTTTGTTAATCTACTGCCTACTATTTGCTGGAGAAAGCATCAGTCTCAGAAGGAAAATATTTCCAGTGATCAATACTTTTTTTTTAAAGGGTATTTTTCAAATGAGTAGTCAGACATAAAAAATATAAAAGAATAACTTTATTAAACATATAAATTCAAGAACATTCAAGTTTTGTTGTTTTTAAAGATTACAGTATGAGAGGACAGCACATCAGCGGTAGTGGTTTCTGTATATACTATACTTACCAAAGAGAGTAGGTGGACATACTGACTTGAATGCACAAAATAACAATGTATGTTTTATATCCCTAGGCTGTTTCTATACTCTATCCCTACTAAATGGGAAACTTCTCAGCAGATCCATACACCCCTAGACTTATCTCCCACAGAAAGAGTTTGATATATTGTCAATGATATTTATCATTTTGGAATATAGTAAGCCTCCATCTCTGGTCCTCTTCTACTTTACCCACTTATCTCTCTCTTCCCAACACACCCAAGACTCTAGTAATCAACCTTCTCTGAGCAGGACCAATTTAGTTATAACAGAATACAGAGATCCTGATGACACTATGCAGAGGAAAAAAATCTCCAACAATATTCTCAAGGTTGTATTTATTTTTCCTTTTAGCCAGCTACCTAATTACACCTAAGACGGCGAGAAAAAGAAAACCATTTTGGATATCAGTATTCACCTTGGCTCTGCAGCTTCCCTTTAAACAACCAGTGTACACAGTGAATTCCCAACTGTAAACACATGCAATATTTAACAAAGACCCAGAAACTTTGTGGAAAGCACCATATTATTTCCAAGGAGAATGTGTTAGGTGGGGAAAGAAAAAGTGGAAAAATCAAGAGAGAAACCATTAAGAAAAACATGGCAATTCACACAAAATATGCTTTAACAAAATACTTTGAAAAATGGATAAATTCAATTTTAAGTGATATTACCCCCAACATTTTCTCATTAATTGTTTTAGTGTTCGGAAGTATATGTCTCTAGAAGAGGAAATGATCTCCTTTACCTACAGAATGGTTAGAGCACCAGCACCAGGTTGAGTTTTCCAGAAGTACACATAGCTCACAGTTTAAAGAAACCAGTAACATCTTTTGACTCATTTAGTCCTGATCACATCCATTAATTTTAAGACTTACACCTGAAACTCCTATGTACTAGGCTGAAACAGCTTCTTTTTCTGTGTATGGCAGTGACAAGTAATTAGGGAAGCTAAAGATCTGATTCTACTTGGGTAGATCTAACTCAAAGATCACGTAGTTAGCCCAAAGAACTATCCCAGGCATTTTAAGTAATCTTAATCCATATTTTAGAATCTGCCAAAGAGCAAATACTGAAATTTTAAAATAAATTATTCATCCTGCTTGCCCTGGTCTCCAATCAAGAAGTTACAGCTATTACAAAGAACTCTTTTTCACCCCGTCTCATAACACAAAACATCAAACATTACATGATGAACGATAATCACAAGCTCATATCTTTAAAAAAAGGGTGCAACAAAGCCTCTTCTGCTGTTATTCTTGAAGCTGGATTTAGATCTAGAAGTTTATCAAGCAGGTCGTAAGCTTCATCAGGTACCTCATTCCAGCCTTCTAAATCGGTAGTATCCGTATTCAAACTACCCCCACAGCCATTACTGTCCCCTTTATACAAGGAATTCCCTGAGTGCTGTGCTTGAGGTGTTTGTATAAGGTGAGAGGCTTTATGGTCAATCTTCTCTGAAAAAGTTGGGTCACGAGAAGCAAGCCCCTGTATATCACTTGTTAATTTGGGAGTCTTAGAATCGATACCTCTGAGCTTCTCACAGAGTTTTCTCAAGTCTTGTGCTGGGACTTCTTTGCTACACAATATTGATTTGCCTAAAAAGGAGAAAGTACATGTATTTTATATTATCTGAATATATCAGAATCATAAGAATCTCTCATAAGAATCATGCAAGTCTATAAGAATCTCTCTCTCATAAGAATCATGCAAGTCCAACCATGCACTTTGTGGATATATTTACACTGTGTGTGAGAAAGCACCACATGCTCATATTTACGTTCTGTTTTGTACTACATAGTAGTAAGTAGAAATCACACAAACAGGCAGTAGTGTATTATCTTGGCCTTATATTTCCTTATTAAACAGAAATGTGGGGGCGCCTGGGTGGCTCGGTCGGTTAAGATGGGACTTCAGCTCAGGTCATGATCTTAGGGTCCTGGGATTGAGCCCCATGTGGGGTTCCCTGTTCAGCTGGTCTGCTTGAAATTCTCTTCCTCTGCCCCTCCCCCACTCTCTCTCAAATAAATAAATCTTTAAAAAAATATTTTGTTACAGACCATGTCAGGCATTTGTTTTAGCTCAAGGTTTTTCTGAATTTCTTTGACAGAACTCAACAAGTACTTGATGACAATCCACAGTGGGGCCAGCTCTATGAGTTGAGGACAGTGAGGTAAGTTATACACAATAGAAGTAAAAGTACTCCCACTGCTAATCCCAAGCAAGTCATTTCTTTGGGTCTTAAAGGAGAACTGTGACTACTGAAGTTTTGAGTCCTTCTGTACTCAGCCCAAAGTTACAGTAAGATTTGACTGAAACAGCTGAAGAAGTCCTACTAATAAAACTGAGACAAGTACTACGTGGCATTATTATTTTTCTAATATGAGAACAAGCATTACAATGATAAACCTTTAAAAGCCCTTGCCTGCTATCCTGACACTTACCCTAGAATGTTTTTGTGTCGCATGTTGTGCTTCCATTGTTGATCCTCATTCTTTGACTACAGATAGGGGAGATTTAAGCTCTTCAACAAAATGTTTTGGTGTTCACTCTCTGATAAACTTCATGTTCATAAAGTTCTCAGGAAGTTATTCAACAGCAGATGAAAAGTTTTCTCAATCAGTTGAGAATAAGTATATGTAAGAATGTCTAAGAATATAATTTCCAAGTTCTCAATCTTGCCTTCCATTTATTGTCACTTTCCCTTTGTATGTGTGTACTATTTCACCGTATTACCTCAGATAAAATTTTCTTATAGTAGGTGCAAGAAAGCTACAAGTTGTGGATTGACTTTGATGCAGAAACACTTTTTGGTAAGCCTCTATCACAAAGCTTTCTTCACAACCACCACCAAGTTTTTCTGATGGGATTAGACCGTAGCAGTGGTGTCTAAGTAAGGGGCAATCATTTTTGCAGTGGTTCTTTGAAGTTGTTCTTGGTCAAAATCACTTGATTTTTCAAACAAGCCTGGACCTTCCTATCATATTTTTCTGAATCTTATTTTCCAGGAAGGAGTGGGGTGAGAAAGTTCCTCAGATAATTTTGATCTGGACCCCTGATGGAAGACCCACTGATCCTGGGGCTGGGCACAAAGCAGCCCAGCTACTTTTGAAGTGGGCTGCCTGAAATTTTGTCCCACACGGGTGTTCTATATCATGTGGTAGCATGCTGACTCAATCACAGGCACCCACTTTGGAAAACATTAACTATAATTGTACATGGAGAATAAATACAAGGTGAGCATTTGATTTCAAGTCATTGGCCAGAACAAGGCTGAGATAATTCTCAGGTGCCCTATTGAAGTACACTGCATATCCCAGTCTTGGAAGTGTAAGAATTTGGATAGCTAAGGAGAGGATTTCCCATGTCCAATATATGCTTACAATAATAACTCCATCAGCAAAGGTGTTCTGCTCATTTCTCCTCTTGCTACCCTAACCCTAAGGAATCTAACAACTAACACATATTTTATTAACTGTTTATTGTTAGTATAGACTGAGATCACTTAAGGCAGGCCCAAGAACACCTGATGCTTAATAAATATATAATAAATTAAAACATACTATTAAAAATATATAATAAAGTCAAACCATAACTACAGGGAATTATTCCTTATTTTAAGATTATAAAGTTGAATTTTAATTTAAATATTTAAATAGCACTTTGTGCTCGGTAAGATTAAATGATTATATAGAAGAAAAGTGATAAATTATTTTCTTACACAATGCAATTAATTAGAGCAAGAGAAATTTTGTACCTAACATCAGAGAATTTTACGAACACAAAATATGTTTATTTGTAAAGAGAATTTCATAATAATTTGATTTATAGGAGATAATAAAGGCATTTGTTTTGTTCTAGAAAATAAAACTGCTTACCAAAAGTTTTAGCAGCTTGGATAGTTTCCCTGGATCCACGAATTGTCATAATTTGAGCCAAAGCCGTTAAATCATCACTTGCTTTATAAAATGGATATCGCCCACTAAGCAAAGAAAGGAATATGACACCTGCAGACCACATGTCAATTGCTGTAACAGAAAACAAACTTTAAAAAAAAATCCCAAATCTGTAATTTTATCACCAGTAGTCAGTTTATACCAATGTTACATCCATAGTTCTCAACTTTTGTTGTGCAAATTATCTTGATCCTTAGAAAAATTCTGATGCCCAGGCCCACTCCCTCAGAGATTCTGACTTAATTGTTCTGGAGTATGGCTCAGGCATCAGTATTTTTTTTAAGTTCCTCAGATGCTATAATGTGATATCAGGACTGAGAAACCCTGGTCCAACATTCTTAATACAAAATACAATGTCTTCTTTCTTAAGCAACATGTTAGTAAGTTTAAAGGATATTTCATCATTAGAAAACAGTAAGTAGATATGTATTTTATAAGATCAAAAGAAATACAAAAATAGCTATATGGGAAAAATCTGGATGCTCCTCAAGAATTACCCACCATAGTGAAAGTGGTTTATTTTAGTGAAAAGTATTGAACATCAGAAGCTTTTCTTCAGCCAGGTACTAACCCTAACTTCTGCTATAGAAACTTTAATCTCTAGAATTCTGGCAATTAACATTAAGACCAGCCCAGGCTCACATTTAGAAACTATTTTTTTCTTTTAGGGACATTTCTCCTAATTGTTGACCTCCTAGTAAGTCCAAGTTATTTGCTCTCCATTCCCTTGGCTTTTGTATCACCTGCCTTTCTTCGTTCCCTCTGTACATCTGCTTCCTCCTTCGACATTCTCTCCAAGCCTTAAGGCTGAGGTTCCCCAGAGTTCCAACCTCTTCTTCCCCTGTATACTCTCCCTGATTGGATCCATCTACCTCATGGCTTTAATGATCTTTTCTGCACTGATGGCATTCAACTATGTTTCCAGCCCGGACTTCCCTGAGCTTGACTTTTATTCTGTTGGACATTTCTGTGTCTCACAAATATCTCAAGCCAATTATGCCCCAATCCACCTTATCTTTCCTTGTAAACCAGTTGTTTATTCTCCACCTTTGTGAATGATACCCATTCAAGTCCCCTAAGCTAGAAATCTGATAAACATCCCGGGTGCCTTTTCCTTCACCATCCCAAACCCAAATCCCACACCCAATTATCTACCAAGTTCCACCTTTCCAATCCTTCACCTTTCTTTTCATTCCTATTAATGATGCCCTCATTCAGGCTTTCAGCATCTCTCACTTGGACCACTGTAATCCACTGTAAGCCACCACTCTCCAAAACCTATCCGCTCTGTATACCTGCCAGAATGATCCAGTTAGAACATAATTAATACCATGTCTTTCCCTTGAATAACTTTCCAACACTTACAGGATACAGTCCAAGCTGTTTAACATGTGTGATTTGACCTGTCTACCTATTATCAGGTTTATTTCTCACGATTCCTTCATTTCCATCTTACATTCTAGCAACACTACACTTACTGTTTCCTATATGACTAGACCATTCTGTTTCTTGAGATCCTCTGCTCATTTATCAATGCCAACCACCCACTCCAATTTACATCTCTTCTCAGAGGTTCCTTCTGTAAATTTCCTTCCATACTCCCTTCAGGTAAGAACAGTTAGGTATCCCTAAAATACCTTGTGTAAAGATTTATAACCATCCTCAACAGGTTATTAATTATTATTTGGACAGTAAGCAGACACTTTCATTCATTTTTTTGTATCATTAGCAAGTTAGAATATACACAATGGGTGAATGTATTTCTTTGAAGTCCATAATCCAAGCGAATGGTAGGATTCATTTACTCAAGACTTTTCCTGGGTTTTGGCTCCATGATAACTTTTGTAGATTATAAACCTTTTCCTTTTTTAAAACTCTTGAATGCTACTGTATTATTTTCACATTAACAAAAAATAATTTTAATCACACAAGCGCATCACAGAAGACTTTTGGGGTACTGGGCAAACAGATAAAATGCTGCCAAGTCTCAAGTTAGCAAAGACTACTAAACACAATTTTTCTTCCAAAACAAAATTCCTGGCAAAAATCATCTTGTAAATAGATAAGATGTAATCTATAGGAAAAAATTTGTTACCAAAAAAAAAAAAAAAAAGGCAACACTAGTAGAAATTTTCATTAATAGCATGATCTCAAAAATGGGACTGCCCACACTGCTAGAACCACTTATATAATTTATTAAAAGCAGAAAAAACACTAATATTAGTAAAACATAAAGATCATAAAATAAAATATACCTGGGATAACCAATTCTAATTGAGTTCTGTATTTGTAGTGCAACATACCTGTAGTTTGATTGGGGCACTTTGTCAAAACCTCTGGTGCTCTGAATCCCGGTGTACCTGCCCTAGGGGCAACCTGTTGCCTCCTTATGATGATGAAATAAGATTTTTCTAGTTATGTTAAAGTTTATTTAAAACCAAAAAGTAACATTTATTGATCTATTTCATAGTAAATTCTGCCTTGATATCTATATAAATAAAAGTTATTTATAAAGCAAAAGATAATCCAGTGTGATGAAAATCCTAGATTTTGTTTCTACTGGTCCCTTCCCCCTCTACCCCACAAATAACCAGGCCATATTCCAGAAAAATTTTAAGGTAACTTCCAGGTATAAAAATAGGTAGTAGATGGGGGCGCCCGGGTGGCTCAGTCGTTAAGCGGCTGCCTTCGGCTCAGGTCGTGGTCCCAGGGTCCTGGGATCGAGCCCCGCATCAGGCTCCCTGCTCGGCGGAGAGCCTGCTTCTCCCTCTCCCTCTCTCTGCTGCTCTGCCTACTTGTGCTCTCTCTCTCTGTGTTAAACAAACAAAGAAATAAAAATCTTTAAAAAAAAAAAAAAAAATAGGTAGTAGATGATAAGGACCCTAACAGAAAAATGTAATACAACAAAACTGAATACAACAGAATTCAGAGATATAAAAATTCATTTCTGTTTGGACTGATATCAGAAAGTTTCTGATATACTTATTCTCATATATTTGGGTTAGGAGAGGTTCATGAAAGCTCATGCAACTTTTGAAAGAAAGGAATTTATGGGGCTAAGAGTAGGAAGTGGGAGTGAGAGAGACACTCTATTATCTGGTTCTGGTTATTCTACATAGGTGGGAATAAAGAAAGAAAAGATTAAATTAGCAAACAAAATGTGTGATTCTAAGGTTCCAAAAAAACTACCCCTACCCCCACCAAAATTATTTGCATATAAGAGCAAATGTGTTTTTCAAAGAGCATGTAAATGTCAAATGAACAATACATGACAATAGTTATCATTTGCTCTTCAAGGTACCTCTCCCGACATCAGCATGTGTTGTTTCTTTTCTCACACTAAATTAATTACCCACCAAAATCATTGCAATTTCTAATCTTGTCTGGCAGCATGCTGGTGATTTTATAGCACCATCAAAACACATTACCTTGAAAGGCAAATACTGCAAACTTTATCTGTTGCATAACAGTCACAGGTCAGGCTAGCTGGGCAAGAACTGGCAGTTTTCCTCATCACACCACTATTCATAACTTTTGTAGAAATAGCCTTCTTTTTTGTTGCTAACTTTCTAGATAGTACATCCCCAGTCTTTGACTGCTTCATAAGCTGTAAAAGAAAAGTCATATTTCCTATTTTCATGATATTTAACATGATACTTCAAATGCTAGTATGGCAAAACGTTAACAGTAGAAACATAACTTTTAAAACTGCCGAATGTGCTGTTGGATTTTAAGTAAACAGTTGTCTATTAAAGTATTTTAGATCTTTTTAGGTTTTCCTGTTGAATAAACATTTTAAAATTTACTAAATAGTCCTCAATTGGTAAATACTTGACTTACACTTTATCAGAACTTTTCCTGATTTATGTTACAAAAGTATAACATAGTTATGTTCTAGTGTCTAACTCCATTTCAGAACTGTAAACTGCACAATTACATTGGCTAAAATCAGAGTTTTAATTTGTTGCTCATGCTATCTAGCTGTTACAGGATATCATAAGTCAATTTAAAACCATTTAATATTGATTACAATTTCGTAAACTTGACAAACATCTTTACACTATCACCTGTGTGTCAGAAATGTGTTAGTTATTAGGAGCTCACATTCTAGCCAATGAGAGAAAAGGCCTTAATGTTCTAAATGTTCCTTTAGAAAAGAGCAACAACAGTCAGCTAACCAAAAATGATGAAAAATTCCACCAGAAAAGTTCAGGGAAAAAAACTGGAGAAAATAAAAGTGTTGACAAGATGCTCAAAGCAGTTAATACCGTCTGCCACAGCAAAACTCTACTTTTAAAAACTTAGTGATAATAAATACTAATCTACCAATCCCTAAATTCTCTTCACTGTACGACTGATGATTGCACTATTAAGCTACATTACTTACTTTCACTGCAGGGCTCTCATGTGAAATGGAGCTGTGTATATTGAAATTTCTTTCTCCAAAAACAGAGCGCTGGACAGAAAGGCCTACAGATCCCTCCTACAATACCAACAAAAACAAGGAAAATAAGGATTATATCTGTAACACTTTCTGCCAGCCGTACTCTGCCAGTTTTGAAAGAGTTAAGTGACATGAAACAAAAACAGCTGCATCCAAGTCATTTTCAGGCACCAAAACACTTCTGTGAAAGGAGAGAATAGTCTAGACAGAACTCTTAACACCCATACAATGTTAATCATAATCTACAAATAATATATAACTAAAGAATTTAAAAACCACCTGCATGGATGTTACATATTTGCTGTGCAGCTAAAATGGAGATAGACACTTCAGAATTTTTCCCCTATAACTAATGTTTTCTTTTAAAAAGGATAATTAATCAACTTTAGAACATGCAGGGAAAATTTGTTATTTTCCATATTTGTTACATAACGTAATAACAGAGACATTGTAAATCTACCAAGTAATTTCAGTTTTGAAATGGTAAAACAATCCATTATAAATCTTAGTGGAATCTAATCCATTTGATGTGTAACAAATGTAAAAATAATTTTTTTAATTGCAAGTATTATCCTAGTATTATATCTCCCTCTGTTGGATGAGGAAGTACATTTCTAAAACCTTATTAGTATTTAAGAAATAAAAGAGATAGAACCTTTCCATCTTTTCCTTGTTTAATCTGACTTTGTGCATTTGTGTAGGGCCTTTTAACAGAAGTTTTCATGGTGGACTGCTGATCCAACTCCTTAGGTGCTGCTGGGCCACTCAATGAAATCTTGTTTCCTGTGATTACATGGGATTTATTTTGTGAACAACTTTCCTGCTGAGCTTCAGACTGGACAAATTTGAGAAGCTCTATTTTCGTATCATGGGTTCCTTGGGCCAAACCAAAGTCTACCAATGCGTACCTAAGACAGACAAAAGTAAGCATTTTTACTTCTTTGTAACAACTAAAGCTTAATAACATCATAATACGCTCAAGTCATATTCATACAAAAAGTTAATTCTTTACGGGATCAATTAAGAATTTATAACATTCTTGAAAAAAGACAAGAAAAATGAGTTTATAGACAAGGTAATGATTTAGTAGCTAACTAGGCTTGAAAATTAAGAAATGATACATCCCATACACACACAAAAATCTTTCTGCCCTTTCTCCAATGGCCTGTGCTAACAAGGCAGACAAGGACTGCAGGATAGAAGCCCAATCCTTTGTTCTCTTACAATGGCAGAGATGGCATCATAGTAGATAATTTTTAATTAAACAAGCTTAAAAAATTTAAAATCATGTGTTTAAAATTTGATTTAATTAAAGAAAATTAAAGAGACAAGTCCGAAGTATAAAATTCAAGAAAAGAAGTTATAATTCTATACTCCCTACCATCCTCAGTGTGACCGATTGTATACTGAACAGTATTAAAGTTAGGTTTTCAGCTTACAATGTCTCTATCCGTATAAAACACACACACACACATATATAAACATATACAATATAAACATACATAAAAACACAACTTTAGCGTTGAAACAGGAAATTGGCTATCATGTGGGCAATCCTCTCCTTTACTAGAAAAGAAAAATAAAAGCCAGAGATAAGAGCAATGTGAAGGTCAAAAAGGCCTAGACCTTTTCTAAGTTTCTTTTAGCTAAGTGCTATTTCCACTGAACCATGGTATATCTAATGATGTACACTGCTTTACCAATACAATTTTATCTCTTCTTTCACTGTATTTCCGTTCCCCAACCACAATGAAAATTTGAAAGAAAAAAAAAAAAATTCTGTGCACGGCTGTTGCAGTATGTTCTGTATCTCCGAGATGAACCCCATAGCACAAATTCTTTCAAGTGTAGTTATATTCTGGTAACTTTTCATACTTACTTTTTCAGGCGCCTATTATATAAAAAATTGCTGGGTTTAACATCACGGTGAACAATACCAAACTGATGAATGCGTTTCAAAGCTTTGAACAGATTAAACATATATTCCCGTACTTCTTGAAAGGAAAGAGAATTCAAAATGTCCTAAAATAAAGTTATGAATAAGGTCATAGAATTGTTTTCAATTAAATATTTAGCCAATAAAAATTCAGGAAGTATTAAAACCTACCAAAAAGGACTCATGCTCCAGATACGGCATAGCAATAACCACATGATCATTTTTCCTAAAGCAGTATTTAACTCCCATGACATTGTCTTGCCCCCTAGTGGAAAAATGCATAATGAACTTTAGAAGAAAGGTCAAAAGAATTGAAATTTTGTGCTCAGTTTCTTTAAAAATGAAATTTTAGCAATGCATAAATAATGCTAGAAAACTACTTAAAACCAACTTGTAGGATAGTATTCATGTTTAACCTGTACACGATAAAGTTTAAAAAAGAAAGCACCAGTTATGAGGTTACTATAATAATTCAAACATGAGATAATTATAGTTTTAAATTGGGGAAATGACAGAATGAGAAGCACAACACGAATAACAAGAATGAATTAACAAGTCTTAGTAGCCAATAAAATGGTAATAATAAATAAGTTAATTAAAAAATAATAGCTAACATTTATTGAGCATTCACTATGTCAAGCTTTGATTTAAGTAAGCCTTTACATTTATTAACTAATTCACTGAATCCTCACAACAGCTCTATCAAGACAATGCCATTATTTCCTCCCCCTTTTGTACAGATAAGGAAATTGAGGCACAGAGAAGTTCAGGAACGTTCCCAAAGACACTAAACTAGTAAGTCATGGAGACAGGATTTGAATCTGGATAGTCTGCTCTAGATCTGTGCTCTAAATTGCTATGCTATAGTGCATCATAAAAGATGAGGAAAACAGGGTAAAGCTGACTTCCATGGTTTTGAGCCCAATTAGTAAAACAACATGGATACCAACAAAATATGTGGAGAAATCAGGAAAAGAAGCATTGAAAAACAAGACATTTTGATAAAAATTTCTAGATACAAAATTATATCTTATGTGAGAAGTGAGAGGTCAGTGACAGTACTTGAGAAGTGATACCTAAAGCTCTGAAAATGATTTGAGAGAAAACCTGAGTCTTAGAAAAGTCTCAAGTTGGAGGGCAAAATAAGGAAGAAGAGGCAGAAAGCCCAGAAAGGGATGTCACCCAGATGAGGAGTTTTAAAGGAAGGTAGTAATCAATATGAAGGTCACGAGAATAAGGACTGAGGGAGGTCTTTTAGTTTGGCAAAGAGGAATTAACTGGTGATTTTTCAGAAAGCAATTTAAGTGGAAAGGAAGAGGCCAAACAGGACTTGAGGAAAAACAGGATACAATGGAAGCAGAACACTCAATTTCCCTGAAATATCTGGCAAAGAAAAACCAGTGTGGGAGCTAGAAAGGAAGCAAGATCAGATAAAGATTTTTTTTTTTTTAGCATGCACTTTTTTGAAGTACTCAGAAAGGAAAAATGGTAGAGAAAATATTTAAAATATGGAAAAAGTAACAATTATATTCAAGTGATTAGAACATATGTAATTCTGCCTTAGAGAGGCCATCTCATCCTCTTGTCTGCTCTAATAAACAGAGGGGTGAAACAAAGAAATAGGCTTGTCCATTCATCCAATAAATATTTAGTGGGCACAGGTATGTGGCAGACATTATGTTAGATATTAGGAAAGGGAAGGTGAATTAAAATTAACATGATTTCTGCCCTCATGGAGTTTATTATCTAATGAGCAATAACAGATAATAAAATAACACATGACAGATTATAAGGGTTTGAAAGAGATCAAAAGGTGCTGTGAAAATAACAAATAAGTGAATCTAATTTAATTCAGAAGACATCTTTGTTTTTTGTTTTTAAGTAGGCTCCAGGCCTGGAGTGGACCCCAACTCGAGGCCTAAACTCAGGACCCTGAGATCAAGACCTGAGGTGAAATCAAGAGTCAGATGCTTAACTGAGCCACCTGGGTGCCCCTCAGAAGACATCTTTGAAGTGGTGCCACTCTTGCTCAGATCAGAAAGAAGAGAGGTCAGTATGCAAAGACTGGGAGAGGTCTTACTGGGGAACAGTATGGGTAGTGACACTAAGATGAGAAAGCTTGAGACAAATTTGAGGAACTAAAGAAACTAGAGCACAGAGAGAGGGAGATGGGAAGAGTGGCATTGAGAGTGGTATTGATAAGGCTGGATTTTTTTTTTTTTTTTTCAAAGGACACTGGAAAATCACTGAAGGATTTTAAGGGATGGAACTAACAGTATACAATTTACATTATATATATATATATACACACACACACACACACACAAATTTTTATACTTTAAAAATCACTCTGGCTGTTTTGTTAACGATGGGTTTCAGGGGGAAAGAGAAGAAGCAGCCTAGTTTAGCAGTCTAGGCTTGGTCTGAGGTAGTGGTTGAGAAGACAGAAAAACATGGATGGATTTTTAGATATATTTTGGAGGTAAAATGGCCAAGACCTGATGATCGATGCCAAAATGAGCAGATAAAATAGGCTGTTGCAATAGGGGTTTTTGGGCAGGCAAAGGAGTATTAAAATTTAGTTTACAGAATATGTTTGAGATATTTATTAGGTGCTCAAGTGGGTATGTCAAATCAGCAGGTGGGTATATACAAATCTGCAGGTAAGAGGTCTGAGGCAAGACACATACTTATGGGAATCCTTACCATACATGAAAGCCACATGGAAATACATACTACCTACAGAAGAGTCCGGAGCAAGAAAGCCCAAGATAGGCACTCCAACGTTTAGACGTCAGGTAGAAGAGGAAGAACTGGCCAAAGGATACTGAAAATGAAAAGCCAAATAAAGCAGGAAGAAAACAAGGAGTGTGTGGCAGTACAGAAGTCAAAAGACAATGGTTCTAGGGTGCCTAGGTGGCTCAGTCGTTAAGCATCTGCCTTCGGCTCAGGTCATGGTCCCAGGGTCCTGGGATCGAGCCCCACATCGGGCTCCCTGCTCGGCGGGAAGCCTCCTTCTCCCTCTCCCTCTCCTCCTGCTGTGTTCCCTCTCTCACTGTGTCTCTCTCTCTGTCAAATAAATAAAATCTTTAAAAAAAAAAAAAAAGACAATGGTTCAAATCAATGATGTTAAACACTGCCTATGTTCGTATGAACAGAAAAAGAAAACTGGCAAAACAGAAGTCATGGTTGACTCTATCTAAAGCAGCTTCGGTTTAGCACAGAGGACAGCAGACACTGTGAGTAGTGAAGGTGGGGTGTGAAAGTGAAAACAGTTTATGTAGATCATTTTTGGGAAGTCTGGCTGGGAAGGGCAGCAAAGACTTGACAGAGCAGCTGGAAGAGGGATGGCAATACAGGGGCATAAGAGATACCAGATCATGTACCTTGGTTGACAGGAATGACCTAGAAGAGAGAGACCAATAAGAAAGACATGGCAGATGTTTCTGTTGTTCAAAATTAAAGTATGAAATGAGGCTGTCAATAGCTGAGGAGATAATGAAATATGAATTCCCCACATTTTAAAAAATATCTAGATCATGGTTTAGGATTTAGCAGGAAGATTAGAAAAAGCAGTAAGAGAACAGGAAGTCAAGCTAAGCCTCAAGGGTAATCCACTCTAAAAATATAAATTTAATTAACCATCCCAACGTTAGAGGAAAAATGCTACCAAATTGCAAACATCTGACTGAAAAATGTTTAATTCATGGATAACCTCATCATCCCTGTTAGATATCCCTTAAAAAATCTTAAAAATTATACACAGCCAGTTCAATTAAAATATCTTTAAATTACCTACCCAGCCACTGTTAGGCACTGAAGTTCAGCTGCAATTCTTATAGGATGACTTGTTGGAATTAAGTGTTTTAGAGCAATTTTCTCTTCAGGTCCTACTTGTAACTGTGCTGTGGCCAAATAAACAGAGCTAAAAGTGCCTGTAAAACAATTTATTAGATTTTTCAATATTTGGTTTTTAAAAATGTCAATGAAACGATGCTAAAATAGATCCTAAAAACTGTTTGGAATCCATAAAATTATCCTAATCATTAATATATTTAATGATATTAAACACGAAGAGTAACATTCATAAATACAACTTTCAATTTTTAATAAATTCTTAACTGCTCTCAGTTCTTTACAGGGTATATTAATTTACCAAAGCTCTACAGCAAATCTATTTGCCTGGGTTAAAATAAAATTTTTCCATGGTCACAATCCATTCTAATAACTATTTTTCTATAATACTGTCATTTGAAATTACTTTCTTACGATGTGGATACAGGTCTGTTAGAAGCAGAAATGTTAATAGTCTTCAGGGAAAAAAACCTACAAAAACACCTAGGCTTTTAAATTCAGCATTAAACTAAACAGAAAACATAAAAGAGTTAGTGGCCAGTTAAATGTGAGAAATACTGAGTTAAAACAAATTGATAAATTTCTCTACTACAAAATTTTCCAGAGCTTTAATGTGTTTTAAGTACATCACGAATAACCAAAAGGGAGCTATACCTACTACATTTTCCAACTTATTTAGCCATAGAACACTCTCCTCCTCCTTCCCCCCTCCAAGAATAGCTATCAATTTGTTAGGAGGACACCAGTGGATTCCAGAACAGAGTTCTGAGCACTAAGTCAGAACACACTGGGATTCAGTCCCGCACCCTGTTCAGCACAGAGTTTCTTCTCTCTCTCCCTCTACCCCTCCGCCCTGCTCATGCTCTTTCTGTCTGAAATAAATAAAATCTTTTTTAAAAATTTCTAAAAAAACAAAAAAGGTAAGGAAAAGATGGAAAGATCTACTTCTTACATCCCAAATCATCTCATCTTCTAATTCTTCTGCCCCCAATGACCCAGCCTTTTCTTGTCTGACGCTTTTCGTTGTCAAAAGCAAACAATGAAGTAAGTGGAAGGTTTTTTGTTTTTAACTATTTAGGCATTTCCCAATATAGCCACCAAAAACTTCTATTATCTTTTACCTTCTCATTCACTTCACAATTGATAAATTTACCCTTCATTCAGTCAACAAGATTGCCAGTCTCTCAATGACATTTATGTTAACACCATTCTTTTTTTAAAAATTTATTGGGGGGGAGGAAAAGAGAATCTCAAGCAGACTCCCCACTGAGTGTGGAGCCCGATGCAGGGCTCAATCCTTCGACCCTGAGATCGTGACCTGAGCCGAAACCAAGAGTCGGACACTTAACCAACTGAGCCACCCCAATACTGACTATTTTATAAACATCGTACCACTTTATTTTCATCTATTTTGCCACGTTAGGTTTCATACATGTTTCAATGTACAGTTCTACCTAACTATAATGGAGAAAGGAAAAGGAGCTGACTTCCTTTGATCAAATTCCTCCATATGAATTTACAATTTCTCATTTTTAATAATTATTATTAATGATATATTAGTATATCAATACTTTTAATGGTATAACAGCATAAAGATTAAAATAGGACTATTCATTTTACTGTAAATACTTATTCTTTCACTCTTTCCAGGGGAAAATGAAAACCTGATGTCATAATTAGTAATATGACCATGGTCTTAATATTTTAGAAAGGATATACTTTTCAATAGGAAATAGTAATGAAAATCAAGATTATACAAAGGAAAATGTAAGGAAAAGAAACTTAAAAATAAAGTATATCTCTAAGTTACCTTCTCCAATTTTGTCCTTAATCTTAAACAGATTACCAAGCTGTGGTACAGCTTCATAAAGCTTCTCAATATCTTTTTTAACACCTATCAAGGAGGAAGAATTTATAGTTATAATTAATGAGAGTATATTTTATACTTTAAGTTAAAATCAACTCGAAATAAATCCTAAAACGAGTAATTAAATTACAAATTTAAAAATTGCTATGCTAAATCTCAAAATCATGATAAAAATACTTAAAATCCCGTTAAATTGCTGTAACACACACACCTCTTGAACAAACAGATAAAACTGGTAAGTCCCAGAATCACACACATCAAACTGGTATTATTCTGGAATTACATACTAGCAGATACATTGTCACTGCACAGAGTACAACACAATAAAGAAGCTAAATTAAAAAACTAACAATTTGTCCTGTGATCACTAGATGGCATGACAAGGACATAATGCAATCTTCTTTAAAACTATTTCTTTCCCCCAAAGACACAAAATCTTACAGACTTGGGAAAGTTTTATATATTGAATATTCACAGTGTACCTCCAAGAGAAAAGTCTACCAAAGCTCTCAGGAATGTTAGAAATATTTTTAAAGAATTGTCCCAGGGGCGCCTGGGTGGCTCAGTTGGTTAAGTGACTGCCTTCGGCTCAGGTCATGATCCTGGAGTCCCAGGATCGAGTCCCGCATCGGGCTCCCAGCTCAGCAGGGAGTCTGCTTCTCCCTCTGACCCTCCTCCCTCTCATGCTCTCTGTCTCTCATTCTCTCTCTCTCAAATAAATAAATAAAATCTTTAAAAAAAAAAAAATTGTCCCAATTATCAATAGTATCCTCTATTCTTGAGAGCAAATACGATAAATTGCTACCTTTTTTTTTTTTTAAGATTTTATTTATTCATTTGACAGAGAGAGACACAGTGAAAGAGGGAACACAATCAGGGAGAATGGGAGAGGGAGAAGCAGGCTTCCCACAGAGCAGGGAGCCCAATGTGGGGCTCGATCCCAGGACCCTGGGATCATGACCTGAGCCGAAGGCAGACGCTTAACGACTGAGCCACCCAGGCGCCCCAATAAATTGCTACTTTTAAATAAATATAAGCTCTTTGCAAAAATACACGTGGTTAAAATAAGGAGAGGCAATAATACCTGTTGTGATAAACTACTGGATATAAAAGAAAACTACATACTTATTAAGAGTCATTGGATTTTGGGAGGGAGGAGCAAGATGGCAGAGGAGTAGGAGACCTAAATTATGTCTGGTCCCAAGGAATTCAGCTAGATAGGGATCAAACCATTCTGAACACCTACGAACTCAACAGGAGATCTAAGAGAAGAATAGCAGCAACTCTCTGAACAGAAAAGCGACCACTTTCTGGAAGGTAGGACGTGTGGAGAAGTGAATCTGAGGCGATATTCGGGAGGATAGACAGCGGGGGAGGGGGCCTCCGTTGGCTGCTTCTGGCAAGTGATAGAGTAGCGGAGCACAAAATCGGAACTTCCAGAAATCTGCTCTGCTGGGGGATGTCACTCCAGTGGCTAAGCAGGGGGTGGAACCCTTGCTGGGACAGTGGGGCCTCAGGACCCTCGGGGTCACAGAAAGACCAGGGGTGCCTGAGTGTGGCAGAGTTCCCAGGGATTGGAGCAGGGAAGCCGGGGGCAGAGACGGAGCCGAGGAGGGGGCTCTCAGCTCGGGGTTGCCATAAACCGAGATCCGTGGCACAGTCGGGCCACTGCTCTTCCATCAGGGACCCAACAAGCGGCAGATCCGGGGAGACTCCCCTTCCTCCCCCCGGGGAGGAGCAGCGTGGGAGCACACTGCAGGCATCTGCTGGGTTTGGAGACTCCACACTGGGTCAGGTGCCAGAGACAGAAACGCTTGGTCACAGGCAAGGTGAGCACGGAGTGCGGCCGGAGACCAGGGAGCTGGGAGTGATTGACTGGTTTTCTCTGGGGCTCATGGAGGAGTAGAGCCCCGAGTTCTCAGCTCCTCCAGGGCAGAGATTGGGAGGCCGCCATTTCACTCTCATCCTCCAAAGCTGTACGGAAAGCTTGCAGGAAACAAAAGCTACAGAGAGCAAACCTGAGCAGATTACCTAGCCCGGACCCAGCAAGGGCGGGGAAATTCTGCCTCCGGCAAAGACATTTGGGAACCACAGCAACAGGCTCCTCCCCCAGAAGATCAGCAAGAACAGCCAGCCAAGACCAACTTCACCTATCAATAAGAACAGCAGAACTCCAGCGCTAGGGGAATACTGCACATAAAATTCATGGCTTTTTTCCCCATGATTCTTTAGTCTTTCAAAGTTAATTTTTTTTTTTTTTACTTTTTCTTTTTTGAATTTTTCTTTTTCCCTTTTTTAATCAACATCTTATCAATCCCTTTTTATTTTTCATTTTTAATATATATACATATTTTTTAAGATTTTATTTATTTTTTGACAGAGAGACACACAGCGAGACAGGGAGAAGCAGGCTTCCCGCAGAGCAGGGAGCCCGATGTGGGGCTCAATCCCAGGACCCCGGGATCATGACCTGAGCCAAAGGCAGACACTTAACGACTGAGCCACCCAGGCGCCCCTATTTTTCATTTTTAGAGTCATATTCTATCCCTTCATAGTAGTTAACCTTATTTTTGGTATATATATGTGTATATATATATATATATATACATAAGTTGTTCTCTCTTTAAAACGTGGGGATACAGTTTCTTCTAACAGACCAAAATATACCCTAAATCTCTAGTGTATGGCTTTGTTCTAGTCTCCTGCCTGATCACATTCTCTTTTTTTTTTTTAAATCCTCTTTTTTCAACCAACTTTTTTTTTTTTTAAGATTTTATTTATTTATTTGAGACAGAGAGAATGAGAGAGAGAGAGCACATGAGAGGGGGGAGGGTGAGAGGGAGAAGCAGGCTCCTTGCTGAGCAGGGAACCCGATGCGGGACTCGATCCAGGGACTCCAGGATCATGACCTGAGCTGAAGGCAGTCGCTTAACCAACTGAGCCACCCAGGCGCCCTCAACCAACTTCTTATCAATTCCTTTTATAAAATCTTTTATAATTTTCATCTTTACAGTCATATTCCATCCCTTCATCGTATTAACCCTTATTTTTGTACATATATAAGTTTTTCTTTCTTTAAAATTTTGGAAGTCACTTTCTTCTAACAGACCAAAATATGCCCAAAATCTGGTGTGTGGCACTGATCTATGCACCAGCCTGATCATATTTGATCATATTCTGTTTTGTTGTTGTTTTTGTTGTTTGTTTTTATCTTTTTCTTTTTCTCTTTTCTTTCTTTCCCTTTCTCTTCCCCCGGTTTCAGGTCTCTTCTCATTTGTTTAGTGTATATTTTTCTGGGGACGTTGTTACCTGTTACCATTTTGTTCTCTCATTCATCTATTCTCCTCTGGACAAAATGACAAGACGGAAAAAACCACCTCAACAAAAAGAACAAGAGGCAGTACCAACTGCCAGGGACCTAATCAATACGGACATGAGTAAGATGTCAGAACTAGAGTTCAGAATGATGATTTTAAAGATACTAGCTGGGCTTGAAAAAAGCATGGAAGATATTAGAGAAATGCTTTCTGGAGAAATAAAAGAACTAAAATCTAACCAAGTCAAAATCAAAAAGGCTATTAATGAGGTGCAATCCAAAATGGAGGCTCTAACTGCTAGGATAAATGAGGCAGAAGAGAGAATTAGCGATATAGAAGACCAAATGATGGAAAATAAAGAAGCTGAGAAAAAGAGAGATAAACAACTACTGGATCACGAAGGCAGAATTCGAGAGATAAGTGATACCATGAGACGAAACAATATTAGAGTAATTGGGATCCCGGAAGAAGAAGAAAGAGAGAGGGGCAGAAGGTATACTGGAGCAAATTATAGCAGAGAACTTCCCTAATTTGGGGAAGGAAACAGGCATCAAAATCCAGGAGGCACAGAGAACCCCCCTCAAAATCAATAAAAATAGGTCAACACCCCGACATCTAATAGAAAACTTACGAGTCTCAGAGACAAAGAGAAAATCCTGAAAGCACCTCAGGAGAAGAGATCTGTAACCTACAATGGTAGAAACGTTAGATTGGCAACAGACCTATCCACAGAGACCTGGCAGGCCAGAAAGGACTGGCATGATATATTCAGAGCACTAAATGAGAAAAATATGCAGCCAAGAATACTATATCCAGCTAGGCCTTCATTGAAAATAGAAGGAGAGGGGCACCTGGGTGGCTCAGTTGTTAAGCATCTGCCTTTGGCTCGGGTCATGATCCCAGGGTCCTGGGATCGAGCCCCGCATTGGGCTCCCAGCTCAGCGGGAAGCCTGCTTCTCCCTCTCCCACTCCCCCTGCTGTGTTCCCTCTCTCACTGTCTCGCTCTCTGTAAAATAAATAAATAAAATCTTAAAAAAAAAAAGAAAGAAAATAGAAGGAGAGATAAAAAGCTTCCAGGACAAACGAAAACAAAAGGAATTTGGAAACACGAAACCAGCCCTACAAGAAATATTGAAAGGGGTCCTCTAAGCAGAGAGAGCCTAAAAGTAACATACACTAGAAAGGAACACAGACAATATACAGTAACAGTCACCTTACAGGCAATACAATGGCACTAAATTCATATCTTTCAATAGTAAACCCTGAATGTAAATGGGCTAAATGCCCCAATCAAAAGACACAGGCTATCAGAATGGATAAAAAAACAAGACCCATTGATATGCTGTCTGCAAGAGTCTCATTTTAGACCCACAGACACCCCCAGATTGAGAGTGAGGGGGTGGAAAACCATTTACCATGGTGATGGGACACCAAAAGAAAGCTGGGGTGGTAATCCTTATATCAGACAAATTAGATTTTAAACCAAAGACTATAATAAGAGATGAGGAAGGACACTATATCATACTTAAAGGGTCTACCCAACAAGATCTAACAATTGTAAATATCTATGCCCTAACATGGGAGCAGCCAATTATATACGCCAATTAATAACAAAAGCAAAGAAACACATTGACAACAATACAATAATAGGGGGGGACTTTAACACCCCCTTACTGAAATGGACAGATCATCTAAGCAAAAGATCAACAAGGAAATAAAGACTTTAAATGACACACTGGACCAAATGGACCTCACAGATATATTCAGAACATTCCATCCCAAAGCAACAGAATACACATTCTTCTCTAGTGCCCATGGAACATTCTCCAGAATAGATCACATCCTAGGTCACAAATCAGGTCTCAACCGGTACCAAAAGATTGGGATCATTCCCTGCATATTTTCAGGCCACAATGCTTTGAAACTAGAACTCAATCACAAGAGGAAAGATGGAAAGAACTCAAATACATGGAGGCTAAAGAGCATCCTACTAAAGAAAGAATGGGTCAACCAGGAAATTAAAGAAGAATTAAAAAAATTCATGGAAACAAATGAAAATGAAAACACAACTGTTCAAAATCTTTGGGATGCAGCAAAGGCGGTCCTAAGAGTAAAGTATATAGCAATACAAGCTTTTCTCAAGAAACAAGAAAGGTCTCAAATACACAACCTAACCCTACACCTAAAGGAGCTGGAGAAACAACAGCAGATAAAGCCTAAAGCCAGCAGGAGAAGAGAAATAATAAAGATCAGAGCAGAAATCAATGAAATAGAAACCAAAAGAACAGTTGAACAGATCAACGAAACTAGGAGCTGGTTCTTGGAAAGAATTAACAAGATTGATAAACCCCTGGCCAGACTTATCAAAAAGAAAAGAGAAATGACCCAAATAAATAAAATCATGAATGAAAGAGGAGAGATCACAACCAACACCAAATAAACACAAACAATTATAAGAACATATTAGGAGCAACTATATGCCAGTAAATCAGATAATCTGGAAAAAATGGATGCATTCCTAAAGATGTATCAACTACCAAAACTGAACCAGGAAGAAATAGAAAACCTGAACAGACCTATAACCACTAAGGAAATTGAAGCAGTAATCAAAAATCTCCCAACAAACAAGAGCCCAGGGCCAGATGGCTTCCCAGGGGAATTCTACCAAACATTTAAAGAAGAATTAATACCTATTCTTCTGAAACTGTTCCAAAAAATAGAAATGGAAGGAAAACTTCCAAACTCATTTTATGAGGCCACCATTACCTTGATCCCCAAACCAAAGACCAAAAAGGAGAATTACAGACCAATATCCTTGATGAACATGGATGCAAAAATTCTCACCAAAATACTAGCCAACAGGATCCAATAGTACATTAAAAGGATTATTCATCACAACTAAGTGGGATTTATGCCTGGGCTGCAAGTTTAGTTCAACATCTGCAAATCAATTAATGTGATACATTAATAAAAGAAAGAACAAGAACCATATGATCCTCTCAATAGATGCAGAAAAAAGCATTTGACAAAGTACAGCATCCTCTCTTGATCAAAACTCTTCAGAGTATAGGCATAGAGGGTACATATCTCAATATCATAAAAGCCATCTATGAAAAACCCACAGCGAATATCATTCTCAATGGGGAAAAACTGAGAGCTTTTCCCTAAGGTCAGGAACACAGCAGGGATGTCCACTATCACCACTGCTATTCAACATAGTATTAGAAGTCCTAGCCACAGCAATCAGACAACAAAAAGAAATAAAAGGCATCCGAATCGGCAAAGAAGAAGTCAAACTCTCACTCTTTGCAGATGATATGATACTTTATGTGGAAAACCCAAAAGACTCCACCCCAAAATGGCTAGAACTCATACAGGAATTCAGTCAAGTGGCAGGATATAAAATCAATGCACAGAAATCAGTGGCATTCCTATACACCACCACCAAGACAGAAGAAAGAGAAAGTAAGGAGTCGATCCCATTTATAATTACACCCAAAACCATAAGATACCTAGGAATAAATCTAACCAAATAGGCAAAGAATCTTTACTCAGAAAACTATAAAATACTCATGAAAGAAATTGAGGAAGACACAAAGAAATGGAAAAAACGTGCCATGCTCATGGATCGGAAGAACAAATGTTGTGAAGATGTCAATGGCTACCTAGAGCAATCTACACATTCAATGCAATCCCTATCAAAATACCATCAACATTTTCCACAGAGCTGGAACAAATAATCCTAAAATTTGTATGGAACCAGAAAAGACCCCGAAAAGCCAGAGGAATGTTGAAAAAGAAAAGCAAAGCTGGTGGCATCACAATTCCGGACTTCAAGCTCTATTACAAAGCTGTCATCATCAAGACAGTATGGTTCTGGCACAAAAACAGACACATAGATCAATGGAACAGAGTAGAGAGCCCAGAAATGGACCCTCAACTCTATGGTCAACTAATCTTCGACAAAGCAGGAAAGAATGTCCAACGGAAAAAAGTCTCTTCAACAAATGGTGTTGGGAAAATTGGACAGCCACATGCAGAAGAATGAAACTGGACCACTTCCTTACACCACACACAAAAATAGACTCAAAATGGTTGAAAGACCTAAATGTGAGACAGGAGTCCATCAAAATCCTTGAGGAGAACACAGGCAGCAACCTCTTCGACCTTAGCCACAGCACCTTTTTCCTAGAAACATCACCAAACGCAAGGGAAGCAAGGGCAAAAATGAACTATTGGGACTTCATCAAGATAAAAAGCTTTTGCACAGCAGAAGAAACAGTCAACAAAACCAAAAGACAACCGACAGAATGGGAGAAGATATTTGTAAATGACCTATCAGATAAAGGGCTAGTATCCAAAATCTATAAAGAACTTACAAACTCAACACCCAAAGAACAAATGATCCAATCAAGAAATGGGCAGAAGACATGAACAGACATTTTTCCAAAGAAGACATCCAGGGCGCCTGGGTGGCTCATTGGTTGAGCGACTGCCTTCGGCTCAGGTCATGATCCCAGGGTCCTGGGATCGAGTCCCGCATTGGGCTCCCTGCTCGGCAGGGAGTCTGCTTCTCCCTCTGATCCTCCCCCCTCCCATGTACTCTCTCTCATTCTCGCTCTCAAATAAATGAATAAATCTTAAAAAAAAAAAAAAAAGACATCCAAATGGCCAACAGACACATGAAAAAGTGCTCAACATCACTCGGCATCAGGGAAATCCAAATCAAAACCTCAATGAGCTACCACCTCACACCAGTCAGAATGGCTAAAATTAACAAGTCAGGAAACGACACATGTTGGCGAGGATGCGGAGAAAGGGGAACCCTCCTACACTGTTGGTGGGAATGCAAGCTGGTGCAGCCATTCTGGAAATAGTATGGAGGTTCCTCAAAAAGTTGAAAATAGAGCTACCATACGATCCAGCAATTGCACTACCGGGTATTTACCCCAAAGATACAAATGTAGGGATCCAAAGGGGTACGTGCACCCCAATGTTGATAGCAGCAACGTCCACAATAGCCAAACTATGGAAAGAGCCAAGATGTCCATTGACAGATGAATGGATAAAGAAGATTTGGTATATATATACAACGGAATATTATGCAGCCATCAAAAGGAATGAAATCTTGCCATTTGCAACGACATGGATGGAACTGGAGGGTATTATGCTGAGCGAAATAAGTCAATCGGAGAAAGACATGTATCATAGGACCTCACTGATATGAGGAATTCTTAATCTCAGGAAACAAACTGAGGGTTGCTGGAGTGGTGGGGGGGTGGGAGGGATGGGGTGGCTGGGTGATAAGACATTGGGGAGGGTATGTGCTATGGTGAGCACTATGAATTGTGTAAGACTGTTGAATCACAGACCTCTACCTCTGAAACAAATAATACATTATATGTTAAAAAAAAAAAAAAAAGAACATAGCAGGAAGGGAAAAATGAAGGGCGGGAAATCGGAGGGGGAGACGAACCATGAGAGACTATGGACTCTGAGAAACAAACTGAGGGTTCTAGAGGGGAGGGGAGTGGGGGGATGGTTTAGCCTGGTGACGGGTATTAAAGAGGGCACGTATTGAATGGAACACTGGGTGTTATACGCAAACAATGAATCATGGAACACTACATCAAAAACTAATGATGTGGGGCGCCTGGGTGGCTCAGTCGTTAGGCGTCTGCCTTCGGCTCAGGCCAGGGTCCCAGGGTCCTGGGATCAAGTCTCACATTGGGCTCCCTGCTCGGCAGGAAGCCTGCTTCTCCCTCTCCCACTCGCCCTTGCTTGTGTTCCCTCTATCGCTGTATCTCTCTGTCAAATAAATAAATAAAATCTTTAAAAAAAAAACAACTAATGATGTAATGTATGGTGATTAACATAATAACAAAAAGTCATTGGATTTTATTACAGTATCTAAGCCAACCATCAGCTACTTTTTCAGTTATAATAATAATTTGAATAGTGTATATAATGGTTTAAAACATTTTCAGGGGCGCCTGGGTGGCTCAGTTGGTTAAGCGACTGCCTTCGGCTCAGGTCATGATCCTGGAGTCCCTGGATCAAGTCCCGCATCGGGCTCCCTGCTCAGCAAGGAGCCTGCTTCTCCCTCTAACCCTCCCCCCTCTCATGTACTCTCGCTCTCTCAAATAAATAAATAAATCTTTAAAAAAAAAAAAAAAAAGACATTTTCAAACCGTTTTCAATGTATTATCTTTTCAGATCTTCACAATAGCACTGAGATATTGGCAGAACAGGTATTATCCTGATTTTCAGATAAGAAACCCTACTCAGGGAAGTGAAATCATTTGTCCATTTAACAAACACTGTATTTTTAAAAATGCTTAGCAATGGGTAGTTAAAAAAAATTTAACAAATTTGGTGCAGCCCCTGTTCTCTAGGAGCTCAGTCTAGTGGAAAAGACAGATTTTAAAAGCTCACTCTGAATACAAGACAGTAATTATAATAATACACGAATGCATATTTTACTAGATAGAAGGAGGCGGAGGGGAATGAACACATCTGAAGGTACCAGGAAGCTTCAGGTTGACAGTTAAGCTGTGTTTTGAAGCACTCACCAAGTAGAAAAAGTGGATGAGGCATTTTAGGAAGAAGGAACTATGTATGTAAAGACATGGAAAAGGAAAAAGACGTGGATTATTTTGTGGGGAGAGGTGGGTGAGGGAAGTAATGAAATTCAATGTGGCTGAAGAAGGGAAAGACAGAGAATGCAAGTGAAAGCCATGGAGATTTTTAAGCAGGATGATAAGAAGAGGACAAATTTGAGGGAGAGGAAGAACAACATTAAGATCTTTCAGAGACTAGGGGTGCCTCAGTTGGTTAAGTGGCTGCCTTTGGCTTAGGTCATGAACCTAGGGTCCTGGGATCAAGTCCCGCATGGGACTCCCTGCTCAGTGGGAAGTCTGCTTCTCCCTCTCCCTCTGACCTCCCCCCATGCTCTAGTGTGTGTGGGTGGGTGTGCACACACATTCTCTCAAATGAATAAAAAAAAAAAAAAGAGCTGGAACTATGTAACAGGCCAAGAAGATCTAGTCCAATATTCTTTCCACTATATCAATCCATATGAGGATTACTTTCCCATCTACTTCATAGGTGAAGTGGAGAAGCTTTATGGGTTTCAATACAAGAGGCAAGAATATAACCGTAACTATGCGTACCAGTTTTGGAGATGGGAGGCCTAAATTAAAATCCTGGCTCCAATATTTAACAGGCAGTATGACCTTCCTTGAGCACACAGCTTATCACTTTGAACCTTAGTCTCCCCATCTACAGAAAAGGGGTAATAACTGTACCCATGCCACTGAGATACTGTGAGGATTAAATGAAATAATATACATAAGAGAAACTTTTAACAACAATGCCTGGCATGTAGTAAATATTAAATAAAAGTGATCATTCTTATTGTTGTAATTATTGTTATTAACATTATTTCTTTAGCACTTTTGCTTTTATTATTCCCTCTACTTGAAATCTTTTTCTCATATAATTTCATGTGGCTGGCTCAATGTTCAGTCTTCTCTGACACCCTATTTAAAACAGCATTCCTCTCATTACTCACATTACCCTGCTTATTGTCTTTAGAGTACTTACTCACTATAAAATCATCCTGTTTTTTTGTTTGTTTGCTGTCTGCCTCCTCCCACTAGAATATAAGCTCCACCAGTACATTTCCCTATTTATGTAATTTACCATAGTACATTCAGCTCCTAGTTAGAAACGACTGGCATGTTTGTTCAATGAATGAATTATTACTATCATTATGGGGCATTCAGAGATAGCTGTGAGGAAAAAAAAAAATAAAAGTTTAGAAGTTACAAAAGAGTGAAGCCAAAGACAGTAGCAGCTACCTCACTATCAGCTACCACACTACTTCACTCTAAAAACCAAAACCAAGGCCTGGGGGGTAAAGCCAGCTTTCTAGCAGTGATAGTTGCCACAGTCAATTACAATCTTTTCTAATGAGTGTCAATTCCAACCAGCTTCAAATTCCAGTGTTATAGGAAAGGTACCATGAAAGGTACTAAAATGATATGTTCAATTTTATATTACCTTGATTCTGAAAAACAATTTTTAAAACTCTGAAATTGGGATGCAACCTACAATTATTGTCAGCCAGCATCAACAAACTTGCAGAACAGGTATCAGTACCTTAAAGAAAATCCAAGGAATCATAAAGGCGCATTCACATTTAACCCTTAAGCGCAGATGGTTGTAGGGAGAAATGGTAAAGGTGGTGAAGGAGAAATCAAATGTAGGACAACTCCACATAATTGGGCTTTTAGGAGTCCATTAACAATGGCTTTAAAAAAATAAACTTCAGGGGCGCCTGGGTGGCTCAGTTGGTTAAGCGACTGCCTTCGGCTCAGATCATGATCCTGGGGTCCCGGGATCGAGTCCCGCATCGGGCTCCCTGCTGGGCAGGGAGTCTGCTTGTCCCTCTGACCCTCCTCCCTCTCATGCTCTCTGTCTCTCATTCTCTCTGTCTCAAATAAATAAAATCTTTAAAAAAATAATAATAAATAAATAAATAATAAATAAACTTCAAAGAAATTCTGCATCACTAATGTATAGAGAACAATATTGTGAGGGGGGAAAATAGGATGTCGGTGAGTCTAAGTCCTAAATTGATTCAGAAGAGAAAGAGGTGAAATGTTTGTTTTCCTTTTTAATTATGTACCAGAGACATACAATTATTTATCTAATTAGATCTAAAAGAACTCTTTCAAAAAGTATAAAATAAAAAATTCCGGTGCTAAGAAAGCATTGTGTCATGGTATAACTGGCAGCATTTCTGAGCAGTATATAAAATGGTGTATCTAACAATGATACTTCCATACGACGGAGTATGTTAAGAAGCCTGTTTGTAGTCTTTTTATTACTAAATGTATTGAAGTGTTTGTGTGCATCTTTTGTTTTATGTGTATATATGATTAATAACACCAGGGTGCCTGGGTGGCTCAGTTGGTTAAGCGACTGCCTTCGGCTCAGGTCATGATCCTGGAGTCCCGGGATCGAGTCCCACATCGGGCTCCTTGCTCGGCGGGGAGTCTGCTTCTCCCTCTGCCCTTCCCCCCTCTCATGCTCTCTCTAATAAATAAATAAATCATAACACCAAAAGCTCTGTAGGAGTATGACACAGAGTTGTGCTGTCTACTAGTTTCATGCGACTATTCAAGATTTAAGCTAAAATTTAAAAAAATTAAAAATTTTCTCAGTCACACTAGCCACAGGTGACAACAGAGACATTTCCATTATCACAGAAGGTACTACTGGAGTGCTGATATAGAAGAGAGCCTAGATCCAGCTCTTATCACTAAACTACATTAATGTCCAGTTTCTTAACCTGCAAATCAAAGGGGTCAGGTTAGACGAACTTTACTTCCAAGTCTACAAGTTCCATATTTTGGAACTTCCCTCTGTAGTAGCATGAGCTGGCAGTTAGTAGTAGAGATGCTGGTTAACTATAAGAAATCACCAGAGAAAAATATATGTAATAAGGAACTACTGTAATGCACAAACCATGTGAATGACTGTGTAAGCTCAATGTGCTTCCATACCACTCACTACTAACTTGCTATGTACTTACCTGTCTTTACAAAACTCAAAATATGCTTAGTTTCCTGTCACTACACAGCAACTCTGACATTTTTAAACAACAGCAAAACTTTCTGACAACCAAACTGAATGCAAAATCCTCCAATCTAAAGTGGAGATAAGAGTAAACAGCGGAAGAGAGCGTTAATGTTAAACAATGGAAACTACTACTAAAGGCAGAGATGAATGAATATATACTTTGAGGATTAGGGCAAGACTGTGAAAAGTCTACAAGTCAAAAAATTAAGTGCCTATATTTTAAACATAAAGGTCTAGGCTTCTGTTTTGAAATTTTAAGTAAAATTTTTTTTCCTGCTACATAATATATCCAAGTAAGTAATTTTATTATTTTTTTTCCCAAACATATCCAAGTGGTTTTAATAAAGCCACTATACTCACTGTTTTCATCATTGCTGGCCTGTATAATCTATTTGTAACATAGCCAGAGTGATCCTGTGAAAGCTAAGTCACCATGTCACTATTTTGCTCAAACTAATAGTTTCATAACTCGCTTCGTATAAAAGCCGAGGAACTACCTCCTCTCTTCACACCTCTCTGCCATCACTCCCATCACCCTCCAGCTTCCACTCACAAGGACCTCTTTGCTACTCCTAAGTGCTAGGCACCTCCCATCTCAGGGCCTTCTCCCTTGCTGTTTCCTCTGCCAGGGAATGCTCCCCCAGATTTCTACATAACTCACTCCTTTAACACCTTCAAGTCTTAGTTCAACTGTTATCACACTGAAGTCTTCTCTGACCAATTACACTTATTAAAATCACAATCTCCTCCACCAACGCTTCCTATCTCCACTTCCCTTCTATTTTTTCTTCACAGTACTAACCACCTTTGAATATTTCTTTATTGTCTATCTTTCCCCTAGAATGAGGACATTGATTTTTGTCTATTTTATGCACTGATTTATCCCAGCACCTAGAGAAGTAACTGCACAGAATAAACATTTAATATTCATCATATAAATGAAATGTTTTCAATTACTTACCAAGGAGTAAAACTGACACTCCAGGAATATATGTGATGTTTATTCTGGAGTTTCATGTACTGCCTGACTTACATCTCTTAAACTAGGAAGATCATGTAATTTAACCCAAACTGAGGCACTCTTGAGAGTGAAAAGGGGTGCTAATAATAAGGACAGTGTGACAAGAGGCATAAACTGGATCTGTCCCAGGCAAATCATATGGCACATATAACCTATTTTAGTAGTATCAACTAAGAGCATCCACATAACACACCAAATGCATGCCTTATGGTATAGTTCAACAATACAAAGGAAAATAAACATTTGATACAATATTATGCCCAGTACTTTGTTCATTGGAGCATTTTTCTTAATAGGTAAAAATGGAAAACAATCTAAAGGTTCAATAAAGAAGGTAATTAAATTATAGCATACTATGCAATGAAACATTAGGCAGTCAATTTAAATCAAGCTGTAGATTTAATTACATAAGAAATGCTCAAGTTACATATTGCTAAGTAAAAAAATAAAGATTAGAAATAAGTTGGTTACATTCCTAATTTATTCTTTTCTTAAATGTACCTCTGTATGCACAGGAAGACTAAAGGACTGTAACAAAATGTCAACAGTGGCCATATTTGTATAGTGGGATACTATTTCCTTATTTTGGCTTTCTATATACTTTCTAAGTTTTCTTCAATAAGCATGTATAATTTTTTTATCAAAAAAAAAGCTATAAAAAACTGACAAATATCCCCAAACAAAAGATCCTGTTATTCATCCATTACACTAAGTATTTTACTTTATATCCTTGCATTAAGCCATTCACTGGGGGTGCGTGGGTGGCTCAGGGACACCTGGGCATCTGTCTCCAGCTCAGGTCATGATCTTGGGGTCCTAGAATGGAGCCCCAAGTCCAGCTCCCCGCTCAGCGAGGAGTCTGCTTCTCCCTCTGTCCCTCCCCTGCTTGTGCTCTCTCTCTCTCAGATGAATAAATAAAATCTTTAGAAGAAAATAAACCATTCATTCAAGTATTTTCAAGCACCTACTATGTGCTAGACACTATTAGGTTCTGGGAATACAAAGATACATAAAAAGTTCCCACCACTCAAAAGTTATTCCATCAAGGGAAAGTAAATCATATTAGATCATGAGACAGTTATGGGCCTGGATCTCATCAGCTTTACTCCTGACTGAAGTTGTTTTTGATATAACCTTAGCTTTTACTAAGAGTCATTAGAAAAAAGGTATTACTAAAATTTCAGCATGTTTTATGAATTATCAAAGGTACTGCTTGGGGCACCTGGGTGGCTCAGTTGGTTAAGTGTCTGCCTTCGGCTCAGATCATGATCCCAGGGTCCTGGGATCAAGCCCCGCATCGGGCTCCCTGTTCAGCAGGAAGTCTGCTTCTCCCTCTCCCGCTCCCACTGCTTGTGTTCCCTCTCTCGCTGTGTCTCTCTCTCTGTCAAATAAATAAATAAATGAAATCTTTAAAAAAAAAAAAAAAAGGTAGTGCTTATAAGGTTCAATGTTCTGATACGTAAAAGCCATAAAACTTTAGAAATTTAGAATAAAATTCATCTCTCTCTATTTCTCAGGTTTTCAGAAGAATATTAGAACAGTAGCCTTCACTTGAACATAATACTAGAACCAAGTCAGATTCATCTGTTCATATACTCTGCCTAATGTACAACATACACCAGGAGCTGTATGAGATACTGCCTCCAAGGAGCTTACAGTATAACTGAAAAGACAAATTACACGGAGTGCTAAAAAATACAAAAACGATAATACAATGACTCTGTTATTGTATTATGTGTCCAATGACATAGGGGAAAGCTGAATTGGGAAGAACAGGATAAATGGAAGAGGGACAGCATCCATGAAACTGGATGAAGTGGCATTTTAAGATTACTCTAGTAGCAGTGTACCAGATGAACTGGAGGATGGAAAAGAAGTGAAAGCAGGCAGTTTAGATAAGAAACTTCATTGCAATTCAGGAGCAAAGTGTAAGGGAACAAGTTACTGTGGTAGAAGTGGGAATGGAAAGAAGCAATGCCATACATATTAAAAAGAAGATAAAGCTGGGTAACCGAATATGGGGAGCAAATACAAATCACAAGTGAAGACATCTTTAAAGTTTTAAGCATAGATAACTGGAATAATAGTGGCTTTCACCACCAAAAATAGGGACATCAGAAAGGGTACTCATTTTGAAAGAGTTTAGTTTCAGTCAAAAAGCAAAAGCAAGTGATGTCATTCTTCTAGGGTGTTGTTAAAGTCTATTTTGTAGTGAATAAGTATATATCATGGATAGAAGGTCAAATTAATATCTTTTGGACAAGCACTAAATACGCTTAAAACAAAGATGGAAAAGATTTAGCTACCTTTTAGGAAAAAGAAAAATGGTCAACTGGGACTCCCCTATTTAACAAGTATTTATTAAAGGTCTATTATGTCCCAGGCACTGCTAGAGCAGGAATGAAGGTGCACATTTTAGTGTACAAGATCAAGTACTGTTTGTCCCCCTCCTTCTCACTTCAGGGTCTGGATTAGGGTCAAACAACACTTCATAAGGTACACGGAGAAACAGTGCTTTACTATTGCTAAACCATTTATTTTTGTCAGTGAATTCTGCTTTTCAACACTTTAACTGAAAATCCCTCCAATGTTGACTTCTAAATCCAAGTTTAATGCAATATGGTGAGGAGAGATAAGAACATAGGCCTAGGAGAAAAGAAATTCTAGTCTGAGTATCAACAAACTGTGTTCTTGGATAACCACCTTAGCAACTTCATCTGTAAAATGACGTGGATGGACTGTAATCCATTGCTATCCATCCACTGGATAGCAACCCAATCCTAAATCTAGATCCTAGGATGCTTTACTGATTTGTAAAATGCTCCCATATAATCATACAACTCACTTTACCATTCAGGAAGTTCCCTTTAAAAAAAATAATCGAAATCACAGAATTGTTGCCCGCACATCCTTGGAATTAAACACATACCTGGTAGTTTAAAATTCTGCTCATGTTTTTTTAAGGAGCCATCCACCTGAATCTGGTCACGCTGGGGAGAAAAAGCCATTGGTTCATCCATCTGAATCCCCAAAGACGCCTCCATCACAAAACAACTGGGATGCAAAATGCCAGCTAAGGGGTCATGTCCACAGGGGGAACAAAGCAGCTGTGAAAATTAGAATACTGGAGAAGATGAGAAGTTTAAATCACTCACTGAACCAAGCACTAAAAAATGCCACTCTCCCCAAAGGGGCAAACATTTAAGAGTGCACCCTATGTCTAAATCCCCAAAGGTGGGAAACCTGTGGGCCATTTCTAAGGATTCCATTTGCTTCACTTTCACCTTCCAGAAACACAAGCAGGGGGAACGAGGGGAAAATGTCCTAGTCAGGGGAGCTTCCTCGGCGGCCGGCGGCAGAGGAAAGGGTGTTGGTGGGAACCGGGGTGGCAGACCGCCCCGGCACCAGCCAGCTGGAGAATGGGGGAGCAGGGACAGGTTGCGGTAGGCCTTGTGGGGAGAGCGGTTTGACCTGAGGGAGAGGACTGAAGGAGGAAATCGTTTGACTACTCAAAGAGAGCGCCAGGAGGCTTGTCCAAAGCCCCGTGCAAGCTGATGGAGAACTGATCCGATACAGGCCACAAGCGCCGGGCAAAGAGAAAAGGGAATGAATGGGATCCTTCTAGGAGCACAGGCCGCGAGCTCAGCCGGGAAGGACCTTACTCCCTCAGACCCGAGAGCGAAGGGATGCTTAGTGCGCAGGCGCAGGACTTTCCCGCCGTGGGTCAGCGGGATCCCAAGGGGGTGAGGGAGTTACTGCGCTGCGACAAGACCGAAGTCACGATCCAGAATTCGTTTCTAATCCCTCAAAATCCCGCGCCATGGAACAAACCGTCGGAAACTCACAGTTTAAGGGAATACGACTTCTGTGGCTCCCCAGACGCCTGGGTCGCCGCCTCCAAGAGCTCCCCACCTCCAAGAGCTCCCCACCTAGCGAGTCTGCCAAACGCGCCTGCGCAACACTTCCCGCCTCGCCGCTTCAGGTTGCTCATGCGCACTGTAAAGCCCTCGGAGTCGCGGAATCGGCTACTGGGCGCTTGCGCAAGAGGGTTGGGTTTCTTCACCTAGGCGGTGGTTGGCTAAAAGAGCGGTTACAGAAATAAAGCCCGGGAATAACTCTTGGCTTAAAAAAAATAGTGAACCGTAAGGTTAAGGATCCAGCACTATTTTCAGGAAAGATAATTCAGATACAGAAAGGTCTCAGGTTTTAGAAGTTCTAGCACATCCTGACATACCGTGGCCACACAAGACACTGGGCACACTATGGATAAAAGATGGTCAGTTTCCTGACCCCCTGCTTTTCACTTCTTTTTGTTGAGTGCCCTACTAAATTAAAACAAACAAAAAATGCAACTGCCGGTTGTTTATTGCAGAAATGAGCCCAGCGACATTCAAACATTCATTCATTCCTACTGAGCCCATGGCTGTAAGGCAGGTTTCTGGAGGCTGGGGTTACACCCGTGAACACTGCAGAAAAACATCAACCCTGTATGAAGCAAAATTCCAGTAAGGAGACAACAATAAAGAAACGAACAAACGAACAAATTTCTTCCAGATATTGATTAGTTCTTTGAAGGAAAAAGTGGAAGGATGTGTAAATGACTAGAAAAGAAGCACCGTGATGGGAGCCAATAGGGAGAGACTACCAGGCAAAGGATAGAGCAAGTGCAGGGGTAGGAATGAACTTGGTATGTTGGGGGAGGTGGTAAGAGGGGGTGTAAATTCACAGAAATCAACATCTGACAAAGCCACTCTATGACCATGGTAAATCAAGACAAAAATAAAAGTTATTTTTGTAATTATACCTGTAACCCTATCTGACCATAGGCAAAACGGAAACATTGTCTGAGCCATGAAAATGAGCAAACATTTTCCTATCCTGGCTAATATGAGTGACTGCTGCTGCTTTACCGATTACAGTTTTAGCCTCAGCCCAGTAGATAATACTCAGTCCTTCTAGATAATACTTATTAAAATTTCCAATTATAAAATTACTCCTGCCTCCTACAGTTTCCAACCCAGAGCAAAGTCCCTCTTCCTTGAACCCTCCCGTAAATCACCTAACAAGTCCAAATTTCTAACACCCTCTTACTAAGATGCCTAAGGTTCTCCACACTGTGTATTCTCACCTACTAAAACAATAAACCCAGCTTGTTCAACTACAGTTTTATTCCCAGTGGTCTCTGGTTGGTGGGTATTGACGATAATCAAGTCTGAGAGGCCTGTTAGATATCCAAATGATAACGTCAAGTAAACAGATGGATATATTGGTCTGAGTCTAGGCTGGAGACATAAAATTGGCAGTTATGAGTTTATACATGAAACCTAAAACCTTGGGATTACCTAGGCAGACTACAGACAGAGAACTGAGCTATGAGAACCTCCAACATTTCAAAGTTGGGCAGAGGAAGAAGAGCTAACAAGAGACTGAGAAGGAATGACCTGTGAGGTGAAAAGTTGATGTCATAGAAGTCAAGAGAAGGAAGTTTTCCAATTGAAAGGAAGTGGTCAACTATAGCAAATGCTGCATAGGAGTCATGTAGTGAGTACACAGAAATGACCAATGGATTTGGTAACATAGCAATCATTAGAGTCTCTGGCAAGAATAGTTTCAGGGTGTGAGGCAGAAAGACTGAAGTGTACTAAAGAACAAAAGATGAACAAGTGTGGACAAGTCTTAAGGTTTTGTTTCTTTGGTTGGTTTCTTGGAGGTTTTTTTGGTGGGGTGGAGGTGGGGGGTTGAAGATCAGAGAAATAGGATGGTGGCTAGAGTGGGTTAAATAGAGTAAGGGAAGTTTTCTGTTAATGTTGTTGTGTTGACAGATAAATGCTTATATAATAGTGGAAATGGTGTAGTGCAGAGAGAAATTGTTGATGTTGGAGAAAAAGGGAATATCTACAGGAATGGAATTATAGAGGAGAATGAAGGAAAGGATCCAAAACATAAGTGGGCCTTCGAAAAGAACCTAGATGGGGGGGGAAAAAACCAACAAAAACGTAGATTCCCATCCTTTTAACAGGAGGGAAAAACAGAAGATGAATTCAGGTGCAGATGTTTTGTGTATGGGTGGGAAGATAAAGTAGTTCCTACCAGATCACATGCATTTTCTTAATAAAATGAGGTGAGGTCTTCAGCTGAGAGTGAGGCAAAACGGGGGTAAGAGGGTGGAGGGGTGAGAAGACCAGAGATATATTCTGAGAGTGAGAAGGTGAACTGTGGAAAGACTGGGATATTGCCAGCTGGATTGAGTGCCTATTTTCAATTTAAAGTGAGTCCAGATGGAATAGTGGTATGAATTTCTCGATTAACCTTCAGTCAAGAGAAGGAAGACATGGAAAAGAATGGTTGGACTTAACTGAGGATGAATATCGCACAGAGGGGCAAATGAGGGTGTTTATAAGGAAGTGATTGTAATAATACATCATGGAATCTTTGGGAAGCAAGAAGGAAAGGTTATACGAAGGTGATAGATACTGATATATAGATTGACAGATCAATACATAGATAAAAAGTACTGGGAACTATGGATTGGAACACTCTGTGATCTAAGAATTGGTATAATTGAAGTATAAGGTTGAGCTAAAAGGATAGAGCTAGTAGATGGTGCACAGAATGGTGAAAATTGGGATTTCAGAGATAACAAGTGTTCGAGAGGGTAGTTAACTTTGCTGGAGAAAAAGATCTGTTTTGGTGCGAAAAGATTGTATTATCCTGAGTCCAAAACCCATGCTCAGGCCAGGGAGATATCAGTTATTTTGCCTAATGCACTTTCTCCCCAAGCAGTAAGTAATATCCCCTCCTCTGGGTTCCATTAGTATTTTATGCCTGCTGCCATTTCAACACACAGGCATAGGAAAGACATGAAGAATCTGGGCCCTACCACAGACCTATGGAATCAGAATCTTCAGTAAAACAGGCTCCCCAGGTTATTTGTATAATCTCTAAAGCCTCGGAAGCACTGTTCTAGAACACTGGCTCTCAACCTTACCTGCACATTCGAATCACCTGAGAAGCTTTTAAAATTCTGAAGCCCACACTATACCTCAGATCAATTACATCAGAATTTCTGGGGATGGGATCCAAACATCAGATTCCTTTAAAGCTCCCCCATTTGACTCCAATGTGCAACAGGGTAAAAACCACTAATTTAGATCTGGTCACATTAATCTGTAAAGCTTGTTATCATAATCTTTGCCAAAGTTATTTCCCCTCATTTATTTTTTATTTTTTAAAGATTTTATTTATTTGAGAGAGAGAGAGAGAGAGCATGAGCTGGGGAAGAGGCAGATGGAGAGGGAGAGGCAGACTCCCCCCCACCCCAGCAGGGAGCCTGATGCGGGGCTTGATCCCAGGACCCCTGGGATCATAACCTGAGCCGAAGTTAGTCTCTTAACCGACTGAGCCACCCAGGCGCCCCTATTTCCCTTCATTTAATCATAGAATTACCTCTGTAGTTTTTAACCTCTCTTTTGTATCTTTTACACTAAGTGCGCAGTAACTACTTATTTGAATGACTGTATCTTGTGTCTCAAATTGTTTATAAGCTTTATACTACCTGTGTAGCCTGCATGGATTACTCTATATCTGAGTGAGAGACAGTCTCTATTTCAAAAATGTAAAATGGACAAAATCCTTGCTTGGTTTTGCTGGAGGGATTGAGTTAGATAAAGTGAAATAAGACATGTTAAAATGCTTAGCCTAGTAAGCCTGACTATGTTAGTTCATTTAATTTATATTCGGTATTTTTTCCTCTTTCCCTATGTCCTATCCCCAGTGCTGTCCACAAAGTAGAGACACAATAAATGGCTATGGAATTAATGAACAACTAGGGTTTAGGTTTTATTTTTTTTTTATTTTTTACTTTTTTTAAAGAGGGAGAGAGGTAGAGAGTGGGGGAGGAGGGGCAGAGGCAGAGGGAGAGAAGGGACTCTTAAGCAGGCTCCACATCCACCCAACTCTGAGATCATGGCTTGAGCCAAAATCAAGAGTCAGACACTTAACCACCTGAGCCACCCAGGCACCCCTAGAATTTAGGTTTTAAATGGCTGGTTGCTTTTTTATCTCCAGGAACAAATAGAAGATGAGTTGATTTAATGATTGTTGAATTTTAATTATAAAATTCAGTTTAATAATACAAATGGGCATATAATTGACATTTAATTATTAAATAGAAGTTTAATAATTGTTGACTTGTGTGTTGAATTAAGAGTTGTTACTTAGGGATGTTGATAACTCTGTAACACAAAGTTTTCTTTAGGGTCAGACCAGTGCTTTCACTATTTTTCCGTTAACAGCATGTTTATTCAGCCTCCACAGAGTGTGTGTGTTTGTGTGTGTGTGTGTGTGTTGTGGTGTGTGTGTCTCGTTTTTATCTTTTATTTATTTTCTTTTATATCTATGCATCCTCCAAAGTTAGTGAAGGTTCCATTTCTCCAGATATCCCAGCTCAGGATCTGTCCCTTTCCTAATTCATGTTTATCTCCTTATGGACCATCTACAGGTAAACTTATCATGTGCTGTTTTGTTTTCTAATTAACTATTGAACAATTTAGTTCCTTATTAAATATACTTTCATGTTCTCTGAAATACACTGCTCTTCTGTGCATTTCATGTTCCAACTTGACTGCAATCTTGTGGAGAAGGACCTTTTCTTCTAAGGATCTCTTTTATTCTTCATAGCACTTAATTCCATACTAGCCACAGAGTAGGTGTTTTACTAATGCTTTTTGCAGTCATCATCAACATGTGCTGAGTTTTTTAAGTTTTTATTTTAATTCCAGTTAGTTAAAATATACAGTGTTGTATTAGTTTCCAGTGTACAATGTATCTACTGAGTTTTTGATCCTACCTAAATGAACTCATATTCTGAGGAAGGGAGTTTGTTTATCCAGTAGCAATGAAGGATAGAAGAAAAGTAGGCAGGGACTAGGGAACCTAAGTTCCTAAGGTTCCTAAGAGGAAACCACACGTAGAGGGATTTTATACTAAACTAAGAGGAAACCACACTTAGAGGGATTTTATACTAAACACCCTGGAAGGACCCTCCACCCTTTCCCACGTGATAGATAGTTGACAACAACCTGTTTGGGTGACAGGCACATGGAGGGTTAATCAGATTAAAACCACCCACCAACAAGCCCATAAAAACCCCTAGATTTAGAAACTCCAGTGGCAACCCTCTTGGGTCCCCTCCCTCTTCGGGAGCTTTGTACTGCACTTGATACTATTGCTCATTAAACTTTGCTTTGCTGCCCACCACTCTTCATCTGGTCTACCTCTTCATTCTTTGAAGCAGCATGACCAAGAACCATAGGCACTAAAGGAAAAGAAACCCTGTAACAGTAGGTTGTTCTCTCTTTCCTCCACTTACACAGGCAAGAGTTAAGGATTGCCAAGAAGGGGAAACAGAGAATTGGGGACTGAGACTTAAAAGAGACAGAAGCAGAAACCATTGGAACAGGAATCTGGAGGTAGTTTTATTTCAAAGGCATGAGAAAGCTCTGCAGTGATTTTAGGCAACTGATAGCAGAACAGGGCTTTTTACATAGGTCCTTCTATGGTTCTAAACTGTGTCAGCAAAAAGACAAGGACTATGTAAAATAACTGTTTTGAATTCTTCATCTTCAAAGGTAAGAGATAGGGAATGTTAAGGGGAAGTAAGAAAGAAAGTGGAAGTAGAAAAGGGAATTAACCTGTTAAGGTACAGACCACTGTGCAGGCTTTAATCTTATTATTCTAGATGTCCTGTAAGAAAGGGAAAAAGTTAATTGGGGGAGTGAGGTTCCTTTAGAGGGGGACAACCATGTTGGTAGATCCTGTCCACTGGAGGGGGAGATGGAAGACTTGAGTGGAATATGACTGAGCAGTGCTTCTAGGAAGACTGCTTCCTAAGCCTGGCAAGATGCCCATCTCAGTTGACAGGAGCAGGGAGGGACCAGGTGGGCTGGACAATGGGACAATGGATACCTCATCACTAAGAGGTGGTCTCCCCAGTGCTATGTGCTACATAAGACACCCCCCTGGAATCTTTGCATAATTCCTGCCAGGGCTAGAGGGGATGAAGAGAATGAATTTCCTACCATCTTAGTAGAATGATGTCTCAGGGCCAAATTAAATTGGATTCGGATAAATAAATGCAGCAGTTTTTTGAACAGCTGAGTTGGAAGTCGAACGTGCTTGATAGGTTCACACAATAAAACAGGTAAGTCAGGACTTGGAATTCTACTCTTCATGTCCCAAAGCCTGTGCATTTTTCACTGGAGGAGTGACCAATTAGAGGGACAATTAAGCCATTGTCTACCTGGGCTGGGGCATGGGGTGCCATATGGCCCCAAGTCCTCCTATGTTTATCCAGTTGTGTTAAAAATCTTTCCCTGTCAGCAGCCCACTTCTCCCCCTCAACCCCCTAACACAGCTGCTTCTCAAAACCTTTTACTCCTGAGTGCTAAGTAAAGCAGAAATTTTTATTTGACAAATAAGGAATCATTTAAGGCTGTCCTCCAAGGTGGCTAAGAGTGAATTCCATAGTGTAGAATCACACAGTCTGGAAAAAGGAATAAACTTTATTGGGAAAAGTTATTAGCTAACAGTGAGCAAGAGAAGCTATGGACCTCTTGTTACTAGTGAGATTGTGGGTCTGTGCTGCAACAAAGTTTATCCTGCCCTCCTGTTGTTCTCCTGTCTTATAGGGAACACATGGGGACAATCTTAGTGGGATTCAAACTACTTGGGCATCAGGCAATCTGTGTTTAGATGCTAAGTGATTATAGACAACTTATCTGGGAAAACCTGGTACCCAGCAGGTGGAGACCTTGGAGCAGGTGGAAATTTGAGTTGGGTGCAGCCGCTCCCTCTAGGAAAAATAGGGAGTCCCTGTCAGTTGTATGGTCAACTCAGAATAAGTTCCCAGCACAACTTTCAAAGAATTTTGCTCATCTTTTTTTCTTCTCGTGGAGGCACCTATTAACAGGAAAATTTATTGGAAGTCTTATCCCCCTTCCCACTTTTTTTTTTTTTTTACCTCCACTATTAAGCGGAGGCACTCTCTCAGGAAATCCTCAAAGATAGATAACCTAGGATAAAGATAAAACAAATACATAACTTTTAATATGAACAGAAAATTTCTTTTAGGACAATAGCTATAAATTTAATGTTTCTGGGGGCCCCCCTTTCACATGTTGATTTTGAAACCTAATCCCCATTGTGATGGTGTAAAGAGGTGATGCCTTTGAGAGGTGATTAGATCCTGGGAGTGAGAGCTGCAGTTGGAATTAGTGTCCTTATAAAGAGACCCCACAGAGTTCCCTTGTCCCTTCTGCCAGGTGAGGGCACAACAAAACCAGGAACATGTTCTCATCCATCTGGTCCTTGATCTTGGACTTGCCAGCCTCCAGAAATGGGAGAAATAAATGTCTGTTATTTAAGCCACCAATCTGCAGTAGTTTTGTTATAGCAGCCTGAATGGACTAAGACAAAATAGGTACATGAAATAAACCTCCATATCATAAAATAAAAGTCTACACATTCATTGTAAAATATACGTGGGACAAAACACTTAGCATTTCATGGGGAAATACTATTTCAAAAATAAAATTATAGGGCGCCTGGGTGGCTCAGTCAGTTAAACATCTGCCTTAGGCTCAGGTCATGATCCCAGGGTCCTGGGATTGCAGGAATGTTACACAGATTGAATAAAACATTTAAAGCTTTTGGTAAAGCTCATAGAAGACATCTAACATTTTAATTAATTTATTAAATCAATAAATACCTTCTCATACTTGTGCCTAGCCAATAGAATAGGTCCTGTCATATGGACATGACTAAGAAGAGGACTCCTCTTCTAAGTGGCTTAAAGTCTATCTAGGGGCTGAAGGAGACAGTTTTCATATTCATCCTTCATGACCTGGCTTTACTCTTTCTCAAGGAAGCCTCACCAACTGAATATGTTAGGTCTCTAGGTGTATGCTTCCATAGCATACTGTACTCTTTCTTTTATCAATTTTGTTACAATTACTTGTTAATGTTGATCTTCCTCATTAGACTTGTTATCTCTTATAATAGGCATGAGGCCTGTCTTGAACATGCACTCTGAAGCTGGACTGCTAGGGTGACCATGGGAAACTTACTTAACCTCTCTGGGATTCAGTTTCTTCATTTATACAATGGTGATAAGTAAGAGTATCTACTTCACAAGGTTGTTGCTCAGGTAAATAAATTAATAAATGTATGTTGTTTAGAACAGTGCCTGCCACATGGTGAACTATATGTGAGTATTAGCCAGGAAGACAGAGGTGAAGATGAAATTCCCTAGCACAGTACTTGACATGTGTTAAGTAGGTCAATAAATATTTGTTGAATGTTATTGAATCTTGTCAAATGAATGAATGAGTAAAATGGCGTAAGTGCACAGAAGAACGAGTTATTAACTCTGAATCAGAGAACTTTTTCTGGGGAAATTGAAGTCCAAGCTGAGTTTTGAAAAATTAATGAGTTTACCGCCAGGTGAATAGGGGAAGGAAGAGGCATTCTCTTAGCCAATGAAAGAGAACAGACAAATGTGTTCAGGGAACTATAAGTTGTTTAGAAATAGAAAAAGATTGGAGGGAGAGGAGGTAGAGACTAGAAACGGACCTCATCAAGAACCTCCTTGTGTGCTATTCTCAAAATGGGTAATAGCAAGATAAGAGAGTTAAATGGGGGTAAGAAAAATATAAACTGAGTTTTATTAAGATCACTTTGGGAGGAGTGCAGAAAATAAACTATAGGAGAAAGAGGCTATAACTGGGTGACCTATCCAATAAATGTTTAGAGTCAGTAGGAGCAAGAACTTGAAATAGACCTGAAATGGTCTCTTTTTGGAAAAGCTTCATTTTTTTGTGATTCCTCTTTCATGGCTTTATGCTGCATTCAAGTCATTTCTATTTTGTTTGGGTTTATATCTCCTTGTGGGATGTTGAAAGGAGAGCAAGTCTCTAGTTTGTTTATGAACAGGTGTACAAGAAAGCAAAAGTAGCAACCCTGTTCTCATCATTGCTGACTTGACCACAAGAATGTTGTTTCTAGTGTTGCCAATGTGGTCTCCTTTGCAAGAGAAAACAGTTGAAGCAATATTAACTAAGCCAACAATTCTAATGAGTGAATGTAGGAACAAATTAGCCAATGAAAAATAGTTCCCTTCTTTTTATGTAGCCATTTTTGGAGGAGGTGCCTTTCTGGCTCAGTCCGTTGGGCATCTGACTCTTTGATCTCAGCTCAGGTCTTGATTTCAGGGTCCTGAGCTCAAGCGCAGTGTTGGGCTTCACACTGGGTGTGGAGCCTACTTGAAAAAAAAAAGAAGCAGCTGGTGAATAGTTGAGAGAGAACTGGGGTAAATGATTCCAACCCAAACCCCTTTCTTTAGGGTTTGGTTGTAGTTGAGGTAGGTAAATAATATTTAAGTTTAGTCCCGCATTAAAATAGTGAGGAAAATGGGCATTTTCCCGTGGCATCAAGGGACATAATTATAGTGACCAAACTAGGAGTTCACTCCCATTCAGGCATCTTGAACAGAAATTAGGAAAATTTGGGGTGCCTGGGTGGTTCAGTTGGCTGAGTGTCCAACTCTTGATTTTGGCTCAGGTCTCAGGGTCGTGAGATAGAGCCCAGCGTGGGGCTGCGCGCTCAGTCGGAGGAGTCTGCTTGAGATTCTCTCCTTCTCCCTCTGCCCCTCCCCCTGTTCGTGCACCCTTTCTTTAAATAAATAAATAAGTAAATAAATAAATAAATAAATATCTTAAGAGAGAAAAAGAAACTAGGAAATTTCAAAAATAGCAGTGCATTAAGGGAAACCTCCAAGAATTCCTTCTTGATCCCATTTGCTGTAAGCTTGAATTACTGGTATAATGAGAGAAAAAGAAGAGGATACATTAAATGAGTGCTATCATAAGCACTGAATCGGCACTGAATTAAGACTTTTTATATGTTATCTTATTAATTCTTTCATTATTGAACCTTTTTATGGACCAGGAAAGTGAGCTTTAGAAACAGCTAAATTGCTGACAACAAGCCAGTAAGTGGTAGAGCTGGAATTGGAATTTAGGACTCTTTGGTTACAAAGGTCTTGATTTATATTAGTTATCAACTATATTTTTAAAAAACTCTTTTATTGTGGTAAAATCACCAAATCTTAACCATCTTACCCATTTTTAAGTATATAGTTCAGGGGTATTAAGTACAGTCTATTGTCACAGAGCAACATCACCATCCATCTTCAGAACACTTTTCACTCTACAAAACTAAAACTCTACACCCATGAAACAGTCAGTCCCCATTCCTCACCTCCCCCAACTCCTGGCAGCCTTCATTCTATTTTCTGTCTCTGTGAATTTGGTTATTTTAGATACCACGTGTAAACTGAATCATACAGTATTTGTCTTTTTGTGCCCGACTTATTCCACTTAGCATGATATCCTCAAGGTTTATCCATGTTGTGGCATATGTCAGGATTTTCTTTCTCAGGCTGAATAATATTCGATTGTATGCCTATACCACATTTTGATTATTCATTCATCCATTGGTGGACATTTAGGTTGCTTCTACTTTGTAGCTATTTTGAATAATGCTACTATGAATATGGGTATCCGAATTATCGCTTAGAGACCTCGCTTTCAATTCTTTGGGGTGTATAACTAGAAGTACTGGATTATATGGGAATTCTATTTTTAATTTTTTGAGGAACTGCCATACAGTTTTCCACAGCAGCTGTCCCATTTTACATTCTTATCAACAGTGCACAAGGATTCTAATGTCTCTACATTCTTATTAACACTTGTCATTTTCTGTTTTGTTTTGAAATAGGAGCCATTCTTTTTTTAATTTAATTTTATTATGTTAATCACCATACATTACATCATTAGTTTTTGATGCAGTGTTCCATGATTCATTGTTTGCGTATAACACCCAGTGCTCCATGCAGAATATGCCCTCTTTAATACCCATCATCAGGCTAACCTAACCCCCCATTCCCCTCCCCTCTAGAACCCTCAGTTTGTTTCTCAGAGTCCATAGTCTCTCTTGGTTCGTCTCCCCCTCCTATTTCCCCCCCTTCATTTTTCCCTTCCTACTATCTTCTTCTTTTTTTTTTTTTTTTAACATATAATGTATTATTTGTTTCAGAGGTACAGGTCGGTGATTTATCAGTCTTACACAATTCACAGTGCTCACCATAGCATATACCCTCCCCAATGTCTATCACCCAGCCACCCCATCCCTCCCACCCCGCACCACTCCAGCAACTCTCAGTTTGTTTCCTGAGATTAAGAATTCCTCATATCAGTGAGATCATATGATACATGTCTTTCTCTGATTGACTTATTTCGCTTGGCATTGTACCCTCTAGTTCCATCCACGTCGTTGCAAATGGCAAGATTTTGGTTTTTTTATGGCTGCATAATATTCCATTGTATATGTATACCACATCTTCTTTATCCATTCATCTGTTGATGGACATCTTGGTGAAATAGGAGCCATTCTAATGGGTGTGAGGTTGTATCTCATTGTGGTTTTGACTTGCATTTCCCTAATGATTAGTGAAGTTGAGCATCTTTTCAAGTGCTTGTTGATCACTTGTATATCTTCTTTGAAGAAATGTCTATTCATGTCCTTTGCCCATTTTTTGAATTGGATTTTGTTGTTGTTGAATTTTAGGTATTCCCTATATATTCTGGATGTTAATCCCTTATCAGCTATATAATTTACAAATATTTTCTCCTATTTTCTGGGTTGCCTTATTACTCTGTTGTTAGTGTCTTTTGATGCACAATTTTTTTTTCATTTTCATAAAATGAAATTTTATGCAATATTATGCAGCCATAAAAAAACCAAAAATTTCTTTTGTTGACTGTACCTTTGCTGTCATATCCAAGAAATCATTGCCAAGTCTAATATTGTGAAGATATGCCTTTGTTTTCTTCTAAGAGATATAGTTTTAGCTCTTATGTTTAGGATTTTGGTCCATTTGAATTAATTTTTGTATATAGTTTTAGGTAAAAGCTCAACTTCATTCTTTTGCATGTGGATATTCAGTCTTTCAAGGAGACATCAAATATACATATATATAGATATATTTTTTAAGATTTTATTTATTTATTTGAAAGAGAGAAAGCACATGCTCATGAGCAGGGGGAGAGGCAGAGGGAGATGTGGGGCTCAATCTCACGACCCTGAGATCATGACCCAAGCCACATTCAAGAGTCAGAGGTTCAACGGACTGAGCCACCCAGGTGCCACGACCTCAACTATATTTTTTAAAATGTCTTGTTCAGGGCACCTGGGTGGCTCAGTTGGTTAAGCATCAGACTCGATTTCGGCTCAGGTCATGAGATCAAGCCCTGTGTTGGGCTCCTGCTGGGTGTGGAGCCTGCTTAAGATTCTCTCCCTCTACCCCTCCCCACACCTCCTTTCTCCCCGCTTTAAAAAAAAAAAAAGTTTTTTTCAACATAGCTAACACATAAGGCTCAGGTAAAGTTAATTTTAAATTCAATTTGAAAGTTCAAATGATTCCATACTCCATATTGGAAAGAACATAGTGATTTTGTGGCATAGTTTAAAGAGATGTAATTCTTTTAGGATTAGGTTTTTTTAAAAAAAGGAAGCCAAGGGGCGCCTGGGTGGCTCAGTCAGTTAAGTGTCTGCCTTCAGCTCAGGTCATGATCACAGGGTCCTGGGATCGAGCCCCACCTCGGGCTCCCTGCTCAGTGGGGAGTCTGCTTCTCCCTCTGACTCTCCCCCTGCTTGTGCTCTCTCTGTCTGTCAAATAAATAAATAAAATCTTTAAAAAAAAAAAAAAAGGAGGCCAAGCTGTTTAGTATAATACCTATCTTGTTGTCTTGTCTGTCTGTTCATCTGTCCATCTTTGTGGTACCTGTGGATAGTTGTAACCCAGTTTCAAAATTAAAAATATGAAGAGGCACCCGGCTGCCTCAGTCAGAGGAACATGTGACTCTTGAGCTTGGGGTCGTGAGTTTGAGCCCCATGTTGGGTGTAGAGATTACTTAAAAAAATAAATAAATAAAATAAATCTTAAATAAATAAAATAAAAATAAAAATATGAAGAATGGGAAGTGCTGTAAGAAATATCTGGAATTCTAACAAAGAAGAAAAAGTATTTATAGGATAAAATAAACATGCTGTACTTGAAGGTGACTGAAGCATACAAGGAAAAAAACATATTTTTCCCCCTAAAACATAGATTTCAAACACTCTCAAATAAATCTTGTCATTATTACTAAATTCAGAGAATCATAAGACCAAATTTGTATTTTTAAAATTTAAATGTAAACTTACGAAAGTTGAGTTTTGTTTTGTTTGTTTTGTCTTTTTTCTTTTTTAATTCAGTGGGCTCCTTTGTGAAGTAAAATACTAGTAGGACTGGGAGGTCAAGGAGCAAATCCCGTGATGTGTCAAGTTTCATCTCCAGGCACTGAAACTCTGTAGCATCTGGTACCACTCTGAAGTAGGCTGACAATTTCAGTTTAGCCATTAATGGGAAGAATATTCACTCCAGCGAAGTCATAATGGTTTGACTTCCAAATTGCTTGTTAGCTTTAAAGAAGATCATTTAACATTTTGAAAAATCCCTAGAAATTCCAAGTTCAGGGCCTTTGTCTTGGTGCCCTTTTGCTGGAAAAGAAATACACTAGAGAGTAGTCTTAAAATGATGTATCAGTATTATATAGAACTTTTAATATCTCTGTATGTTTTAAAATTCCAGAATAAGATTACGATTACACAATTAGTCAACTTTTATTTTAAAAACCCAAAGGGGTAAATGGCCATTAATTTTAAAATAGTTTATCAAGATATAGTTTAATACAGTGATGTCGATTGAGGTTCAGTGCTTGAGATTTTTCAGACGTGGAATAAATTTTTTTCTTGGCTTTAGGTTTTAAATACCAAATTTTATCCCCCAAAAGAACTTTACAGTTAGGTTGTAAATCCCTGCCCCTCCCCCAAAGTGCTAAAATGTAATTTAAATGGAGCCACAGGCAGAATTTACTCTTGAGCTTTAAATACAACAATAAACTTTAATGAGTTTGACATTGGAGCATCAGTGGTCTGTGAATTATACTCTGCGTGCCAAATCTAGTTTGCTGCCTATTTTTGTACACATAGCAAGAATATATTTTTACATCTTTAAATTATTGGAAAAAAATTTAAATAATATTTTATGACACATGAAATTTTATAAAAAACAAATGTCAGTGTCCATAAAAACAGTTTTATTGGTACACAGCCACACTCATTTGTTTATTGTCTGTGGCTACTTTTGCCTTACCATGGCAGGGTTGAGTAGTTGCCACAGAGCTCTGTGGCCCACGAAATCTAAAATATTTACTATCTAGGGGCGCCTGGGTGGCTCAGTCGTTAAGAGTCTGCCTTCAGCTCAGGGCATGCTCCCAGGGTCCTGGGATTGAGCCCCACATCTGGCTCCCTGCTCAGTGGGAAGCCTGCTTCTCCCTTTCCCACTCCCCCTGCTTGTGTTCCCTCTCTCGCTGTGTCTCTCTCTGTCAAATAAATAAATAAAATCTTAAAATATTTACTATCTGGCTTGTTATGGGAAAAGTTTGTCAACTCCTGGATTATCAGAAAAACAGCTTGTATTGTAGCATGGATATACAAATTAAACAAATGTCACCAAGGAGTGCAGGACAAACTTTTACCATACATTAAATCAGCTATTTAATGTGGGGAAGAAAAGGACACAAATACTTTAGTGTTGTTAATTCCAACAGTTAAGATTTATGTCTAGTACTTTCTAAAGGTAGCTCCTTTTTCTTGACAGGAGAGCCTCAATTGACCCTCTTCATGTGAGAAAAATACAAAAGGCAGAGATGGAGGATATGTGGCATGAATCCATTCGCTGAATGTTAACAGCATGACTATGGATGGACAGTGACTTGGGTGTTTAATGTTGACACCAGGGCAGAGAAGCCAGCAAAAATCAGGGCCTCTGTGAAGTGAAGGTAAAAGACTCCACTGAGTCTTTTCTTCTGTGCTTGCATCGCTGGGAATTGTGGAAAAGCCAGTAAAATTACTTCAACATCCTTCGATAGCAATGACTGTAATCCTTCTTAACAGTTTTAAGTCTTATTACATTGTTACTCATACATTCTAATACATTTTTTCCCTTAACCACATGAAAAGGATAGAATAGCGCATGTGTCTTAAAATTTGGAGTGAATTAAAATAAATTACATCGGGGTGCCTGGGTGGCTCAGTCAGTTAAGCGTCTGCCTTCAACTCAGATCATGATCTCAGGGTCCTGGGATTGAGCCCTGTGTTGGGCTCCCTGCTTCTCCCTCTCCCTCTGCTCCCTCGCACATGCTCTCTCTCTCTCTCTCTCTCTCAAAAATATAAATAAAGTATTTAAAATAAGTTACATCATAAACTTTTAAAAATGATTTTTATGGCACCTCTTTGGAAACCTAGTTCTTCAAAAAGGGTAACAGTGATCTCAGAATACGCTGTAGGGAGCTGAAGAGGATCCCTTGTCTACTAGCCATCGCTGAAGATAGTGAGCTATATCCTGAGAAAGTGGCTGAGGGTTGCAACCAAAAAATAAAAGAGAAGGAAAAACAGAGGCCCAGGAATTAAAATGATCAGTGCCTTCTTACATGTGACGTGTAAAGCATAATATCCCAAATAAACAGCAGTCTTACCAAAAAAATTAAAATAAAAACCCTATTCTGTTTTTAGATCCTACAAGTAGATAACTGGTTATATAAACACTCATCTTCTATATAGCAAGAAATCACATCTCTATGATCTATGCTAGGCTCCAGTATCTCAATAATTCTGGTAGATGCAGCACATCTGGAACTTGTCAAAGCGAGTGAACTTTACAAGATAGTTCCTTATAGCAAGACCCCTGGCCAGTGCCTTCTTTCCACCACATTTCCACTGCAGTTTACCCATGGATAGTCACTATGAATATGAAAAATGAAGGATAAGTTCCCTTAAACTTTGCATTTTGCTTGAGCAAAGTGAGCACTTTATTGTAAAATTGGTCTAACAACCAGCATTCTAAAATCCTGTTTTTTTTTTTTTAGTGAAACTTGAGTAGGCAGTTATAAAAACTAATGTATTCATGGGATATGCCTATTTCTCTCTTCCATGCATTTTGTGCTTATCATTTTACATTTGCTCTTTTTCAATATGAGATTAGCAAGTCCTGTAATAGCAATTAATAGAGGGACTAAACATTCTTCTTTTTTTTTTTTAAGATTTTATTTATTTATTTGAGAGAGAGAATGAGATAGAGAGAGCATGAGATGGGGGAGGGTCAGAGGGAGAAGCAGACTCCCCGCTGAGCAGGGAGCCCGATGCGGGACTCGATCCCGGGACTCCAGGATCATGACCTGAGCCGAAGGCAGTCGCTTAACCAACTGAGCCACCCAGGCGCCCCTAAACATTCTTCTTAACATACCTGAAAAGCATTGGTATTCTGTTAGAACCTAGGATCCCATACTCTACACTAAATAGCTTAGTCCCAACACTGATGCAACAATAATTCTTCAAATATTCTGGACATTAACTTATGGGAAAGGCATACAAGGCAGGGAAGAGGAGAAGGCAAGGCAAGAATGTCTTAAGGGGTTAGTTACCCTGTGGGTGATTGGTACATGATCCTGCAATGATCATCCTAGAGGGCTTTTATAGAAATGTACTGCAGAACATTCCACCTGGGGTTAAAAGAAGAAGCAAGTTTATATCCATTGGTTTCTGTTCCCCATTGGTCACCTTCCTCCTCTCTTCTGGGTTGCACATCCCAGAGCACTGAGTGGGATCTTCTGGGTGTCCTACACAGGGGTGTCAGAGGTTCCTTAGAGCAGACAGGTAGAGGAACATATCACAAGTTGAAGCAAGGCACTATCAAAGTGCCCCTGCATAAATTAACTGAGATCTACCTGAAAGAAGTTGCAGCAGGAGTGGCTGAAGTGAGAGTGTGGCTGACAGGGTTTTTGAAGTGGTGCGCTGTCAAGAACTCTAAAGAACCCAGATTTTACCCTACTTGCAAGCTCTCAATTTAGGCTGTCACAGTTTCATGGAAGCTGGCAGAAGACATGAGATTCCTTGGTCAGAGACAAAAGACTTGATTACTCACTGCACAGCAGACAGCATGAAATTCATGTTCATATTAGTCCTCTTTCCCCCAAGTCCCACTGGGACACTGCAGAGGTGGGTCCAAGTGGATATGGCACACACAGTGTGAGGAACAGCTGAGAAACTCGGAGAATCCTCAGTTTTTTCATACAAGGGTTGCAAGCAAACCTGCCCAAACTTTTACTGGTGGGAGATATGACCTTTATATATTTTGTTTGTTTATTTGTTTGGATAAGTTATACTTTGATTTTTCAGAAGCAAAAATGACAAGTGGCAACTTGCATTTGGAAAAGACATTAAACAGTATGAGAATAATAAATAGAGACAATAGCCTAAGAAAGACTCTGTTATCATACAGCTCTCAAAGAAACTCCTTTTATTTATTTTTATTATTTTTTAAGGTTTTATTTTTAAGTAATCTCCACACCCAATGTGGGGTTTGAAACCACAACCCTGAGATTAAGAGCCATACACTCGACCAACTGAGCCAGCTAGGCACCCCAAGGAAATTCCTTTTAAATAAATCTCAGAATAATATGCTCTTAACTAAAACAACAAAACAAAAACCACAACACCAACAAAAAATTTGTAGAGAATCCATAAAGTGATACACGAAGAAGGAGAAAGGAAAATCCAGAAATCTACATGCTGAGAGTTCTCTGTGAAAATCAAATAGGCTCTCTTTCTATATAATCTCAGAGAGAGAGAGAGAAAGAAATCATTTGCAGACTCAGCCCTCCCAGACAACTGAAAGCCCGTCTTGATAGTATATTAGACTATCCCATCTGGTTCCAGATTATTCCAGGTGAACTGTAGTGATTTAAAATTAAATTGCTTAAAGTATTTCCCCTTTTTATTTAAAAATAAATATATTGCCTTAGTAGCAGGAAGAATAATTTATATCCATATAGCATCTTTTCTGCAAAACTTTAATACTAACATATCGCTAAGAGTGCTATGTTCAGAAATGAACAACTTACAGGAACAAAATAATCTTAAAGAAAGAAACACAGAAAACAAAGAGACTCTGTTATGCCCATGGGTCAATTTTCTATAATTCACTTATGCAAATTAAGTCTATTGAGTATGGTCTTGGAATGAAGAGTAAAAAAATATAGAAATGCACTTTGTTCTTTCTTTACCCTGAGTATAAGATTTTACATAGGAAAACTCAACATAGGAGGTTTTTGGTTTGGGGGGTTTTTTTTGAGAAAATATGTTAAGTTTAAGTTGTATATGTTAGTCATGCTTTATACAAAATTGTTCAAACTGGGAAAATTTTGAGAGTGAAAGGGGGAATCATTAATAATTATGATGGGACAGCAGGTATAAACTGGCATTACGGTCAGAGCCGGCCTGCACTCACTTGGTTCTCCGTGCCTGCTCCCAGTGGCCCTGAGGGCGTGCGGGCGAGGTGGTGGGGGGGGGCGGGGAGCAGGTGTGCAGGTCTAAGTGCCGCAGGGGGTCGCACTCTTCCGCGAGAATCGGGAGGAGGAGGAGACTGCAAGGATGGGCCCAGGAGCAATGGCGTCCAAAGAGGAACAAGCAGTAAAAAATCTCAACGTGGAGAACGCCAAACAGGAAAATGAAAGAAAGGATGAAAAGGAGCAAGTTGCTAATAAAGGAGAGCCCTTGGCCCTCCCTTTGGAAGCTGGTGAATATTGTGTGCCTCGAGTAAATCGTAGGCGGTTCCGTGTTAGGCAGCCCATCCTGCAGTATAGGTGGGACATGATTCAGAGACTTGGAGAACCACAGGCAAGGATGAGAGAGGAGAATATGGAAAGGATTGGGGACGAGATGGGACAGCTGATGGAAAAGCTGAGGGAAAAGCAATTCAGTCATAGTCTGCGGGCAGTTAGCACTGACCCTCCTCACCATGACCATCATGATGAATTTTGCCTTATGCCTTGAGTCTTGATGTTTTCCCTGAAGTTAATAGGAAGACACACCTGCTTCCTAAACTTAATGTTCTCAACGTACATTTGTTGTAAACCTTTTGGTGTTACATGTCTCTTGTGGGTCTCCTATGACCAGCTTCTAATTGAATGTTGAATTTTGACCCAAAATGTAAGATTCTGTCAGCAGGGGAGTTTCACCCTATTGCATGGCAAGATGTTCATTATATATTGTGACGTTAATAAAGCAGTTTAAAAGAAAAAAACAAAACAACAACAACAACAACAAACTGGCATTACTCCCGGAAAACTAGAGCGTATGATCACTCTAGGTACAGCTTATTTAAACTACCACTTCAGTATTCTCACGTAAAGTAGGTCGGTAATTTGAAAATGCCTCGCTGCTCTCCAAAACACTTTAAAGCTGCACAGTACTTTGTTTCAGTTCTTTAAATCTTCAAATAACCTCTCTTTAAATATACAGCACCAATAATGAGACAAAATTGTGTTAATTTCATTAAGTTTCATTAACTAAAGCTGTTAACATTTAGCTTTGTGGCTGGTCAAGATCAGGCCATAATATTTTTTTCTCCACTAAAGCAGTTGGAGATCGGGGAGATGAGTAAATAAATATATTATGTTGTTGTTTTGTTTTTGTTTTTGTTTTTTCTTTGAGAGAGAGTGTGAGTGGGGGGGAGGAGGGCATGAAGGAAGGTGTAGAGAAAATCTTAAGCAGATTCCACACCCAGTGCAATTCCAATGCAGGGCTCAATCTCACGACCCTGAGATCATGACCTGAGCCGAAATCAAGAGTCAGACGTCTAACCAACTGAGCCACCCAGGCGCCCTTTTTACTTTTTAAACATAGCCTCTAGAACATTTAAAATTGTATATTTGACCCGCATTATATCTCTATCAAATTGTGCTGGCGTAGCCTGTTTCAAAAGCTGGGAATGAAGATGGAATATAAAACAATAGGGGTACAGATGATCATCACATAAGACAAATGAAACATTTTCTAGTGATCTTAAGGGAACCTGTGTTTGGCTGAGTCTTGTCCCACCTACCAATGTAGGTTCCTAGCTCCTGGAAACGCCCATCCCACCCCATCCTGTTATCTCTGGGTGTTCTCCGGGGGTTCTCATGAACACATTTCAGTTACTATGTGGCTTTTTCCCCTCCTGCCTCAGCCTGGTTCCTGTGCCTGGCCCAGAGGTTGCTGTTTCCATTGGCAACCACTGCATCTATCTGAAACCACCACCTCAGTGAGTTCAGAGGCAATCTTCAAAATGCCAGTGTAACACCTAACTGCAATTAGGGGAAAGTGCTGCTCTGACCTTTTGGTGTTTTACTATCAGAGAGAGAGAGAGAGCTGGAGGTATATTACCTGTGCCCAAACATCTTTTAGAAAGTTTTAAGTGGGGCGCCTGGGTGGCTCAGATGGTTAAGCGTCTGCCTTCGGCTCAGGTCATGATCTCAGGGTCCTGGGATCGAGTCCCGCATCGGGTTCCCTGCTCAGTGCAGAGCCTGCTTCTCCCTCTCCCTCTGCCACTCCCTCTGCTTGTGCTCTTCTATCTCTCTGTCAAATAAATAAATAAATAAAATCTTTAAAAAAAAAAAAAGTTTTAAGTGCAACAGCTTGATGCAATGTTTGAGTCTCTGTTCTCCATAAGAGAGACCCGAGTCCATGGTGGGGCTCACCCGAAAAAATGCTGAGCAAGCGAGAATGAGGCCTCCTGTTTTTTATTCAGGTTTTGCTACTAAGCCGTGCATGCCTGCCTGCCTGCCTGCCTCCCTTGTGCAGCAGCTGAAAACCGGTGGCGTGGAATTCAGCTGCAGCCCTGCCTTTGTTGGGAGAGCACAATATTGCTGTTTGAACGCTTGAAGGTGGAGAATGCATGCCCCAGTTCACCACACCCTTCCCACTAGTCCCCAACATGTTATGTTGTATCCTCCGCCATCACACATCTGCTGCTGGCCTGGACTTTTGAGTTTGCACTTCTGTTTTACAGCCTTCGTATTCAGTGTGTTCTTTAACCAGCGGCAGCAGCATTGTCTGGGAACTGGTGAGAAGGCAGGGTTCCAGCCCTACCTCAGACCTATTGAATCAGAATCTGCATTTTTATTTTATCTTATTTTTTAAAAGGTTTTATTTATTTGAGAGAGAGCACGAGGGTGAGAGAGAGCACGAGTGGGGGGGGCGGCGCAGAGGGAGAGGGAGAAGCAGGCTTCCCCCTGAGCAGGGAGCCGGATGCTGCGGGGCTTGAGCCCAGGACCCTGGGATCATGACCTGAGCCGAAGGCAGAGGCTTAACCGACCAAGCCACCCAGGCCCCCTCAGAATCTGATCTTAAATGATCTTACATGATTTTTTTTTTATGATGATCTTACATGATCTTTTAAATGATCTTACATGATTATCATGTACACTGAAGTTTGAGAAACACTGCCTTATATAGGACGTATTCTTTACCTGTAGGCTCCGTAGCCCACATTTGATAGGATTTGGCCTGAGCGATTTGCAGACACAAACGGGCAAACCTGGGCTAGAAAGGGTCACTGCTTAAATGGTGCTCCCTGCTACTCCAATAAAAACCACCACCAACGTAACTTTATAATAGACACCAAACCTTGGAAACCAAAGGAATTCCTCTCTTTTACATGGAAGTCACTATCTTTTCTCAGTTTCCTAATATGGCTTATTCTCAGGTAGAATGTCCCATCGCTTTTTATTGTGTGGCAACTCCCCTGTGTTTACACCTTTAACGATAAAGTAAGGGAACTGATATTATACACACACACATACACGTATCTATATATGTTTTAAATTTATTTTTTTAGTAATCTCCACACCCAACATAGGGCTCAAACTCACAACCCCAAGATCAAGAGTTGCATGCTCTTCTGACGAGCCAGCCAGGCACCCTGATATTTTACATTTTTATCCAGTTAGAACTGTTCAGCTTATGAGTTTGGGGAGCCTGAGGAACCTAGAGAAAGAGAGCATCTGGACTTTCTTTTGATTTAAGGTGGTTTGAGCCACTGGAGCACTCCTTTAAAAAGCCATTCCCTGTTTGCTTTGCCAGATGCTTTGCAGTCCTGCCTTTCAGAGAACTTCAGTTGTTGTAGGACAATATCAAACTTATTTGGCAAACAATCTAGGGGCAAGGGAGGACAGGAGACTGTTTCTTATCAGGGCATATGTTTAAGTTTGAAGTAACCACATGATCCATGCTTATCCAATCTGGGCGAATTTCAGGTCTGAGTCTCTTGTTTGGAAATTCCCTGTCAATCGGGGGAGCTCTGTTTTCCAGGCCAGGAAGCACAGTGGAGAAAGGGAAAGAAATTGGATTACTGAATACCATCACTGGTTTCCTTGAAGCCCATCCTTACTTGCCCCCTGCTTTTTAAAACAATTTTCTTGAGGGGCACAATGGGTTTGTTGAGGTGACACACTGGGTTGAGCAGCCAACTCTTGGTTTTGACTTGGGTCATGATCTCGGGGTCCTGGGGGTGAGCACCGTGTCAGGCTCCTCTGCTTAGTGTGGAGTCTCCTTGAGGATTCTCCCCTTCCCCTCTCCCTCTACCCCTTCCCCTGTTCGTGCATGTGCTCTTTCTCTCAAATAAATAAATAAATCTTGAAAAAAAATTAAAACAGTTTTGTTGAGATATAATGACATACAATAATTTGCACGTATTTAAAGAAAGTATATAATTTGATGAGTTTTGACATATGCATATCCTGCAAAGCCATCACCACAAACAAGATAGTGAACCTATCCATTACCTCCAGAAGTTTCTTCAGCCCCTTTGGATTCACTCTCACTCCTTCCCATTCCCCACCAACAGCTGATATGCTTTCTCTCACTTCAAATTAGTTGTGTTTTCTGAGTTTTATATGAATAGAATCAAACAGATGTACTTTTTTTGGTCTGGCTTCTTTCATTTAGCATAATTATTTTGAAATTCATGTTGTATACATCAAAAGTTCATTCCTTTTTATTATTATTCCTTATTATTAGTAGCATGCCATCGTATGGATGTACCACAATTTGCATATGGACAAATGGGTGATTTCTAGTTTTGGGCTATTACAAATAAAACTGCTATAATCATTTGTATACAAGCCTCTATAGGGACATATATTTCTGTTTCTCTTGGGTAAATACCTACAAGTAGAATGGCTGGATAACATGGTGGGTATATGTTTAACTTTGAAAGAAATTGCCAAACTGTTTCCCAAAGTAGCTGTACGCTTTACATGCCACCAGGAGTGCATGAGAGTTCTCGTTCTGCTACATTCTTGCCAACACTTGGTGTGGTTAGTCTTTTTCGTTTTAGCCATTCTGATAAGTATATAGTAGTAGCTCACTGTGCATTTCCCTAATAACTAGTGATGCTGAGCATATTTTCACGGGTTTAATGCCAAATGTATATCTTGAAAAGTGTTTGTCTTTTCATTTTTAAAAATTAGGTTGTTTTCTTACTGATGAGTTTTAAGAGTTCTTTATGTATTTTGTATATACAAGGCCTTTATTTTATTTGCAAATATCGTCTCCCAGTCTCTGACTGGTCCTTCATTTTCCTGACATGAATCACAAGAACTGAACTCCTTTATTGTTTAAGGCAATTCAAGCCCTAAATTTACAGTTTTACTGAAAATCTGGAAACATATGTCCAACAGAATAAAGAATGAAACATCAAATGGGTGATTATACAAACTATTTGAAAAATGAGAAAGAAAAGAAGTGGCCGCTGATCTGAGAGCTAGCCTGGTGCTATTGACCAGGCATTACTGTTTCCCTGTTGAACATAAACAATTTCATAAAATAGCAACATCAGTCAAGGCTACTCTGCAACTGGGATGGATCAAGGCAAAAATGAGACCCCTCCATACTTAGGCCAGAACAAAATATGAATCCTGTCCAAATCAGAAAAATAATCAAACATTCCCTGATCCTGGCTGATAGGATTGCTTGAACTTCCCTCCTCTCTCTCCTCCCCTAACCCTCTGCTTCCACCGTCCCATCTTTTTCGACTGTGACTCCTCTGCCTCCCTCTTATACAGACCCTTGTGATTACATTGGATCCACCTGGATAATCCAAGCTAATTTCCCCATCTCAAAATCCTTAACTAAATCTCATCTGCATTAACATATTCAGAGGTTTCAGGGATTAGGGCATGGAGATCTTTGAGGGGCCATTATTCTGTCTACACTACATAATAGGATTATTGTGGGGATTAAATAAGAGAATGCATGTAAAATGCTTAGTTTGATACAATATTGTTATTAAGCCTAGACCTAGGCTTTTGAAACTCATAAACGAAGAATTATTATCTGTGGCCTGCTGTGTCATCTTTTCTTTGAGGCAATGCATGCCTCATATTCTCTGCCGCCTGAGGGAGGAGAGGGTTATGAGGTATAAGGAAACTTGGGGTAAAAATGTCAGTTAAATTGCAAAGATCCATTCCTGCCACACCTGTAAACATTTTCATTTTTCCTGAATTCACCCACATGCAAAGAAATTTAATCATCACTGAACTAGTTGGCTTTGAGGTGCATTCCTCTAACACTAGGATCTTCACATTTAGATCCTCTTTTCTGAGTGAGTATGAGCTGGTGTGGGATCCCTCATGGTTTTTCTTTGCATTCTTTCCCTCTCCCCACCTCCCTTCTCACCATAATATCAGGAGACTGTCAGGAGGGGGCTCAGGCAGTCGCGGCTGGGCATGGTTGGGACTGGCATGCTAGAAGGGACGGCTCATTTGTGGTGGGCAGAGCCAACCTCACTCTACCATGGGAAGTAAATATTGCATGGTACTCCGTTAGCATTACAGAGCATGAGCATTTCCAGGTGCCAGTGAGAGGGCTGGAAAGTGAAACCGACTTGGAGGGAGTCCTGTGTGGTTCATCTGAGAAGACCCAGCTGGTTCTCTCCCAGCATTCCCTAGCTGTACTAGCTTGACTGTGCTTACGCAAGGCTGCAACTCATCAACTCCCAAATGACAAGAAGCGGGCAGCATTCAGTTTTTTAAAGCCAGGACGGAAATTGTTTTAAAATGCTGGGAAAAATGTAAGAATGTATTCCCCAAAGCGAGGTCAAGAAGTCTCTAGAGGGGGACTGTGTCTCATTTTGTGGAATGATCTCTCGAAATTAGACATGTGGACCTTGTGGGAACCAAGGATAGCACCAAGGATTAGAATGAACACCAACAAAAGGAAGTAATAGCCAATAGCCTTAGGAAAGGAAGATGAGACATTAATTTTAAGCTATGAGCAGCTGTGGTAGATCTAGAGCAGCACTGACATAATTAGGAGACACTAATAAACCTTGGCACTTACCACTGATAAAAAATTCTAAGGATTACCAGTCATTGAGTTACTCCTATGTCCAGGATCTGGTACTTGGTACTTACTTGTGTTATCTTTAATTCTCAAAAAAATCCTGCAAGTAATATATTATTATTGCATTCTATTCTTTTTTTTTTAAAGTAATCTCTATGCCCAACGTGGGGCTCAAACTCACAACCCCAAGATGAAGAGTCTCATGCTCCACCGACTGAGCCAGGCAGGTGCCCCTTGCATCCTATTCTATATGTGCTTCTTAGCTTTAGTTTTCTTTATCTTTGAAACTGGAATGATAGCATCTATCTTACACTATTGCTGGGAAAATTAAACTTAAAAGTATATGTCAAAGTGCCTGGCAATTAGCAGGTGCACAATTTATATTTGTGAAATTATTATTGAAATAGGCAGAAAAAATGAGGATATGAAAGATATTTTGATTATTTCATTTAGTAATTGTATTAGGTACCTGCTACATTCTGGCCCAATTCAAACAATAAAAATATGACTTGACTTTAAGATATTTACAGTGCAGGGAGCAAAAAGCCAAACAAACAAAATCACTGATCAGAGAAAGAAGTTACTGATTAGAATTTAATACTATATACTTAGAATAAGATGATAAAAGGTGCTTCTAAAACCAGGAAGCACATAAGTGGACTCTTAAAAGGAACAAAGAGGAATCGGGGTATGTGTGTGTGTGTGGGGGGGGATGTCTTGTCCATTCATTTGGGGCAGGGAATAACTGTCACTGGTTTTATACTGGCAGGGAAAAATGCCCGTGGAATGGAGCCGACAAGTAGGCAGGAGCTGAATCATGTCAGCTCTTGTACGTTTTTCTAAAAAGTTTAATTTTATGCTAAAAGTAATGGGTAGCCATTAAAGGATTTTATTTAAGGTGTACTCTGTTCAGATTTATGGCTGAGAAAGATTACGTGGGTAATAATGTGGAGGGGAGACACACAGATGCAGGCACAGTGAGGAAACTAAAGGGAGGGGTGTGGTCCAGTGATTTAAACCTGGGCCCACACTGCCTGGCTTCATCATTTTCTAGTTGTATGGCTGTGGATAATTTACTTAACTTCTTTGTGCCTCAGTTTTCTCATCTGTGAAATGGGGATGAAGATAGACCCTACTTCGTAAGACTGATGTGACAGTTGAAAGAAGTAATAGGGATACAGCACACAGTACGATGCCTGCCATATAATGAGGTCCAAATAAATGATAGCTTGTAGTTGTTGCTGTTATTAATATATTGGTGCAAAAGAGAAATGATGAGGGCCTGGACTAAGGAGGTGGCAGTGGAAATAGAAAGAAGGGGATGATGTGAAGGAAGCAGAATGCAAAGGACTTGTTAATGGAGTGTATTAACAAGTGTATTAACGTCGCTTTAAAAGAAGTGGAAGAGGGGCACCTGGGTGGCTCAGTCAGTTAAGCATCTGGCTCTTGGTTTCAGCGCAGGTCATGATCTCAGGGTCTCGGGATCGAGCCCTGTGTTGGGCTCCATGCTCAGTGGGGAGTCTGCTTGAGGATTATCTCTCTTCCTCTCCCTCTGCCCCTCTCCCTGCTTGTGCTCATGTGTACTCTCTCTCTGAAATAAATTAGTTAAAAAAAAATAAAAGGAGTGGAGCAGGAGGGGAGCTATTTGAATTCACTGGGTGAGTAAAGGAGGTCTAGATTCAAGGCTGTTCTGGTTTATATTCTTCCTCCATTGTTCTTTTTGAGTAGATCACACTATGATTCTATGATCTTGCATGTCCTTCTCTATAGGTAGTGGGTTCAAACCTCTTCCACACATACAGATGTACAAGAAATATAAATGTCTTTCTTTTTCTCTAGCTCAATTTAAGTTCTGTTTTGAGTCTTCTCCTTGGATGCAAAAACATAATTTCAGTTAAATTGGGGTTTCTCCTCTCCTTTCCCAAGGTTGTACTTAATGTTTTAGTCTTAGGGTGTGAGGTTGGGGTTAGACATTAGATCCTTGGTGTCATCTGGCCAAACTGATATCCTTTGGAGCTACCATCACCTCGTTGGGTCCTCAGTCTGTGATCCATGTGGGCTGTATGTTGACTCACTTCTCAGGCTCATTCTTATAGCTCTTCGGGTTCCAGGTCCCTCCTCTTGGGCAGTAGCACTTAACTCTGTTTCTCAGTCAGGTGCCCCCATGACATGCTGGGCGGTGGAAAACTCTGCAAGGTGTTGGGATCATTTGTCACTTCTGTGACCTCTTGAGCACACAGAGGGCATTCCATGGTTTCTGCACCACATTGGGGCAGGTGGGTGAGGCTGTCTAAGGTGCTAGTTCTTCTCCAGGGTCTTGCCACCTGCAGAACTTTATGTCTGTTCTTGACTCTCCGAAACTTCTCCAGAATTTCTGTAGACTCCCGCAGGTCTCAGTTCAACCCGAGGGATATAGTGAGGAAGTACAGACACCCTTTTCTCAAAGACCCCAAGCTTTTTAGCTCTTATTGCTTTCCTCTTCAAACTCTCCTCTCCTTCTACCTTCTAGGCCTGAAGCCAGGTTCTTATCTTTGCTTCCTTTCTTCTTTTCTTTTCTTTTTTTTTTTTCCAAAAAACTGCCAGAGTTTGTTCAGTTTCCCTCAGGGCCTAGGTTTTGAAACTCAAAAGCTAGGAAGAGGCTCTTTTAAAATCTGCTTTCTTCTGTAACACCCCTCCCAATGAAGGAGGGGAATGCTAAAAGATGGGAAAGTGTCAAAGAAAAATAATCTATTAATACTTCGTAGATATTATGCCACCACATTTTAAACAGAGTCATCAGGCGCTAACCTACACACTCTTTTGTCTTTAGTCTTTGAAAGTCTTTTATCTTTTCTCTAGTTGACAGATATGTTGTGTATAATTTTGATATTCTTTTGATTTATTGATGCTGGACATGCAGGCAGTGCTGAATGTTACTGATGCAGAAATCTCCCGAAGAGAAGATGAAGCCAGCCTCTTTGAATTGGGGTAGGGATCAAGAATGGACTTCTCCCTCAATACTACCTTAGTGTCATGGGGTGGGACAGGCTGAAATTGAGAAATGCCTATAGAAGCCTGAGATGGAAGAAGGGATTTCTCTCTAGCTAAACTATAAGGAGCAAAAACGCTCGTTGCCTGGGACATTCCTAGTTTATGCTTCATTTTCTTTCTTTTTTAAAGATTTTATTTATTTATTAATTGACAGAGAAAGAGAGACAGCAAGAGAGGGAACACAAGCAGGGGGAGTGGGAGAGGGAGAAGCAGGCTTCCCGCCAAGCAGGAAGCCCGATGTGGGACTCGATCCCAGGACCCTGGACCATGACCTGAGCCGAAGGCAGTCGCTTAACCAACTGAGCCGCCCAGGCATTCCTATGCTTCATTTTCTTATGTGCTATCTGATTAGTGCCCCTTTCTCAAAACTAGCATGGCTTAGACAATAAAATTATGTGGTCACCCTCTTTCTAGCTTGTATAGGCCTGTTAAAATGTTCCCATTTGCAGCTAAGCTAGAGACCCCAAAAGCTTTAATTATCAAGACTTTTCCTGATGTAATGAAATCAACAAAATCACCCAAGAGCCTGAGATCGAAAAGGGTCTTTGTTTTTAATTCTAGGACTATGCAAGTCAACAGTTACTTTGGTATAAAAAAATCATAATTTCAATATAAATAAATATAGGTATACTATTTAGCCATTTCCCCTTTGTTTCAATATTCACATGTATCACTGTGGTTTCATAAATCTTTTTGCCCATTCAATTTGTAGTGACAAAGAGAATCTCAAATCATCTGCTGTTCTATGTTTCATACCAACATTTTTAGAATTTTTAATTATCCATGAGTAAAATAAAAACATATGCTGCCTATAAAATGTTCTACCTTTCAACTGTTGATGTGGTCTTCCACTAACTAGGATGGTTTCTAGAGAAATTGTCAAATTTGTATATGTTATCTATAGATGGAATAAATATCTATGTATTTGATGTCCTATGAAGTTGATTAGATTCCGAAGACCAAAAATAAGAGACCTGAAGCCATGATGATTTCCAGTAAACACAAATTCCTTGCTGCAGTCCACTTCCCTGATCCTCTGTAGTGCCTCTTGGTTTCTTAGGAGATCAGGTTGTCTAGAGTGGTCAGAGAGTCAAGAGGTCAATAGGCATCCTAGAACCTGATGAACTAACTCCAGTGTTTAGAACAACCCCCTTTCTTCTTTCATTTTTGTGTATATGGCATTATAGTTCCTCTTTCAAATGTCTCACTCTACCTGTACAGTATATTTAAAGATCACTCTTTATAAAAATTTTTTATTAACATATACTGTATTATTAGTTTCAGAGGTAGAGGTCAGTGATTCATCAGTTGCATATAACACCCAGTGCACATTACATCATGTGCTCTCCTTAATGCCGTTCACCCAGTTACCCGTCTTCCCACCCACCTCCCCTCCCGCAACCCTCAGTTTGTTCCCTATAGTTAAGATCTCTTATGGTTTGCTTCCCTCTCTGTTTTCCTCTTATTTTATTTTTCCTTCCCTTCCCCTATGTTCATCTGTTTTGTTTCTTAAATTCTACATACCAGTGAAATCATGTGGTATTTGTCTTTCTCTGAGTGACTTATTTCGCTTAGCATAATACCCTTTAGTTCCATCCATGTCTTTGCAAATGGCCAGCTTTCATTCTTTTGATGGACGAGTAATATTCCATTATATATATATATATATAAAATATATATATATATATAATATATATATATGCCACATCTTCTTTATCCATTCATCTGTTGATGGAAATCTGGGCTCTTTCCATTTTTTGGCAATTTTTAACATTGCTACTCTAAACATTGGGGTACCTGTGCCCTTTTGAATCACTCTGTTTGTATCCTTTGGATAAATACCTAGTAGTGCAATTGCTGGGTCATAGGGTAGCACTATTTTTAACTCTTTTAAGAACCTCCATACTGTTTTCCAGAGTGGCTGCCCCAGCTTGCCTTCTCACCAACAGTGTAAGAGGATTCCCCTTTCTCCGCATCCTCGCCAACATCTGTTGTTTCCTGAGTTGTTAATTTTAGCTATTCTGACCAGTGTGAACTCAAGGTGGTTTGGATTTGTATTTCCCTAATGCTGAGTGATGTTTTTTCATGTGTCTGTTGGCTATTTGTATGTCTTCTTTGGAGAAATACCTGTTTGTGTCTTCTGCCCATTTCTTGACTGAATTTTTTGTTTTTTGGGTGTTGAATTTGATAAGTTCCTTATAGACTTTGGATACTAGCCCTTTATCTGATAAGACAATTCTCCCATTCCATAGGTTGCCTTTTAGTTTTGTTGACTGTTTCCTTTGTTGTGCAGAAGCTTTTTATCTTTTTTTTTTTTTAAGATTTTATTTATTTATTTGACAGAGAGAGAGAGAGAGCACAAGTAGGCAGAGAGGCAGCCCCGGAAGGAGAGGGAGAAGCAGGCTCCCCATTGATCAGGGTGCCTGATGCAGGGCTTCAGTCCAGAACCCTGGGATCATGAACCAAGCCAATGGCAGATGTTTAACCAACTGAGCCACCCAGGCACCCCCAGAAGCTTTTTATCTTGATGAAGTCCCAATAGTTCATTTTTGCTTTTGTTTCCCTTGCCTTTGGAGACCTGTTTAGCAAGAAGTGGCTGCAACCGAGGTTGAAGAGGTTGCTGCCTGTGTTCTCCTCTAGGAGTTTGATGGATTCCTATCTGTCATTTAGGTCTTTCATCCATTTTGAGTCTATTTTGGTGTATGGTGCAAGAAAGTGGTCCAGTTTATTCTTCTGTATGTGGCTGTCGATTTTCCCAACACCATTTGTTGAAGAGACTGTTTTTTTTCTACTGGATACTCTTTCCTTCTTTGCTGAAGATTAGTTGACCATAGAGTTGAGGGTCCATTTCTGGGCTCTCTATTCTGTTCCATTGATCTATGTGTCTGTTTTTGTGCCAGTACCATACTGTCTTGATGATTACAGCTTTGTAATAGAGCTTGAAGTCTGGAACTGTGATGCCTCCAGGTTTGGCTTCCTTTTTCAACATCCCTTTGGCTACATCGGGGTCTTTTGTGATTCCATACAAATTTTAGGATTGTTTGTTTCAGCTCTGTGAAAAATGCTGAGGGTATTTTGATAGGGATTGCACTGAATGTGTAGATTGCTTTGGATAGCATAGACATTTTGTTTGTTTGTTTTGTTTTAAAGATTTATTTGAGAGAGAGAGCACTCACGAGAGAGCACGAGTTGGGGCAGAGGGGGAAGGGATGCTGAGCAGGGAGCCTGATGGGGGGCTCAATCCCAGGACCCTAGATCATGACCTGAGCCAAAGGCAGCTGCTTAACTGACTGAGCCACCCAAGTGCCTGAGGAGCATAGACATTTTAACAATACTTGTCCTTCCAATCCATGAGCATGGAATGTTTTTCCAGTTCTTTATGTCCTCCACAATTTCTTCCATAAGTGTTCTATAGTTTTCAGAGTACAGATCCTTTACTTCTTTGGTTAGGTTTATCCTATGTATCTTATGGTGTAGTTGTAAACGGGATCAATTCCTTGATCTCTTTCTTCTGCTTCATTGTTAGTGTATAGAAATGCAACTGACTTCTGTGCATTGATTTTATATCCTGCGACTTTACTGAATTCCTGTATCAGTTATAGCAATTTTGTGGTGGAACCTTTTGGGTTTTCAACATAGAGTAAAGATCACTCTTGATGGAAAAGTATATTGACTCTATTTCTGTCAAATTTACATAGGGCTAATATCCAAACAATTTTAAGAGATTCTGTAAACATTATGAAATATTTTTTTTTTTTTAGAATTTACAACATTTCAAAAATAAAATGTAATTGTTCTTTGCTTTGGGGAACTTGTAGAACATGGCCAAGTTGATAAATATTTTAAAATTGCGAACAATATAGTGAAACTGGATAATGTAACTTGTAATCAAACTGTTATCAGGACAAGCATATAAAAATAACATGAGAGTTTTTATTTTTTTAAATAAAGTGTACTCCAGTACTTCTTTATCTTTTGGTCATTAAGTTATCACTAGAGACCATTAGAAACATGAAGGAACTGAATTATTCCTGCAGGTCATGTGTGGAGTAAATACAATACTTCAATTTCTTACTGAAGAGACAGGAAAAGTGAAGACCCTCATTAATTGATTATTGCCAGAGTTTCAAAGATTTGGGGGAAACTCTCAGGAGATAGAAGATTCTGCCTGGGGGAAAGGGGTGAGAAATTAGAATAGATGGCATATTTTCCATTGCAAAAGAGACCAGAAGAGTTGCTTTATAGGCTAAGGGAAGTGAAGTTCTGTTGGACTTCTCTGTTGCTTTGCAACATTGGAATCTGGGACAGGAGAAAGAATAAAGTAGGGAGCACATGGGGTCAACAGATAGGCAGGTAGGCAAAAGAAGCTTGGCTTTTTGGTTGAATTATTTAGAATGAGGTAAACGTTGGTGAAGAAAAGGTAAAGCCTAGTGCTTATAAGAAGCAATGGAAGGAAAATTATGTGACAAAGTCTTGGTGATGATTGGCTCTAATCATAATGACAACATACTGGTGACAGCAATACTAGTCATTTTTTCTGAGTCCTACAGAGTGCCTATAAAGTAACCACAAAGTGCCAGGCACTCTGCGAGGTGCTTTTCCATGCATTACCTTGAATCCTCACAACTGTCCATGGTAATGTAACCTGAGGTTTTCTGGCTCTTGTTCTTACCTACTAATGTTCTTTAAAGCTCCCTCCTTCTCCTGAAATATTTCTGGGAGTTCTCGAATGGGGCCTTACATGCATTCCCAGACGAGCTCAGCCAGGGACCATCTTTGCTGGCTTCCCCCATGTCTGCCATGCACGTGCTGTTGCAGATTGCTGATCGCTCGTCCTGCTGCCTCTGGGCTTTGGTGAGAGCCGTGCCATCGTCCTCCATGGCTGCTTCTAATAAGTACCACTGACTGTGCTGGGTGTCACTATCAATTCCATTGGCTACCACTGCCAACTGCCTGAGTCTTGAGGGTTTCTAAGTTACATGATGTTCTGTGGGAAACTGATAGAGAATGCATCTGCCGCACACTGATAAAGGGGTTTCCAATGTATTGTCACATTTTAAATGAGAATAGTTCTCTGTTTTTGACTTCCTGTCTCTGCTTCCTTCCTGCCACAGTAGGTTCCATTTGGCAAATGGGGAAACTGAGTCTCAAAGAGAGAAGTAACTTGAGTAAGTGACTTGCTAGAATCGCAGCTTGGTAGTTGTGGTGACTTGCTGGTGGAACGGAGGGTTTTTCCGGTTTGCTTAAAGCCTGGGCTTTCTCAACATACTATGCTGCTCCACCATCTCTGGTTTTTCTAGGGCAGCTAATGGTCCTGAGTGTCCCTTCTTTGGAACTTGTAACTCTCTTTTCTCTTTGCCTCTAAGACTGTATATATTGCAAATTCTCCTCCAAATTCGTTCTATGTTTCCTTCTGCAGGTCCTTCTCTCACCGTTAATTGTTCAGTACTCATGCTCTTTCCTTGTCCTTACACTCTCCTTTAGATGATCTAGTTTTGCCTATTACCTCTAAACAAACTTTTTCAACAGCATTAACTTAACAAATATTTGTTCAGCTCTTATTATAAGCAGACATCATGCTAAGCAATGGAAATGCAAATCTGTCAAGGAATTTATCATCTAGAGTGGAATACATGTTAATCGTTACCTATAGCACAATACAATAGGTACTGTGAAGGGGGGGAGACATAGGGTATGATGGGGGCAATAGAGATTATAGATGTTAAAAATTACAGAGAAGGAGCAAAGTAGTGAACCTGGAAACTAAGGGAAAGTTAGAGAGGGAGCCCTTCTACTGAATCTTGAAGGAAAAGTTGGTGTTAGATAGGTAAAGGATGGGTTGAGGTAAAAGCAGAATGTTCTAAAGCGAGGGAGGGAGCAATATTTACAAGATCACACAATCCTGAAGCTACAGTTCCTATTGCAGGAACTGTAATTGGTTCAATATATTAAGTGTATGTGAAAAGAAATAATAGGGAATGATATGAGGGTATCCACAGGTCACAAACAAAAATGGTTGCAGACCCTACGCAGAGGAGGTCAGTGAGTGAAGCAGGTGGGTAAAATTCAATATGGAGAGTGGAGACTGTAACAAACCAGAGCATGGACAGTGTCCAAATGGGCAGCTATTCCTTACTGTAGCCCGATGTTGCCACTGTGAATACAGACCTATATGTTGCCAGATATTTTTTATTTTTTGAGAGAAGCCTAACATATAGATTTTGATGTGAATTTTCCCAAATGTATTAAAATACTATGTAGCCAAACAAAATACATTTGCCTGCAACATCTGGGCCAAATTGTGATAAGCTTTGTATGTTAAGATAAAGAGATTGAACTTCCTCCTAAACACATTTAGTAGGAAATTACTGAATGTTTTAAAGTGGGAATTGACATAATAGGACTTGTGTTTTACAAAGATTATCAGTTCATTGATAGAAGTATGGTAGATGGATTGGAAAGGGGCAAGACTGGAAGATGGAAGACTTTCTAGATGTCTATGGTAGGAACCCAAATGTAGCAATGAAAACTGAAGCAGTGGAGGTAAAGGGAAGACACAAGGAAGGTTTGGGATCTGCAGGGCTTGGTGACTGATTAAATATGAAAGACAAAGAGAGAGGAGGAGTCAGGATAATTTCCTTGCCCAATGGGCCAATAATTTTCTAGAAGCCCAGAAATCTTTCTTTTGCAAAAAATTCTGTAGCTCAGATAGGGAACAGGAAAATGTTCCAGAATCAAGGCTTTTGTGATAAAATGAAACCAAGGAAGGTGTTTATGAATGTGTTTTATGGACCCCACCAAGATATTCATGGTGCTGGGCCTGCACTATCTCTTCTGCGGGACAGCTGGTTATAACTGTGGATTGGGTTATTTTCCACTACACTTTTCCTTTCAGAATTCCTCTCCTTTTTATAGCAATCAGTTTAGTTCACATGCTCAGGTCCTGGTTATTACAATAGTCATCTGGTTGGTCTTCCTGACTCTTGGTCTTTTTCTAGGTTAAACTCCTCTTCCTGGCTCTCAAGGTCCTGCACAATCTGGTACTAACCCTCTGTTTGAATTTCCTAACTAGGACCTGATTTGCACACTCTGCCCTCTGCAGGCTGGTCTCTTCAAAGCTCATGGATGCTTTCAAGCCTTGTCTCTTTCTGGAATGCCCTACCTTCTCAACTCTTGCAATCAGGGAAGGCTCAAGTCCTTTATCTATTTTGGCCTCATTGCATCTCATCTTTCTAAATTCCTAAAGCAAGATGCCTGGGTGGCTCAGTCATTAAGCATCTGCCTTCGGCTCAGGTCATGATCTCAGGGTCCTGGGATCAAGCCCCACGTCAGGCTCCCTGCTCAGCAGGGAGCCTGCTTCTCCCTCTCCCTCTGCCTGCCACTCCCCCTGCTTGTGTGCTTTCTCTCTCTCTGTCAAATAAACAAAATCTTTAAAAATAATAATAATAAATTCCTAAAGCAGTTTGGATTCTCTGCTGGATGAGCCACTGGAGGAGTCCTTGAAGCCTTCAAATGCCTGCTATACACAGAGAATGACTAATTCTTTCCTGTGTAAGCTACAATGATTCTAGCAGGATGCTTTCTGTGAGCCCAAATTGGTGTCCTAGCCATGGTGGCCTGCACTGCACTGTAACTGTATTTGAGCTGGGTCATCTCTGAGGTGACTTGTCACAAACCTGACCCCAAAGGCGTGTTTCATAGGGTGGTTATTCCTTTTTCTGGGGGGAAGGACAAGATTTTAGATAATTTCTTTAGATTTTCTTCCTTCCTCCCTCCCTTCCTCCCTCCCTCTCTCCCTTCCTCCCTTCCTTCTTTTCTTTTAGAGAAAGAGAGAGAGAGTGTGTGGGGGCAAGGGGTGGGGAGGGTGGGGGAGGGGCAGAGGAAGAGAGAAGGCCTTAAGCATGCTCCATGCCCAGCACGGGGCTCGATCTCACAACCCTGAGATCATGACCTGAGCCAAAATCAAGAGTCAGATGCTTACCCGACTGAGCCACCCAGGCACCCCAACAAAGGCATTTATATTTCGGTTATTATTATGAGAAATACCATATTCTTAATTCTCTATGTAGCCACTATGTTTAATAGTATAGGAAGAACACCAGATCCAGGTGCTCTAAATGGCTGGTGAAGCAGCTCCCTTTGCTACCCTAGACTTCAGCATATTTTTGTAAATAATCCCCATCACTAAAGGAAGTCTGTGCATGTCTTATACTAAGTCAAGAAGTTTTGTATTTTTTTTCAACTAATGTTTCATGGGCTTTAGGCATCTTCCCAAGAAGACCTCAGAGATATTTCAAATGGAAAGCACATGGGTATCTCCAGGCAAGATCAGTTGGGCTACCTTTCAAGAGGCCCCACAGGATGGATTATCTTGGTGAATTTACCACAGCCTGTGATCTGGCTCTCAGCCCTGTAGATTTAGAAACTGGATTTTATCAACACTTACAACATAGATCTATTTGTCATTAGTGACTCACATTAATCAGCCCACAAAGACTGATGGAAAAAGCCAGAACATCTATATATTAGTAACTGTCCTGAGCACTGGAATACTTGCTTAGAATATGAAATCTGAGTAAGGATTAGAGGAAGGAGAGTTTCATGTGTCATCCATCTGTGAGAGGGAAATGGATGGAGTTGGCATTAGTGTCGGGAACTGCACATAACCTGCAGCTGGGATTATTGCTGGGCCAGCTTGGCAGTCAGCTACCATTCACTGGAGGTGCAGAGGGGTGTTTTGTCACAGAGGTAGTCTCTTCAGCTCAGTGTCTGCTTAGAGATGATCCATAAAGGAGATATAGCTATCCCAAGGATTAGGATGCTTGCATCTGTAGTCAGGGGTGCTCTCTTCATTGGATAAGGACAATGATAAATCATATCTAAAAAGTTGATTGATTGGATGTGAGGTATGAGGGAAAAGTAGGAATCAAAGATGACCCTGAGGTTTATGACTTGAGTAAATGGATGAATAATGGAGCCATATACTGAGGGAAAGAACAGTAGATCCCGAGTTCACTCTTGGACGTACTGGAGGATTTGGGAATGCCTCTGAGACATTCAATTTGAAATGTCCTTTAGGCAGTGACCTATTCAGATCTGTTATCAGAAATGTGATCTGTGCCAGAGGTATAAATGTGGGATTTGTCAGTGTATAGATAACTGAAGTCATGGGAATTGATGATATTTTTGCAGGGAAAAGTAGAGAGAACAAAGAGTGGAGGGCCTAGGACAGAATTCTGAGGAAAACCAACATTTAATTGTTGGGTAGAGGATGAGAAGCTGACATAAGAGACTAAGAAAGAATTGCCAAAAAAAGCTGAAAGAAAGTCAGGAGTGTGCTTACATGGAAACCAAAACCAGAAACTATTTAAAGAAAATCATGTAGGTGCTTTGAATGGTGATGTAATTTCCAAGTATAAAATGGCTCAGCATTGCTAAGTGAAGTGTTTTGGATTTAGCAAGATTCCACCTGGTGCAGACATGGTCACCGGCAGCAAGTCCTATTAGGGACTTGGAGGGGTCCTGGAAAAATCCTCTGCATCATGCCGCATCTATCCCCCATGAGTGGGTGGGAGGGAACATTCGTTTGGACTAAATTGTTGCATGTTTTGCTGTATAAATAAGGGGATGGGGAACTTAATTGGATTAACAACAACAAAAGAACCAAAAGGGACATTGGAATTTAACAATATAAAGTTTTCCGGTGACGTTAACAAAGCAGTTTCAGCGTAGTGATAGCGTTGGTATGAGAGGGGGCTGAGGAATCAAAGGCTCAGTCCCAGAAAAGAGATTGAGAGAGAGAGAGAGAGAGAGAGAGTGTGTGTGTGTGTGTGTGTGTGTGTGAAATGCAAATCTATGTAACTTAACATGAAGGGAAAACTGGATCACAGGATTGCAAAATACCTTTTAAGAAGCTATTGTGTTCTTAGACTCTTAACTAAAGAGAACAAACTGATATTCACCAGAGAGGGGAAGGTAGGTGGGGGATGGGTGAAATAGGGGATAGGGATTAAGACACCCGCTTGTTGTGATGAGAGCACCGGGGCATTGCATGGAAGTGTTGAATCACTAAACTGTACACCTGAAACTAATGTTACACCATATGTTAACTAATTGGAATTTAAATAAAAACTTTAAAAAAAGCTATTGTATTCTCAGCTTTAGAGATTGCACTTTAGCATGCTAGTTTGGTCTTTCTTTCCAAGAACCATCAGTGATGTCTTTTAAAAAATGTTTGGAAATGCTAGACTGTTTCTGGGAATATTTGATGCCCAAGGAATATGACCTGAAACATTGACACAAGAGGAATGTTGGTGTCAGTGCTTAAAAGTGAGTAGCTACATATGGCCTGTCTAGATTAAATTAAGATCAAAGTTCACAACTGAGAAATATTAAACACGCACTTAGGATGACATCTAACAACCTCAGTCTGTGGGATGGAACTTTATTTTTTTAATCTTTTTAAAAAGATTTTATTTATTTATTTGACAGCGAGAGACACAGCGAGAGAGGGAACACAAGCAGGGGGAGTGGGACAGGGAGAAGCTGGCTTCCCGCCAAGCAGGGAGCCTGATTGCGGGGCTCGATCCCAGGACTCCAGGATCATGACCTGAGCTGAAGGCAGACACTTAACGACTGGGGCACCCAGGCGGCCCTGTGGGGTGGAACTTTAATAAAATTAAAGGACCACGTGCTGCACTCAGCCACATACCCAACTCCCACTGCTATCTAGAAGCATCATTTTTGGCTTAAACCAGCAAACAGAAATATAAAAGCATGCTGTTCCTTTGCATTCCATTTGGGAACAAGTTAACTTTGAAAAACTCCCAGAGGTGTCAGATTCATGCAGGACCAGGTAAAGAGGAAAATCCAGATGCTTCCATGAGCAGTAGGGTAGTCGATATTTTCTCCTCTTGGGGTGCAGAGGGTCCCTTTATTTTTCCTTAAACAGTCATCCTCACACACAATTTAAAGCAGCTCTCCAGACTTCACATTCTCTTTCATCTTTTCTTTCCATAATTAAGGACGGCTGTTTTTAACCCATTTCCCAAAGGACAAAGGGTCTGGTAAACCAGGATGTAGTAGCTACCGCCGTGCCTGAACCCTAAAAATGCAATAGCTACTAACTTGTTATCCTGTTGTATGGTTTCCATTTGTCTCTGGGCAAGCAGGCAAATACTAATCTGTACTGAAGACCTGAAGGTATGCCAAAGGAAAGGCCTGCCTCAATGCTTTGCTTTTCTGAAAAAGCGGAGGACCCCACCATAATGGTGTAGATTTGAAGACCAGAGGCTTTGTCATCGGACAGATCTGGTTTTAAATCCTGGTCCTGTCATTTGTCAGCTGTGTAATCTTGAGAACTTTGCTTTGCTTCTCAATTCCTGTTTTTTAATCTGCATAATGGGGGCAAATAGGGTTATTGTGAGAATTCAGTGAGATAATTTATATAAAATCCCCAACATAATATCCGACATAGAGTAAGGACCCTCAGTCTATTAGTAGGCTATTAGTATCAGTAGATATATTAAAAGAGCTCAAAAATTTATCATAAATTAAAAATAATTGGCAATATGATTTCTAATATTATAAGTGAAAAGTTATTGGAATATAGCTTTCATGAATGAGCCTCATATATAATAAAAATTTTCTAGAATTTAAAGAATCTTTCAAGAGGCCTTGATTATGATTTTTAAAAAGCAAGAATTAAGTGGCCCTTTAATAAGACAGGCTTTTACCACTACAAAATGAACCCAAGAAACCTTCATCCAAAAATTATCACAGCATCTGTTTTAGAAACTCAGGCTGAGACACCATGCCAACCCTGCCCCAACCCCGCTTTGCAAACGTGGTGGTTATCAAATTGAATAAAATAAAGATCAATATGCTATGATAAAAGGCATTTTAAAAATCCAGAACAGAAGCAGTAAACAGCATTTAAATTTTTATGGTAATTTTTAAATTAAAAAGCATTTAAATTTTTAAATTAAAAAACATTAAAGAAGCAGTAAATAGCATTTAAAAATCGAAATTTTTAAAATACGATTTTCATTTTTAAAGAAGAGAAAAGAGGAGAAAGATAGTTATGGAATGAAGAAAATAGAATGAATTTAGTTAACACTATTAGATATATTTTATTTTCTTTAATTCCTTTTAAAATTAATTGACCTATATCTAACTCCATTTAATGTAGCTGCCATTGGGGTCCCTGGGTGGCTCAGTCGGTTTAGCAGCTGACTCTTGATTTCAGCTCTGGTCGTGATCTCAGGGTCCTGGGATCAAAACCCCGGTGGGACTCTGAGCTCAGTGGGGTCTGCTTGTGATTTTCTCTTTCCCTCTCCCTCTGCCCTCCCCCCATTCTCTCTCTCCCTCTCTCAAATAAATAAATAATAAATATTTTTAAAAAATAATGTGGCTGCCATTGACTAGAAATGTACAATTCTCTCATTTTCTATTTTCATTCATTTATTCATTCATTTAACAAATATTTATTGATAGCCACATTAAAGCTTGGTTTATGTGTTGAGCTAAAACAGTGTTTAATAGTAAAACATCTCCTTAACAATAGAGTATCTTCATACATTAGCAAAAAATATTAATACTTAAATCATTTTTTAGTGTTTGTGATTCATTATGAACTCTAAAAGGCAAATCTTAGAGAATGAAGGTCAAGGTATTTTATATCTGTGACACAAAATAATGTGAGAACAGACTCTAAAGAATTTAACTTGAAGTGGTTGCTCTTATTGCATACAAAACAGGCTTTGTCTCATTTTACTTGGCTAAGGGTGAAAAAGAGGATAAGCAACAGTATTGTCCAGAGGCCAAAAGATCCTAGGGGCAAAAAATTACAGATGGCTTCACAATACAGCTCAAGTTCCTGGCATTTAGTAAAGGACGGATTTAGGAATACAGTAAATTTTTGTTTATCTTGGAATTCAAACAACCAGCATATGCAAATAGCTGGGATATTTTCCCTTCTTACTCTACACTCTATTTTTTTGGAAAAAAAAAAAAAGACAAATAGGAAATATGTTGTCGCCAGAATTTTGGTTTAAAAATCAAAACAAAAAAAAGAAAAATATCAAAACCAGTATATACCATAGGGTCAGTAGCAATTCAGTGTAATTTCTCACATCTCCCATACAGCTATACACTGAAAACTGTTCAGGGTCAAATAAATCAAATTACACCAGACTAACATTTACTGTGCATTTATTTACACAGGCGACAAGTACACATTGAGCCCCATGTGCCAGGTATACAATAGACTCACAACACAATTTGGTGCAAAGCATTTAGGGAATGTGCATGGATTAGAACCTTCATGTAAAGAAATAATGAGAGAAAAGGTTGAGAAAGTAGTTTGGAACCTAACTCTGAAAGACCTTTGACTATCAGGCTAAATAATCATGGGAGAATTTTTGAGGCAAGCAATGATATGATCAAAGAATGTTCTAGGAATACTGTACTCATTTGGAAGGAGTAACAGGCTTGTGTTCTCCCTCTCCCCTTACATGGGACCATTGCTGAAATGGGCAGAGGACCAGGGAGTGGTATTCTGGGAGCTTAGTGATTATTATTATTTTTTAAAGATTTTATTTATTTATTTGATAGAGAGAACACAAGCAGGGGGAGCAGGAGACAGAGGGAGAAGCAGGCTCTCTGCTGAGCAAGGAGCCCAATGCGGGACTTGATCCCAGGACCCTGGGATCATGACCCTAGCCGAAGGCAGGTGCTTAACCGACTGAGCTACCCAGGCTCCCCAAGGGACCTTAGTGATTTTTAACAGGATCCTTCATCTGAGGTGGTCAGTGGATTTGCTGGGTCAAGAGAAGTAAGCCAAGTCACAAATCATAGAGGGAAGTTGAAGTTCAGTGTGCCAGGTAAGTGGTCAAGGGGTACAAAATCAGGAACAGACCAGGAACAGAAACAGAAGCTAAGGTATGAACCAAGAAGTTAAAATGAGAGAGGTGAAAGTGAATGAAAGAAGTCAGAGGTGGAAAAGAAAGGAAAGGAAAGTGTTGGGGAGCAGTGAATGGGCAGGTCTACTTGTCTTGAAGGGCCAGGAATGGTCACATGGTAACAGAAAATAAGGGGAAAATGGGAGAGATACCATATAGAAGACACCATTCAGGGTATCTGATGACACATCTCTTTTCTGAGAACATAAGAATGGACCCTGGATTGCTATATTTGCATTACATGAGTCTGTTTCTTGTCCATAGCTGATTGTACCAAGGTAGACACTTGACCTAGACTGGGCCAATCATATCCTTTCCTGAGAATTTCCAATTTGGATTGAGACATCTGGTAAGTTTGAAATCTTCCCATGAACAAAGATGCTATTAATTTGAAAGCTATGTTGGCTACATAAAAATAAAAACGTTGATGGCAGCACTTGGACCTCACCTGAGACACCTTCTAAATTATCTAATAATATAAATTTGTTAGGTACTGTAAACAATTAAATAACGATTATTGTCATTCCTGACTATATTTTATTATAGTTCATTGTAATGACAATATCAATCGTTTTTTGGCATCTACTAATGTACCAGGTATGTGTTAAGTACATTATTCACATCTGTAATCCTCTAGTAACTCTGGAAAGCAATTGCTATTATCTTATGTATTTGTGGTTCATAGATTAATTGGAAATATTTCAGTAGTCAGAACTTTACTTTCTGAATGCAACCAAGGTAGCCTTAACTTTCCATGGCTAAGTATCCCCAGGGCATTACTATCCCTATGGATTAGTAACCCTGATTTTGGTCGTTTGCCCTAGCTCTAACTTCAGCATCCCTTCAGGGCTCAATTTCTGGAATCTCGGCAAAGATAAGAAGTACCCAATCTGTACATGAACATATAATAAAGTGGAGGTTTCATTAGAAACACATATATTGTCTGTGTCCAGGCGGTGCCAACTTCCTGGGCTTATAAAATGGCACAATCACGGAAAACACCAAAAGTCAGGCAGTTTTAATCATGCTCACAAACATGAATGGAGGAAAATTCCAAGAACCTGGACAAGAGATCTTATATTCCTGCTTTTTAAAAGCTGGACTTGTCTCAGCCTTGCTATGCCTGTGGGGCTTGGTACAGAAAGCTGTGCCTGACACATCTCATCTTTAATTCTTTTCTATCTATTTCCTTTCTAAATAAAGGACATGAGTTATTGTAGCCTCAGTCATTTATATTCCAGGAGTACATTTCGAAAAGAACAGAGCTTTTGTTTTCCTTGTCCATCCTGTGGTCGAGGTACTAATGAGCAGGGAAATAACCTAAAGGCAACTTGCACTAAGAGAGGAACAGGGATTTGAGGTCTCCAAATTAGCTACAGAATTAATGCTCAGCCCTGAATAATTGCAAGTTCTATGAATGTAAAAGAAAATTACATCAAAAGTATTTATTTATTAAAGAATTTTAATGCTTTATGAACTCCAAAGGATTTTTATGGAAGAGCAATGGACTTTTTTTTTTTTTTTAGCCATGAAACCTCCTTTTTTCTCCCCCCTAATGAAATGCTTCATAGACGATGAGTATCTTCCTGACAATGAAACTATAACTATGTATTTTGGAAAAATGTGTGATAATGGGAATTAGACAGTTTATTCCTATAGCAAGATAGTCTGAGAATTTTAAAAGGCAATAGGAAAAAAACAGCACATACCATGTGGGAAAAAGATGAAATGGAGAGTAATTAATTAAAATATATTAGTAGAAGTGGGAATAATCTTTTAAAAAATATCAAGAAAAGTCAATTAAAACTTATTTATTAGAATGAAAATACATCAGTCTCATACACTTACTTGAACTTAGTTCTCTTTCCTTACAAGGCAATTAGTGTCAGAATCTCCAATATTAAGTTGCTCTTATTCTTTTTTTGAGAGGATCAGGCCATCTAGTGGTAAGGAGTCTACCTATCACATGGGATGGTGTACATTCACGGGTTAACGTTTGATGCTAAATGAGGGTGTGGATTATTTTGAGCGGGTCACTTAACTTTTTACAGCAAAGAACTGTCACACGGATATTTGGAAAACTATCTTGTTTTTCCTAATGTAGAGAAAGGGAGAAATTCATCACAAATTTTGAAAACAACACAAAAGTAATATCTAATTTGATAGTAGAAAGAAAATTTAAAAATAATTACTTTTATATTCAAGAATCAGTTTCATATGACTGAGTTCCTTTGATCAAAATAAATGGTGGAGCATCCAGGTGGCTGCCTAATGGCTAAGATTTAGTCCTGATGTATTTTTTATTTGCATTATTTACTCATATCATCTAAAAATTACAATTCCAAATAACCAAGGTTTATTGATGAATTTAGCAAATAGTTCTTATGTGCTGGGGATAAAAATGTAACCAATTTATCTAGCAGTTTGAAGTCATTGGGAAATAAACATGAAGTGGTTTTATTTTTCTCTAATCATTGATCTCTCAACAGACTCTTAGGCAAATACATAACTTTCCAGTCAACTTCAGTTAAAACTCTTATCTCCCTCCAATCACCCCTGGCTTAATTGTGGCTCAAAGGACAAGGACAGGGGGTTAAGAGCTGCCTTTTTATGGCTCTTCCTTTCTTCTCCCTTTTCAAGCTGTCTTAGGCTTGAGGGCAGGGAGAAGAGGAAAAGGCCATCAGTCTTTTTATTTAGTTGAACCCATTACTAATACCGCGGTACATGACTGCTTCTCTGGTGAATGTTGACCTGGGCATTTGTGCTCTCTGTCTGACAGCTGTCCATCTGCTGGTTCCAGCAGAGGCACTTGTGGTTGCCTTCAGAGGAACTGCTTCCTTAACAGCCTCAAGAATGGTGTACACCATTGCTTCTTGCTGCTGGGGTCACTTCAACCAGCAGAATTCCCATCCAGCTGGGGTACAAGCAAGATGGCTAAAGTCCTATTCTCCTGATACATGACCCATGAGGAACTCATGCATTTTTGCTATGCCTACTCCCTCAAAACTCTTTCTATCCCCCTCCAACTGCTTTTTTCATGCTCATGTAGGATCATGTACAATCAAGAATACTACTGCCTAGGGAGATGCCCACTTGGAGAATGAGATTCCAGTCTCTCTGTGTATCATGAGCACCCTCGTCTCTATAAGTTACAGACTTCATTAAGTTACTAACTCCAAAAGTTATTATAATTTTTGTTATTGTTATTATTATTTTTATTGATCCATTCATGGCTTTGGGGTATGTATGCCCAGAGAATCTCCAGGTCACAGCACAGGAAGGCAGAACTCAGATGGTATCTGGAAGAATCACTGAGTTGAGAAGGTAGCTAGAACTGAGATTCCAGGGAAACCAAGGCAGCTAGAGTTCACAGGAAAGAGTATTAGAGAGAAGAGAGATACACAGAGAGAACCCCAGAGACCTGCAGAGGGTCCACTCAAATATTCAGCTGTGTACTGATAAGCACAGCCATGAAAGGAGAAAATTTTATCTTTGGCCAGGAAGCATGTGCCTTCGGCTGGGAAGGAACCAATCAAAAGGATTCAAAGAAACAGGGCTAGGAATAATGCCCATGCCCCACCAATAAGACAGGAAAACCTCAAGGTTTAAAGGGGACTAGAGAGTATATAAAAGCTATTTGCTTTAATAGTGGGGCATAATTAGCTCTAAACTCAACACTACTCTGCTTCTGTCTACCAATCTTATAAGCAGGACACAAAAAGATTAAATTGTTTCCAAGTAATTTAGCCTGTGTCCTAGAACAAAGCCCAGCAATATTATGGAAATACAAAAATATCTAGCATCCAAAAAGTTAAAATTCACAATACACCCAATCTAATATTACCAGCTATATAGAGAAGCAGGAAGATATGGCCTATAATAGGGAGAAAAGTAATCAATTGAAACTGACCCAGAGCTGACAAAATTAGAATTAGCAGACAAAGACATTAGAACAATTGTTATAATTGTATTCCACATCATCAAAAAGTAAAATGGAGACCCTGAAGATACAAAAAGGCCCAACTCTAACTTCTAGAGATGAAACAGTATGTAAAATAAAAATATACTGGATGGAATTACAGTGGATTAGGCAGGCCCTGCGAAGAAGAAATTAGTGAACTCAAAGATAGTAACAGAAACCATCTGAAATGAAACAAAAAGAAAAGAAAATTTTAAAAAGTCCATCAGGAAGTCTAATATACATGTAATTAGAGTTCTGAAGGATAAGAGAGTGAGGAACAGAAAAAATATTTGAAGAAATAACAACCAAAAAATTTTCAAATTTGATGAAATGTATTAACCGACAGAACCAAGAAGCCCAGTGAAGTCAAAGTACAAGTAACAAAGAAAATTACACAGAGGACCATCATATTCAAACTGCTCAATCCCAGTGACAAAGAGAAAAATCAAGAAGGAGCCAAAGCCGAAAAAAAAAGATACCTTACGTACAAAGAAACAAAGACAAAGATTACAGCAGACTTCTCACTGGAAACAGTACAAAAGAGAACACGCTGGAGCAACATCTGTAAAAGGGGAAAAAACTATGATCCAGAATTCTATACCCAGTGAAAATATCTTTCAAAAACAAAGGCAAAACGAGAACTTTTTTAGACAGACCAAAGCTGGAAGAATTCATCACCAGCAGACCTTCACTGCAAGAACTGCTCAAGGAAGTTCTGTAGGCAGAAGGTCAAAGCTACAGCTGGGAAATACAGATCTGCACAAAAGAATGTAGAGCAGGCGGAAAGGGCATCTCCCCTGGAAAATATATGTTTTTTTCCTTATTATTTGACCTCTTTAAAAGATAATTGCTATGCAAAAATAATAATATATCATGGTGACTATAAAATAAGTAGCAATAAAATAATGGCAGCAAAAGCACAAAGGCTGGGAGGGGAGAGGTGGAAATACAATATTCAAAGTCTCTTACACTGTGTGAAATGCCAAAATATTGCTTGAAGGCAGACTGTGACATGTTAAAGATGTACACTATAAACCCCAAAGCAACCCTAAAATAACAAAAGACAACCAATAAGCTAACAAAGAGGTAAATTGTAATAATATAACATGTGCAATTAATACAAAAGAAGGCAGAAGGGGAGGGTAAAGGGAACAAAAAATAGATGGAAGAAATAGAAAACAAATAGCAAGATGATAGATTTGAACCTTATCATATCAATAATTACATTGTAATTTCTTACTTGTTATGACAAAAATCTTAAATAATATGGTGATTTTCTGCTGTATATCCTGCGAGGAAAAATAAGGAAGGATTGAGTTAAGTCCGTCTATCTAAGTGAGGAAGAAAATTAGGGGAGATTTTAAGCAATGATGTTCTGAGTTGATGTTCAATAAGGAGCTCTAGAGAAAACAGGGCAGAAGTTAAAAGCAAGGCAGCTGCAGAATGGTGCAAGAAAAAGAGGAAGTGGTGAAGATTTTTTTCTAAAAAAAGTAACTTGGGATGGGGTAAGTTTAATTACAAGTAAGAAAGAAAGAGCCAAGAGTCAGTATATTAAAATTTCTAGATAATATTGTAAGGGTAAGCTGGGATAGTGCTTATCATTGACATGTAAGATTTTTTTTTCTAACTTGTCCTTTGCTTTACTCTGGTTTTATAGCCTTGTTAGGCTGATTCATTTCATTTAATTATCAAATTTATAGAATATCATTAAAATAAAGAGTATTAAAAAGTGTGATATGACCTTCATTTGGCTCTTTCCAGTAGATAACTTATTACCTCTGATGACAGCAAAATGCATTACAGAGTAAAATTTAAAAGCCAGAGGAAAAATTAAACTATTGTTGTTTAATCCAGAACCTTAGAAGGATTGAGTGGATATTACATAAAGTCTCAGGATTTTTGTTTGTTTGTTTTTGCATTTCCCCTCCCAGTGCTAGTCCTGGTTCCATATATGTGTAAATATACAATAAATTATTTTTGATAATTTAATGTTGAAATCTGATGCTTCCGTATATTCTCTAGAAAATGACAGGTTTCTCATGTTCTTCATATCACATGTAAAAATGCTAACTTAGTATAGACACAGAAGTTACACCTTTATAAATATATTAACACTTAAGTTTTGTTCTTCTCCTCTGACACTTCAGACACTTGAAAATAATGGTAACAACAATACTGTTACTGAGCTTTCCCACTGCAAGTTACTGAACCAAGCTCTATGTAGGTGATCTCATTTCTTCACCGACACTTTTTAGAGGTAGATATTACTTCTTCCATTTATAGGTGAGGAGAGAGAGGCACAGGGAGGGGCAGTGATTCATCTGGGTGCACTTGGTGCGCACACAGGTCTGGGTAACAGCAAAGCCCATGCTCCTCGCCAAACCCCATGCTCCTCGCCAAACCCCATGCTCTTCTCTGCCCCTCTCCCAGTAAGAAGTACAATGACGAGTTTGAAAGTCCAATTTCAGAGTATAGTAAGTAAAGAAATCAGATGCTCATTAAGCAGAATTATTTCAGGTCTGTGAGAGTTTCAAGGATTACTTCGGCATAATAATAATTCTGTGGGTAGAAGAAGGAAGAACCTCCTGATGGCCTCAAAAGAAAGTAATTGATGTGAATCTGGCAAGCTCCTACTATGCTCAAACCTTGTAAAACACTATTGCAAGTTACAGTTTTTCCACAACGTAGCTGAGTCTATTTAACTTTAATTTGTAAGAAACCCCCAAACTATGAACTTTTCAGTCACCAAGATTATGGATTTTCAAAGCTTTTCTGTTGTATTGCTTAGGCCAAAACTAAGCTATAATAAGGTTTCTGCTTATTTTTCATTCACTTTCAATAAGAAAAAAAAGGTTGAGGATTTATAAGAAAATTATTTTAAAACCCAGGATAGAACAAAGAAGCACATTCAGAGAAAATCTGCTTTACCCCTAAATCCAACAGCTTGTCAGAAGTATACAGAAATCTCAGCAGGCAAATGTGAAATGTTTTTGCCATACCCAGCAGACCATGTGCTGAAACCCTGAGACATAAAGTAACTCATCAAAGCAGGAATCATCGAGAGAGAGGAAAATAACCAGTATATCACTTAAGGCATTGGGTTTAAAATATTAAAGATGAGGCAATACTTTAGAAAGGACTCTGTGGCTATTGTTAAAATGGAATTTGCTCGGGGACTGTGGTTTAGTATTCCAAAGGAGCTAGTTCCCTGAAGCTGTTCTAGTCTATCCCCACTCTTCTTCTTCTGTTCCAGGAGCACTATGATTAAAGGGCTGCAGAATCACAGAGAACTTTGGACCCTGTTTATTTCTCTTAACCCTTGAAGTTCTATTTCCAGTGAGCATCACAGTATACTATGGCCAGGCAAAAAAAACAAAACAAAACTTTTGCAGCATTAATGATACACATTTTGGTGGTTTTTAATTTTGAATTGAATAAACAAGTGTTATTACCGAATTCTTAATTATACTTAACAAGGACAGTAATTTACCCACACATTGTTATGAAACATTTAGTTGATTGATATGATGTGACGCGTTTTTCTTTTTTTTTCCTTTTTTTTATTCTTATGTTAATCCCCTACATTACATCATTAGTTTTAGATGTAGTGTTCCATGATTCGTTGTTTGTGCATAACACCCAGTGCTCCATGCAGAACGTGCCCTCCTCAATACCCACCACCAGGCTAACCCATCCTCCCACCCCCCTCCCCTCTAGAACCCTCAGTTTGTTTTTCAGAGTCCATCGTCTCTCAGGGTTCGTCTACCCCTCCGATTTCGCGTTTTTCTTTTCTATTATTCGGCATTGGAATTATGTTTACTCTTTTTTTCTTAATGATAATAAGATTTCATATTCATTTCAGATTATAAAAATGACGAAGAAGATATGCATACTTTTCATATGTGAAGAAGTTAATGTCTTCTATCAGGAATTAATAAACACACTTTTGGAAAGGCATTGTATTCTTCCCTCTATCACTAATAAGTCTTGCAGTGTAATAATACATCCTGTGGCTCTGGGTCTGGCCAGAAGTAGCAGGAAGTTTAGAACTCATTTCCTCTCCACTGGTTTGAGCAGAAGGGATGTCAAATCTTTCTGCGAACTGTTATCAATTCAAAATACTGATTGTTCCTTGTTTAAAACTAAAAGGTAACCTTTCATCTGTGATAAGAGTGTTTTGATTTCTTCTGACATGTTTGCTAAGCTTTTGAATGTTCTTTGCTATTTGTCAAACTTTTACCTATTTCAGTATTCTGTCATCAATCCTCAAATGACGTATCAGGCTTTTAAAAATATTTAAACTTAAATTTCAGGGCGCCTGGGTGGCTCAGTCGGTTAAGCATCTGCCTCCAGCTCAGATCATGATACTGGAGTACAGGGATGGAGCCCTCCCTGCTCCCCCAAGTCAGGCTCCCTGCTCAGTGGGGAGTCCGCTTCTCCCTCTCCCCCTGCTCCTTTTCTCTCTCTCTCTCAAATAAATAAATAAAATCTTTAAAAAAAATTAAATTTCAGCATTTCACCTGTGATGTGATTGTTTTCTTTACATTCGGATTCCTTTGCATCCTTTTGAACATAATTTTTACTTTTATAGTCTTAAGATATTGTGGTTATTCTTCTATCTGACTCATTGGCATACTGGTCTGTGTTAGATGATAGATTCAGTGCCGAGATCAAGACCCAGATCAACAATGGCTTAACAAAGGCAGACATTTGTTTCTTCATTTCTTCTTATGAAACAGTCTGGCTGTTGGTGTTCTAGGTCTAGAAGAGTAGCTTTGCTCTATGAGGTTGTCCGGGAATCCAGACTTCTATCGCCACAAGGTATTTCCCATGTACATATTGTCCCAAATTACCTAGTGTAAGTATCACTTTTACATTCCGGTTGGCACAAAAGTGTATGGAGGGCATTCCCTTACCTTTTAAGTCCAGCCCAAGAGGTGTGTTTATTACTATCCCAATTCCATGCGTTAGAAGTCAGTAGAGTGACTACGCCTAGCTGCTCAGCAGACTGAGAAATGTAACTTTTATTGTGAGCAGCTAAAAATCAAAGGTTTCAGTACAAAGTGAGGAAGGGGAGAATGGATACTGGATAACAAGCCTCTACCAAACAGCCTTAATTGCATGTTTCTAGGCATTGGTAACCAAAATACTTCCACTTCATACTGATGAAGTCATTCTGGATCATTTCTAAGCAATTTCATCTTCAGGGTTGACGTAAATCAGATTTGGGGCTCTCGGTTGTATTTAGGGAAAATGGGAAAAGGATGTGGCTATTGTTCACGTTTCAGTGAAAGCCCAGTTTCTAAGATGCACGAAATCTGGGCATGGTGTGGCACTAAGGAAACTCAAGTTGCCATTGGAGCACACTCTGATATTCTGCTATTCTCATCTGCTCAAATCCTGATGAGCTTGGGAAAACATTTTAATAAAGAAGGGTCATTGTTTTCAAGGCTCCTCTAAGGATTTCTCCCTCTTCCCCCCCCACCTCTTTTTTCTCCTCTTTCTCCTTCTTCTTCCCATACTAACAGTTATCACTAGAGATGTGGATTATCCTGCCCTGAAAATCTTTCCTAGAAGCTCAACAGCCTTTTGATTGAGTTGGCTTAGACATAGTTGATTTAGTAAAATATGAAGAGGGTCAGTATGAAATACAAATAAAAGACTTCCCATCTAAGTTCTGGAGATGGTGGCAACAGGGAAACCTTACTTAAAGAGGAGTCCAGACTACAGCTGAATGTTTTCTAATGAAAACAAGATACTCATTTTTAGAAAGATAGGACTCCTTCATAGATAAGGGTCAACTTTTCTTAAAAATAAAACAGGGTCAGAGGTCAGAATTCTTTAATAGTGAAAGATTATTTAAAAGAACACTTCTTTAAAAAGACTTATTTATTTGGGGCACCTGGGTGGCTCAGTCATTAAGTGTCTGCCTTCAGCTCAGGTCATGATCCCAGGGTCCTGGGATCAAGCCCCGCATCGGGCTCGCTGCTCAGTGGGGAGCCTGCTTCTCCCTCTCCCACTCCCCCTGTTTGTGTTCCCTCTCTCTCTGTGTGTCTCTCTGTCAAATAAATAAATAAAATCTTAAAAAAAAAGAGAAAGATTTATTTATTTATTTTAGAGAGAGCGCAGGAGGGAGGGGCAGAGGGAGATAGAGAGAGAATCTCAAGCAGACTCCCTGCTGAGCGCAGAGCCTGACCTGGGGCTCCATCTCATGACTTTGAGACCATGACTTGAGCCGAAATAGAATTGGATGCTCAACCAAACTGAGCCACCCAAGCACCCCTAAAAGAAAACTTTCAACTGAATATGCCCCCTGACTATCTTATCTATATTTGATGATGTTGGGGAAAGGAAGTGTTTTCCCAGAAGGAAAACAACAATATTATCATCAAATATTACTTTAGAAACATCCCCATGTACACATATCGGTGTCCAAAATACAAAATAGAGTGTGTTCAACAGAATTAGATCCTGCCTTCTAGGAATTTAAATGTCGACAATGGTATTATTGACTCAAACTAACAAGTAAACCTAAAAAAGAGTATCCTACACATTATCAGAATAAATTGCAAAATATTTATAGTTTGCATAAGTTCAGTGACCAACTTTGAGCTTTGTGGTCTGGAAATAAGCCATATTTTTCTGACTCCCACACTGGAGTCTCTTCACAGAGAATTAGCTCGTATTTTTAAGACTGTGATGTCTTAAAAGCTTTAAAAAATAGCTACATTTGTATAACCTCAACTCCAAGCCGTTAAACTATCTTGAGCTGAAGGCAGACGCATAGCGACTGACCCACCCAGGCGCCCCGAGGCTAGAGTTCTTACATGAAACTAAGAGTAATAGAATTAAGAAATGTTGGCTGAAACTTTACAAATAATGTGGCTCTGCTACAGCTGTCTCTCAATAAAGAGTTTTATGAAATATATTTTAGAATAAAAGAGACATTCAAATTGCAAGTTTTAAAAAGGGATGTGCTTGCAAAAGAAGTTTGAAGTACAATGTAGATGACATGAGTTATATTTTAGATTTACTCATGATTGCTTTGAAAATGGTTTTCTTATATGAAAATTATAAGTAATATTAGTTTTTTCTGTTTCTGTGAAATTATAGTGAAGAGTTGATCAATTAAATATTCATTTGCTCCTCTCTGTGCCAAGGACTATACTATGAAATGACACAATTCCTTCAAGGGGCAGATATGTAAGCAAATGATAACTGTACCGTATGGGATGCTACAAGCTAGCAGAGAAGTATGTGTGGGCTGCTAGGGGAACAGAAAGGAGGGAAAGCCCCTTAACTCAAGAAGGTGGAGTCGTGGGAGGCATTGCAGAAGAAGCCTTCCCAGAAGTGGTGAAGAATATTAAAGAGGAAAGAATATTGAGGAGAAATTATTTACCAATAACTAGGGGAGAAAGGGGCATTTAGCCAGAGGATTCAGGTAGTGTAAGAGCTTGGGACCTTAGCTCTCATGGCGAGTATGAAGAAATAAGTGATGAGTATGGCTGGGCTAAAGAAGCTCTATACTGAGAAGTTGGTGATTGATTCCATTTTGTCCCTCATCCTCCACATCTACATTTATCAACAAGTCCCCTAGTTTATACCTCAAAAATATCTCTGGAATATGGTTAATATCTCTAATTCTATCTCTACTGCTCCAGCTCAATCCAAGCCACTATTATCTCCAACCTGGACTGTTACAGTAGCTTCCTTAACAGGTGTTTCTGCTACAACTTTTACTCCCACTAAGAATAATCTTAAAAAAAAATAAAATCAGATGGAATTACTTCTTACCCTGGATCTGGTAAGTGTGGCTTCTGTTGGTCTACTGTTTGTGTTCTTCTTAACATTTATCTTAATTATCTTAATTGATTAGTTAGTTAAATTTTCATTTTCAGTTTTTCTCTCTAGATTTTTTTAAGGAAAAGCCAAGCTTATTTATATGCCTAATGTTTAGCACAGAGAAGAAACAAATAAATAAGAAAAGAAGAAAGGAAAAGGAAAAGGAAAAGAAAGGGAAAGAGATAAAAACAAGAGAGAGGGTGACTAAATAATATGGTATGCTGAGTGAAATCCTGGAACAGAAAATAGGCAAAACAGGAAATCCAAATAAAGAATGGGCTTCAGTTGTTAACAATGTATCAGGGCACCTGGGTGGCTCAGTTGGTTAAGCAATGACTCTTGATTTTGGCTCAGGTCTTGATCTCAAGGTTGTGGGATCGAGCCTCGTGTTGGGCTCACTGCTCAGTAGGGAGTCTGCTTGAGGTTCTCTCCCTCTCCCTCTGCCCCTTCCCCTGCTTGCACTCTCTCTCTCAAGTAAATAAATAAGTCTTTTACTTGATAGAAAGAGAGAGAGAGCACGTGCGCGAGTGAGAGAGAACACGAGTTGGGGTAGGGGCAGAGGAAGAAGCAGGCTCCTGGCTGAGCAGGGAGCCAGATGCCGGGCTCCATCCAAGGACCCCGGGATCATGACCTGAGCCAAAGGCAGACACTTAACTGACTGAGCCACCCAGGTGCCACAATAAATAAATCTTTTATAAAAAATAATGTATCAATATTGATTTGTGAACTGTGACAACTGTACCATACTAATGTAAAATATCAATAAATAAGAGAGTAAGTTTTCACTGGGATCAGAGTATGTGGGAACCCACTATACTATCTTTGTAATTATTCTGTAAATTTAAAAATATTCTAAAACTAAAAGTTTATTTTAAAAAATGTAGGAGGAAAGAAAGAGGAAAAGTAGGCCATATGCAGCTGCAGAAGTAGGCGGGGTTAGTTAAGAAGTTCCTCATATATTGTGCTATAAGATTAGCACAGAAAGCTCAAAAATGTTAAAAGATTTTACCCTGCAGCCAGAAATGCAATGTATGTGACATTTTGAAGTCAGAGAAGACAATGGTTAGCCATTGGTTTATTTCTTAGAAGGAATAAAACAGCACTAGAAAGGATGTCCTTTCCCATTAAATACCTCAGGGTGTAAATAGTGCCCCCCATCTTGTAAAGAGGGGGATGATGGCGTGCCTGGCTGGCTCAGTGGGTGGAGTATGAGATTCTTGATCTCAGAGTTGTTCGAACCCCACATTGGGTGTAGAAATTACTTAAAAATAAAATCCTAAAAAAAAAAAAAAAAGAGTTGGATGATTGAGGTTATCAATTATAGTTAATGTGCATACATCCATTTATAGTTCACAAAGTTCTGACATGATACATCATGTCATTTGATTCTCACAACATTTCTGAGGTGAGGAGGGCAGGTATTATTATTATATCTGAAGTAAGAAGTTAATTCAGTGTCATACAGACAGCAAATTTTGGTTTCCCAGTTCAAAATTCCCTAAATCTTGGGCTATTTCCTTTTCACTGTCTCTGAAGTTGGATCAGAGAGCCGTGACAGTGTGTGGCCCCTGCAGCTGGGGCGGTCAGCATGACCAGAAAGATAAAGATGAGATTAATGAAGTTCTTAATTAGGCAGCCAGGGTGGCCTTACAGTGGTCCTTGGAGGGCAGATGGCCAAAGAGAAAATATGGCCTTGAGAGCAAAAGCAGAACACAGCATGGGCAGAGATGATAAGAGTAACTGGACCCAGAGCAGTGTGAAGAAAACTGTGGCGTGCAAAGAGATAAAGCAGCCATGTCATGAATGTTGTCCAAGGGAGTAGGCGCCAAACTCACCAGTGCAACAGTTACTTGCAGAATTTGTTAGCAATGCAGCTTCTCCAGTTCCAACTTAGGAGTCTTCTGATTCAACCATTCTGGGACAGGGGGCCACGAAGGACCCCCCCTCACAACTCCAAGAAGTCTGGTGGAGGATGTCCACCAAATAATCCAGAGGATAAAAGCAGCAGAAAACATCTGGAGAGATTTTTGATGTTAGGATAGCAAAGTGTTGGCAAGATAATAATTTCTATTTTTAAGAAACAGAAGAGAGAGTTTGGGCCTCTTTTAGAAAATAGTGTAATAATTTTTTTGATGCTGGCCTTGTGCACAGTACCAGGCCAGGTACTGGGGGAATAGAAGTGAGTAAGAAATTCAGATATGCTTGGTCCTTGTCCTCACAGAGCTTACATTCTAAATGGGAGACCGATATCAAATAATATATAATATTGCATAGTAATTAGTATTATTGTATAATAGTAAGTAGGTAAATGTTAAAAAAGAAGTGCAGGATTTCATAACGGGGGACAGTTAACAGGGGAGCCTGACCCACGCTGAGAGATCAGAGAAGGTTCCCTTGAGGAAATGGCATATGATTTCAGATCTGAAGGATAAGTTGAATTGACCAAGAAAATGGAGAGAGGAGGATAACAAAGCCATTCTCAGTAGAACATTAATTAGCTTCCTTCAAAAAATATTTATTGAGAACCTACAGTGTGCCAGGTATTCTTCTAAACTCTGGGATATGGCAGAGTTTATATCTCATGGAGTTTATATCCCAGTTTATGAGACAAAGAGCATTTAAAAATAAATTGATAAACAGGAAGTCATCTGATAATAACAATATCGTGGGGCACTTTGGTGGTTCAGTTGGTTAAGCATCTGACTTCGGATTAGGTTGTGATCTCGGGGTCCTGGGATCAAGCCCTGAGTCGGGCTCCCCACTCACTGGGGAGTTTGCTTGTCCCTCTCCTTCTCCCTCTGCCCCTCCCTCTTCTCATGCTCTCTCACAAATAAATAAAATCTTAAAAAAAAATAACAATATTGTAAGAATTCAGTTCTCTCCACATCAATCTATTGATTCGATGCAAGGCCAATCAAACTCCCAGCAAGATTTTTTGGTAGAATTTGACAAGCCAGATACCATTAAGAGGGTGAAAAGGTAAGTCATAGAGTGGGAGAAAATATTTGCAATATATGTAACTGACAAAGGACTCATGTCTGTAGTGTATAAAGAATGCCTACACATCAGTAAGAAAGGTGGGTAAAAAACTGGTACAGGCATTTCATATACATGCACACACACAGAAGATCATATAAATGGCCATTAAAAATATGAAAAGAGGGTGCTTGGGTGGCTCAGTTGTTTAAGTGACCGCCTTCGGCTCAGGTCGTGATCCTGGAGTCCTGGGATCAAGTCCCACGTTGGGCTTCCTGCTCAGCAGGGAGTCTGCTTCTCCTTCTGACTCTCCCCCCTCTCATGCTCTCTTTCTATCATTATCTCTCTCAATAAATAAATTTTTTTTAAATCTTAAAAAAATATGAAAAGATGCTGAGACTCCTTAGTAATAAGAGAAATACAAATTAAAACTACAGTGGGATAATACTTTACACCTGTCAGAATGGTTGACATTAAAAAAATTAGCAATACCAAGAATTATCTAGGATGTGGAGCAATTGGTGGGATTGTAAATTGGTACAACCACTTTGAAAAATGGCTTGGCAGTACCTACTAAGATGGAACATGTGCATACTGTATGGCCCAGAGATTCCACTCCTAGTTATGTGCCAAATGGAGATACATTCATAAGTACATCAAGAGACATGCATATGAGTGTTCATAGCAACACTATTTGTAACAGCCCCAAATAGAAACAAACAAAATGTCTGTTAGTCTTTTCAGGCTACCATAATGAAATACCATTGACTGAGTGGCTTATAAATAACAAACATGTACTTCTCATACTTGTGGAGGCTGAGAGTCCAAAATCTAGGTGCTGGCACATTTTATGACTGGGGGTGAGGGCCAATTCCTGGTTCAATGTCCATCAACAGAAAGATGCTTAAATAGATTCGGTGTATTCTTTTTGTGTGTTTTTTTTTAGATTTTATTTATTTATTTATTTGTGGGGGAGGAGTAGTGGGGGAGGGGGAGGGGGGGGAAAGAAGCTCAAGCAGACTCTGCATTGAATGTGGAGCTGACGCAGAGTTCAATCTCACTACCCTGAGATCATGACCTGAGCTGAAACCAAGAGTTGGTTGCTTAACTGACTGAACCAACCAGGTGCCCCCTAGACTTGGTGTATTCTTAAAATGGAATACAAATCTACTATATGCAACAACACGGATGAATCTCATAAACCTGGGCGCCTGGGTGGCTCAGTCGGTTAAGCGACTGCCTTCGGCTCAGGTCATGATCCTGGAGTCCCGGGATCGAGTCCCGCATCGGGCTCCCTGCTCAGCAGGGGGTCTGCTTCTCCCTCTGACCCTCTTCCCTCTCGTGCTCTCTGTCTCTCATTCTCTCTCTCAAATAAATAAATAAAATCTTAAAAAAAAAAAAAGAATCTCATAAACCTAATATTGGGCAAAAGAACTCAGTCACATAAGAATGCATATTATATGACTCCATTTATTTGAAGTTCGGGTATAGGCAACACTAATCTACAGAAGTTACATTTGAAAGGAGATAATTATATAATTTCTTGATCAGGGGTTGGTAATGCAGGTGTTCACTCTGTAAAAATCATGAAGCTGTATAGTTAGGAGTTTTGTATTTTTCTGTATGTATGTATGTATGTTATAGTTCAATTAAAACATTTACTTAAAGAATTGAAAACATCCTAATATCTTTTTCTTTTTCTCTTTACTGGGAAAATATTGGTGGTTACAATCTGAAGAGCAACCTACTAAGAAAAATTAATAGTAGAAATTACTAAAGTTAAATATTTCATAAAAAGTGCTTAAAATTTATCTGTTGTATGATTTAGTTATTTTCATATAATTACTTTGATTTTAAAGTCTTAATTAGAGGATATTCAGGTACAACTGAGGAAAAATTACTTGGTTTATTAGGATAGGTTCTGCTATGACATAATAACAATGTTCCTCCCCCTCCCACATTCCCAAATCTCAGTGGCTTAAAATAACAAAAGTTTGTTTCTTGCTCCATGAGTCTAATTAGATGTTTGGCAGGTGATGTTTCAGGGACCCAGGCTCCTTCTGTCTACTGGCTCTGCTTTCCTCTAAGATCTTGAGTTCCTCCTGAACCCTCTCCATCTGACCAGCCAAGGAACAAAGAGAAAGACTGCAGAGAAGGCATACTGTCTCTTTAACCCTCTTGGCCCTGAGATTCCTTCTAATTACATAATGAGAGTTAGTCACTTGGTCCTATAAAATACAGTGTGGCTGGGAAATGTAGGATGCTCTGTGCTAAGGAAGAAGAAACTATTTTAGTTATGCTGCAGCCATCTCTGAGACCTGGGGCCCAAGACAGATCATAGGTCACTATAGAAGTGCTCAGAAAGGAGCTGCTGGGGAATGGGACTTCTAACAGGAAGAGTTACAAAGTGGCATCTTAATCAGGAATCCTATTTCATTCAAAGATACAAAAATAAAATTGGAAAAAGAAATATCCTTTCATGATTTTAGAGAAAGAGGTTGTTGTAAGAGAGGTATCAATTAGAGGAAAAATTAAAATGGAAACACTATTGCATTGGAGGAAGGTATGTATCGAAGTTAAGTATTGGAAATAGACTCTGGGAGTTTAGTCAGTTCGGAAGATATTGTACAGGTCAGTGGGTCTTTAAGATGAGACAGACAACACAGGGAGACAAAGCAGGCAGTACTATGGAATATTTTGCATTCTTTTGTTCTCAAGTGTAAGCTAAGCCAAGAACATGGTACAAATTTAATCAAGAAGAATTCAATTCTCACAAGGGAAGCCGAAACTTAACAGCCATCTCTCTCTTTCTTTTTTTCCTTGAAGAAAGGCAGGCTGCCACGTGCAGCGCCTCATTTGGATGTGTCTGGAGTCTTGGAAGCTTGACTACCCTACCTTCTCCTACAAATGGACCTTGAGAGCTTGTTTGGAGGTTCTAGCAGGGGAACGCAGCTGCTCATATACCCTTGACGGAAGAACGGTCCTCCTCTATCGGGGAAGGTCGTCCTCTTCGACCAAGCGCGCAGCTTCGGGAGGGACGCTCAATGGAGCGGTGAGGGAAGAAGGGGACACCCGCCTAGCCAGCCAGACCAGCCGAATCAACCCTGGCAATCAATGGGGTGACAGATGTCGCAGCCAGATCGCCCTCCCATCCTTTACAGCCATCTCTTAATGTCCTAAGCATTGGGACCTGAACTTCATGGTAGTAACATCATAATAGGGAAAAAACACTTGTAGGAAACAGTAGTTAGATTCTGATATGAATGGCAGCTTCTGGGGTTGTTGAAAATGCTGCTCCTGAGCCTCTTAGCTTTACTTTGGGAGAAGTCTGGGGAGAGATTGGGCAGGTTCCTGCCAGAGACAAAGAATGAGGTCAGGAGGGGAAGAATGTGAGTTATTTTAAGATAGTTAATTTTAGCTCTCTTATTTAAGAGAGCTTCTGGGAATGAAGCATGTCTGTTATTTCTTATGTTGACCTTGGTCAAATTTCTGTAGACAATAACTTCTGGCTACATTGTTCTACTGCCTAATTAGCTGGCATAGCTGCCTGGAAAGAGTCTCATGCTTGGAATGACAGGTGCTCTTTCTTCTCGTGCCTTGTGTAAAAGGGAGGAGGGCAGAGCAATTGTAGAATCTGCTGCTTCGACTGTTCTCCCTACCTATACTATTACCTAGAAGACTTGAGACCAAATCCAGAGCATATTAATTAGGAAAGACTGACCTATTGAAACAAAGACACCTAACATTAATTCATTTTCTTAAAGAAGCTAAACATTTACTCCTCTCTCATGTAACAGTCTGCTTTGAGTGTTCCAGGTTGGCAGACAGCCTTCTGGTTGTGATCATTTAGGGACGCGTGTTCTACCGACCATATTGTGCTATCATCCTGTGGCATTGTTGCCATCTGCATGGTCAAAATTGGGTCACTCTGGGTTCTAGCTGATGGGAAAGAGAGTGTATCTTAAGGTTTGAGTCAGAAGTGACACACTTGACTTGCATCACATTTCACTGGTAGAACCTCAGTCATGTGGCTACATTTAACTACAAGTGGGAGTCACCAATGTTGTCCCTAGCTAGATAAGCCCAGTTATAATTTTGTTTGTATGGAAGATAGGAAAAATGGATCTTGGTAGGCATGAAGCAGTATCCATCTAGGGAGAGTGGAGGTAATAAAACAGAACCAATAAAATTATTTTACATATAGTATTAAAACAACATATATGTGAACTTTGTTCATATCAGAGTTACATATATCATTTGTTGTAAAATATCCTCAAATTCTGAAAATAACAATTGTTTTGAAACTACCAATGTACACTTTCAGAGTTTTATTCCCATTTCTGACTTATCTTTAAATAGCTAAGGTTTTTAAATCTATATCTTTAAAATTTTTTTGCCCCTTCCTTTCCAAATTCAAATTGTTAGTCATAAATAAGCAAATACTTTGAATGTTAGAAGAGGTGTAGTTATTATTAAAAGAATGAAGGTAGGAGTTCCTTTTTAGAATAACTCTCTAATGCAATCATCATGAAAATTTTGTTTTGAAACTTCACATTAATATACCAAAAGTGTGAGAGTGTTAGTATAGAATGTGAGATTTTTGTGATTTGAAGTACATAGAGTAGCTACAGAAAAATAATCTTACTATCTGGCTTTGGGTTGTCATTAACTATATCCTAAGAAAGTTTTAAACAAATCTCAGTGTATGCAAGGAAATAACATATTTGGGCCCAATATTTTAGTCATCTGCAAGATTTAAAATGGTACGTCCTGGTTTGCTTCTGGTATAGAGAAGTTGAGTATCTAACGAACCAATCCTCTCACAAGTAACAGTGTAAAATTGGACAGGATACAGAAAAGCATGACTACCTGAGGATTCTGGAGACTGAACAAAGGCAGAAAGATTTTGGAGGCAAAATTCGGACCATGCAACTAGAACAAACTTTTCATTCATTAATTCATTCATTTATTTATTCTCAGCTTTATTGAGATACAATTGACATATAACATTGTATAAGTTTATGGTGTATGACATGTTGATTTGATACATTTATATATTGCAAAGTGATTACCACCATGGCATTAGCTAACACTCCATCCTATCACATGATTACCATTTCTTTTTTGTGGTGAGAATATTTAAGATCTACTTTTTAAACAACGTTCAACTATACAACACAGTATTATTAGCTACAATCACCAGAATGTGTTTATCTTATAACTGGAATAAACGTCTCCATATTTTTGATGCTTTATTCCAAGGCCCATGCAGTCACAGTGTAGGCAGATGGTATAGAAGTGGCTAAAACTTCCTTAGAAAATCTTCCATCTCTCTGGCTAGAGAATTCAGGATAGGGATCCTGAGGTAACTAGGGCTATAGTAGAGAAAGGTGTCACAGCCACGAGAATGCATTTCATAGACAAGTTGCTACATCTTGCATCCCCTACCATTGCTATTGCCAACTTAAGGAGATTCTTATTAGATACAGAATTACAAGCTTCTAGTTCTTTTCTTTCAGCACCTGAAAAATTTTATGACACTTATTTTTGGCCTCCATTGGTTTTGATAGGAAATCTGCCGTCATTCACATTGTTTTCCATCTATTGATTATATGATGTTCCTTTCTGGCTGCCTTTAAGATTTTCTTTCTTTGTCTTTAGTTTTCAGAAGTTTGATTATGATGTGTCTTGGAGGGGATTTATCCTATCTGGGATTTTCTCAGTTTCTGGAATATGTAGGTTTATGTCTTTTGCTAAATTTGAGAATATTTCAGCCAGTATTTCTTTGACTACTTTTTCATCTCTGCCTACTTTCACCTCTCTTTCTGGTACTCTGATGACTTAAATACAAGATCTATTATAGTTCCCCAGGGTCCTCAGGCTCTTTTTTCTTTTCTTTTTTTTTTTTTTTTAATATATTTTCTCTCTGTTCTGGTTGCTTAATTCTATTGTTCTATCTTCCAGTTCACAGTTTCTTTCTTTTTTCCATTCATTTTGCTGTTTAGACCATCCATTGAGTTTTTTATTTCAGTTATTTTATTTTTCAGCTCTAAAATTTCTCTTTGTTTCTTCTTTATCTTATATTTCTTTGATGAGAATTTCTATTTTTTCATTTGTTTGCGTTCCTTCACCTCTTGTTCTATTTGGGTGGATTGAATGATGCCTGACCACATTGGTGAAGATAGCTCTTCTTTACTCAGACTACTGAATCAAATGCTAATCTCTTCCATAAACACTCTCACAGACACTAAAATAAGTTTTACCAGTTACCTGAGCATCCCTTAGCCCAGTCAAGTTGACACATAAAATTAACCACCACAATGGATATATTAGAATGGAGATGACAGAAGAGTAAGTAAACTAGAAGATAAGCCAACAGAAATTATTAAATCTGAAGAAGAAAGAGAGAAAAAAAAAGATTGAAAAAGGCTGAACAAAATCTCAGGGACCTGTGGAACAAAAACAAAAGTTCTGATATACATTAATTTGAGTCCAAAAATAGAGGAGATAAGTAATGGGGCAGAAAAACATATTTGAAGAAATAATAACAGAAAACTGCTCAAGTGTGAAGAAAGACATGAATTTATAGATTCAAGGAGTTTAGTGAACCTTAAACAGGATAAATTTGAAGAAATCTAAGTCTAAACACATCATGGTCAAACTGCAGAAAACCAAAGATAAGGGGAAAATCTTAATGCCAGAAAACAATGACATGTTACATACAAGAGAACGATGATTCAAATGATTACAAACTTATCAGCAGACACCATGGTGGCCATATTTAATGTAGTAGCATCTTCAAAGTGCTGAAAAAAACCTTGCAAACCCAAAATTCTATATCTATTGAAAATATTCTTGGGGTGCCTGGGTGGCTCAGTCAGTTAAGCATCTGCCTTCAGCTCAGGTCATGATCCCAGGGTCCTGGAATTAAGCCCTACATTGGGCTCCCCGCTCAGCGGAGAGCCTGCTTCTCCTTCTCCCTCTGTTGCTCCCCCTGCTTATGCTCTGTCTCTGTCAAATAAGTAAATAAAATCTTGAAAAAAAATTCTTGAAAAATAAAGGTAGAACAAAGCTATTTTGAGATACAGAAACCTAAGAGAATTTGTCCCCAACAGACCCGTAGTGCAAGAAATGCTGAAAGAATTTCTTCAAGTCGAAAGAAAATGATGCCAGAGGGAAATTTGGCTCTTTAGGAAGAAATGAGGAGCATGAGAAAAGCTCAATATACAGGTAAATGTAAAAAACTATTTTTATGTTAATTTCTTTAAATTCTATATGACTTCAGAGGCACTTGGGTGGCTCAGTTGGTTAAGGGTCCAACTCTTGATTTCGCCTCAGGTCAAGATCTCAGAGTTGTGAAATCAAGCCCTGCAATGCTCCGCACTGGGCATGGAGCTTGCTTAAGATTCTCTTCCTCCCTCTCCCTTTGCCTCATGCCCTGCTCACCCGCATGTTCTCTCTCTCTTAAAAAAAAAAGTCTACTAAAAATCATTAAAAAAATAAACTATATATGACTTTTAAAAGCAAAAATTAGGGGCACCTGGGTGGCTCAGTCAGTTAAGCATCTGACTCTTGGTTTTGGCTCAGGTCATGATCTCAGGGTCATAAGATGGAGCCCCTCATGGGGCTCCACACTCAGTGCAGAGTCTGCTTGAGATTCTCTCTCTTTCCCTCCTCCATTGCCCCTCCCCCCACTTGCACACTCACTCTCTTAAATAAATAAATAAAATCTTTCAAAAAATAATAAAAAATAAAAGCAAAAATTAGAACATTGTCTTGAGAAGTTTAAAATATATGTAGAAGTAATACATAGAACAATCATAACATAAAGAATGGTAAGGATAAGAGTAAATGGACCTATATAGCTGTAGGATATTATATTAACTCTAAGTGGACTGTGAAAAGTTTAATATATATTGTAATACCTAAAGCAACCACTAAAAATTTAAAAGGTATAGTTAAAAAGCCAAGACACAAGTTAAATGAACATCTCAAAAACATTCAAATAATCCAAAAGAAGGCAGGAAAGGAAGCACAGAGAAACAAAAAATTGGGATGACAACAGACTACTAATAAAATAGTAAACCTAAATCCAACTATAACAATAATTACATTAATTTACTAAACACTCCAATGAAGAAACAAAGATTGTCAGAATGGCTTCTAAAGCAGACCTAACCATCTGCTAATTACAAAACCTGCACTTTAAATATAAAGATGCATTGAAAATAACATATAGATAAGATAGAAATACAGATAAATACATTAATGGAATTAGAGAATCCATAAATAGAACCACACATATATATGATAAACAATTTTCAGCAAAGTTGCCAAAGCAATTCAATGGGGAAAGGAAAATCAACAAACATTGCTGGAAAACATGGATATCCATGTGAGAAAAAAAGAACATCAACTCTTACCTCACATAATTCTCCAAATTAACTCAAATGCATCAGAGGCTTAAAGCTAAAACTGTAAAACTATCTGGCTTAGAGTGGACAAAGATTTCTTAGGACACAAAAAGCATGAATCATAAAAGAAAAAAATTATAAATTGGACTTTATCAACGTGAAATATTTTCTCTTTTGAAAGACACTATTAAGGGGGCTCCTGGGTGGCTCAGTCGTTAAGCATCTGCCTTCGGCTCAAGTCATGATCCCAGGGTCCTGGGGTTGAGCCCCACATCAGGCTCTCTGCTCTGTGGGAAACCTGCTTCTCCCTCTCCCACTCCCCCTGCTTGTGTTCCTTCTCTCGCTGTCTCTCTCTCTGTCAAATAAATAAATAAAATCTTAAAAAAAAAAAAAGACACTATTAAGAAAACAAAAAAGCAAGCCACAGAATGGGAGAAAATATTCTCTATCAAATATCTGATAAAAGACTGACTGGTATTTAGAATAGATAAAGACCTCTTCATCTCAATGATAAGGAGATAACTCAGTAACACCTCATGGAAGATATTTTGTGTACATGAAAAGCCACTCAAACTTAATAGTCACCAGGGAAATGCAAATTAAAACCATAGCACGATACCATTATACCCATTATAGGGGGTAAAATGAAAAAGACCAACAATAACAAGTGTTGGTGAGGATGTAGATTAACTGGAACTCTTATACACTGCTGGTGGGAACATAAAATGGTACAGCTACTTTGGAACACAATATGGAACTTTCTTAAAAAGTTAAACATACATCTACCATATAATCTATTCATTCTACTTTTACATATAACTCAAGAGAAATGAAAAAACATGTCCACATAAAAACTTTTACTTAACTGTTCATAGCAACTCTATTCATAATAATCTAAAAGTGGAATCAACCCAAAAGTTCATCAGCTGGTGAATGGAAACAGATGTGGTGCATCCATACAATGGAATACTATTCAGCACGTAAGAAAAATGAACTATTCATATACAAAACAGTAAGGACAAATCTGAAAATTATTAGGCTGAGTAAAAAAAAAAAAAACAGACATAAAAGAATACATGATATATGATGCCATTTATCTAAAATATGAACTACTATAAAGTAATAAAATGCGTATCAGTGGTTGCTTGTGGCCAAAGGCAGAGGGAGAGAGATTGGCTATAATGGGGAGGAATCTTGGGAGTTTTGGAATGTTTTGTATTTTTATTAAGATGGTAATTTCACAGATGTATACAACTGTTGTAACTCATTGAACTGTGTATTTTAAATGGATGTAGTTTACTGTATGTAAGTCATTTATCAATACATTTGATAAAAAATGGAAAGGCCTTTTCTGTATTACTCTTCTACCCTAATTCTGTGGTCCTGGTTCTGCCCAATGAAACCATGCCTAGAAAATTGTGAACAAATTATTTATTCCACTACAAGAGTCCCTCAAATACTTGAACACAGCCTGTGTATTCCTCTTAGTCTTTTCCCCCCATATTATATATTATTCCTGTCCAACCTCCACCCCTTGCCTGTTTCTTTAGATACTCTTTAAGTCCTAGGCTTTTTAACCTTTCTGTTTTTCCATTTTTGAACAAAGTTTAGTTTGTAAACTTTCCTAATAAAACGAATCATCCAAAACTGAATGGAACACTCTATGAGTAATCTGTTGTCTTATTCAAGGGAGAAAATACACTTTGTGGAAAGAGCAGGGGACCAGGGATAGGGAAATATGAGTTCTCTGGATCTGCCAGTGAATGACTAGCATTTTGATCTTAAGCAAAGCAGTCATTGTAGATTTCTCAGTATAATGAAGGAGCTGGAATTATTTATTTGGCCTATGATTTTTATTCATTTTTAGCATCCAGAAATGAAAGCACAGGTAAAAATCTCCGAGAAACTTTCTCAATTAGGGGAAATATAAATCAACTGAGACACTCTGCTTACAAATGACTGAGGCTTAAAAAAATGTTTTGTGACTTGAAAAGAATTGTTTAGTTTTGTATCAGATTTGTGTTTGGAGGTTTGTACATTTTTCCATTTGCGCATGGATCAATGACCCCTAACTTCTGATGTTAGAGATTTTCCAGTCATGTGCTTTAGATCATGCAGTTTTGTGACTTGCTATGTAATCTCTGTGAGTTGGAAAAATTCGAAACATATGGCAGCTCAGATGTTAGCTTGGGAGAAATTAAAAATTTAAAAGTTTCAGAGCCTCCTAGAAGATGCATTGCTATAAACCTATATTTTATGTGATTTGTATATCTGAATATGTTGAGAAAGATGCCATTTGGGAATGAAATCTAAGGAAAGATATATCTTCTTTATATTTTAAGTCTGCTCTAGTTTACAACAGATGTTGCAAACAAAATGGGAATTTGTTCAAAGCCAAAGGGAGTTGCTGCTCCCTCCGTGGGAATGAGTCTTCCTTGGAGTGCCCAGATTTAAAAAATATACATTTTCTAATTGCAACATTTATACAACAACAACAACATCAACAAAAATCAGCAACAATTGCTGTTCAGAGGAAATAGTATGGTTTGTAGAAAGAGCCAGGGACCAGGTGTAGGAAAATGCAGGCAAAATTACTTCACCATGTTGGATATGAAATACTAATTTCTAGGCTATTTCCTGATTTGGGGAAATTTTCAGCTAAATTGTGCAAACAGTATTTTTATCTAGGAAAAAAATAATTTCTTTTTCTTTTTTTTTTGGAAAAAAATAATTTCTAATTCTTCAGTATTATAGGTCAGGGCCTACAAAATAACTTATTTAGTCAAAACTTCCTCAAATGACTTGTGATACAAAGCATCTTGCTGGAAAAAGCAATTTCCTACTGGTTACTTGCCCATTTCTATACACGTGGTTGGAAGAGGAAGTGTGAACACAGGCTGTGGGGTTTGGCAGGACTTCTCTTGAGAGTTAACTCTGTAATTTTTTTCCCCTAGAAGAGCATATTTTAAGTGTTCTGTTAATCAGGAAATACATAAAATAGGTGAATAAAGTTCCTAATGTTCAATGAGAACTTACAGTTTGACGGCTGCTTTATTCCACGGGTATCTGAAAAGGTTCTAACAGTACACGTCAGCTCATTTCACTTTCACATTTATCACTCTCTTATCTGACTTGGTGTTTCCTAGGCTGAGGGTTTTAATTTCCTTCCCAGCCTCCACGTATTTTCTTAAATCCATAGCCTTCACCTTTTGGGGTATGTTCCCGGCCAGAATGGTTTCACTTGGCCTTGTTTCAACCCACATGTCTCTATTGACTAGGGTAAGGATAATATTCCTTCCACTTAAAAATATAATTTATTTTCCATCTACTTGGTTCTACTCCCCTCCCCATAACACACACATGCAATGCATCTACTCTCTTACCCATTCACTCAGGCACGTACACACACCGTTTGTATGAATTCTCAGACATTTCCCCCCTCCAATTAAATGAATAAATATTTGTAAACTGTAGAGTGCTATGTAAAGTTTGTTGTGACACTGGTGTTTTCACAGGTCACTAATCTGAATTAGACAAAGCAAAGTAACGATGTATGTAACTCTTCCCCCACCAAAGACAACAAAACACATTATTGCTCTGAAATGATGTCCCCTCATTGTTGGAATCCAGCTTCTCTGACAATCCCCACCCAACAGTCTCCAGATGACAATTGGAGGGCGTGGCTTTATAAACTCCCCTAGCTTTTGCAATCAGTCTTATTAACCCTCACAGTTAGCGTATACTTTTCATAAGCCAGGCTCACTGTCCTGGCTGATTTCACAGCTCCTACTTTAGAGTTGCCTACTTTAGAGTGGTCACAGTTCTGCCGCTCATATCACAGCCTCTGCCTGGGCAATGCGTTGTTCTGAGGCCAGCAGATCTCTCCCAAGGCAGGACCTTTCACTCTGGAAGGCTTAGTGGGGGCCAGACCCTGTGAGCTTTGCTTAGCTGCCTCTCCTCTACAGCCTAGTCCCTGTGGCTACTCCTGCGGCTTCTTGCTGAGTTTGCTGCTCCCTCCGTGGGAATGAGTCTTCCTTGGAGTGCCCAGCACTGGTGCTGAGGGGGGCCCTAACCTCAGCACGGAGCTACTTTTGTCCCTTGTGTACTTCAACATGCCTACTCTTCCTCCAGAAATCTATCTTGTATTCCCAGAACTGGCAGGAGCCATGAACAGCCAGGATTTCTAGAGAATATCTTCAGATTTAGTTTCTTTCCTTCTCTGGCAATTATTAATGATGGTAGCTGTTGTGAGAAAATGGACTCGCCTATTTCTCTTTGCAGTGACTTCAGATTTTGGCCAGACATGGACACAACACTCTCAACTTTGTTCCAGGGATCATCCAAAATGTTAAAATACATGCTATTATGTGCGCTGTGCTTTCTCAGTGCTTTGACATACTTAAACATGAGATTAACCCAGGCTTCAATGCATCATAACTTGACATATATCACAAATGAATAATTATGTGCCAGTTGCTATAGCATCTCTTACCAATTCCCCCAACACATTCCCTTTTTGGAAGGGATTCTAGGCAGATGCGTTATTCCTGTTTCCTCATGGTGTTTCTTATTTAATTCTGTCCATACCCCAGATCTGTCCAGTATCTTAACTGATTACTTGTATCATTGTAAATCTCTTTATTAACTACAAAATTATATCACCTCTAGAAACTATCTTATTTTTAAACAACATATAAACAATATTAATCTTTGATCACATTCCTACAAGATCTTGCCAATTATTTTTTTGTCTTTAGATAAAAAAAACAAAACAGAGGGCCGCCTGGCTGACTCAATCAGAAGAGCGTGCAACTCTTGATCTTGGGGTTGTGAGTTTGAACCCCACATTGGGCATAGGGATGACTTCAAAATAAAACCTTAAAAAACAAAAAAACAAAGAATGCCTGTTCTTAAAATTGGTTTTATACTCTGATTCCTGACATTTAAATATCTTTAAAAATGTTACAATGGCTTTTAAAAATTCCTTCAAATAATCTTTTTGCAGGTATAATGTATCCCATGTTTCATTAAGGTAATATAAGATTCTGGATGCCAGAACCTTGATTATAACAGTCAGGTAAAGTCTACCACATTCAGATACTAACCATTTGAAGGAACGTGTTAATTCCTATTTACCTGGAGACTTTATAATGGCAGATTAAACCTAGGACATACTGCAAGAAAAAGTATGTATACAGTTTATTATGCAAATTTAAATACAACTACTCATAGAGACTATACACTGGTTACCATCTTCCACTTACTCCTCCTGAAGTAACTGGTATTAATTTTAATTAGGAAATCATTCTATTCCAGTGTGGAATACTGCTCGTTGTCCCTAAGTTTCTGTGCTGAGATGGTCACTTCTTACTTCAGGGATCATGTTACCATATTTTAGACACTATGGTGCAATTACATAAAAAACAATTATTGGATACTGAATCTTTATCAACTGATTTCTATGGAAGGCTAATATTCTTTGTAATAATACTCTCTGGCTGGACGTGTCAATGGGATGCTTTGGTTCAGGGTCTAATTGGAGCACCCTGCCTGACAGTCCCATTAGAATCAATAGTCTTGGCTTGGAGAACCAAAGATATTTTAAATTCATTTTAGCTGGATGAGTCAATTTCTGCTGAAAAACAAACAAATCTGAAATACGGGTACTAGGGTCTTGTACATCATCATTAAACATACTCCTTAGCAGCTGCAGTCAAGGAATTATTCTTTTTTTTAATTAAAAAAAAATTTAATATTTTATTTATTTGAGAGAGAAAGAGAGAGAGAGATTGAGAGAACAAGTGGGAGGAAGGGCAGAGGGAGAAGCAGACTCCTTGCAGGGCAGGGAGCCCAATGCGGGACTTGATCCCAGGACCCTGGGAACATGACCTGAGTCGAAGGCAGATACTTAACCAACGAGCCACCCAGGCACAAAAGGAATTACTTTCTAATCAATTTATGTTTACTATTTTCTTGGTTACACTGAGACTTAATAAATCTTTCCCTAAAGAGCAATTATCCATCGATTTGGTCTTCATTCATTTATCATTTTGCTAGTTATGCACCTACTAAATGCATAGATAGCATTGGATTCTCCTATACAGAATTGTGCATGACTCCCTAACGTTTTCTTTCTCCCCAAGGATACCATCATACCAGACTACATTTGTTTCCTTTCTTCCCCTACCTCTCTCTTCCCTTCCCTTCTCTTTCCTTTTCTCAGACATTAATTCTACAATTTTCAGATTCTCCCAAATGATCTCTTTACCTCCTTTTCCAAGTCTGACAATAGCACAACACATTTCTGGCTGTCACCCAGAGAAAAATAGTCCTGAAACATTTCTTGGTTCCACCTGCTCTAGAGCCATAAGTACTGACTTTTCAAAATCAATTCCTCTTGATCAGAATTTAAACAGAGTGGAGGTTACAAAGTAGAAAAAAAATTGGTTATGGTAATTTTTGAGCCAGAACCAATGGCATCAGTTGTATTAGCAGAAATATATTTTGTTCTTGTGTTATGAACACCTATTATTTGTCTCTCAAGTTCTTCCAGTCTTTCTGGAAACTATGTCCCCCCTCAACTCTTTTATTTGAAATGGGCCCCTCTAGTAACCCTAATCCACATGAATAAAATTTGTTGGTCTATTGGACCAAAATGGATCAAAGACCTAAACTTAAGAGCTAAACCTATAAAACTCTTAGAAGAAAACATTGCAGAAAATCTTTATGGCATAGGATTTGGCAATGACTTCATGGATATAACACCAAAAGCACAGGCAGCAAAAGAAAAAAAATTGGTAAGAATTTTTGTGCGTCAAAGGATACTATCAAGAGAACAAAAAGACAACCTACTAAATGGGAGAAAATGTTTGCAAATCTTATGTCTGATAAGGGACAAATACCCATAACATATATATATTTAAAACTCCTACAATTCAATAATAAAAAGATACATAACAAAAAATTGGCACAGGATTTGAATAGATATTTCTCCAAAGAAGATACTCAAAATGGCCATTAAGCACATTAAAAGATATCATTAGTCTTTAGGGAAATGAAAACCAAAACCACAATGAGATGTTACTTCACATCTAATAGGATGGCTATAATTTTTTTAAAAATGGAAAATAACTTGCTGGCAAGGATGTGGAGAAATTTGGGCCCTCTTGCATTAATTAGTGGGAGTGCAAAGTGATACAGCAGCTGTGAAAAACTGGTGGTTTTTCAAAAGGTTTAACTTAGAATTACCATATAACTCAGCAATTGCACTCCTACGTATATATCTAAAGAACTGAAAGCAGGGACTCAGATATTTGTACCTCACTGTTTATTTCAACACAAATGTCTATCCACAGACAAATGGCTAAACAAAATGTAGTACATACACACAATGGAATATTCAACTTTAAAAAAGAATGAAATTCAAATATATGCTACTAATGATGAACTTTGAAGACATGCTGAATGAAATAAGCCAGACACAGGACAAATACTGTATGATTCCACTTACATGAGTAACCTGGAATAGGCAAATTCATAGGGCAAGTAGCATAGAAGTTACCAGGCGCTAGGGGAAGATTAAGGGCTTTATTTAATGAGAATAGGCCACAGTATACTGGGAAAGCAATACATTCAAACCTAATTAGCAACTTTTGGAGGAAAAAAGGTGAAGCGGGAAGGGAGAGGTCGGAGACCCCGCCGATCCATTGCTTGGAGCTCGCTTAGCCAGGCTGGGGGGGTGGGGAGTGGTGTCCTCGGAGGGGCCGGTGAATAGGCGCTCCGCTCCGAGAACTAGGAGTCCCGCTGCCGGGTGAGGAGGGGGGCCGGGCCGGACGTCTAGTGGGGGGAAGTTGGGACCGGAGACCGGGGATCCCGCGGGGAGGCGGGGACAGCCGACCTTCCGGGCGGTGGTCGAGCTTCGGCGCTGAGCTGCGGTCGGGAGGGCGGACGGGCGCGGTGAGTTGAGGACAGCTCGCCCCGGCCCGTGCCGCGCGGGTCCTCAGAGCGTTTCTGTCAGAAGCGGGGCGAGGCCTGAGGCGCTCGGGGCGGGGCGGCCGCTCGCGCGGGTGGGGCTGGCGGGAGGACGGCGGCCCGCGGAGCTGACGGAGCTGGCTGACTCGGGTTTTGTTTTTGGCCGTTCCCGGACCCCTTGTGTTTATTTCTAGGTGTGTCGGGCTCTCTGAGCGATTGCAGGTGGGGCGTGCGTGTACCGTAACCACGTTGTTTTCCAGCGGTGGGAACGAGATGTCAGGGGAGGAGCGACCGGCCCAGCGCTCGGGGCGCGGGCCACATGCGGGTCCTGAAGGCTTCTCCCTTGCTCCTGGGAGTGTGGGGTGGGTTTTGCTTGGAATTCGGGTATTCCCCAGGAAGCCGGAGGGTATTTTTGCCTCAGGCCCTGATTCGGTTCCCGGCTTGCCCCGGGGTACCCTAGGGAAGGCGATGGAGATAGGCCCCCCCCCCCCCCCCCCCGGGGCCCCCCCCCCCCCCCCCCCGCGTCCGAAGCTCGGAGACTAGGGGTAATTTGCTTATTTATTCTCTTACCGTGTCAAATTCCCTGCGGTCTTTGTGATGGTTTTTCGAGTGAATGTTGGTCTCGGCTTCCACTCACTACCGATTTCTGGCAAATCAATACTTTATATCTGGGTTTCGGCACTTTTGAAATTTGGAGTTTATTTCTGAGAGTACAAGTCGTAAGGAAGGACTAATAGATCAGAAAAATTTATATAATAAACATCATAGAAGATAAGAAAATGCTAAATTGTCACTAAGATAATTAGATAAAGCGCAGGCCATCTCAACAGACAAGAAATTATGTAGTCACACAGTTTTCTACTTAAATTCTGAGGTAGCAAAGCCATATAAAAGTGGTCCAGGGGCGCCTGGGTGGCTCAGTTGGTTAAGCGACTGCCTTCGGCTCAGGTCATGATCCTGGAGTCCCGGGATCGAGTCCCGCATCGGGCTCCCTGCTCGGCAGGGAGTCTGCTTCTCCCTCTGACCCTCCCCACTCTCATGTGCTCTCTCTCATTCTCTCTCTCTCAAATAAATAAATAAAATCTTAAAAAAAAAAAGTGGTCCAATGAGTTTTAATTTTGAAAACTGTCTTTGTTGCTTAAAATTATAGTTTTCCTAAGATGAGGAAGGGAACATTTTGTTTGTTACTTTTTAAAAAGTGATTTATTTATTTTGAGAGAGAGCCCCTGCCAGTGAAGGAAGGGGGGATAATGGAGGGGCAGAGAGAGAATCTCAAGCCGACTCCTCGCTGAGTGCGGAACACCCACCACCTTCCATCTCAGGACCCTGAGATCAGGAGTCCAAATCAAGAGTCAGCGGCTTAGCCTACTACTGAGCCACCCAGGTGCCCCTATTTGTTACTTTTTGGATAGTATAGCAACATGATTAGCATTTTCATTTATACTTTATCAGGTAATTATTTTCAAGTTCTGAAATTGTTTACTTAGATAAAGATGTTAAAGACTCCTTTAGCATATTTCTGAATGGCTCCCTTCTGTCTCTCACCCTGTTATGTTAGGTTTCTATTATTTAGTATAGTCAATTGTTTTAGACATTTATAGAACCATGCTAATATGTTTCAATTTCACCATTTCTTTTTGTTGGTGACTAAGTGATTGATAAATTAAAAAAAAAAAAGAGGGCAATTAAGTTAAACAGATGGAAGGGAGAAAAACTCAATAACTAAAACAATGAAAATTCCTACAGCGTCTGGATAACTAAGAACAGTCCTAAGATATACATAGATCCAGCCCTCTTACCAGTAGTATTTTGTCAAGGGGTGCATGTAGAAACATTCCTCCCTCCCCCACATACTTCCACGTGTATCTCATCCCCACATCAGGGAGGACTCAAAATTGAAGGGACATAATCTGACTTGATAGTATGGATTTCTCCACAAGATGGCACTCATATAGTTTCTTTCATTTTAGTTTCTATCCTAAGGAAAGATTTGCAATGTATTAACTATCACAGAATAAATAGAAATGTGACTTATGTTTTATGATTTGTGCATCTATTTCTTGTTTTGTCATATAGAATTTTTTATCATGTTTCAGAATTTAGAAAAAAAATTGGGATGTAGTGTTGTTATGCAAGGGAAAGAATGGCAATGTGAATGGAACAATGTATGTGTCTGTAGAAATGGTTCTTCAGTCTCCTGTCAAACTTGAGGCTTTGTTCAGCCCTAGAATTTTATTATATTCTCATATGGCCAATGCTGAATGTTTTTATCCTTTATATTTAGATACCATCTATGAATGTAAAAACTGTCTTTTTAAAAAGGAATGTAAGCATTTCTATATACATGTTATGTAATATGAATGTAAACACACATATATATGTTAAACTTGCAAAATTTTTTTATTTTGGAAAAGTTCAAACATATATACAAAATTGACAGGACATTATAATGAACTCCATGTACCTATTATATAGCTTTAGCAATTATCAACTCATTGCCAGTCTTGTTTCATCAGTATCCCTTTACCTGTCTCCATTTATTTTGAAGCAAACCTCTGTATATGTATCTGACATATTGTTAGAGACACACACATTCGTGATAAAATGCATTATCCTAAATCAAAAATAATGGTATGAACAAAGTATTAAGAGCCCAAAAGGAGTGATTAATTCTGCCTTGGAGAACAGGACAAACTCAGAGAAGCCTTTGAAGAAGAAATGACATTTGACCTATACATGAAGGATGTGTAGGGATCTGTCAGGTAGAGAATAAATGGAAGAAAACACATTCTAAGCAATGGTGCAGTATGAAGAGAGGGGTACAGATGTGAATATGCATGATTTAGTGGAGAAAAGAGAATAATGTATTTGAATATTGAGGCACTTTGGAGGAAGCTGCAGAAGATGCAGCTGGAAAGATAGTCTGTGGTTATTCTGGGAAATTAATGATTATAGTTTATGTATCCAGAAATATTTTTCTACAGCTTTATGAATAAAATATGAACTACTTTTTCTGTATTTTGGTAGATTTATGACACAATCCAGTCTTTAACAATGCTGAAATCAAATGACTCCTTGTTTTCTTTGGATACTTTGTTTTTTGAAAAACAAGATGAAGCTGAAAAGTAAGTCTGCCTTAAAGAATGATAACAGAGTATATTGTTTTAGAGATTTTTTATTTTTAAGGAGTTTTAATTTTCTCTCTAGAAATATACAAATAAAAAATGAGGGATCAACAAAATGATGTTTCAGGTATATAGCTGGTAAACATGGAATTCAGATACGAGGGAGTAACTGAAGTTTAACATGTTAAATGTTATAACTTAAAAAATAGAGTAGACTCTTGCTTATTTGGCTTTCATTTATTTACGTTTCTGGTTTGTTCAAATTATTTTTGGCCAAGGTAAATACTTGAAGTAATGGTCAAACAGTAGCCATGGACAAGGAGTGATGGCACCTTTTGGAAACAGAATGGGCAGTGTGCCAAACACCGAGTGTGATGGGCAGATTCATTGTAGGCAGGAAGTAGGGGTGGAAATAAAGATGCGGCACCAGAGGAAGTAAGAACAGAGAATAATCCATTAAATACAGGTTTTTGGATTTTCACATGTAAATTGTTCTCAATTCTAAGTTTTCTATGTATTCTATTGTATTATCTTTTTTTTTTAAGATTTTATTTTTAAGTAATCTCTACACCCAATGTGGGGCTCCAACTCACAAGCCCAGCTGGCAACCCTGTATTATCCTTTTTTTAAAAAAGGAAGCATTGAGTAAAATATTTATTGCTTCATTAATTTTTTCATTCATTCAAATATTAATTCAGATATTGATTGAATGCATAAAGGGATATAAGAAGGATGAAACAGACTTTTACTTCAAAAGAACTTAAAATCTATTTGAGGAGATTAAGCACACATATGGAAAGGTCATTAATAAATAACATAATTATGTAATTAATCATCCAGACTTGGATACTTTGAGAGTGAAAGAGTGCATCCAATTTGCACAACATGTGTTAATCAGGACTGGCCTGGGCAAATTGCAACATATGGTTGCCTTTCTAACAATACGGAGTTGAAAAAAGGTGTGAAGGGAATGATAAGCATACATTCATGCAATCAAATTTCAGATTTGGAGGGAGACCTGGTACAGACTGATCAGGTTAGGCTTTATGGTAGTGGGGAGAGAGACTTCAGGAGACTTTGAAGGATATGATAATTTTAATAAGCAAAGAGAAGAGGCCATTTGAAGGCAGAGTTTAACAGCAAGAAAAAAGAATGGAGGTGGGACAATTCGCAGTACTTGTAGGAGATAGTATATAGAGACGTTTCCTGGAATAGAAGATTCATAAAGGAGAAACAGTGGGACATAAAATTAGAAAAGTAAACTGAGGATAGATTGTGGTGGATGTTGAGTGCCAGAATAAGGATCTTGGACGTGACTATGTGTTAAAAGCCATAGAACTGAATCAACAAACATTTATTGACTAATATGTCTAATTATGTAAAGCACTGTGCTAAGTATTATAGATATGAATGGAACTGGAAACAAACCCTTATGTGTTTATGATCTGGGGATGGTAGCAGACTGATCTATCATCAGTCTATTATCTATATGTAATATATAATATATACATATTATCTACATACAGACACACAGTATAAGAGAACTGTGATAAATATTATAGGTTCAAATAGTACTTAAGAAGAGGGAAGGATTTAAGCTTGATTTTGAATGAACATAAGCTCTAGTGGCTAGAACAGTTCCTGGAAAATAGTTCTCAGTAAATAATTGTTGAATAGATTAATGAAGGAATGAAACAGTGGAACTTCTATAGGTAGATATAGGATAGGGTCATGTACAGTGGCAATCAGAGTAAAGGAAATATTTTTGAACAAAGATGAGGAGGGACAGAATGTATTATATATTTGGTATGCAAGTAGTTCACTTTGGCCTGGACTGTAAGGTAAGTAGTGTAGGAGAGTTAAAACTGTAAGGTAACCTAAGGCCATTTGGACGTTTGACATTGTTTGGAAGCCACTGAAGTATTTTGAATGGAATATAATTATGATGAAAACAATTCTAAATTAATGTGATAGGAGTGTGTAAAATATATTAGAGAAAGCCAGAGGCAGTGAGGCCAGTTAAGATGCTATTGTTCTTAACCAGACATAAATTGATTAGAGCTTTGATTGGAATAGTGACAGTGGAAATACAAGGAAATGAATTCAAGAATCATTATAAAGAAGATGCAGTAAGACCTGGTATATGTCTGGATATAGTAGGTAAAAGATTATGCTATAATTTGAATTCTAGATGGCTGAGAGAATGATGACACCTCTGGAAAATAGGAAAATCGTAAGGGAGATTTGATTTTATGGGGATGCTGAATAATAGAATTAGATGTGTGCTTTTTGTATCTTTTTTAGATTTCCTGAAATAGTCTCTGTGTAGAAGAGTTAATACGTCAGGCCTAAACTGCTGTTCTCGAAAAGGCCTGGCTTGTAAGAATGGCCCCTGGCTGGAGTGAGAACTTTAGGAAAGTTCCCACCATTAACTGATAGGAATGGCCCACTGCCTTAACTGTTTATACAGATAATATGGTTTATGCTGAATATCTGCTTTTCTTTTGGGAATCTAGAATTTAGTTATGTGCTAGACAGGGGATGCCTACATGATTAGTCCCCAGTAACAACCCTGGGCATTGAGTCTCTAATGAGCTCCCTCATTGACAACACTTCACACATGTTGTTACAGCTTGTTGCTGAGGGAATTAAAGATGTCCTGTGTTACTGTACTGGGAGAGGAAGTTTTGGAAGCTTGTGCCTGGTTTCCCCTGGACATTGCCTCATAGTCACAAATAGGACTATATGTTGAGTCCTTTGAATCAGCCCAGGGAATCATCAGCTCTGGGGGTGATCTTGGGGACCCTTTGACAGTCCCAAATTTCAAATGCTTTGGCCTATTATCAGACAGTCTGTCAGACATTGTCAAATAATGTGTTGTAGATTTTTGATTTGAAAAACATAGCTGTAGTAGCTATGAGTTATGTGCTACGAAAGGCAGTAAAGTAAAAGACTGGGTCTCTCACTTTCCAGAGTTTAAAATCTTAGATGAAGAGATTAAAAAACAAATCATAAAATCCTTGCCACTTGGCATAGACAGTATATGTGGGGCTCTTCTTAAGTTTACTTCCTGTCACCTAATACTTATCTTTTTGTTCTAATGAAGGGCAAATCAATTTTCATTGAAAAGGAAACATTATAACATTATATGTTAATAGGATCATAGCTGAAAGATAAGGAGAGGTAGTTCACAATGCCAACAGGGTGGCAAAATTCTCAACAACTACTGTAAGTTTACAAAGTGTCAGTTTCAACTGGTTTCTTGGATTTTCTGTGGTTTGTAGGTGGTTCTGGATCAAGAGTATTTGGGTTAGGACATTAATTTGTAATAATGTTTTAGGAATACTCTAGAGAATACCAGTAGTGGTGTCATTTACACACTGATGACCCATGATTAGTTGTGAGATGTGTCATAAGTAATTTGTTACTTGTGATAGTAAAGATGCTAACGTTTCAGAATGATTTACTATCTTTTTTTATATTGGAGCAGATTTAAGATTCTTGTCACAAGTGTTTGAATTGGAGAAAAAGAGACGGAGTTATAGCCATTATTTAGGTAGCATATCTCACATAGCAGTGTCATTAATCCTATGACACACAAGGGAAAAAAGATTGAGAACACTGCTGTGTAGGGAGATACATCAAAGTCACCATAGAAAATTAATTTATAGGATGTTTATCTAAGAGTCTATAATTGAGTAATGTTTAATTAATATTTTCTGTTGTAACTTTATTAACATATATATTCACCCTTTTATATTTTATATAGCTATCCAGACAATGAAAAATCATTGGATTGGTTTCTCCCACCTGCTCCGTTGATTTCAGAAATTCCAGATACTCAGGCATTAGAGGAGGAAATAGGAAGTCATAAACTGTTAGGTAAGCTATCACATATTTGTTATGAAGTTAAACCCGTGCAGCTCATGTTAATGTAAAAAATCTAGTAACACATTAAAGTGTTAATTCCTTTATTTTAATGGAATAAAATGATAGAGATTTATTTTACTCAAAATAGTGCTCACCAAATCTTAAAATCAAAAACATTTTTCCTCTCCATACATACATACACATACATAAGCATACTGTATGTATACAGTACACTATTACAAACACGTTCTATTGTTGTATGAATTTGTTTCCTCTTATTATTAAAATTGTCATTGCCATTTAGTTTTTGTCTTGCCTTTTACTAAAGATAGGATCCCCTGGCTTAGGAAACCACATTCCTAAAAAAAAACAAGGGGCAGAATATTATATATAGTTTGGTACCATTTTTATGAAGTTAAAGACAAGCACATTCAAACAATCTATGTGATCTTATGTGATATTGTTGATAAAATTTTGATTTTTAAATTTGGTGGTAATTCATGTATGTTATCTTATTAAACTTTGTAATTTGTATGTATTTTATTCATAAAAATATGCATTATTTATATTCTCGTATATACTAATAATATATAGAATACACAAGCTTATATACACAATATATATATATGTATATACATAGATGGTAAAACAAATTTAAGCCCTAACAAGAGCTCCAGATTCCTCCCAACCTCTCAAAGATGCTTATAAAGTCTCTGTAAAGAAACCTTTAAAATTTTGTCACCCTGATGAAAGCATTTTTTTATCTTGATTTTAGAAGCAATATTATAAAGTTAAAAGCTTTGTATCATATATTTTAATACTGAATCAAATTGAGTAACATTTTGTATGATTGGTCATTGTATTTCTGTGTGTAAATTGGTTATATAAATTTTCAAATCCTCCTAATTGTATAATTATATCATTTGTAGTAGATAAAATACTTAAAAGGTATGATTATGGTTATTTCTGTGGGTCAGAAATTAAACCTATTTTATGATGTAGGTTTTATATAAATTTCAATAATTCTTAATTAATTTGAGTGCCCTTCACTGATATAATGTACAATAGCAGTACCAATCACCTATAGTTCAAAATCGTATATGGTGTTACAGATCATTTTGTTATTGTATGAATAACTTTCATGTTTACCTAGGTAAACTGTTTTGAAAATTTTTATTAAATTTTTCATGGTCATTTTGAAAATTTATTTTCATGGAGAATATATATTAATTAATATATTCCATTTTTGTAGGTCAGGAAGAGAGGCCAAAAATGTTACCATCAAATTTAAAGATAACTAATGAAAACACAAATTATATTTCACGAACACAAAAATTCCAATTTGCCTTTTCCTCAAATAAATATGAAGCAGGTGATCTGAATTTAGGAGGAGCAGGTAACAATGACTTATCACATGTTCCTGGCAAGCTGACATATGGTTCTTCTCAGAAATACAAAAATCACATTGGCAGTGAGATAGCACCTGAGAACAGTATTCCAGATAATACAAAATTAGTTAATTTTGCAGAAGATAAAGGAGAGAGCATATCAGCCTTCCGAAAAAGGTAATTAATTAAATGAAATACAGAATATTCAGTGATAAAGTTGAATATTTATGGTATGTCTAACTGTATGAAGTATGATAGAATCTAATGAGAAAAACATCAACAACAAATAAGGTTTACTATATACCAGATGCTCTGTTAACTCTGGGATTCTAGTCATAGGTTCTTGCCTTCAGAGAGCTACAACTTAATGGGGGAAAGACAACTAAAAATAATTGATTAAATACTTTATAGTACAACAATTATTTTGATGAAGTATATAGTTAGAGCAAAGGGTCTCAAACTTTTCAAACTTTTTATTGTCAGAACCCTTTACACTTAAAAATTATTGAGGATTCCCAACAGTTTTTGTATATGTGGGTTATGTCTATCAATATTAGAAATCAAAACTGAGGGGCACCTGCGTGGCTCAGTGGATTAAGCGTCTTCCTTCAGCTCAGGTCATGATCCCAGGGTCTTGGGATCGAGCCCCACGTCAGGCTCTCTGCTCGACAGAGAGCCTGCTTCTCCCTCTCCCTCTGCTTCTCCCTTTGCTTGTGCTCTTTATCTCTCTCTGTCAAATAAATAAATAAAATCTTAAAAAAAATAAAAACTGAAAAAATTTAGAAAGCAAACAATGCTTTAGTAATATTATGAAAATTGTTTTGATCCTACGAACTCTCTGAAAGAGTCTCAACCATCCTTTGAGAATTGCTATTACAACATATCACATGGGGACCTAATCTGTTCTGGAGCATCAGGGAGGGCTTTCCTGAAGAAATGGTATTTAAACTTAGCCTTGGGGCGCCTGGGGTCTGCCTTCAGTTCAGGTCATGATCCCAGCATCCCAGGATCGAGTCCTGCATCAGGCTCCCTGCTCAGTGGGGAGTTTGCTTCTCTCTGACCCTCCACCCTCTTGTGCTTTTTCTCTCTCATGCTCTTTCTCTCACAAATAAATAAATAAAATCTTTAAAAAAAAAAAAAAACACAAAAAAAACTTAACCTTAAGGAGGAATAGAATTAAACTAAGGACAAATAAAGGAGTGTTCCAGGCGGAAGGAATAGTAAGTGCAAAAGACCTAAAGGAGCACAGAGCTTGGCCTATTCCTAGAAAATTTCCTTTTGTGTAAAATCAGAGAGAATGTGGAGAGGTAAGGTTTGGAGAGGTCAAGTCATTCAGAATCATGTAGGCCATGATGAACTTTGTGCTTTTTCTTAAGGCACTGTTCTTAAATTGTGGCCTGTGGACCCACTGTATCAGAATCACCTGGAGTACTTGTTAGAAATTTGGATTCCTGGGTCCTACCTTAGGCCTGTTGAATCATAGTCTAGATAAAGAAGGGGAGGGGACCCAGGAATTGTCATTTTTAACAATTTTTCTAGATGATTGTTATGCACACTAAAGTTTGAGAGCTAGTGTTCTAAGGTTCTGCGTTTTAAGTAGAGGAGTAAAATTACATATTTTTTAATTCAAAGTCTATTTTGGCATCAGTAAGATGAGTTAGAAGGAGCTAAATACATTGTGAAAGGTCACTTAGAAGGTTTTTTTATTAATCTAGGTGAGAGAGAATGGGAGACTGATGTAGCAGACTGTGGTAGCAGAAATGAGAGAGTTCAGAGTGATTTATGAGATAGAATCCCATAGGACCTAAATGATTATTAGATATGACACGTGATCCCTAGTTTTCTGACTTGAGCCAGAATGACATCCAAAGACATGTTGAGTTTGAGTACCTATAAATTGTCCAAATAGAGAACTGGATGTATGGGTTTAAAGATTCAGAAGAGATCTAATTGATAGATTTTGTTTTCTCTGTGACATAAGAGGTGAGGTCATTTGTGGAGTTTGAGGGAAAAGGTGGGGGTATTGAGCAAGTATGAGAAGAGTGGAAGAGATTATAGAAAATGGAAAGCAGTCCAGTTAGAATAATGGTAGGACTGTTGGGCACTCTAAAGGGCCCAGTTGAGGTTGATGTCCATTAATTTTTTTATAACAGTTCTATTAAGATACTACTCGGGGTGTCTGGGTGGCTCAGTCAGTTAAGGGTCCAACTCTTGGTTTTGGCTCAGGTCATGATTTCAGGGTCATGAGATTGAGCCCTGCATGGGGCTTCTTGCTCAGCATGGAGTTTGCTTGAAATTCTCTCCCTCTTCCTCCCCCTCCGCCCCTCCCCCTGCTTACACTCATTCTCTCAAACAATAAAAAAAGAGATATAACACATATAAAATTCACTCTTCTAAAAAAATAAAAAAACAAAAATAAAATTCACTCTTCTGAAGTGTAAAATTCATTGGTTTTTAGAATATTCAGAGTTGTGTAATCATCACTACTATCTAATTTTAAAACATTTTCATCTCTCCAAAAGAAACTCTATAATATTCATTATTGATCACTCCCCTCTTCCAACTCCTCATTCTCCTCCCCTCTCCCCAGCCCCTGGCAACCGCTAATCTTTCTGTTTCTATGGATTTACCTATTCTAGACTTTCATATAAGTGGAATCATATAATGTCTGGCCTTTTATGTCTGTCTTCTTTCACTTAGCATAATGTTTTCAAGGTTTATCCATATTATGTCGTGTATCAATACTTCATTCTTTTTATGGTCAAATAATATTCCATTGAGTGGACAATACAACATTTTGTTTATCCATCTATTAATTGTTGGGCATTTGAATTGTTTCCACTTTTTGGCTATTATTTTTTTTTTTTAAAGATTTATTTATTTATTTATTTGAGAGAGAGAGAATGAGAGAGAGAGAACACATGAGAGGGGATAGGGTCAAAGGGAGAAGCAGTCTCCCCGCCGAGCAGGGAGCCCGATGCGGGACTCGATCCCGGGACTCCAGGATCATGACCTGAGCCGAAGGCAGTCGCTTAACCGACTGAGCCACCCAGGCGCCCCTCACTTTTTGGCTATTATTAATAATGTTGCTGTGAACATTCATGTACAAGTTTTTGTGTGAATATATTTTTTAAATTCTTTTGGAGTTATACCTAGAATTGGAATTGCTGGGTCATATGGTAACCATATACTTAACTTTTTTGAGAAACTGCCAAATTATTTTCCAAAATAACTGCACCACCTTATAATCCTACAAGCAAAATGTGAGGGTTCCAATTTCTCTACATCCTTGTCAGCAGTTGTTATTGTTCATCTTTTTTATTGTAGCCATCCCAGTGGGTCTGAAGTGGATATGATTAGCATTTCCCTAATGACTTATCTATTGGGCATCTTTTCATGTAATTATTGGCTAGTTGTGTATTACCTTCGGAGTAATATCTGTTCAAATCCTTTGCCTGATTTTAATTGGGTCTTCTGTCTTTTTATTGTTGAGTTGTAAGAGTTCTTTATATGTTCTGATTAAAGTCTCTTATCAGCGTATGATCTGCTAATATTTCTCCCATTCTCTGTGTTGTTTTTCACTTTTTTGATAATGTCCTGAGCAGCACAAAAGTTTTAAATTTTGATGAGGTCCATTTTATCTAATTTTTCTTTTGTTGCTTGGGCTTTTGGTGTCATATCCAAGAAATTATTGCTTAATCCAAGGTTGTATAAAGATTTACTACTGCATTTTCTTGTAAGATTTATATTGTTTTAGCTCTTATATTTAGGTCTGTGATCTGTTTTTTTAAGGATTTTATATATTTATTTATTTTAGAGAGAGAGAGAGTGCACGAGTTGGGGGCGGGGCGGAGCAGAGGGAGAGGGACAAGCAGACTCCATGCTGAGTGCAGAGCCTGACAGGGGCTTGATCCCAGGATCCTGAAATCATGACCTGAGCCAAAATCAAGAGTCTGATGGTCAACCGACTGAGCCACATAGGCACCCCTGTTAACCTTTGAAGCTCTCTGAACCCCCTGTCATATAGGGGTTTTTCCTTCATGGTAGTTTCATTAGGTAGGCATGATTGATTAAATCATTGGCCATTGGTGATTGAACTCAATCTCCATTCCTCTTTCTACCTTGGATGTCACAAATGAGTCTGAAAGTTCAACCTTCTCTAATTAGGGTTTATTTTTTTCTGGCAGTTAACCCCCATCCTGGACTATATAGGGGTCCTACAAGAGTCACTTTATTAGCATAAATTCAGGTATGATTGAAAGAGGTTTGTCATGAATAACAAAAGATGCTTTTTATCACTACTATCACACAGGAAATTCCAAGGGTTTTAGGAGCTCTGTGCCAGGTACTGGGAACAAAGACCAAATGTCTATTTCCTATTATACTAACTAGGAATTTATCTACTAAATAAAGGTTTATTTCTGGACTCTCAATTCTATTCCATTGACCAATATATCTCCCCTTATGCTTTGCATAAGTACATATCCCACACTGTCTTGATTGCTGTAGCTTTGTTGTAAAGTTTTAAATTAGAATGTGTGAGTCCTCCAATTTTGTTCCTTTTTTCAAGATTTTTTTTTTTTTTGGCTTCTCTGGGTTCTTTGCATTTTCATATGAATGTTATGATAAACTGGTAAATTTCTGCAAAGAAGCCAGCTGTGATTTTGATGGGGATGGTGTCGAATCTGTAGATCAACTTGAGGAGTATTGCCATCTTAATACCATTAAGTCTTCTAGTCTATGAACATGGGATATCTTTCCATTTGTTTAGATTTTCTTTAATTTCTTTCAATGATGTTAGATTTTCAGTGGACAAGTCAAACTTATTTTGTTAAGTTTATTTCTAAGTATTTTATTCTTTTTGATGCTTTTATAAATGTAATTAAAAATTTTTTTCAGATTGTACATTGCAAGTGTATAGACATCAGCAATTGATTTTGGTATATGATCTTGTGTCTGCAATCTTGCTGATGATGACTCTCAATTTATTGTTCAGAGTGTTGTATCATCTACCTAACTGCTTTTTCCAGTAGTGTTCCCCTGCCTGGCTGCAACTATTTAAAAAAGTAGATAGATTCATATAGGGTTGAGGTTTTGCAAGATAAGGATGTTAAAAGGATAAAGAGGAATTGGAGTTTAGAATACTAGTAAAAGAGTGGTCAAAAAGATAGTCCATGGGATCTAAGTCCATTAAAGGTAGATAAGAAAAGAGAAGGGAAGATAGTTTGGGAGAAAATAAAGAGGTTCATTACAGTAAATTTGTTTTTTGACCTCATTGGTAACTTGTGTAAACAAGCTATAAGGATAAGAGGCTGTGGTCAGAGAATGATATATTGGAATGATTGATTTGAGAGGAGGAGGAGTTCTAGATAATGACAGTGTTTAAGATGAGAGAATAGGTGAATGAGATTGTTTGAAGGAGAAAGCCACTGTAGATGAATGCCTAAGAAATGGACGGGAGGAGGATTTTGAACAGCTCATCTATGTGAAGTTGAAGTAATGCAGAGGTGGCTGAATTTGGAATTGAGAGGAAAAGATTCTAAAGTGACCAGAAGTTGATATGTGATATATGCCATGAGGAGGGTTACAAGGTGCTTTAACTAGTCGGCACAGATACTTCTATAAGAGAACGGAAGAATAACGATGTAGATTTGAGTTGGAGAAGGCACAGACTCAATCCTCAAGTACATTGGATGTGGACAAATTAACAATTTCCACTTAAGTTTAAGAAGCAAGAGTTTTTTAGGGCAATGCAATATTTTTGTTAAGACCAGGAAGTAACTATAACAATCAGTGAAAGAAGTTGAGGACCTAGGGGAGTTTATGGAGTGGGAGTTCCAGAGGAACTAGGAAGAATCTGAGGTCCAGAGAATTTAGGTAACTAGCACATGGATAATATTATTATAGTTCACAAAACTTATTTCAAACTCTGAAGTCACACAACTAGAAAGTGGAGAAGCTTTGGATTTAAACCCAGGTTTGTCTGTTTCCAAAGGCCATGCTTTTAACCTATATGACAGCATATAGCAAGGAGTCATCCTGTGGCATAAGTTGTTTTTCTTGTCCTCAGTACCATTTCATAATCAGATTCTACTATATTATCCAAGGCTAATCATCTGCTTTTGAATTTTCTGAAAGATAGAACTGCTGGCATTGGAGAATGCAACCCTACAGTTTGTTCTAAAGTGTATTTCTCATTCTATAGTGTTTTTAAAGACTCCTGCTTTCTTATATAGAAACATGTCATTAAAAATTAATAGTAAAAATAATTAAGAAAGTGTTCTGTATTTGCACAATACTTGTTTGGATGTCATTTCTTATAGAATTCTTTAAGACTGATATCTTCTGTCATCCCTATTACTTATTTTGTAAGACACAAGTGTTGTATTAGGAACTTTATTTTTTTTTATTTTATTTGTTTTTTTGAGGGGGGGGGTGAGAGTGCGCACATCCATATGTGCACAAGCGGGGTTGGGGAGGGGCAGAGGGAGAGGGAGAGGGAAAGAGAGAATCTTAAGCAAACTCCATACCCTACATGGGGCTTGATCCAAGGACCCTGAGATCATGACCTGAACCTAAATCAAGAGTTGGACGCTTAAACGACTGAGCCACCCAGGCACCCCTGTATTAGGAACTTTAATGGTCACTTCATCCCTTAAGGCTATGGTGAACAAATTAGTCTGATGGGTTGTCTTTTGATCAGTTGAATATAATAAATTGCAATCCTAAAGAGGGCCTGTGTTTTCTAGAACTTTGCAAAGAAAATACTTCTTTGCAAAGTGTTCTTCTTGACATCTATACTTATTTAGTATTTCTTATACTAAAGTGATTATTGAATAATGTTTGGGAGGTTGATGCTATTACTGACAAGATGCCACAATACCTGTCTACATGGGCCTCTCCATATAGTTGCCTGTGTATTCTCATGATATAGTGGCTAGCTCTTCTCTAAGTGTGAATGATCCAAGAGGCCATGCAGAAGTGACAGTATCTTTTATGACCTTCCCTTGGAAGTCATACACTGTACTACCTCAATACTCTGCTAGTCATATAATTCTGTCCTGACTCAAAGTCCTAATTTGAAAAGGGTGTGAATAGCAGGAGACAGGTATCATTGGGGTTGTCTTGGAGGTTGGATTCTACAAATGGGTTTGAGTTTCTGAAAAGTGAAAAGACATAATTCAGTGGTAAATTCGTCAAATCATATTTTAAGGGAATGCTTAAATTTTATATTTGAATAAACCACAATCTATGGGCATTTTTAAAGGGACCAATTTTATGCTAGTTTTTCCCATTCTTCGCAGCTCTTACAAGTGCAAACATGTTTTGTTTTGTTTTGTTTTTGCAGATTATTTAAAATATCTGACAATATACATGAGGGTGTTAACTCTAATGACACTACAAACTTGGACTCTCCTATTGGCTCAGTGAAAATTGCCCCAACAGAAATGAACAAAGGGGAATCATGGAAATGTAGCAGTAGTAAGCAGAAACATCAATATTCAGACATTAACATGTTTACAGCAAGCAATACTTTTTCTGCTTCTGAAATCAGAGAAGACATATTCAAAGCACCAACTTTTTCAGTTGCATCCCAGCCTCATGAAGTTCAAGGTTAATTCCTTGCTTTTTCAGTTGGTATTATAACAAAACAAACTAGTCTGTATTTCTCAGCATAAGGAAGAGTTAAAAAAATAATAAATTTGAGTAGATTATCTGTGTGCAGTTTCTGCATTTCTTGATCATATTGCATTTTAAGATTTTATTTATTTATTTGACAGAGAGAGAGACAGCGAGAGAGGGAACACAAGTTGGGGGAGCGGGAGAGGTAGAAGCAGACTTCCTGCCGAGCAGGGAGCCCGATGCGGGGCTCTATCCCAGGACCCTGGGATCATGAACTGAGCCAAAGGCACACGCTTAACCGACTGAGCCACCCAGGCGCCCCAATCATATTGCATTTTTTAAACTATGATCTAGGGTGCCTGGCTGACTTAGTTGGTAGAACATGTGACTCTTGGTGTCAGGGTTGTGAGTTCAAGCCCTGTGTTGGGCGTGGAGCCTACTTAGAAAAATAAAAAATGAAATAAACCATGATCTAATATTTAAGTGTGCTCTTAATAGAAAGTTATGCTAGTTTTATTGAAGCAGTTTGTATGGAAGAGATTAAAAATACCTATATAAATATGTAGAATTTTTTTTTAGGGGTAACAGAAAATGATTTAGATTCCTTGAAGGCTGTCACAGAAATCCGTATCCTTTAAATTATTTTACTACAGCAACTTTATATTTGAATTCATAATTTGTAAGCATGTTATTTCATTGTGTCTATGTTTATTTTACTGACAAAGAAAAAGAAGGAAAAGTGAATCTTTTGGGTCATGTAAGAGACCCAGTGTGTGTGAGAATCAGTGCTGTTCAAAGTGTGGTCTGCAGACTGGTGCCAGTTTGTGAACTGCTTGTTACCAGTTTGTGACAAGATAAGTATAGAAATGAGATTTGTATTATTGGCTGAATTCTGAGCATATTTACTTAGATACAGATAATTTCTTACACTTTGGGTAAGGATAGCATATTGGGATAAACATGGATAGGGGAAATAAATGAGAATGGGACATTCTGTGGATTGGGGATATTTTTACAAATCTAGCATTTTTTGAATGAAATTTGCAGCTTATACCTATGATCTGATTTACATGTCTGGGCATTTCCAATATAAATATTTTGAGTACATATATGTGTTCTGGAGGTAACATCCTCTTTGCTTTTTTGATACTTCATGTATGTCTATAACAGTGTACTCACTGTTTTTTATTATAATCCAGCAACTGTGACTATTATGTGACCATTTCCCTAGGACCTATTAAAGATTTTAATTTATTTATTGAGAAAGATAGTGATAGAGAGAGAGCATGAGAGGAGGGGGAGAGTCAGAGGGAGAAGCAGACTCCCTGCCGAGCAAGGAGCCCGATGCGGGACTCGATCCCAGGACTCCAGGATCATGACCTGAGCCGAAGGCAGTTGCTTAAACAACTGAGCCACCCAGGCGCCCCGACATGACATATTTTCTAATTCTTTTATAATATTTTACTATATTTGAATCCTCAGGACAATAGAAGCTTGGTCAGATTGATTTTGCTATAGTAATCTTATAATTTTCAATTCTGCAGACATTTTCCTACCTGTTATAACATATAAATGCAGTGACATTGCTGAGAGTTTGTTGAACGAAAGGAAAAATTTGATATCAAGTGTTTATAGTGATGATAAATGATGTTAGTAGTTGAGTCTTCTCATGAGCTGGAAAACTAATTCTACATCTACTCTGAATCAAAGATTCATTTTTGTGAGTGTAAATTGATATGGAACCACCTAATGAGAGAAAAACCAGCATGATGGCCCACTTGTGGGCTTGTTACAAATAAATATTTTATAGGAAGAGACATATTTTGAAGGAAAAATGAAATTCTTTCAAAAGCTTGATGGATTGACAAACTCAAAATTACACTTTTGTTTTGGTACAAATATTCTGATACTCTGTATAACTGAAAATAAAATGAAGATTTGTATATTATCTGCTTGATTTAATAAATGCAAACCTGTATTAATTGAGTGCTTACTGTGTGCCAGGCACTGTTCTAGGTATTTGGGATATTTCAGTTAAGAAAACAGATAATGAATCCTTGCCCTTGAGGAGTTAACATTCTTGGGATAGGGGTGGGGAAGAAGACAGATCTGAACAATTGTAACAGTGTATAAATAAGTCATATAGTATGTTAGAAGGCAATGAGTAATATGCAAAATGAAAAAGTGGAGCAGAGTAAGGGAGATTAAATTGGGGATGCTAGAATTGAGGGTTTAAGATTAGAATTAAGTAGAGTAATTTGGGTAGGTCTTCTTGTGAAGGAGAGATGTAAACAATTGAAGGAAGTGAAAGAGCCAAGGCAATTAAGGAGGGAAGCAGTCTAGGCAGAGGGAAGGCCTTACAGCAGGAACATGGCCGCTGCTTTTGAAGAACAGAAAAGAATCCAGTATAGCTAGAAGAGATTAGTCAGAGGCAAGAATAGTAGGACCTGAGGTCAGAATCACAAAGATGGAGGGGAGAGGCAAGATCATGTAGGGCCATGTAGTCATATGCTTTGAGAGAAAGTGGGCAATTTGAGCAGAGAAGTAATATGTTCTCATTTAACCTTTTAACAAGATCACTTACTACAGTCCATCAGTTTTTGTATATGTTCATAAAAATATAATTGCTTAAATAATTATGTATTTGTATTCTCAGATATATTGTTTTATGTTTCCTAATAGATTATAACAGCCTCCATTGTAAGAACTCATTTTTTTCTTTATAGCTTCCCACAGCTTTCTAAATCCAGTAGTGTATTTTGCATATAGTATTTAATAGATGTAGTTGATAGATGTGACTCAGACTGAGAATACCATGTAAGTACAGGTATCTCCCAAACTGACAATAGACTCTCACCTTGGAGAGGGGGCAGTTTATTCTTCATATCTATTAATATTTTTGAGATTTCTTACAGAGGAAGGACAGTTTAAGTTCTTGTAGAGCCAATATGCTGATAATTGCAATTAAATCCACCACTTAGTACAACCAAATTATTGAAAACAAAGGGATTCAGGGTTAGGTGACCAGAAACACATATCAGCTAATGAAACACAACCAAAGTTAAAAAGTTAAAACAGTTAAAATTTAAAAAGTGAAATTGGGAACTTTAAAAGAGATATAAAAATCAAATGGACTAGTCAACATGAATAAGAAAACACTCTGCAAAAGATAAACTATACACTTAGTTTTGATATACTGGCACATACGCAACTTTCTGCATCTTTTCCGTCAGATTTAATTGTCAAATTTTAACCCTTATATAAACCTTGTTTCTGCATAGGGACTTTACAAGTTCTTTTCAGAATATGAACTGTTAATGGGGACTGTAATAATTTCTATTAATTTCTCCCCCTCCTGGCTTTATTGAGGTAAAATTGACAAAATTTTAATATACTGTATCGCATGTATGACATGATAATTTGACATACGTATGCACTGTAATAGGTTGCCACCATCAAGTTAGTTTCCACCCTCCATCACCTTCCATGTTTACCTTTTTTTCAATTATATAATTCAGTACTAGCAACTCTAGTCACCACGTCATACATTAGATCCTCAGACCTTACTAATTTTACAGCTGAAAGTTTATACCCTCTTACCAGCCTCTTTCTATTCCTCCCATATCCCCATCCCCTGTCAACCACCATTCTACTCTCTATTTCTATGAGTTTGACCTTTTGTGTTTTTTTAAGAGTCCACTTATAAGTTATACTGTGCATTATTTGTCTTTCTCTTTCTGGCTTAATTCATTTTGCATAATGGCCTTCAGGTTCATCCAATTTGTCAAAAAAGGGCAGAATTCCCTTCCTTTTTAAGGCTGAATAATATTTCAGTGTGTGTGTGTGTGTGTGTGTGTGTGATCTCACATTTTCTTTATCCATTTGTCTCTTGACAAACACTTAAGATTATTTCCATACCTTGATTATTGTGAATAATGCTGCAGTGAACATGGGAATACAGTTATCTGTGTGAGATACTGATTTTGTTTCCTTTGAAAATGTACCCTAGGGGCACCTGGGTGGCTCAGTCTGTTAAGTGTCTGACTCTTGATTTCAGCTCAGGTCTTGATCTCAGGGTTGTGAGTTCAAGCCCCACATTGAATATGTACCCAGAAGTGAAGTTGCTGGATCATAAGATAGTTCTATTTTTAATTTTTGAAGGAACCTCCATACTGTTTTCCATAATATCAAACTATACCCCTTTACATTCCTACCTACAGTGTACAAGGGTTCCCTTTTCTCCACATCCTCATAGCATTTATCTTTTGTCTTTTTGGTAAATGACATCCTAACAGGTGTGAGGTGATATCTCATTGTGGTTTTAATTTGCATTTCCTTCATGATTAGTGAAGTTGAGCACTTTTCATGTACTGTTGGCCATTTGTGTTTTCTTTGGAAAAATGTCTATTCAGGTCGTTTGTCCATTTTAAATTGGGTTATTTGGTTTTTGCTATTGAGTTGTATGAGTTCCTTGTATATTTTGGATATTAACCCCTTATCATATATATGGTTTATAAATATTTTCTCCTGTTCCATAGGTTGCTTTTTCATTTTGTTCATGGTTTCCCCTGCTGTGCAGAAGCTTTTTAGTTTGAAGTAGTACACTTTTTTACTTTTGCATTTGTTGCCTTGCCTTTGGTTTTAAATCTAAAAAAAAAAATAATTGCCAAGACTAGTGTAGCCGAGTTTACCCCCATGTTTTCTTCTAGGAGTTTTAGGATTTCAGGTCTTACATTCAAGTGTTTAATCCAGTTTGAGTTGATTTTGTATATAGTGCAAGGGATCCAGTTTCATTCTTTTGCATGTGGATATCCAGTTTTCCCAGTACCTTTTATTGAAGAGGTTATCTTTTCCCAGTTCTTGGCTCCTTTGTTGAAAATTTATTGACCATATACAAACGGATTTATTTCGAGGCTATCTATTCTGTCGCATTGATCTAGGTGTCTGGTTTTTATGCCAATACCATCCGGGTTTTTTATTACTGTTGCTTTGTAATACAGTTTGAAATCAGGAAGTATGATGCCCCTGGCTTTGTTCTTCTTTCTCAAGATTGCTTTGGCCATTGGGGTCTTGTATAATTCCATATGAATTTTAGGATTGTTTTTTATATTTCTCTGAAAAATGCAGTTGGAGTTTTGATAAGGATTGAATTGAATCTGTAGATTGCTTTGGCAATTTATAATTTAGCAATATCAGTTCTTGAATCCTTGAACATGGAATATCTTTCCATTTATTTGTGTCTTCAATTTCTTTCATCAGTGTCTTACAGTAATTGGTTAAATTTATTCACTAGTATTTTATTTTTGATGCTATTATAAATGGGATGGTTAACTTTATTCCTTAGTATTTTATTTTTGATGCTATTGTAAATAGGATTGTTTTCTTCATTTCTCTTTTTGATATTTTGTTAGTGTATGGAAATGCAGCTGATTTTTGTATATTGATTTTGTATCCTGCAACTTTACTGAATTTGTTTATTAGTTCTAACAGTTTTTTGGTGGAGTCTTTAGAGTTTTCTATATATAATATGATGTCATCTGTGAATAGAGACTACTTCTTCATTTTCAATTTGGATACCTTTTATATCTCTTTCTTGCCTAATTGCTCTGGTTATGATTTCCACTACTATTAAAAGTGGTGAAAGTGGGCATCCTCGTCTCTTTCCTAATCTTAGACAAAAGCTTTCAGCTTTTTGCCATTGAATATGATGTTAGCTGTGGGCTTGTCATAAATGGCCTTTATTATATTGGGGTACATTCCTTCTTTAGCCAGTTTCTGGAGAGTTTTTATCATGAAAAGATACTGTATTTGTCAAATGCTTTTTCTACATCTATTGAGATGATCATATTTTTAGTTTTAATTTTTTTTTTTTTTTAAGTAAGCTCTATGCCCAATGTGGGGCTTGAACTCACAACCCTAAGATCAGGAGTCACATGCTCTACTGACTGAGCCAGCTAGGCACCCCTGATCTTTAACTTTTTAATGTGGGAATATCATGTTGATTGATTTGTGGGTGTTAAACCATCTTTGTATTGCAGATGTAAATTCCATTTGATCATGGGGGTGTGACCCTTTTAATATACTGTTGAATTTGGTTTGTTAATATTTTATAGATGATTTTTGCATCTATGTTCATTAGGGATATTGGCCTGTAATTTTCTTTTCTTGTAGTATCCTTACCTGGCTTTGGTATCAGTGTAAAATAAGTCCCTTAAGCTATCTTCATTTTTTTGTTCATTCTTTTTTCATTTTGCTCCTCTGACTGGATTAATTCTATTGCCCTGTCTTTGAGTTCATTGATTCTTTCTTCTGTTTGATCTGTCTGATGTTGAATCCCTGTGATTTCTGTTTGGTTCTTTTTTATATCTTCTATGACTTTGTTGAAATTCTTATTTTGTTTATGCATTGCTTTCCTGACCTTGGTGAGCATTTCTATGCATTATTTTAAACTATTGGGTAAATCACTTATCTCTATTTTGTTAAGTTTGGTTTCTGGAGATTTATCTTGTTCTTTTGTTTGGAACTATTCCCACTTCTTTGTTTTCCTTAACCTCTGTGCTGGTTTCTACACATTGGATAAAATATCCACCTTTCCCAATCTTCACAGGCTGGTCTTAGGAGATGAGCCTCATCAATTAACCTAGCCCAAGCTCCTAGTTGCCTTTCGAACCTTTCTGATTGCCCAACTCACTGTCTTTGTTCTTAATGGCTTCTAGTAGTTGTGCTAAAATGTATCAGTGTCCCAAAGGGGAGAGTTGTAATTAGCACCTATGTGCAGGCTCTTTAGAAGCCAGAACCTGAGGTAGCAGCTGAGAAAATACGCAGTGAAATCCTTTCCAGGTAGAAACTGGAGATGAATATTTTTGCTGCTCCCTCAGCACTGAGTATACCTGCAGCGAAAGGGGGGTTTTCCTGTGCCCATTTAAGAGTTGCTTATTTGTTTGCTATCGTCCTGTGGGTCTCGTGAATTCAAGCCCTGTTGCATTACAGAGTTGGGTGTTTTGGGGACTTATCCTGTGGGTGGGAGCCTTAAAGGTTGGGACTCTAGATGTGTGGTCCAAACTCTTTGCTCCTCAGGGAGAAGCTGGGGTTTGGGAGTTCCTTCCCAATTGTATGGTGCTGTGTCAATGATGGGATTTAGGGTAAGAGTTGTCTCAGCCTTCCCTACCCATTTTATTGTGGGTATTTTCATTCACCCAATGTGTAGGAGTCACTTAACTAATTTCTGGATTTTTCTTAGAATTGCTCCATGTGTAACTATATATTTGGTGCATCTGTGGGAGGAGGGAAAGTTCAGGAGCCTCTTATGTTGCCACGTTGGTCCCTCCCTCTATATCTATTAATTCCTTTCTTACGATGTTAAAATAGCAAGTATTAAAGCCTCATCATTAAATATTATCAAAGTTAATATTGATTAATTGAATTTTTAAATTAAAAGTAACCAATAAATAAGTAAATTAATTAAAAGTAACCAATTCTTAAAATTCTGAAATATTTGACTCCTTAATGCTATTCTAAGCGGCGAAATTTAGAAGTATTTTCAAGGAATTCCCATATTTCAACTATATACAGTCCAAAGCCTTTGATGATGTAAGTATTTTATTATGATTTTTACTTATCTACCTCTTCTTATTTTATTGTGTGTTCTCTAAGGGCAAGGACTAGATCACATTCATCTTTATGTTTCCAATGCCACACTCAGTGACTGGTACATTATAGGAACTAAAAAAATGTTTGCTAAATAAATGCATGTGACTTTCATAGGTTGGTTTGTTTATATTTATTAGATTTATACAATTTCTCTGGAAGCTAAAGAAATTATTTTCTTCTAGGTCTAACATATTACTTTCACAAAAAACACAAAATGATGAATTATTAATAGTGGTGGGTTTTTTTTTTTTTTGAGGGTTGTGGATCTAGGGCAAGGTTAGAATTTTAATAATTTTAGAGGTAAAAATAATTTGAATTATTATTCCAGAGAGTCTTTCTTACATATTTTCTAACAAATTGAGAGTGTGAATGAAAAATTCTATATATTCCATGATTGATTAAATTGTATTTTTTAGCTTCTTTACACAGATAGGAATTTTGTGATTTGTGCTCCAACTGGTTCTGGGAAAACTGTAGTGTTTGAACTAGCTATAACAAGATTATTAATGGAAGTCCCATTGCCATGGTCAAACATTAAAATTGTTTACAGTAAGTATTTATATATTATAAGAGTAATTAATTATAATAATGAAAAACCATTGAGGCAAAAGTAAGAAATAAATTAAAGTTCAAGCCATAGGAATTAATATTTGGTTCTCCATACATTTTTAGTGAAGACCTATCACATTTGCTCTTGTCTGTTACATTAAATTCCAAACACATTTTCCCAGAGTTGTAAATAAAAAGTAATATTTAAATTGAAAATTTGACCTTTAGTTGTTTATTTTTTAAAGGACAACAAGAACAATAAATTCAAACATTTTGTAATTCTAAAAAAATTCCATAGGAACATCTACTCTCTTAGGTATATATATATTTAAAATTTTTCATTAAAGTAATTTATATACATGGTTAAAAAAATAAATTATCACAAAAAGGCTTATAATGAATAAGCAATAATCTCCTGCCTTACCTGTCTCTGCTCTTAGTTACAGTTCCCTGAATAATTACTTCTTTTTCTATTTTTAGTTCAGTCTGGTGATTATATCTCTAGATAATATGCTTATATTAACTCTTTCAATTTATAAATATTAGGCAGCACCTAGATGTGTAGTTTTATCTTAATTTTATTAACAATGTTTGTGAAAGTAATTTTAAAATTGCACTGACATTCAAAATATATATCTTATGTTGTTGTAGTGGCACCAATAAAAGCCCTGTGTAGTCAGCGTTTTGATGATTGGAAAGAAAAATTTGGACCAATAGGATTGAATTGTAAAGAACTCACTGGAGATACAGTAATGGATGACCTGTTTGAGATTCAGCATGCCCATATTATTATGACAACTCCAGTAGGTGTTATTTATACTCTATTATTTCCTTGGTTTATTAGAAAATGTTTCTCTTCACCAAGAATAAAAGTTAGAAGAAAATACAAAGTAGAAGAATATATTTGCAATGTAAAAAACAAACAAACATAAAAAGTACTATAAAGAATACTTACTAATCAGTAAGTAAAAGACAAATTACCAAATGGGAAAAATAGACAAAAGATATGATTAGGCAATTTGTTATTGAGGATAATTTGTAATCTTACTTTTTGCTTGTATTCTTTTATCTAAGTATTATGTATTGCAGAGGGAGGACCTTGGTAGGGCTTAAAAAAGGTAATTAGACTATAATTTTGTATGTTTTTGGTTAAACTCAAAAATAAATGGGGGTTTAGTTTTTTAAGCACTTGTAAGTCTATCAAAATCCTTTAAAATTTTTTTAATCTTTAAATCTTTTTCAGGATACTTTTAAGATGTGAATTAAAATATTGCCTGTCGTTTGTATCATGTTAAGATTTTTATTGATATCTTAATAACATTTATTATAATTTCTTATCATGTTAAACCACATGCATTTTTTCTTTAGGAAAAATGGGATAGCATGACTAGAAAATGGAGAGACAACTCTTTGGTCAAGCTGGTTAGACTCTTTCTCATTGATGAGGTAGTGAACACATTACTCATTTTCAGAGATAAACATAAAATGATGATTGGAATGGATAGAAAGAAACAAGGCATTTTCAACCAAACTATATGTTTGTTTTATCCCTTCAAGTGGAAAGGCTTATTTTCTTAAGAGTGTTAATATTATTATGGATTTTAATTGATTAGTTTTTTATTTTTATAGTTAATCATTTTTTTTCTTGATTTCCTTCTTAGGTACATGTTGTAAAAGATGAAAATCGTGGACCAACTCTTGAAGTTGTAGTTAGCAGAATGAAAACTGTACAGTCTTTATCTCCTCCTTCTGAAAATAGCAGCACAGTTATTCCAATGAGATTTGTAGCTGTATCTGCAACAATTCCAAATGCTGAGGATGTAAGTTAGAATTTCAGTCTATTAGATTTTTTTATGACTAGTGAAATATTTTGTCATTTTAATCTTAGAGGAAAGTGAGGGTTTTTTTCTGTAAATCCCATAACCGATTTAGTAGGAAAGTATGTTATAGAAATAGAAAATTATGGTTAGATTTCATAGGTATGGCAGTATTAGGCCTTAATATTTGGTTGATTTGGTTTAATGAAACATTTTTGGTATAAGTCTGTTGTTTACTAGTATCTAAATGTCTTGGTTTTTATGGGTTTCAGGTACCTCATTATGACTAGTAATTTGTTATGGTTGTTGTAATCAGCTGACTGTAGTTGTATAGCAAAGTATGGTGGAGAATAAAAATAATTGCTTAGGTGATTACCACCCACCTTTTCACATTCTATGTGACTGGCATTATGGAAAGCACTAATAATAGATACAAAAGTGAAAACATATAGACCCTGCCCTTGGGGAGGATCTCATGGTTAATGGGGTACACAGACAGGTAAAGAAATAATTGTACATAGTATTATACTTGTCCTAATTTTTTTTTCATTGTTTGGGCAAACTTCTTGAAAAATAGTATGGTTTCATTGTTCCTCACTCTTATTTCCTTCTCAGCCTACTATAGTATGACTTTTTTCTCCTACTACTTAGAAATTTCACAAGTAGTTCCTATATTGTCTAATCCAATGGAAAATTTTGCCTGATTTATCTTTAATTTGGCAAAATTATTCATTTTCCAGTTCTTAAGTTAACAACTTGTTCATATTCAAGAATAATAGAGAAAATTTTTAAGTATATATAATCAACAGAAACCCAGTGTTTGTCTTTCCAGATGTATAGGTGGAATCACTATGTGTGCTCTTTTATGACTTGCATGTCACCTACAGACATTTCCATGTCATTAGAAATTCTTCTTTAATATACTTTTTGTGGTTTTATTATAATTTATTTATCTAATGCTTTAATGATGGAAGATTATTTCCATTTTTGCTGTTGTAAATGGTGCTAAAGTTAATACATCTTTGAAAACATGATTATTTCTCTAGGATGAACTTCCAGAGTGGAATAACTGAGTCAAAGGATCTATAAAACTCTAAGGAAACAGTGCTTTCATAAAATGGTATAGTCATGTATACTTCCACCATCAGCCATTTCTCTGTATTCTAGCACTGGATATTATAATAAATTATTGTTATTATTACATTTAAATAGTTTTCAGGGTGCCTGAGTGGCTCAGTTGGTTAAGCGTCTGCCTTTGGCTCAGGTCATGATCCCTGGTCCTGCAATCCAGGCTCTTTGCTCAGTGGATAGTCTTCTTCCCCTCTTCCCTCTGCCCTTCCACATATAAGTGAAGCCATATGATAATTTACTTTCTCTGCTTGACTTATTTCACTTAGCATAATCCCCTCCAGTTCCATCCATGTTGATGCAAATGATGGATATTCATTCTTTTTGATGGCTGAGTAACCATTCGTCTGTTGAAGGGCATCTTGGCTCCTTCCACAGTTTGGCTATTGTGGACATTGCTGCTATGAACATTGGGGTGCATGTGCCCCTTCTTCTCACTACATCTGTATCTTTGGGGTAAATACCCAGTAGTGCAATTGCTGGGTCATAGGGTAGCTCTATTTTTAACTTTTTGAGGAACCTCCATACTGTTTTCCAGAGTGGCTCCACCAGTTTGCATTCCCACCAACAGTGTAAGAGGGTTCCCTTTTCTTCACATCCTCTCCAACATTTGTTGTTTCCTGTCTTGTTAATTTTTGCCATTCTAACTGGGTGTAAGGTAGTATCTCAGTGTGGTTTTGATTTGAATTTCCCTGATGGCTAATGATGTTGAACATTTTTTTCATGTTAGCCATTCATATGTCTGCCTTGGAGAAATGTCTGTTCATGTCTTCTGCCCATTTCTTGACTGGATTATTTGTTTTTTGGGTGCTGAGTTTGAGAAGTTCTTTATAGAGCATAGATACCAGCCCTTTGTCTGTTATGTCATTTACAAATATCTTCTCCCATCCTGTGGGTTGCCTCTTTGTTTTGTTGACTGTTTCCTTTGCTGTGCAGAAGCTTTTTATCTTGATGAAGTCCCAAAAGTTCATTTTCCCTTTTGTTTCCTTTGCCTTTGGAGACGTGTCTTGAAAGAAGGTGCTATGTCTGATGTCAAAGAGGTTACTGCCTATGTTCTCCTCTAGGATTTTGATGGATTCCTGTCTCACGTTGAGGTCTTTCATCCATTTTGAGTTTATCTTTGTGTATGGTGTAAGAGAATAGTCGAGTTTCATTCTTCTGTATATAGCTGTTCAATTTTCCCAGCATCATTTATTGAAGAGACTGTCTTTTTTCCATTGGACATTTTTCCTGCTTTGTCGAAGATTAGTTGACCATAGAGTTGAGGGTCCATATCTGGGCTCTCTATTTGTTTTTGTGCCAGTACCATGCTGTCTTGGTGATCACAGCTTTGTAATATAGCTTGAAATCAGGCAATGTGATACTTTGTGTGGAAAACCCAAAAGACTCCACCCCCAAATTACTAGAACTCATATAGCAATTTAGTAACATGGCAGGATACAAAATCAATGCACAGAAATCAGTTGCTTTTCTATACACTAACAATGTAATTGTAGAAAGAGAAATTAGGGAATTGATTCCGTTTACAATAGCACTAAAAACCATAAGGTACTTTGGAATAAACCTAACTAAAGAGGTAAAGGATCTGTACTCTAGAAACTACAGAACAGTTATGAAGGAAATTGAAGAAGACACAAAAAGATGGAAAAATATTCCATGCTCATGGATTGGAGGAATAAACATTGTTAAAATGTCTATGCTGCCCAGAGCAGTCAATACTTTGAATGCCAACCCGATCAAAATACCAATGGCATTTTTCAAAGAGCTGGAACAAACAATCCTAAAATTTGTATGGAACCAGAAAAGAACCTGAATTGCCAAGGAAATGTTGGAAAAGAAAAACAAAGCTGGGGGCATCATGTTGAAGTAAATATTTTTAATATATCAATCAATTACTTTAAGTTATTTTTTTGTACCTTGTCAGGTCATGTTCTTTACCCTTTTTTTCATATTGGGATAATAAACTTTTCTTATTGATTTGTAAGCTGTCATTAAATATCAGTACTCTGTAATTCTTGAAATTCTTTTGCCCTTTGTGATAATCACTACATCTGTGAATGCTACTTTCCTGTCTCTGTACAAATCTTCTTTCTCAATTTTCTCCTAAATTAAGGTCTTCACTCTTGGCCTTCTTCCCCTTTCAAATTAAATTCTTGTGTGATCTTTTTTGTACACATGGTAGCCTTGAAAATGTTTTAATATTTCCTTCCCCTGTAACTAAAAACTCATTAATCCATCTTCCTGTCAAAGCAATGGTCAGTTTCAGAGCAGGCATGAAGCCTAATTACTAATCAGGTTATATGAAGATAAGGATTGCTCACCATAGCTTCAGAAATTAACAAGTGACTCAGGTATTGAGTCTGAAATGTGCTTTCGGCACTGCCATCTCTCAAGTGTTTATTTGCTCTTTGTTTAAAAATTGTCAACCCTTGCCAATCTAAGCCAACCATTACTTTGCTACTCTTTGGCTATTATTTAGCACAACTCAAAAGATCTGTCATGCATATCTAGGCATAGTTCTGAAAAATAGGAAGGTTATAATGATAGTGAGAAATTCAGTTACTCTGCCAAAATCAATTTTAATTTTATTTTGGACTCTTGGGAAGGAAAATAAAGCAAAATAATAATTAATTGGGAGTTTACCATGTTGAAAAGTGGGACTAATCTTAAAATACTGCTACTGATAATACCTACCAATATATAAATAGAATAGTGTCACTGGAATATGTAATACTGACAAAGACAGCCTAATTATTTTTATACCTTCTCTTTAAAAGTGGTCTATTATTTGGTTATGTTTAGCCATAAAACTTGACTAGAAAAAACTTTTAATGTGTGTTTCTGTTATTTAAAGATTGCAGAATGGCTTTCAGATGGTGAAAGACCTGCGGTATGTCTGAAAATGGATGAGAGACATAGGCCGGTGAAACTTCGGAAAGTGGTCCTTGGATTTCCCTGCAGAAGTAACCAAACCGAATTTAAGTTTGATTTAACCCTCAACTACAAAATTGCCAGTGTTATACAAACATACTCTGATCAGAAACCCACACTTGTGGTATGGATTGTTAGTTGCTTATTTTTGAGTGTGATGTTCAGCTTTTAATATGATTAATCCAAGAATTACTCATTTATTTTCAGTTTTGTGCAACAAGAAAAGGTGTACAACAGGCTGCTTCTGTTCTTGTGAAAGATGCTAAATTTATTATGGCTGTCGAACAGAAACAGAGGTATATTTTTTCTTTTTTGTTATTGGAGATAGGAAGACTTTTAGGGATTATCTAGATGAGATGAGAAAATTAGGTTTTTTCCTTCACCTTTTCAAGTTAATCAGCCTCTCTAAGCCTTAGTTTCCTCATCTATAAATTAAAGATAATAGTAATTTGGAAGATTAAGTGAGAGTGAATCTTAGTGACATTATGATCCTGTCTTCTTTATTTCATAGCCATGTTTCTTGAAAGGTTATTCATATTGCTGTCTTCATTTTTTTTTTTTTAATCCACTTTGAATTTGGCATCTGTTGTAATCTTTCACTAAAGCTAAACTTGCTGTTGATCTCTCAGGAGCTTCTAATACATTTGATCCCTCCCACCTTATTTAAAAACTCTGGACTCTGTGCTTCCGAGATCATCCTCTACCAAGTTTCTTCCTACTTTGCTGGCTGCTCATTCTCAATCCTCTTTTCACCTCTTCTACCCAACTCTGAAGTGTTGACATTCTAGAGGTTCTCTCCAAGGTTCATTCTTTCTAATTCCACACTCCTGGGTATTTGTATCTATCACATGGGTTCAAAGAATATATGTATGCTCATATTTATATATGTCTGTGAGTTCCTAAATTTATAACTCCATTCTGAACTCTAGTCTATAGTCTATGCCTAACTGACATCTCCAATTGCATATGTATGAGCATCTCAAACTATTAGAAACTAATAGTGATTTGAACTAAGGAGGTGGCAGTGTTGATAGAGATAAAATGATATATTTGAGATATAATTAGAAGTAAGAATAAACAGGACTTGGTAATTGTTTGCCTATGTGGAGGAAGGTGAGAGAGGTGTCAGTGATAGGTTTCTGCCATGAGCAACCAGGGAGTGTTGTATAATTTAGATGGGCGAACACTGGAAGAGGAGTTGGTTTGAGAGAAAGAACCATGATTCTGTTTTGGATATATTGAGTGAAAAGGAATGGAATGCCATTTTGAGTTGGTGTAGACCAGGAAAAGAGACTGATGCTTACCTCAATTCCCCTTTGACCACTCATGTTCTAACAATTACTACAAGACTTCTTTTTGCTAATCAAGCCCCAGATTCTGTTACTATGGTTTCTCAATCTAACATGTTCAGCTATTTTGTACTCTGGTTTCTTTAGCTTTTTATTAAATACCTCTTCTTTGTATCATGCATTCAAATAACAAAATATTTCTATATTTTGGAATGTCTTAGTTAACTTCAAGAAGTTAATTGGTAGTATTCTCATAATAAGAATGTTTCCCAAGCTTTTTTTTTTAAGTTTTTATTTTAATCACCTGGTCTGAGCCTTTGGTTTTAATCCAGAAAACTTCTTGGCTACTTATGGGCAATGATCAAGCATATTGGGAGAATGTATGCATCCATTAGGTCATTTTGCTGGCAAAATCCTTTTCTATAATCAAATCACAATTGATAGTTTCCATACCAGCTGCACTTGGTTTTTTAGCATTCTTGATTATTAATTTTCTAAATGTTTTTAGCAAAGATGGGGTTTCAAAAACCAATTGACCAGGTCATTATAAAACTAGTAATAGTATAAATGTGAACTGGAATTTTTAAAATAAAGTGTAGCTATAGAGTAAGGAGACTGTAAGTAGCAAAGAGTAATTTGGAACTTTTCTACTTGGGTGAATAAACTAGTTGATCAAGTTGGGCCATGTGACTTTTAGTCAGAAACAGATGTGGTTGTCAAGCAATGAGGCTTATTTTCTTGCTCAAAAACTAACTCTGAAGGAAATTTTTAAAAACTTATAGAATTCATAAGGAATGGTTATATGACCTCCCAAGATGAATACTTAATAATTAGCATTTTGAACCTGAACCTATCTATAAGAGTAAGGAACTGAAATAGCTAACCTGTGTGCATCCTTAAAACTAATTTCCATTGCATCCTTTCCCTTTTACCCTGTTGTCTGCTGCACCCAAATTAGCTAATTTTGTTTTAGATAATTATTTTCGTACACAGAAGCATATATCATGTTTCTCCTTTTCTTACTTCCCGCTCTTTACGTAGTTACTCAAGGAAGATTTCTTTTTTTTTTTTTCTGGTGATTGGAATACTTTCTAATATATTTTATCACGAAAGGTATGAGAAATATAAAGCATGACACAAATCTAAGTTTAACTGCAGAATAGAAGGACAAAAAGTACACTTCATAACCATAATTTTAGTATCACCTTTTCCCCATGGATTATTTCACCACTTTGACACCACACAGTATTCTTATTCTTTTTTAATTTAATTTTATTATGTTATGTTAATCACTGTACATTACATCATTAGTTTTTGATAGGAAAATTTCTCTTGTCTTTCAATTCTTTTTTCCCTCTTTGTCTCTCCTTCCCCCCCCCCTTTTTCCCCCATTTTTATTCCTGTTTTTCCAGGAATGAAATGCTGGTATTAGAAACAACATGAGAGGCTCCTGGATGGTGCAGGCTGTTGAGCAACCGACTCTTGGTTTTAGCTCAGGTCATGATCTTGGGGTCGTGGGATGGAGCCCCCGTCAGGCTCCGAGTCTGCTTAGGATTCTCCCTCTCTCCTGCCTGCCCCACACTGTTCTCTCTCTCTCTCAAATAAATAAATAAATCTTAAAAAGAAAAAAAAAAAAAGAAACAGCATTAAGTTAGAGACCATGATTTGGATTGCAGTGCTGCCACTTTACTAGCTGTGTACCATTGGGCACATTACTTCTGTCAGTTTCAATTTCTTAATCAGGGTGGGATAATATGGGAATCGACTATCTATATTACCATATTATTACCATTTTGGCTAATTTCACTTAGCACAATGCCCGCTAGCTTCATCCATGTTGTCGAAAAAGGCAGAATTTCCTTCTTTCTTAAGACTGAATAATATTCCATTGTGCGTGTGTGTGTGTTTGTGTGTGTATATCAAATGTTCTTTGTCCATTCATCTGTCTCAGACACTTAAGTTGTTTCTATATGTTGGCTATTCTGAATAATTTTGCAGTCAACATAGGAGTACAGGTATCTCTTTGAGATATGATTTTGTTTCCTTTGGATATAATCCAGAAGTAGAATTGCTGGACGATGTGGTAGTTCTATATTTAGTTTTTTGAGGAATCTTCATATTGTTTTCCATAGTCGCCGTATTAGTTTACTATTCCCACCAACAGTGCACAAGGGCTCTCTTTTCTCTACATCCTCACCAGCATTTGTTATCTCCTGTCATTTTAATACTAGCCATTCAACAGGTATGAGGTGATACCTCATTGTAGTTTTGACTTTCATTTATCCCTGATGATTAGTGATGTGGAGCATCTTTTCATGTATTGTTGGCCATTTGTATAACTTTACTGGAAAAATGTTTTTTAGGTCCTTTGCCCATTTTTAAATTGTTTCTTGTTTTGCTGAGTTGTAAGTTTAGGGACTTCTGAATATGAAAGTTAGATATTCTGTACTTCTTAAAGGTGATTTTCAAACAATGATATTGTGAAAACGTTTTGATATCTATAGCTTCAAAATGATTAATAAACTAAGAGTTTTTATGTTAATGGAATAACTCTTAAAGATTTATGGTATTTTTAAAATAGGTTACAGAAGTGTGCATATTCCGTAAGAGATTCAAAACTGAGAGGTAAGTTTAGAGATTATTTTTGAATAGCATTTTCAGCTACACATAAAAGAAATCAATTATGGATGAAATATTAACAGCATATAACAGATTATATATTTTTATTATAGATATCTTAATACATGGTGTTGCTTATCATCATGCTGGTATGGAGCTGTTAGATAGAAAAGTAGTTGAAGGAGCTTTCACTGTTGGAGATCTACCAGTTCTTTGTAAGTAAAACATATTCTTGTGGCTATTATATTTTGGAAAACTATCTGTTAAGAGAAAAAAAGAAAAAGCTCAAGTATTCTGACTTATTTCTGCTTTTCTTCCAAGAATCTAAAATTATGTAATTACCCATGCATATACATGCTACAGTAAACTCTGGCAGTTTTAGTTCTTTATCATGCTACTGAACAGTGCTACCTGAAAAGTAAGAATTTAATAGTTTTTTGGTTTTAAGATGTGTTGTTATTTTACACTGTAATGTTCTTTTCCTCTTTGTTTTTCCTAAGTTCCCTATGTATGAATTTTTATTGTATTTATAAGAATATATATTTTATAAAATGATGTCTACCTGAGGCAATAAAATTATATGGCTTGAAAGTATTATTTCTTAATCTGATGCAGTTACTACCAGTACTTTAGCTATGGGAGTAAATTTGCCTGCTCACCTAGTAGTTATAAAATCTACGATGCATTATGCTGGAGGAATGTTTGAAGAGTATAGTGAAACAGATATTCTACAGATGATTGGTAGAGCTGGTCGACCTCAAGTAAGTGACAATATTTTATTTTTGTAACTTGTTTTAAAATAAGGTAAAAAGCAAAAACTGTTTTTTGTGTACTTTTTGTTAAACAGGAGAGTAACATTTCATATTCAGATTAGGTTTAAAAATAAGTGCAACAGGAAATCTACTTTAATGGAGACATAGAAGTAAAACAAGTCTCGCCAAAGGAGACATGCTGCCTCTACTCCCTCTGAGTTTCCCTTGGCTGATGGTTGGGCTGATGAATGTGTATATACTGTCAAAAATTTTTTGGTTTTTTTTTTTTTTGGTTTTGAGGTTTTTTTGTTTTTTGTTTTTTGTTCTGAATGGGGATGCTATTTGTATTTTAGATGGGACAGTTTTTCATTGTGTAGGACTGTCATACATTGCAGAATGTGTAGCATCCCCGAGTCTTAGCACAAAATGCCAATAGTGGTCCCCAGGTATTGTGACAATTAAAAATTAGCCCATATACATTACAAAACATGTCCTACCTCTAGCAAATATTCAAATAAGTCATTCATATAGTTAGGGAACATTTAGGAAGAGTATCTTTTCAAAGAAGTCAAAATATTATGTTATGTAAGTCATAGTTTTTATAAGATCAATTAGATTATATGTAAACTACACCAATCTTATAACTTTTATCCAGGTGCCTAAGTTTGTTTTGATTTTACTAATACCGAAATTATGTTACATTGAAACCAAAGTAATATTTTTACGTCTATACTCTTGGAAGGTTTTTAATTAAATTTTCAGTGAACATTCAAATTCAGAAACAGTTTTAAGGCATTTTTGACCTGTTGTTTAAGTCAGGGACTGTTTAATATAAAATGAAACTCATGAGTTCTTGAAGAGGACTGGTACCAACATGTACTCTTTTTTACTACATTTCTCTGTGTTTATTTTTTTTTCCAGTTTGATACTACAGCTACTGCAGTTATTATGACTCGGTTAAGTACAAAAGAGAAGTATATTCAGATGTTAGCTTGTAGTGACACTGTAGAAAGCAGGTAATACAGAAAATATTCTAAAAAGATGTTAATACCGCTTATATTTTTCCTTTTCACATATTAAAAGGAAATTTGATTAGGAGATTTTCTAAGGCCATTGTCTTGAAACTTTTCAGTAATCTTAAGTAGAAAGTTTGTGTCCTTTTAAGAAATTTAATAGTTAAAAAAAAGGACAGCATAATATTTTTATTCAGTAGTTTCCTAGCATGTGGTGGCATGTATCCTTGTTATAAAAGGCCAAATTAGTAATAAGACTATAATTTTCACATCTCTTTACATCTTTAAAATTTGTTTAATAATAGAGAGATAGGCAATCTGGAAGCTTTTAGTAAAGCATATGATTGTAATACTCTGAGAGAATATTCACCCTCACTCTTTTTAAGTAATAATGTCTTCTGGAGCCATGGGATAGAGAAAAATCTATAATTTTTTAACAGTTGAACTGATTTTTATGGTTTTCTCTTATATTTTTGAAAATTAAGTTATTTTTCATGAATTAATAATATAGCAATGAGTATATTATTCAATTATATTCAGTTGTTGAATTATTCAAAATATTATTGCAGTTTAAAAAGTAAGGTTATGGCATTGAAATACATATTACTAATACAAAGGTTTTGTTTTTTTTTCTACTAGTTTACACAGACATCTTATCGAACATTTAAATGCAGAGATAGTGTTACATACCATCACAGATGTGAATATTGCTTTGGAATGGATACGATCAACTTTGCTTTACATCAGAGCCTTGAAAAATCCATCTCATTATGGTTTGTTACTTGATTTGAAAAAGTAGTAAATGTTTCAAGCCAGTTGAAACTATATTTATGCTATTAAGTCACAGAATAGATTACAGACACTAATAGGTAACAGAAGTAAAAAATAATATTCATAAATACATTAGAGGCAAGAGTAGACAAATATGAGAAATCTTTATCTGTTTTACTTCCAGTCTTTTAATAAGGTTTGAAATCACCATTAAAAATAGATCTTTTAAAAAAAATTAACTCAAATAAAAATAATAAAAGTGACTAAAATTATTTTTTAAAAGTTAAAAAAAATTCTTAAATTTTGTCTGAACTAGTGTTCAAATCAAAGGATATAGTACTGCTGTTGCTGCTGGAGTTTGCATCCTGCTTCTAAAGCTAACACACATGTGGTTATATTGCTTCTAGAAGGTTCTTTCATATGGTACGGTCATAAAGTAAAAATACTTGGAATTGTGGGGTGGGAAGGATGGGGTGACTGGGTGATAGACGCTGGGGAGGGTATGTGCTCTGGTAAGCACTGTGAATTGTGCAAGACTGTTGAATCTCAGATCTGTACCTCTGAAACAAATAATGCAATATATGTTAAGAAAAAAAAAAAAAAGAAGAAGAAGAAGGTAGCGGGAGGGGAAGAATGAAGCGGGGTAAATCGGAGGGGTAGACGAACCATGAGAGACGATGGACTCTGAAAAACAAACAGGGTTCTAGAGGGGAGGGGGGTGGGAGGATGGGTTAGCCTGGTGGTGGGTATTGAGGAGGGCACACTCTGCATGGAGCACTGGGTGTTATGTTATGCACAAACAATGAATCATGGAACACTTCATCTAAAACTAATGATGTAATGTATGAGGATTAACATAAGAATAAAAAAAAAATACTTGGAATTGCTGAATATCAAATTATATCAAATTAAAACCTGATTTGTTGCAATACTATTCTCATGTACACAGGTTCAAAACTTTAAGATCTCCAAGGGGAAAAAATACAGTATGCATGGTCATGGTTGTACAGTAAAAAAAGCAAAAGATAGCCAATTGATATTGAAAGGATTTTATAGCAGTGGTTATTTTCTATAGATAGCTAAGCCTTGTTTTAACTCATTAAGCTATTTTTCCCCCTATTTAAAATTAAGTTAGACTACTCTTTTCTAGTTAACTCGGGTATAAACTGAGCCTATAAAAATGAGTTAAGTCCTTTCTATTTTAATTTTTTATGAATTTTCATAACTTTTACAGGTTTTGCATCTGGATTGAACAAAGATGGAATTGAAGCAAAATTACAAGGTTAGATGCATTTCCTTGTAAAAAATTATATTTTATAAATTTTAATGAAAAAGGTCAGTTAGTGTGAAAGTAAGAATACTCTTTGGTAAATTATTTCTTAAAAAAGTAAACTTGTTTCCAGAAAAAAATATGTGAAGTATTCCTTTTTCACATGCAAATAAAGTTTAGCACATACGCTTTTTTACTGAATTAATGAATTTTTTAATTCTATCAGAATATCTTCCTTTTTATAATATGTTAACTTTGTTTTTATTTTAAAAATGACCCTCATCTTTGAAAATATTGCCTATAGATATACAACTCTTCATTTTTCTAGTAATTACTTGAATATATAAGCCTACCTTGATTATGGGCTTCTTATCCTAATCTGTGCTAATGATATATTCCCATCAAATCCCAGCTTAATTTTTCAATTAATTAATACTTCATTACCTGTCTTTTCAAATATCAAAAAATTATTGAGCATTTATTAGGTTAGAAATTATCAGTTCTTCTTTGTATTGAGATTCTCTTTCAGTGAAAGAGAAAATTTTAGATCCACTAAAAATATTTAGCCAGTTTTGGGGTACCTCACTGTCTCAGTTGGTAGAGCATGCAACCCTTGATCTTGGGGTTGTCAGTTTGAGCACCAGAGCCTCACATTGGGTACAAAGATAACTTTAAAGGGGGAAAAAAAGGATCAAGGAGTAGACGTCCATCTACAGAGCAGCACTCCTAGTCTAGACCCTCACTTGGTTAGATCTGAAAATATTTAGCCAATTTTAATTTATTCTCTACTTGGATATACACATATGGCATATTAAAATGCAGAGATAAGGATGAAGCAGTAAAATTATCTTGATTAAAGAATAAATATATTGCTGAAGCAAGGTGCTAAGCAATAGCATATATTCATAATGGTGCTATTGAGAAACAGATCTATAAAAGAGTTGTATTATCCTTTATTTACTGATCAATTTTATAATGGAGTTTTTAAAACATATTTTTTGATCATAATGATCAAATACACCAAGATAGTCCAATATAGTCTTGCTATATTCTGATAATTGTAATGATTTAACCTTTGTTAAATTAGCAGAACCACAGTTCATATTTGCCTTATCTTTAGTCATTATAGGGTAGCTAAGTTTTACCTATAAAGAATAGCCAAGCTTATTATATAACTGAATATAATATTTTGGTATCCCTGGAGATCTGCTTTAAATCTCTTAGGAAGGATCCGTAGCATTTCTAAATTTGGTTATACTTTCTTGCTCAGGATCCACCAGTAGTTCCCTTATCACTCTTAGAATAAAATGCAAACTTTCACCAGAGCCCACAAATCCACCTTGATATCTCCTTGCCTATTTCTCTGGCTTCATCTCTTGTCATTTTCCCGCTCTTTCATTCTGTTTTTCTAAATCGGATCTCTTGCTGTTCCTAAAACACCAAACTTGTTTCCACATCAGGTCCTTCCATTCTTTTCCTTATTCCTAGAACACTTCTCACATATTTTACTTGTGGTCTCCACCTTCATTTCATTCAGATCTTTGATCAAATATTAACTCCTCAGAGAGGCCTTCTTGGACTACCTTAATTAAATCTACCTCTTCAGAGAGGATGGTAAAACAATTTTTATGATATTATTGCTGTTTTCCTTTTCTTGGAAAGGTGACATGCTTATGTTGAAAATTAGGATGAATATATCCTTACTATACGAGATATTACATAGCTTTATATCAGAAATACATAAAAAGTTAAAACCTAAAGAATTCTTATTTTCTAGGTCCTTTCTCTCAGCTTTATTTTCTTTCATAGTACCTTTCAATGCCTGAAACTTTATTATTTATTATTAAATTCTGTACTGTTTTCTTCCATAAAATATAAGTTCTGTAGAGAAGAAACCTTGACTTGCTTACTGCTGTAAACCTAAAGCTTAGAATAGTGCCCAGCATATAATGTAGTAAGTATTCTTCTTTGACTGATTAACTTATTGCGTGTTAATAGTGGGTAATTAAGAAAATTGGCAAAAACTTCAAAAGCCTTACTTAACCAAAACTTAAAACTTTATCAAGCTGCCTAAGCAACGTTGCTTAAACTGAAGTTATTTCTCAAAGAATTTTGCCTTTTAAGGGCTGTGTTTTTGTGAGTGGCTCCTCTATTTAAGATTGAACAGGTTGTGGCATTCCCACTCCCTGCTCTGAATTACCTTCAATCTTCTGGGCTTTATAGCATAGAACAATGGGAGCACTGTGGGCAGCAGGCTACTACAATTGCTCTGATCTTCATCAGTCAGTGAGAGCTGAACTTGCATTACTTCCTGTTCAGAGGTTCCTTCCAGGTAGCAATAGTAGCATGTTAGAGATGCTCAAGTAAGTACTAAAAGCATCAGCTGAAATAGTCACAAGTGGTTGCCTCAAGAGTGTGGCAAACTCAGAGGAGGGAAAAGACTGGTGTTTTTTGAACAATCTTTGTAGATCTATTTGAATATACTTTGTGTGTATATATCTTTGATAAAAGTTAAAAAAAAAAAAAAAAAAGAAAAAGAAAACCAGGCCACATTGGATATCAGATAGCAGGGTGGTTACATAGACCTGGAGCAAGTAACCTAGCTTCTCTATTTCTTTGTTTCCTAACTTGTATATGAAATAATATTAGTACCTACCTTGTTGTGTTATTATGAGAATTAAATGAGGAAATACAAATATCCTCATTTAAAATAAAAAGTTCCAAGTTGTAAATGTTATTTCATAACTTATTTTGATAATTTATATTATTGTTACTACTAGAAAATCTTTTTAGCCTATTAACTGGCTCTTTTATTTAATGAATATTTCCTTACTACTTAATTAGCGACTATAGTTTTTCCCACAGCAAATATATAGAAACAGAACTTTAGCATATTTGATTATAAACTCTATTTTGTGCTGCTTCCTTATCTTAATAAAATAAAAATATGTTTATTATTGGACAGAATTATGTTTGAAGAATCTGAATGATTTATCATCTCTGGACTTGATAACGATGGATGAAGATGTTAATTTCAAACCAACTGGTAATTTTTTTTTAAAGATTATTTATTTATTTGAGAGAGAGAGAGAGAGAAAGCACCAGAGAGGGGAGGGTCAGAGGGAGAAGCAGACTCCCCACTGAGCAGGGAGCCCGATGCGGGACTTGATCCTGGGACTCCAGCCAAAGGCAGACGGTTAACTGACTGAGCCACCCAGGCACCCCCCAACTGGTAATTTTTACATCAGTTAGTAAATTTAACAGTTGCTTAAGACTAAGACTAAATTTTAAATAGTTAATATTAAAAGACATTCAAAAAAGAAAAAACAAATAAAAAGACAATAAAAGACATTCAAAAAACAAAAAAGATGAAGTAATTTTTTTCTGATGTTTATTAAATAATAACTGTCAGGGAAAAAATTTTTAAAAATATGTTCTACTAAAATTTAGATGATACTAAAATTAAATTGTGGTCTCAGTTGTCTCAGCAGGGTATCATCATTGTTAGCATGATATATTTATGTAAGAGTCCTATTTATAAAACTATAGAGCTTCTTTTTGACAGGTCCTTTGTTTTCACTGATTCTGGTGACTTTTGGCAGAGAATTGAAATATTCAGATCTTTGGGTCACTTCAAACCTCTTATAATTCTTGTAGATACTCTTTTGCCAGTTCTTAATTATTCAAACATTGGTTATCCAGATGGTTACTTCGGCTCCTTTTCTTTCTCTCTTTCTCTATTTCATTCTAGTTAGAGTACAATAGAAGAGATAAAGAATGGTTTGTAGTTTTTAGCACTCATGATTAGAAGTTTCTTGGGGGAGCATTTATTTTGGGGGGGAGGAGCAAGATGGTGGAGGAGTAGGAGACCTAAATTTCGTCTGGTTCCAGGAATTCAGTTAGATAGTTATCAAACCATTCTGAACACTTACAAACTCAACAGGAGATAGAAGAAAAGAATAGCAGCAATTCTATGAACAGAAAGTCTACCACTTACTGAAAGGTAGGACATGTGGAGAAGTGAATCCGAGTCAATATTTGGGAAGATAGACCATGTGGGGAGGGAGCCTCCATCAGCCGGCTACCAGCAAGTGATAGAGCAGCGGAGCACAAAATCAGAACTTTTAGAAGTCTGCTCCAGTGAGGGACATCACTCCAGCAGCTAAGCAGGGAGTGGAACCCTCACTGGGACAGTGTGATCTCAGGACCCTCGGGGTCAAAGAAAGACAGGGGGTGCCTGAGTGCAGCAGAGCTCCCAGGTATTGGAGCAGGGAAGCCAGCTGCAAAGACGGAGCCGAGGAGTGAGCTCTCAGCTCGGGGTTGCCAAAAACCGTGATCCATGGCACAGTCAGGCCCCTGCTCTTTGAGCAGGGACCCAACAAAGGGCAGATCCGGGGAGACTCCCCTTCCTCCCACAGGAGGAGCAGCATGGGCGCTCACCACAGTAATCTGCTGGGTTTGGAGACTCCAAACGGGATCATGTGCCAGAGATAGAAACGGTTGGTCACAAACCAGGTGAGCACAGAGTGCAGCTGGGGACCAGGGAAACAGGAGTGATTGACTGCTTTTCTCTGAGGGACCACTGAGGAGTGGAGCCCCAAGCTCTCGGCTCCTCTGGGGCGAGAGATTGGGAGGCCGCCATTTTCAGTTTCATCCTCTAAAGCTGAACAGAAAGCTTTCGGGGAACAAAAGCTATCGAGAGCAAACCCGAGCAGATTACTTAGTCTGGCTCCTGGCAAGGGCAGTGCAATTCCGCCTGGGGCAAAGACATCTGAGAATCACTACAACAAGCCCCTCCCCCAGAAGATCAGCAAGAACATCCAGTCAAGACCAAGTTTACTGATCAATGAGAACTGCAAAACTCCAGTGCTAGGGGAATACAGCACATAGAATTCATGGGGGCTTTTTTCCCCATGATTCTTTAGTCTTTCAAAGTTAATTTTTTAAATTTTCTTTATTTTTTCTTTTTTTATTTTTTTAGTTGAATTTTTCTTCTTTCCTTTTTCAACCAACATCTTACCAATCCCTTTTTTAAAATCTTTTTTAATTTGCATTTTTACAGTCATATTCTATCCCTTCATTGTATTTAATCTTATTTTTTGTATATATATAAGTTTTTCTTTCCTTAAAGTTTTGGGACACAGCTTCTTATAACAGACCAAAATATACCCTAAATCTAGTGTATGGCTTTGTTCTAGTCTCCTGCCTGATCACATTCTCTCTCTCTCTCTTTTTTTTAAATTTTTTTTCTTTCTTTTGCCAACCAGCTTCTTATCTCATCAATTCCTCTTTTAAAATCTTTTTTAATTTTCATCTTTACAGTCATATTCCATCCCTTCATCGTATTTACCCTTATTTTTGTATATATATGTTTTTCTTTCTTTAAAATTTTGGGAGGCAGTTTCTTCTAACAGACCATAATACACCCAAATCTAGTGTGGGGCTCTGTTCTATTCACCAGCCTTATCATATTCTCCCCCCACCACCCCTCCGGTTTCAGGTCTCTTCTGATTTGTTTACTGTATATTTTTCTGGGGTCGTCATTACCCTTTTAGCATTTTATTCTGTCATTCATCTGTTCTTCTCTGGACAAAATGACAAGATGGAAAAACTCACCTCAAAAAAAAGAAAAAGAGGCAGTACCAATTGCCAGGGACCTAATCAATACGGATATTAGTAAGATGTTGGAACTAGAGTTCAGAATGATGATTATAAAGATACTAGCTGGGCTTGAAAAAAGCATAGAAGGTACTAGAGAATCCCTTTCTGGAGAAATAAAAGAACTAAAATCTAACCAAGTTGAAATCAAAAAGGCTGTTAATGAGGTGCAATCAAAAATGGGCTCTAACTGCTAGGATAAATGAGACAGAAGAGAGATTTAGTGATACAGAAGACCAAATGATGGAGAATAAAGAAGCTGAGAAAAAGAGAGATAAACAACTACTGGATCACGAGGGGAGACTTCAAGAGATAAGTGATACCATAAGATGAAACAATATTAGAATAATTGGGATCCCAGAAGAAGAAAAAAGAGAAAGAGGGTCAGAAGGTATATTGGAGCAAATTATAGCAGAGAACTTCCCTAATTTGGGGAAGGAAACAGGCATTAAAATCCAGGAGGCACAGAGAACCCCCCTCAAAATCAATAAAAATAGGTCAACACCTTGACATCTAATAGTAAAACTTACGAGTCTCAGAGACAAAGAGAAAATCCTGAAAGCAGCTTGGGACAAGAGATCTGTAACCTACAATGGTAGAAACATTAGATTGGCGAGAGACCTATCTGCAGAGACCTGGCAGGCCAGAAAGGACTAGCATGATATATTCAGGGCACTAAACGAGAGAAATATGTAGCCAAGAATACTATATCCAGCTAGGCTGTCATTGAAAATAGAAGGAGAGATAAAAAGATTCCAGGACAAACGAAAACAAAAGGAATTTGGAAACACGAAACCAGCACTATAAGAAATATTGAAAGGGGTCCTCTAAGCAAAGAAGAGAGCCTAAAAGTAACATAGACCTGAAAGGAACAGAGACAATATACAGTAACAGTCACCTTAGAGGCAATACAATGGCACTAAATTCATATCTTTCAGTAGTTACCCTGAATGTAAATGGGTTAAACACCCCAATCAAAAGACACAGGGTATCAGATTGGATAAAAAAAACAAGACCCATTGATATGCTGTCTGCAAGAGTCTCATTTTAGACCCAAAGACACCTCCAGATTGAAAGTGAGGGGGTGGAAAACAATTTACCATGCTAATGGACACCAAAAGAAAGCTGGGGTGGCAATCCTTATATCAGACAAATTAGATTTTAAACCAAAGAGGTGAGGAAGAGACTATATCCTACTTAAAGGGTCCATCTAACAAGAAGATCTAACAATTGTAAATATCTATGCCCCTAACATGGGAGCAGCCAATTATATAAGCCAATTAATAACAAAAGCAAAGAAGCACATCGACAACAATACAATAATAGTAGGGGACTTTAACACCTCCCTCACAGAAATGGACAGATCATCTAAGCAAAAGATCAACAAGGAAATAAAGGCTTTAAATGATACACTGGACCAGATGGACTTCAGAGACATATTCAGAATATTCCATCCCAAAGCAACAGAATACACATTCTTCTCTAGTGCCCATGGAACATTCTCCAGAATAGATCACATACTGGGTCACAAATCAGGTCTCAACCGGTACCAAAAGATTGGGATCATTCTCTGCATATTTTCGGACCACAATGCTTTGAAACTAGAACTCAATCACAAGAGGAAAGTCGGAAAGAACTCAAAACATGGAGGCTAAAGAGCATCCGACTAAAGAAAGAATGGGTCAACCAGGAAATTAAAGAAGAATTTAAAAAATTCATGGAAACAATTGAAAATGAAAACACAACTGTTCAAAATCTTTGGGATGCAGCAAAGGTGGTCCTAAGAGGAAAGTATAGAGCAATACAAGCCTTTCTCAAGGAACAAGAAAGGTCTCAAATACACAACCAAATACACAACCTAACCCTACACCTAAAGGAGCTGGAGAAACAACAGCAGATAAAGCCTAAACCCAGCAGAAGAAGAGAAATAATAAAGATCAGAGCAGAAATCAATGAAACAGAAACCAAAAGAACAGTAGAACAGATCAACGAAACTAGGAGCTGGTTCTTGGAAAGAATGAATAAGATTGATAAACCCCTCGCCAGACTTATCAAAAAGAAAAGAGAAATGACCCAAATAAATAATATCATGAATGAAAGAGGAGAGATCACAACCAACACCAAATAAACACAAACAATTATAAGAACATATTAGGAGCAACTATATGCCAGTAAATCAGATAATCTGGAAGAAATGGATGCATTCCTAGAGATGTATCAACTACCAAAACTGAACCAGGAAGAAATAGAAAACCTGAACAGACCTATAACCACTAAGGAAATTGAAGCAGTAATCAAAAATCTCCCAACAAACAAGAGCCCAGGGCCAGATGGCTTCCCAGGGGAATTCTACCAAACATTTAAAGAAGAATTAATACCTGTTTTTCTGAAACTGTTCCAAAAAATAGAAATGGAAAGAAAACTTCCAAACTCATTTTATGAGGCCAGCATTACCTTGATCCCAAAACCAGACAAAGACACCACCAAAAAGGAGAATTACAGACCAATATATCTGATGAACATGGATGCAAAAATACTAGACAATACTAGACAAAATACTAGACAATAGGATCCAACAGTACATTAAAAGGATTATTCACGGGGGCGCCTGGGTGGCTCAGTCGTTCGTTAAGCATCTGCCTTCAGCTCAGGTCATGACCCCAGGGTCCTGGGATCGAGCCCTGCATCGGGCTCCCGGCTCAGCAGGGAGCCTGCTTCTCCCTCTCCCACTCCCCCTGCTTGTGTTCTCTCTCGCGCTGTGTCTCTCTCTGTCAAGTAAATAAATAAAAAATCTTTAAAAAAAATAAAAAATAAAAGGATTATTCACCATGACTAAGTGGGATTTATTCCTGGACTGCAAGTTTGGTTCAACATCCGCAAATCAGTCAATGTGCTACAATACATTAATAAAAGAAAGAACAAGAACCATATGATCCTCTCAATAGATGCAGAAAAAGCATTTAACAAAGTACAGCATCCTTTCTTGATTAAAACTCTTCAGAGTGTAGGGGTAGAGGGTACATACCTCAATATCATAAAAGCCATCTATGAAAAACCCACAGCAAATAATCATTCTCAATGGGAAAAACTGAGAGCTTTTCCCCTAAGGTCAGGAACATGGCAGGGATGTCCACTATCACCACTACTATTCAACATAGTACTAGAAGTCCTATCCTCAGCAATCAGACAACAAAAAGAAATAAAAGGCATCCAAATCAGCAAAGAAGTCAAACTCTCACTCTTTACAGATGATATGATACTTTATGTGGAAAACCCAAAAGACTCCACCCCAAAACTGTTGAACTCATACAGGAATTCAGTCAAGTGGCAGGATATAAAATCAATGCCCAGAAATCAGTTGCATTTCTATACACCAACAACAAGGCAGAAGAAAAATTAAGGAGTCAATCCCATTTACAATTGCACCCAAAACCGTAAGATACCTAGGAGTAAATCTAACCAAATAGGCAAAGAATCTGTACTCAGAAAACTATAGAATACTCATGAAAGAAATTGAGGAAGACACAAAGAAAGGGAAAAACATGCCATGCTCATGGATTGGAAGAACAAATATTGTGAAGATGTCAATGCTACCAAGAGCAACCTACACATTTAATGCAATCCCTATCAAAATACTATAAACTTTTTTCAAAGAAATGGAATAAATAATCCTAAAATTTGTATGGAACCAGAAAAGACCCCGAATAGCCAGAGGAATGTTGAAAAAGAAAAGCAAAGCTGGCGGCATCACAATTCCGGACTTCAAGCTCTATTACAAAGCTATATCATCAAGACAGTGTGGTACTGGCATAAAAACAGACACATAGATCAATGGAACAGAATAGAGCCCAGAAATGGACCCTCAACTCTATGGTCAACTAATCTTTGACAAAGCAGGAAAGAATGTCCAATGGAAAAAAGACAGTCTCTTCAACAAATGGTGTTTGGAAAATTGAACAGCCACATGCAGAAGAATGAAACTGGACCATTTCCTTACACCATACACAAAAATAGACTCAAAATGGATGAAAGACCTAAATGTGAGACAGGAATCCATCAAAATCCTTGAGGAGAACACAGGCAGCAACCTCTTCGACCTTAACCACAGCAGCTTCTTCCTAGAAACATTGCCAAAGGCAAGGGAAGCAAGGGCAAAAATGAACTATTGGGACTTCATCAAGATAAAAAGCTTTTGCACAGCAAAGGAAACAGTCAACAAAACCAAAAGACAGTCGACAGAATGGGAGAAGATATTAGCAGATGACCTATCAGATAAAGGGCTAGTATCCAAAATCTATAAAGAATTTATCAAACTCGGCACCCAAAGAACAAATAATTCAATCAAGAAATGGGCAGAAGACATGAACAGACATTTCTCCAAAGAAGACATACAAATGGCCAACAGACACATGAAGAATGCTCCACATCTCTTGGCATCAGGGTAATACAAATCAAAACCACAATGAGATACCACCTCACACTGGTCTGAATGGCTAAAATTAACAAGTCAGGAAACGACAAATGTTGGCGAGGATGCAGAGAAAGGGGAACCCTCCTACACTGTTGGTGAGAATGCAAGCTGATACAGCCACTCTGGAAAACAGTATGGAGGTTCCTCAAAAAGTTGAAAATAGAGCTACCCTACGACCCAACAATTGCACTACTGGTTATTTACCCCAAAGATACAAATGTAGTGATCTAAAGGGGTACGTACACTCCAGTGTTGATAGCAGCAATGTCCACAATAGCCAAACTATGGAAAGAGCCTAGATGTCCATCAATAGATTAATGGATAAAGAAGGTGTTGTATATATACAATGGAATATTATGCAGCCATCAAAAAAAATGAAATCTTGCCATTTGCAATGACATGGATGGAACTAGAGGGTATTATGCTAAGCAAAATAAGTCAATCAGAGAAAGACAATTATCATATGATCTCACTGATATGAGGAATTTGTGAAACAAGACAGGATCATAGGGGAAGGGAGGGAAAAATGAAACAAGACGAAACCAGAGAGGGAGACAAACCGTAAGAGACTCTTAATCTCAGGAAACAAACTGAGGGTTGCTGGAGGGGAGGGGGGGTTGGAGGGTTGGGATGGCTGGGCGATGGACATTGGGGTGTGAATGTGCTATGGTGAGTGCTGTGAATTGTGTGAGACTGATGAATCACAGACCTGTACCCCTGAAACAAATAATACATTATGTGTTAATAAAAAAAACCCACATATTTATTTGGGGGAAAAAAAAAGTTTCATGGTGGAAATATTGACTTCATTATTTCAAATTAATCCTTAATAGAAGTTGGGAGCTATAGAAAAGTTGTTAAGAAATCGGAATCCTACTGTTAGCATTTGACTTGTATCCTTCCATTTTTTAATGCATTTTTTATATATTTGCAACCATAGTTTAGAAATGTATGACTTTGTATCATGTTTTTACTTGTATTTAATATAAGGTTTTAAAATTTTTTCTTTATCTCTGTTTTTTTGCCATTTTAATTACTATGTGTCTTGGTGTGGACCTCCTAGGGTTGAATTTTTGGGAGGATCTATGTGCCTCCTGGATCTAAATGTCTGTTGCCTTCCCCAGATTAGGGAAGTTTTCAGGTATTATTTCTTCAAATAAATTTCTTCCCCCCTTTTCTCCCTTTTCTTCTCAGGTCCCTATAATGCAAATGTTATTACACTTGAGGGAATCACTGAGTTCCCTAAGAGTATTCTCAGTTTGCATAATTTTCTTTCCTCTCCTTTGCTCAGTTTGGTTACTTTTTGTTACTGTCTTCCAGGTTGTTAATTTGTTCCTCTGCTTCATCCAGCCTATTTATTCCATCAAATGTATTTTTAATTTCATTTATTGTGCTCTTGATCTCTGATTGGTTCTTTTCATCTATTTATATAAGGTTAAGTTTTTAAAGCAAGTTATTGCCCTTACTCTCGGCCCTAGATATATAACTGTTTTTTCTTTCTCCCATGGTCCTTCTGATAAACATAATTTTGTTTGTGAAAATTATCTTTTGTGTATTCTAGAGTGTCTCATTAGAGGGGGCATGAGAATCATTAATGTAACTTCATCTATTATTCTTTAGGTACTTTCACTCTCAAGAATCTAATTCCTACTATCGTTCCTTCCCTGTGGAACTTCTTGAATACACGGATACCATTCCTTCTACTCTTGAATATACCAAATAAATGATCTATGATGATCCTTCTCCATCATCAGTGACTATTACCTGACTAATTTTCTCTTAGTAATCTTTTAATTTTCCTCTGCTTTAGCGATCTCTCTTTGCTGACCATTTTGCTTTACTGTGGGTTTCTTGAAGTTGCAGACCTTGGACCTTCATTCCCAGTTTATGATTATTTTCTTAAAAACATGGTTTACCTTCAAGCTTCAGCTACAGTCAATACATAAATGAATTCAAAACTGTAATTTTGATTTTGGTTCTCACCTTCTTTACAAAATTTGTGCTCAATTTTCTTTTTCTTTTTTTTAGATTTATTTTATTTGTTTTTTTTTTAAGTTTTTATTTATTTATTTGAGAGAGAGAGTGCAAGAGTGATAGCAAAAGCAAGAAGAGGGAGGGAGAGAGACAAGCAGACTCTACTGAGCACAGAACCCATGCAGGGCTCGATCCCAGGAAACTGAGATCATGACCTGAGCCAAAATCAAGAGTGGGACGTTTAACTGCCTGAGCCACCCCGGTGCCCCAGTGCTCAATTTTCTGTTGGAAGTCTTTACTTACATAAATAACATGAAACTTGACATCCAGAAGCATGTAACAGTTAATTTGACTTGGAATACTGTGAAATGGAATGAACATAAAAGTTGGGTTCCAAAACCTGGATTTCATTCCCAATTCTACCACTTGCTAGCTGTGACCTTATGCTCACTGAACCTTAGTTTATTCATCTGCAAAACAGGAATATATTATGTGTCCTACTTACATTATTGGGTTGTTGTGATGATCAAATGGGATAATCAATGTAAAAAATTTTTACTATAAACATGAGTTGTTGCTCTCTTTTGTCCAAGGTTAGAAAGTATATCTCTGTCTATATATTTGCCTATCATTCTCAATAGCATAACCATTTTGCCAAGCTTGAGATTATGAAATATTTGATATCTTTGATTTCTCTTTAATTCTTCTGTCATTCCATGTCCAGGCTATACATATACATGCATATTATATATATATGTGTGTGTATATACATATATACATATATACACACACATATATATATATTTACACACACACACACACAAAGTTGATAGATGATAGCTAGCTAGCTAGCTAGGTAAATAAAATTTATTGTAAGTAGTTGGCTCACATGAGTATGGAGGCTTAGAAGTCCCAAGATCTGCAGTCAGTAAGATAGAGGTCTAGAGAGCCAATGGTACAGTTCTAGTCTGAGTGTGAAGGCATGAGAACCAGAAGAATTGATGGTGTAAATCCCAGCCTAAAGCTGGCAGTCTTGAGACCCAAGGAGAGCCAATGTTTCAGTTCAAGTCCAAACTCAAAAAAAGACCCATGTCCCAGCTCAAAGCAGTGAGGCAGAGGAATTCGTTCTTACACCAGAGGGTCAGGCTTTTTATTCTGTTTAAGTCTTCAACTGATTGATGAAAATCATCCACATTAGGAAAGGCAATCCGCAGGGCACCTGGCTGGCTCAGTTGGAGCTTGCAACTCTTGATCTTGGGGTTGTAGGTTGGAGCCCCACATTGGGTGTAGAGATTACTTAAAAATAAAATCTTTCAAAAAAAAAAAAAAAAGGCAATCTTTACTCGGTCTACTGATTCAAATGTTAATCTCATCCAAAAACATCTCCACAGACACATCCAGAATAATATTTGACCCAATATAGAGGTACTCTATGGCCAGTTGACAGTTAAGTTGACACCTAAAATTAACCATAGCAGCTTAACATAAGCTACACAAATCTAGCTGAAAGTAGCCGAATTCTCAGAATAATACAGCACTGCACATGATGCCCTTTTACCTGGTCTTCTCTGGGCCCAGGTTGGCCATGTACTGTGCCTTGAAAGTACATATTACCCAATGTCCAGTCTCTGAACATATTGTCTTTTGTGTTTATAATCGGTAGCCTCAACTCTTATTACACCTTACACCACTAAGTTATTTAAAAAAAACACACACAAAGTGTTTATGTATGTATGCATGCATGTGTCTATGTATGTATGTATAACTTTATGAGGAATGTAACATGTCTTTTAAACTGTGTTAGTATTTTTATTAGGATAATTATTGAGGTTAGTGTTCTTTTTATGAGGTTACATGAATTGTTTAGTTGTTTGCTTCAAAGAAGGAAAGAAGGAAAGAGAATTTTAACCTAAAATGCAGTGCTAAGGCCATTTAGCAAAGCTGATGGAGGATCTTTAATTCAAAGTTCCCTATCCAAGGAGTTCTTGTCTTATAGGCCTACCTTAATATTCCTGCCATGCTTAGTCATTGGTTTGGAGCAGAGCATCTCATGTGAAGTATGATCTTGGTATAAACATAGTGATAGATTCAGAGTATAATAGCTGGAGCCATCAGTCAGTCACTTCTGGTAGTAAGAGATGTGGGAGGTGTATTCCCATGGCCTCTATTTCTACCCCACCCCCCAATCCTATGGCCTTTACTTTGAAATATACTGAATTTGCTATTATAAGAATATTCATCATTCAATACCATATTGATTAAAAGTTGCATCTTTATTTCCACCTTCACTTGCAAATCTTTTAAATTTTTTCCAATCCTTCTATTTTGACTCAATGAAAATTGAGTGGGGCTCCAACCTACAACCCCAAGATCAAGAGTTGCAAGCTCCAACTGAGCCAGCCAGGTGCCCTGCAGATTGCCTTTCCTAATGTGGGTGATTTTCATCAATCAGTTGAATGCTTAAATAGAATAAAAAGCCTGACCCTCTGGTGTAAGAAGGAATTCCTCCTTTCTAAGTTATTTTTATACCTTACCTAGGAATCTTTCATCCTTTCTAAAGACTTTTTTTTTTGACACAGAGAGAGACAGCTAGAGAGGGAACACAAGCAGGGGGAGTGGGAGAGGGAGAAGCAGCCTCCCGCTGAGTGGGGAGCCCGATGGGGGCTTGATCCCAGGACCCTGGGATCATGACCCAAGCCGAAGGCAGACACTTAACAACTGAGCCACCCAGGCGCCCCTCTTTCATCTTTTCTAATAAGCCAGCAAGCATCAAGTCTTTTCTCAAACCTTTCATTTTCTCTAGCAGGGAGAAACCTTATATTAATTTATAAACATCAAGGATAAGAGGAGCATCTTTAAATATATCCTAAAGGTTAACATACTTGTTCCCATGGTAACCATATTCTCTGTATCTCACACACTGCTCTCAGAAGCTGCCTTTTATGAACCACTGCATCACCCGCATTTTGTTTGAACATATCCACCAGGATCTTAATTGATAAAGTGGCTTTTAAGCTTCCCCGGCTACTTCTCTTCCTGATTCTTAGTTCTGTCAACTCTACGATGTCCTTGATGCCTATATGTCTGATGGAATGTCCAATTCTTCCCTTCTTCAGCAAAACCTATAGCAGCAGTATGCAATTTTTTCTTCCCAGCTGTTTCCTGTGTGTGCTCACAAGGCTTGAAATTCTTTATAATGTTTTTGACAATTTGTAATTGAAACCAGTAACTTTTCAAATGAATTTCATCTTTTGCTTACCCCTGCTTTACCCATACTGCTACTTCCAGCCAACTCAGTGTTCTATTTCCAAAACAATTTGTTTTCAAATGTCAATTTAATTAAATATTGCTCAAGAATTTTAAGTGGTCCCCTGTTATTTTATAAATCAAATCCAAAATCTAAACTCCTTTGTTAGCATTTCAAGGCTCTTTCAGGCCCTCATAGTCTATTATTCATCATGTTTTGGTAATAAAAGTAGGCAACATTTATTTACTGTTAGGCACTGTGCTAAGTACTATACATGTAATATTGCATTTAATCTTCACAACAAACATGTGACATATATACTTCTATTATCCCCAAATTACATTAAGAAACTGGTAAAATAACCTGCAAATGATCACCTACCTACTAAGTGATGGAGCAGTGACTCAAAGCAAGTCAGTTTCACCTGAACTCATAGTCACTATCAAGCCATATCTCTCACTAAAGTATTCTAAAGATAGTCTTTTTAAAAAAAATTTTTTTAGAGAGTGGCAGGAGAGGGAGAGAGAGAATCTTAAGCAGGCTCCATGCCCAGCTCAAGCCCAGCATGGGGCTCAGTCTCATGACCCTGAGATCATGACCTGAGCTGAAATCAAGAGTCAGATGCTTAACTGACTGAGCCACCCAGGCGACCCTAAAGATAGTCTTTAACTTTGCTGTTTTGATAAGTAAGTCTTGATTTTTTTACTGAGGTCATGACCGCTTTTCTTTTCTGCCAAGGCATATTATTTATTTTTAAATCCTGCTCAAGCCCCATTTTCTCTACTAAGGCATCCCACACTGACCATTCTCTTAGGTTTAATTTCTTCTGTACTTAAGCTTGTATATGTAAATATATTTTTTAAAGATTTATTTATTTATTTTAGAAAGAGAGAGAGTGTGTGTGCACAGAGTAAGGAGGGGCAGAGGGAGATCGGAGAGAGAATCTCAGGCAGACTCAGGCTGAGCACAGAGCCCAATGCCAGGCTCCATCTCATGACCCTGATATCATGACCTGAGCCAAAGTCAAGAGTTGGATGCTTAACCAACTGAACCACCCAGGTGCCCCTTGTATATGTAAATATTGTCATTAACTGGATTTTGTCCTCTAGTCTGGCTATTTTTCATATAGTTATCTCCCTCGCCGACCTATAAATTCTAGAAACTGTGTCTTCTAGATTTTCTGGTGTGTCTTTTGTACCTGATGCTCTTACAGGCATAGAATAGATGTTAAGGAATGTTTGTTAAACTGATGAAAAAGCAAGTTGTTTCAACTGGAGTGAATGTTTCTTTTTTATCTTTTTCCACAGAGGCAGGAAGATTGATGGCTTGGTATTACATTACATTTGAGACAGTGAAGAAATTTTGTACCATCAGTGGAAAAGAGACTTTATTAGATCTGGTAAATTAGTTGTCACTAGAAAATAAATATGTAATGATATAGTATGAAATAATAGTGGGGAAACAACTAATTTGCATATCTCATGCAATTTAAGAATGAGTGAGCAGACAAGAAAGCATTTTCTAGTAGTGCTGTGTCTCTCCATCTTATATACCTTTGATCATGAGATATGGAATATTACTCTTTACAATAAATTTTCAATTGTATCTCTGTATCAGGGCTAAGAAAATTTATATACATACCCAAAGTGGGGATGGCAACTACCTTTCAACTTAAGTGATAATGGCAATTACCTTGGTAGTGGCTACCAAGTATACTTTGTTGAGAAAGACCAGGATGATGTGGCATGATATATTAGGCAAGTCTGCTGTGAGTGATGGACAATGTTGGACATGTGTGCCACGTACTTGCAATTCTTCCCTAAATCTTTTGCATCAGAATAATAGTAGAAATAGGTTAGTATTGGTGATAGACCAGAAAAAAGCAGTGATTATGGAGAAGTGGGAGTGAAAACAAGGTTATACTAAGATATCAACAGTGAGGGCAACTTTACAGCTATAGCAGTAAATAGAACGATTGTCATGTTGTTGATACCTGAGAACTGTAGTGGTCCTTTCTCCCTTTATAGGGGACATGAATATGCAACAAGATATTTATTGTTATTCTCAAATTTAACCATTAATTTTTATTTAAAATATCTAAGTTGATTTTTGTAATGAGATTATTATACAAAAATTGCACAAAAACTGATGAAAACTAGAATGCTTGTCTTTTTATGTAAATATTATTCTTAACTAAGGGAATCGAGAGTAGAAAATCCCTGATATTAACATTAACTAATCTTATTTTAAGTTCAGTGAGTAAGAGGATTAGAGCGGTTGTTAGTTTCATGTTACAGATGTGAGAAACCAAAGCACAAGGAGTGCTTTGCTCAAAGTCATCTGGCAGAACTAGGCTCTGTAATACAAATTTCTTAATATCTAAAGCATTCTTTCCATTACAAAATTCGTGTCATTCAGGATAATGATTTGCAAACTACAGAAGAGTGAATAATAATATAATAGTAGAAATGACAGCTACATTAATTGAGTGCTTACTGTGTGGTAGGAACAAGACTGAATATTTTAAATTTTATTTTGTTAATCTTTATGATCTTATTGGTGTAGTCCCAGTCTCTAGCATAATGTCTGGCATATAACAAGTGTTTGTAAACACTTATTAGTGAATGAGTGAACCCTTAAAGAAGCAAAATGTATAAAGTGAATTTTTAATTCTGTTACACATTTTAAATGATAAAGCTGTGATATCCCAAGGCAGCTTGGAAAATAAGTAAATACAGAGAAAGAAGATGAGAGGAAAGAAGTAAAGAAGGGATATAAGTAAATGGGCAAATGATGAAATTTTATAGGTCACAATGATAGCCAGCTGCAAGGAATTTGCAGATGTGCAGTTAAGGATAAATGAAAAGAAAACACTGAATACTTTGAACAAAGATCCAAATCGGGTAACTATCAGGTATGGAAATTAAATATGTCTTAAATAATTTTTTAAAGGTTCTGTTTAGTTAAAATAAGTAGTAATAATAAAAGTTTTGCCCTGTGTTTTTATTTATAGATTTCCAATGGAAGGAAGAATTAAAACAAGAGAAATGAAAGTAAATTGGTAAAGATGATTGTTAAATGTCTTAAAATACTACCATTTGTGATTCATATTTATAAAACTTTTTTTAGTTTTAAAATTTATTTTAAATTTGTTTTCCTTAATATAAAAAAGAACACATTTACATAAAAATAAGGTGTCAGAATATAGATGTGAAACTAATGTCCAAAACCCTAACTTCAATTAAAATAGATGATTTGTGAATTTTTTAAATCAACAAACATTTTTTGAGAGTGTGTTCTGCTAAAGCAAGGTAATGATAGAAAAGAAAGTTAAGTTTGTCATCATCAGGAGTTTTCAAGTTATGTTGAATGAGAACCATGTGTATAAAGATAATGGACAGTATGAAAACACATATAATAGATGTATATTAAATGATAGTGGCATTCTGGGAGAGACAAATAGTAAAAGTAAAAACATGAGTGAGAGAATGCATATATGACAGTGGAATGTCTATTCTACCGAGAATGGGAAGTTTGTATGAGGAATAGTAATTAGAAGATTAAACTAAGACTACATTGTAAATTGTGACTTTTACAGTTTGCCATCACAAATACAATGATATTCTTTTCTGCTTGCCTTAGTGGTTGATTTTCTGAGTATTTAGGTCTTACTGTTAAACTTTTTGACTTAGATGATGTGATTTCATGTGAGATGACTTTTTTATGTACTTCAATAAAACCTGTTATCCAAAGAATTTGTTTTTCCTCCTTAGGTAGAGGAGGTCACTCTCTCCGGGATACTTCCTTACATTCCATTGAATTTTATCTCCCACATGCCTTGAAGTCCTGGAAACAAACTTCTCACAGTTGTATACAGCTCAACAGGCAGATCTATAGCTTGGACAACAGAAGTTAATGTTCTGTTTCTTAGCTATATTTTTCTAGAAATTCAAATACCCTTAGAGACTATATAGTCTAGTCCTTTCATTTTACAAATGAAGTAAGTAATGCCCAGATAAGCTGTGATTTTCCCAAGATTTTATTGCAATATTAGAGACTGAGCTAGAACTAGAACCTAGGTCTCTTGCTTCTCTCAATGATTTTTTTCCCATATACTCTGTTGCATCAACTATTGGGTCAAATTAAATCAAGGTATATTTCCACAAGCATCTTCTTAGGAACACTTTATTTGCAGCTTTAATGCTTCCATTTACCTTCCCTTAAATTGGGTCATACATTCTTTTGATTGGGGCTGTCAGATTTTAGAATTGATGATTTTATAATTTTTTATAAATATCATAATTTAGTTTCCTATTATAATTTCCCACCTTTCTGCATCTACTTGAATGTGACCAGGAAGAGAGAACTGTGTGGAGTCTTTTCTTAATCCAAAATGTACAGTTTTTTGGTAGGTGATGATGGCTAATAGTTACCACTTTCATGTGTCTCTCAGATCCCTGTTACTGTGCTGAATTTCAGATCTGTTTTTTTTTTTTTTTAAGTAGATGTTAATCTTCTTAGTTTTAAACTTTTATTCTTCCAAGTTTCTGACCTTTAATTTAAGGCTGTTTTTTATTTTTCATAACTTTAATTCCCAGATCTTTTGTACTCAGCAGTAGCTCTGTTTGTTTTAACTGGTATTTTTCAATTGACTCATAAGATGTATTTTCAAATCAGTGATTTCTTTTCTTCTTCATTTGTTTCTTGTTATTATATAAGTAAGGCATAGATTAATTTTTAAAGAGTCAAAAATTTATAAATCAGAGAGTAAGTTCTGTCTTGACCTCCCCATCTTTCTTCCCCAGAAGTAGCTATTATCAGTAATTTGCTGTGCATCCTTCCAATTTCCTATTTATTTAGCACAAATATGTGTGCTAATAAACCTATGTAATGTCTACTACCAAAAAAATCGTAATTATTGTTCTTGTTGTGCCATGAGGACCATAGGGGAAGGGAGGGAAAACTGAATGGGAAGAAATCAGAGAGGGAGACAAACCATGAGAGACTCTGGACTCTGGGAAACAAACAGGGTTACAGAAGGGAGGGGGGCGGGGGAGGGGGTAACCAGGTAATGGGTATTAAGGAGGGCATGTGTTGTGATGAGCACTGGGTGTAATAACGTGACTAATGAATCGTTGAACACTACATCAAAAACTAATGATGTGGGGCGCCTAGGTGGCTCAGTCGTTAAGCGTCTGCCTTCGGCTCAGGTCATGATCTCAGGGTCCTGGGATCGAGCCCCGCATCGGGCTCCCTGCTCCGCGGGAAGCCTGCTTCTCCCTCTCCTACTCCCCCTGCTTGTGTTCCCTCTCTCACTGCCGCTCTCTGTCAAATAAATAAAATCTTTATAAAAAAAAACAAAAAAAACTAATGATGTACTATATGTTGGCTAATTGAACATAATAAAAAAATAAAATAAAAAGATTCTATATCAGTATATATACACGTCAACCTTATTTATTTTAACGGCAACGTATACTTTAATAGCAATGTAGTCTATAAATATAATTTTTAACCACTCCTTTGTTGATGAAGAATTAGATGGCTTACAAATTTTTACTATTACAAATAGTGCTGAAATGAGCTTCCTGGTGTTTATATCATATTTTTCAAAGATTTCTGGGTGAAAATGTATATACATGAGAAGATTTAATATATATTGCCAAATTGCCTTTGAAAAGGCTTCTCTGATTTACAATTCCCACCCATAGTGTAAAAAGAGTGACTATTTCCACACATCCTAATACTTGTTTTGTATCTTTAAAGTTTTGTGAATCTAATGGGTGACAATTATATTTAAAAATTTGCAAATCCCTGATTATTAGGAGGAAATATATGTATTATCTGGTTTTATGCAGAAGTTTTAAATAGTTATAAAATCATACATATTAATCTTTTCCTTACAAGTTCTAGGTTTTGTCTTTTAGGAAGTTTTTTCCTATCCTGTATTTCTTAGGATTAGGTTCATCTGTGTAAAACTATGTAATAAAATGAATTAACAATAGCTTGAAGAGGACAGGCTACTTTTCTTCTATTTCAAGGTCACCTTATTGTCCAAAATGACTGTGAGGTCTTCAGCTATTACATTTGAGTATCTTCTCTCTTTTAGTAGACTTCTTGGAAGTCCTGATAACAGTTTGCACTAGTTATATGACTACCCCTAAGTGCAAAGGAGACTGGGAAATATCTTGGCAGTAGTGTGCCTAGATTAAAATTGGGGTTCTGCTATTAAGAAGGAAAGAGAGTGAATGTTGGGTAGGCAAAGCAGTCTCTGCCACAGAGACTTCTCCTATCATTTCTTCTAATACTTGCAAACCATTTTATTTTTACCTGTAGTCTTCTTATAAGGCATCTGGAGTTAATTTTTTATATGGTATAAGTTAGGAATTTATATTTTGTCCCTGAAAGGTAGTCAGAAGTGTTTGATAAATATGTTGCTATTTTCTCTTTGCCTACTGTTTTGTTTTTTTTTTTTTAAAGATTTTATTTTTTGACAGAGAGAGAGACAGCGAGAGAGGGAACACAGCAGGGGGAGTGGGAGAGGGAGAAGCAGGCTTCCTGCGGAGCAGGGAGCCAGACGTGGGGCTCGATCCCAGGACCCTGGGATCATGACCTGAGCTGAAGGCAGATGCCTAACGACTGAGCCACCCAGGCGCCCCTCTTTGCCTACTGTTTTTTTTTTTTTTTTAAAGATTTTATTTATTTATTTGAGACAGAGAGAATGAGATACAGAGAGCATGAGAGGGAGGAGGGTCAGAGGGAGAAGCAGACTCCCTGCCGAGCAGGGAGCCCGATGCGGGACTCGATCCCGGGACTCCAGGATCATGACCTGAGCCGAAGGCAGTCGCTTAACCAACTGAGCCACCCAGGCGCCCTTTGCCTACTGTTTTGAAATGCCACCTTCTCATAAACTAAATTCCTAATGATCTGTTTCTGGACACTTAACTGTTAGTCTAGTCTATTTATTTTGTTGCTATGACAATACCACATTGTTTTACTTGCTATTCTTTTATTGGAAGTTTTGTGATATGATAAGCCAAGTTCCTCCTTTTTGTTCTTCTAAAAATGTTTTTGGCTATTTTTCCTCCCTGTGAATTTTAGAATCAGCTCATCAAGATCTGTAAAAAGTTCTGTTGAAATTGGTTTTATAGATTAGTTTTGGAAGATTCTTGTTTTTACAGTTCTGAATCTGTCTAGGAATATGGTATCTTTCTCCATTTATTCAGGTTTTTATGTCTTTCTGTGACATTTTGTAATATATCATTTAGTTTTGTATTTCTTGGTAGGTTTATTTCTTGGTATTTTATGGAGTTTGATATTGTGAACAGAAGAGTCCTTTTTAAAAATTGCATAACATTGTATTTTGTAATCAGTTATGGATGGTATATAAAAAGGCTACTGGGTTTTTGTTTTTGTTTTAAGGCCACTGGTTTTTCAATTTTGATTGTTTTATCTATCTTACTGAACTCTCAAGAGTACTGGAAGTCCTTCATTTGGTTTGCAGGGATTTCCTAGATAGACAATCATATCTGTAAAGAGGGATAGTTTTATCTCTTGATTTCTAATAGTTAAAACTCTTTTTTCTCCTTAACTTGTAGGTGAAACTTCTAATATACTGTCCTTAGCTTGAGAACAAACATCCTTGTCTCATTACTGTTTTTCAGGGTCTAGTATCCAGTGTTGCACCACCAAGGAATTCCTCACACTTTTGGGATTAGGTTCTGGGATCTATTATCCTCCTTCTCACTTGTATATAAAAACAGGTTTGAGTTCAGGGTAGAGAGCAACCTCTTTTGGGTTGTCATTGTCGTGAATCTGAAAGTGTCTTTTATGTTCTTTGTTTTTGCAGGGTTTCTAACTTTTCTTGAATCAATTTTTGCTAACTTATATGTTCCTGAGATAGCATTAATTTCATCCAGCTTGTCTGTTTGACATATTTTGTTCTCTAATAAGTTAAAAATTCCCTCTGAAAATGTAATGTCAACTTTCTAATTCCTAATATTATTTGTGTCATCTCTTCTTTTTCTTAATTGGATTTTCCAAAGGTTTCTATATTTTGATCTTTTCAAGCCATTTATTTTTCTATTTAATTAATTTCTGATTTTATCTTTATTTTCTTCCTTTTACTTTCTTCTTTTTGTAATTTTTTTTTTACTATATGTTTGCTCCATTTATTTTGTTTTTCTTGTTTTCCATAAAATATTTAAGACTACAAATTTTCTAGTAAGTACCACTTTGGCATTGTTCTATAGATTTTTAAAATCTATTTCTATTCTTTTTCAGGGTAATTTTAATTTTAATTTCCTCTTTAAGAATTATTTAAAATTGTTTTTTAAAATTCTTAAAGTCATTCTTTTATTGTTATTTTCTATTTTTATTGGGTTGTAATTAGAGAATGTGGCCTGTCAGTGTTCTGCTTTATGATATATATTGTGATTTTACTTGTGGCTTAGTACATGGTTAATTTTTATGATTGTTCTGTGTGAATTGTAAATGAATATATGAATGATGTGTTTCCTAGGCACTAAGTTGTATATTTTGCCACTAAGAGTAGTTCGCTAATTGTGTTACTCAAAGTGAGATATCTCTCATTTTTCATGTAGAGTTTTATTATTCAAAAGAGAAATTTATTATATTGTTTAAGGAAAATATAGTAAGATTATATAATGGATCTAGAAATGTGACATCAGGTGATTCAAGGGAATATATACATCCCTAGAACATTTGGAAAAGCAGATAAAAAAGGAATAGGTATGCAGTAGGCAGAAGAGTGACATATTGTCTAGTTAGGTGTGGACTGTGAGAATGACTATAAAAGTTTAGTAAGAGTTTTGGAATAAACAAAGGAGCAGATCATAAGGAAATCGTCTTAGAATTGTGCATAAAAGGAGTTGTACTAGGGGTGCCTGGGTGGCTCAGTCAGTTAAGCAACTGAGTCTTGGTTTCATCTCAGGTCATGATCTCAGGGCCGTAAAATCAAGCCCTGTGTCTGGCTCTGTGCTCAGCAGGGAGTCTGCTTGAGATTCTCTCTCTCCCTCTGCCCCTCCCTCTGCTCATGCTCTCTCTCTCTCTTTCCCCCTACCTCCCTTTCAAATAAATAAATAAATCTTAAAAAAAAAAAGAAGTTGTACTTAACCTGTATATTTAGACATATTTTAGATACTACAGAACAATAGGCTCACATGTCCATGTTGCCTTTCTTGTCCTATCTTGTCCTATCTGCTGCTAGATGGAAAGGAGCTGGGTAGATGAGTCAACTAACTGTCCTATTGAATACTTTTTGCTTTTAATTCTATTTTGTCTAATATTAATATTGCTAGTTTTATTTTGTATATCTTTTTTATTCTTTTTTCATATTGTTTTATTTTAAATATAATTTGTATAGATAACATATAGCTAGATTTTGTTACTATTTTTTAATCCGACCTCAGAATTCTTTTGAGGAATTCAGTACATTTACATTTATTATAATTACTAATATGTTTAGATTTACTCTTATTTTATGTTTTCTTAGCGTTATTATTGCTTATTTATTTCTTTTTTCTCACTAATTTTTTTCTTTTGCCTCTTCTGCCTCTTTTTGGATGTATCAAGTTTTCTTTGTTTTTGTTCTTCTAGCTAGCTCTTCCTTTAAAATTCTATATTGCATATGTAGATTTGTATTTTTCCACCAATATCTATAGAAAATGAACATTTTAAACTTACCCCTTGTGAGTCAAAACCTTATCACATTTTCACTTCCCTCCTACTTCTTGTTCTCTTCCATGTTTATTCAGATCTTTGGGATTTTAGTTCCAGTTGTTACTTCAAAATATTTTAGTCTGCATTAAAGATTATAGACTTACCTAATTTTTTTTCACTAATTTCTTTGCTTACTTCTTGCTTTTTAAAATTTCTGCCTTCCTTTTTGTTACATATACAGTTTATTCTGCTGGGTACATTCTTAAGTAATTATTTTTTTAAGATTTTATTTATTTATTTGACAGAGAGACACAGCGTGAGAGGGAACACAAGCAGGGGGAGTGGGAGAGGGAGAAGCAGCCTTTCTGTGGAGCAGGGAGCCCGATGGTAATTAACATAACATAATAAAATTTAAAAAAAAAAGAAATACCACCTGTGGGGGGAAAAAAAAGAATACAACATTTCAGTAAATTGCTCAGACAAGTATCTCAGGACTCTCTCTCCTTAATCTGTTGATTTTTTTTTTATAAGGAACGAGTTTTTCAAAAAATTGAAGTATAGTTGACATACAATGTTGTGTTAGTTTTGGGTGTACAACATAGTGATTCAACAATTCTACACATTACATGATGCTCACCATGATAAATGTAGTTACCCTCCGTTGCCAGTTATTACAATATTATGTCTATTGATTCTTCTGCATGTGTTATGGATAATTTCCTCCAGTTTTATTTTTCTCATAGATTTGATCCTCTTCATAGATTTTATTTCTAACATTAAACTTTCTGGTCTACCAGTGGCATGCTTTCTGGTTTTCCTGTAGTTTTATGGATGGAGACATACACACATAAACACACATATACGTATGTCGGTCCTTTCAGGGAATTTGAAGAAGAGTAAGTATACAGAAGGCTCCATGTGCTATCTTGATCCTTTGTCTCAGGTGTTTCTTTGGGCATTCTTATTTTATGCTTAAGCAGAAAAAAATGGCTTCAGAATAACTCTTCCCCTCTCAAAAGTGTTGTACAGCTTCATAATACACCTTTAACTTTCCTTCATTTGCAGGATTTCTTTTGTTATTGTTCTTGTTTATAGTCTTTAATTGAAATGATGAAAGAGGAAATAGATCTATTTAAAACAAAACCAAATAGCTACTTTGGTCTAGATTAAGATGTGGTACCTGAGTTAGGATTCATTTGAGGGATTTCTATTCTTTATACACAAATCTTTTTGGAAAAATCCTTCCTTTACTAAGTTGGCCAGGATACAGAAGTCTTTTGGAAAGTTCTTGTATCATTTTTATTAGTTTGCTAACTAATCTTAGTAACAGGGCTGTATCTAGCTACAAAGTTGAATGAGAAATACAATCTTCGTGTATAGGTAAGAACAGATAATGGGACAGTCAGCTAGCAGTTTCTGTCATAGGTATGCAAAGCATCTAATGTAGTGCCTGGAGCTAAGTATTCAAGAAATGGTTATTAATAATTATTATTATCTTTGGCTGAGCCATTTAAGATCTCTCCTGGCTGCACCAGTTTGCATTCCCATCAGCAGTGTACGTACAAAGGGTTCCTTTTCCTCCATATCCTCACCAGCACTTGTTTCTTGTGTTTTTGATTTTAGATGTTCTGACATGTATGAGGTGATATTTCACTGTGGTTTTGATTTGCATGTCCCTGATGATTAGTAATGTTGAGCATCTTTTCATATGTCTGTTGGCCATCTGTATGTCTTCTTTGTAGAAATGTCTATTCATGTCTTCTGCCCATTTTTAAATTGGATTGTTTGGTTTTTTGATGTTGAGTTGTATAAATTCTTTATATATTTTGGATATTAACTCCTTATCAGATATATCATTTGCAAGTATCTTCTCTCTTTCAGTAGGTTGTCTTTTTGTTTCATTGATTGCTTCCTTTGCTGTGAAGAAGCTTTTAATTTTAATGTAGTCCATTAGCTGTTTTTGCTATTGTTTCCCTTGCCTTAGAGACTTACCTAGAAAAATGTCAGAGAAATTATTGCTTGTGTTCTCTCCTAGGATTTTGATGGTTTCAAGTCTCACATTTAGGTCCTTAATCCATTTTGAGTTTATTTTTGTGTATGGTGTAAGAAAGTGGCCCAGTTCTATTCTTTAGCATGTGTCTGTCCAGTTTCCCCAACAACATTTATTGAAGAGACTGTCCTTTTCCCATTGCATATTCTTGCCTCCTTTGTCAAAGATTAATTGACCATATAATCATGGGTTTATTTCTGGGCTCTCTGTTCTCTTCCATTGATCTATATGTCTGTTTTTGTGCCAGTTCCATACTGTTTTGATTACTGTAGTTTTGTAGTATATCTTGAAATCTGGGATGGTGATACCTTCAGTTTTGTTCTTCTTTTTCAAATTGCTTTGGCTATTCGGGGTCTTTTGTGGTTCCATACAAGTTTTAGATTATTCTTTACAACCATCTCTTAATAGATAATATAAAATAACTTTCAGAAGATACACTATAGCCAAAAGAATTAAATAGTCTATAGTTTCAGCTATATGCATCCATTCTGAGGAGTTGGTTACTACCTTCTGTTTTCACATACTGTTTGCTAAAACTAAACCATGAAATATAACTATTATTCTGCTCTCTTTGTATACCTGACTTATCAAGAGACCTTCAAGAAATTAATATAAGTCGATAATTTTAGTTAGATCCATAGGGTGAGTTGCACATCATTGTCTGGTTAGAAAAGTAAACAGGCAAAATGGGATATAGTAGGTACAACGTACGCTAGTTCCTTTTCTCCCTTCTTACCACCCACTCCTCAAATTTTGTAGCCAAGCAACTGCTAGTTTCTAATAATCAACTAATATGTTACCAACCTTCATATATTGAACAGAATCTTCAGACCTAATACTCTGCTTGTCACTCATAGGCACTTAATAAATATTTGTTTGTTACACAAAGTGCCTTGCTTTTCTATAATAACATATATGTAGAGCTAAAAGAACTCTATTGGAGGAGAATATGAAAACAATTTTAGATGTGTTGAGGTTAAAGAAATAGTCTAAGTGAGAGTGCCCTGTAAGCATTTGAAATTTATCAATCTAGCGATTATAATGAAAGTCTTGAGAAGAAATGAGATTTTTGAGAAAAGGAGAGGTTGAGGGAATGAAGAAGAGTAGAGAAATAAGAAGGGGACTTTTAGAGGTTGGAAAGAAGTTAACAATGACTTGTAACAATAATGATGCAAGATATAGAATCATCTAGTGTCACAGAAATCAAGGCAGAGAGGAATTTTAAGAAGAGATACTTCAATCAATGATGTCAAATACTATGAGATAATAGTTTTTAAAAGAAAATCATGAAATTTCTTCTTTCCTTCATTCAGTCTTATTCAGGCTCAGCTAGGATGCATTCCCATTCAGGACTTTGCTTTGACACAAGATACCGCGAAGATTTTCAGAAATGGCTCACGAATTACAAGATGTATGTTATAGGATTAATGGATTTTCAATATTTTTCCCAGTAAACTATTATACTAGATTTAACATTGGAAACTTTTTTTTAGGGTTGTCAGATTTTGTGGCTGTTCAAGAAAAGAAGTTTGCTGTGCTATTGAACAGTTTGATATTAGCTAAATGTTTTAGATGCAAACTTTGGGAAAACTCTCTACATATATCCAAACAGCTGGAAAAAATTGGTAGGTACTGAATACAGGCAGGCAATTTGTCAATGTCTGCAGTTTATTTTGTTTTTCATTGTTAGGAAAATTATCCTATGGTGTTTATAGACCTTAAGAAAAAAATGTGTTTGTAGGTATAAATAAGGTACTGAACTTTACTTCTCTTGAAAATCTGATTTTCATTTTCTCCTGCCTGAAGGATTCTATTTGAAATCAATTGGGAAACTAATAAAAATGAATGCTCTTTTTTTTTTTTTTTTAATTTTTAAAAATTTTATTTGAGGGTTGGGGCAGAGAGAGGAGAGAGAGAGAGAATGAGCAGGGAGGAGGATCAGAGGGGAGGGAGAAGCAGACTCCCCACTGAGCAGGGAGGCCTGATGTGGGGCTCCATCCCAGGATCTTGAGACCATGACCTGAGCCAAAGGCAGATGCTTAACCAACTGAGCCACTCAGGCGCCCCCTAATAAAAATGAATACTCTTATTTTTAAATTTGTTCTCAAACCAAGAGTGAAAGTTTGTTTTAGTAATTAGGTAACTATGTGTTGCTCTCTCTTCCACTTTTATGATTGTTTTGCTCTCAATGACAAGGTACAGAGCTAGCAATCCTAGCCATTCCTAATTCATTACAGAGAATTATGTCACTTATTTATATCTTAACTTTTTTCTCTTTTTTTCAGTAATAGGACAGTATTCGCACTGATCTTCATAGAGATTCTGTAGACAAAAGATTGTACCTAATTATTTCCTATCTATTGAGATCTAGCTGAAGTTATGTACTGAAACAGTCTAGAGGGTGCCAGTTACAAAGACTGGGGTATAACTAAGTACTCTAGAGTTCTCCAGTTTGGTGCCTTTGATTTTGTGATCCTATTCCTCCTTCTCTCTAAGAAGAGAGTTGTTATTCCATGACTGACAGCTTTGTTAGCTTTATAATTTTATATGCATCTTGGGGACATTAAAAAATTATGTAGTCGGTTATTAGGGATTGTCTCATTATTCCTTAGAACAAAGATCTCCAACTATTTTGTGAGGAAGTGCTTTTTTATTTCCTTGAAGTTTGAAATCAGTGGGATAGCAGAGAACTGACCAGTCCTGGGAACTGGGGTGAAGATGGGGATTAGATGGTGAAAGTAAGGTCAAATTAGAGGAGGGATTCTTGACGTTAAGACTCACCTTTCTACTGAAGTCCTAGCGAACCAGATGCTGCACCCATCTCAAAAAGATGAGTTCTAAAGTGGGAAGGAGGTTCCATACAACATTTAGGAAATAACAACTTACAGAAGTTTAGAAATTAAGTTAAATGATTATTAAGAAAGTTTTCATTGTATTTGAAAAAGAGTCTTTCTGACTTTCTAGAATATTGTCCATCAGGCATCATTTGCATCCTATCCCTTCCAAATTGTCGAACACCAATGTGTTTTTTACACTTACTCAGTATGGCTGAAGAAAAAGAAGCAAAAATTGCCCACCAAAATTCATACACTAGAAAAATGGGAGAATCAAAATAAAAAAGCAAATCTAAGTTCTTCCTGAGCATCAGGAAAAAAATAATGAATACAAATTGATTTTCAGCAATGTTTATAAAAAATTAAAATTCAAGAAAAGTTTTGAGGGAAAATGAACATGAAGGAATTATTAATACTAGGAGTTGTATCTTAAGAATGAATAAGAGAAATTCCCAAGGATAAATGTATGGAAAAAGAAATAGTGTAATATCCCCACCAGTAATATATGTGCCTTAGGCAAGATTGTAATATCTTGGAATTTTATACTTCTGACAGTATCTCCTATTTCAGGGTTTGGTTAAATTCATTTGTGAGTGTAAGAATTTTAAATTCAAGTTTCTTAAAGCATAAAGAAACAGAGACAGTGCAAAGATGGAAGTGAACTTGATATATTTGAAGAACAAAATTAAAGCAAATGTGGCTAGAGAGTGGTCAGCAAGAGGAGACTGGTAGGAAATTAAATGGGACAGGTAGGCTGTGGTCAAGTCAGATAGGTAAGGGAGTTTGGTCATGGTAAGAAATTGTCACTTTATTCTAAATGCAATGGAAAGGAATTGGAAATTTTAGACAGAAGAGTAAAATTATCTGATTTCAGTACAGAAACCTAGAACTCTATTTCTAAGATGGAAATAGAGAGCCATAGCTTTATGAAGCAGTATTCCCATCCATAAATCATGTTGTCTTTTTTTCAAATATGAGTGTAATACGTAACAGTAGGAATCGCTTGGTACTTTCTCCATGGATGACATATGATAAAAATAAGAGTTAAATCATCATGTGGACCAAAGAGTTCCTCTTTCTTCTATTAAGCAAATACATGTTTTATTTCAGTTTGAAAAAATAAATATGAACAATTGAATGTCAGAGCCCAAATAATTGAACTGAAAACTTTTTTATAAAACTTCAAAAATTAGTTATTAATCTGGATCTTTAAAAAAACTTTTTACTAATGTCATTGAAAAGTTAAGTATAGATTTAGTTTAAAATGGATTGTTTAAAACTGCTATTTGATTAATTTTCCACAGGTATAACATTGTCAAATGCAATGGTAAATGCAGGTTTGACCTCCTTTAAAAAAATAGAAGAAACAGATGCAAGGGAACTTGAACTGGTATTTAATATTCACTTATTCCTAATGTTACCTGAATTTTACCTAAATTTTAAAGCCTACCTTTTATATCTTTATTTCTTCTAAAAAATTGTTTTTCTCATCATAATCATAAGTATTTTAATTTAAGGTTTTGGGTAATAAGCATTATTAAAACTATTGATGCTAAAAAGTGTTTTACTAAAAGAACTTCTAGTCTTGTGGTAAGAATATAATGATATAAATGTTTTTAGATTTTAAATAGACACCCCCCTTTTGGAACACAAATAAAAGAAACAGTGATGTATCTACCAAAATATGAACTTGAAGTGGAACAGGTAAATATTTTTTGGGTTTTGTTTGTTTGTTTGTTTTTTAGGTATTTTCATTGTCTTTTCAGCAATAAAGCTATCCATAGCTGACTTGGAGCTGAATAAGAGTAGTAAGGTTATCTTTAACACTTTTTATGCCTATCCTTTTTTTAAAGATTGCAAGATATAGTGATACCATGGCGGAAATATTAGTGACCATTATATTAAGAAACTTTGAACAGCTACAAACTAAAAGAACAGCACCAGATTCTCACTATGTTACCTTAATCATAGGTGATGCAGATAATCAGCTGGTTTTTAAGCACAAACTTATGTAAGTGTACAATTTCCATTTGATTTTATTTCTAAGCATATACTATGAAAGAAAAATTCTGCTGAGAAGCAGTACTAAAATCACTGTGGGATTAATTAAATTACATTTTCCTTTCCCTGAAATGGAGTAGTTTCTTGTCTGTTAAAGAAGTATTCACATTGGGTCTGTTGTCAGTACTCAAATGAACGAAGTGTGAAATCTATCACCAAGGTTTGAAACAAGTGAATAAATGACCTTTAGGAGTAGCTATACCCCACTGTTGTTGAACTTTCTTATTTTGTTGCTTTTCTCCAGTCATTCACAACCTTACTACTCTTTCATTATCTTCCTCCTGCTCCTTCAAGATATACCTAATATTTCCAAATTAAAATCCAACAAACTACTATAGCTCCATTGTAAGATCAGGCAACCAGTTCAAATATATAAAGGAGCTACCTTCCCTTACACCTGATTCTCTAGCATGCCATTCTATGATTTTTACATCAGCCTTTTTTCTGATACTGTTATTTTCTCCCAGGATGCCATAGGCAAACTCTAAAGTTAGCAGTTATAGGTATAGCTAATATTTTTTGAGCTCTCTGTAGGTTCCAGATAATGAATTGTTTAATCTTTGTATAGACAGATGCTATCATTATCTAAATTTAATAGAGGAAGAAATTGAGACCGAGAGTTTAATTAATTTGTCTAAGGTCATATAGGTTTATAGCAAAGTCTAGATTTTAACCCAAGCAGTCTTACTTCAGAGCCTATCCTCCTAATCATATTATTTTACTTGTGAGTTCAGGATTAGCAGTGACTCTGAAATGGGAATCTCATTGTTGCCAGAGCATTGGAAGATACCTTCCCCAAATAGTCTATTCAAGGTTCCTAAAGGGACTATGGTGCCTAATAGAACATCCCTTTCACTGTTAACCACTTTACTGCACCTAGCTGTGACACATTTATAGAGAATATGTCATTGTACAAATCTTTGTTCTCTGTGACAAGTCTGAAGACAGTCTTGACTATATAAAGCTAAAATAAGTTCAATCACAAAATTGGTTGCTGGTTTGTGATGTTATTGGATATAGACTATTTTATATGAATTTTAAAGATACTATTCAAGTTCTCACAAATTCGTGTATCCTATATATAGCCATTTAAAAGTGGTAGTGATTTAGGGGCAAGCTCATGGGTTGTTGATGTCAACTATATTTTTAGGTGGGCCTAAAATGAGGCAATGCAACTTGGAATCAGCTGTTTGGTCAATGTGTAGTTAGAAAATTATTATTGCAGTAGCCCCATTGACACTCCATTTCTCCCTTCTCAGAATTTGCAGCTAGTAGTTTTCAGTACTGACTTCAGTTTACTACCAGATAGGACCTATCTAAGGGTCAATCTGCCCTTGATGATTAATGTATTATTTCATTTAGTATTTGGATCACTATTTAAATGGTATGTTATTCTTTTTCAGGGATTCTATTTTGCTAAAAGCTGGAAATTGGACTAAAAAGATTGATGTGAAGAGAGCTTTTAAATCTGAAGATCTTAGCTTAAATCTAATTAGTTCTGAATATGGTCAGTTCATTGAAGTAATGAACACATAAATGTAAAGAATATGATAACATTTAAAAATTTCCTTCATGCTGAAACAGAAAAACAATTTAAATGATATTGTGTAAAAATAAGTTATTTAAATAATATGAATAATTTTTTTTAAATTTTTTTATTCTTATATTATCCCCATACATTGCATCATTAGTTTTAGATGTAGTGTTCCATGATTCATTGTTTGTGCATAACACCCAGTGCTCCATGCAGAATGTGCCCTCCTCAATACCCATCACCAGGCTAACCCATCCTCCCACCCCCCTCCCCTCTAGAACCCTCAGTTTGTTTTTCAGAGTCCATCATCTCTCATGGTTCGTCTACCCCTCCGATTTCCCCCCCTTCATTCTTCCCCTCCTGCTACATTCTTCTTCTTCTTTTTTTTTTTCTTAACATGTATTGCATTATTTGTTTCAGAGGTACAGATCTGAGATTCAACAGTCTTGCACCATTCACAGCGCTTACCAGAGCACATACCCTCCCCAGTGTCTATCACCCAGTCACCCCATCCCTCCCACCCCACCCCCCACTCCAGCAACCCTCAGTTTGTTTCCTGCAATTAAGAATTCCTCATATCGGGTGCCTGGGTGGCTCAGTTGGTTGAGCAACTGCCTTCAGCTCAGGTCATGATCCTGGAGTCCCGGGATCGAGTCCCGCATCGGGCTCCCTGCTCAGCGGGGAGTCTCCTTCTCCCTCTGACCCTCCCCCCTCTCATGTGCTCTCTCTCTCCTCTCATCCTCTCTCTCAAATAAATAAATAAAATCTTTAAAAAAAAAAAAAAGAATTCCTCATATCAGTGAGGTCATATGATACATGTCTTTCTCTGTTTGACTTATTTCACTCAACATAATACCCTCCAGTTCCATCCACGTCGTTGCAAATGGCAAGATCTCATTCCTTTTGATGGCTGCATAATATTCCATTGTATATATATACCACATCTTCTTTATCCATTCATCTGTCGATGGACATCTTGGCTCTTTCCACAGTTTGGCTATTGTGGACATTGCTGCTATAAACATCGGGGTGCACGTACCCTTTCGGATCCCTACTTTTGTATCTTTGGGGTAAATACCCAGTAGTGCAATAATATGAATAATTTTAAAAGAAGTTTCATGTATTTAGATATGTAAAAGATGGCATGGACTAAGATAAAAAAATTAAAATTGTGTCTGTTCATTTATAGGTATTTTATTTTCCAAGATAATAAAATTTCAATTGTAGGAACATTGATTTTTATTTTTATGATGATAGATGTATAAATTTTAATTTGTTATTTTTTTAACTCTTGTTTTTTTTACATTTTTATTTCCTGGACTTGTTAGCTCTTTCATTTCAAAAGGTGTAGAAGTATGAGAGATAATAAAAACAAATAAATGATCTCATGGCTAGATTTATATGCCTTAAATCCTTGTATACTTTTTTCCTTTTTTCAGTTGGACTTGATATTCAGCAGAAATTTACAGTCTTTTACTTAGGACCCAAGAGGCTTGGAAGTCAAATAATTATGCGAAAAAAATCAGAAACAGAGATTTCCCATTCGAAACATTCAAATAGATCTACGGTATCAGGACCCAATAAAGGTAAATGGCTATATTTATTCCTGTATTGCATTAAAGCAAAGTTACGGCTAGGGAGGAGTATCAGTGTTATAGTACTGCTCCATTCAGATGTAGATACTTGGGAATTAGATATTTAAGCTTCATAATAATTACATTAACAATATATAGTAGGAATTCTTTCTTATAACTAATATTTGTCAAACTGGGGTGATATTTGGAGCACAAATTATTTGACTAGTTTTTGATATACAGTGCCCCTTTTTCATACCCACTCTATTCTTATGGCCATTGTTGGGGAAGAGCAAATGATATATAAGACTTTATAGATTTGATGAGGCAAACCAGGTGACAGTGAACTTTAATTTTTTTTATTATGGAATATTTCAAACATACACAGAAGTAGACAGACCTGTGTAATGAACCCTTATGTACTCATTACCTAAATTAAACAATGATTAACTCATGGCTTATATTGTTTCATCTATACCTCTCTTCAGTTTTCCCCTTCTATATTTTGAAGAAAATTGGATATCATATCATATCCTCTGTAAATGTTTCAGTATATATTTGTAAATGGTAAGGATTTAAGAAAAAACATATATTACTCTTACACATAAAAAGCTAATAGTAACTAATATCATCCAATCCTGAGTTAATATTCAGATTGCTAATTACCATATAAGTAAGGGGAGCAACTAATAGGTACTGAGGAATGTGAAAGCAGTGGTTCCTACCAAAGTAACCTAGACAGTTATGCTTTCTGAATTGGTAGTTATAATAAATAGTAACTGCAGTGAAAGAAGGCAGGAAGAGCACATATAGAATTATTCTGTGAACCCATGAACACTCATCTCCTCCTCTTTAAAGAACACAGAAGAGGGTGCCTGAGTGGCTCAGTTGCTTAAGCATCTGCCTTTGGCTCAGGTCGTGATCCTGGTATCCTGGGATTGAGCCCCGTTTTGGGCTCCCTGCTCAGCCGGGAGTCTGCTTCTCCCTCTCCCTCTGCCTGTCCCCCTGCTCATGTCTCTCATGTGCCTCTTTCTCTCAAATAAATGAATAAAGTCTTAAACAAACAAAAAAAGAGCACAGAAGAGCTAACATTTCTGGGTAGAATGCAGTAGTTTGTGGCCGGCCAGTGCATTCACAGTAACAACTATAAAGCCTACCTAAGTAATAAATATTATAATTTATAGGACATCTGTGAAAGCAGACTAAAGGTACTAAAATTCTAGAGGGAGAACCATTTCAGGACTGAGGAGTCAAGGACCTGTAGGCTCTTAATTAAAAGCCTGAGTATGCCGTGCTCTCAGAAGGGGTTTATGTGATCAACCACTCACCATGTTTGCCTGACAGAGGAAAAGGGAAACCTTCTTTGGTGGAAAATATAATCTGGAATCTACAGACACAATGTCTGCCATACAAAAAAAAATGATGAGACCTTCAAAGAGGCAAGACCATATGACTTATAATTAACAATATAAAGAAATGAAGCAGCTCTGTACATGATTCAAATAAGAGAGCTAGCATTTAAAGATTGTAAAAAATAACTATGATTAATATTTTCAAGAAAATAAAAAAATAAATGTATGAAAGGCTGGGAAATTTCACCAGAAAATTGTAATCCATACAGAGATTTAAATGGACTTTCTTGAATTGAAAAATACATTATCTGAAGTGAAAAATTTATTGGTACGTTTAATAATGGATTGGATATAGCCAAACTCAGGATCTGTGAACTGTTAAACATATCAGGAGAAAATATTCAAATTAAAGCCCAGAGATAAGAGAATGGAAAGAACACACAAAAAAAAACGTAATACTCAAAAGTTCTAAAATATGCATAATTAAAATCTCTGAAGCACAGAAGAAAAAGAATGGGACAAATGCAATATTCAGAGACAATGGCTAAGAACATTCCAAAATAATGAAAGACATCAACTCATAGATTCAGAATTTTAGCAAACCCCAGGAGACTAATGCACAGAAAACCACAACTGGGCATGTTATAGCAAAACCCTGAAAATCTTAAAAGCAGACACGGAAAAACTACATATTACCGTCAAAGGAGCAACAGTGAAACTGATAGCTGATTTATCAACTATGATGATAGAAACAGAAGATAATGAACCAACAGCTTCAAAATGCTTTAAAACGCTGCCAACCTAGGTTTCTGTGCCCAGTGAAAAATATCTTTAAAAATAAAAGTGAAATAGAGACACTTTGAAGAAAAGCAAAACAAAACAAAACTGAAGCACTCCATCACTATTACTAAATTTATTGGCCTGCAGTAAAAGAGATACTAAAGGGAGTTCCTTAAAGGAAAATGACCACAGATGAAAGTGCAGAAATGCTGGAGGGAATGAAAAACTGTAGAAATGGCAAATAAATGGCTAACTCTAAATCAACTATTATAAAACAGTAATTGAAATGACTTCTAGAGTTTTAAATATATGTAGAATTAAAATGCAAAAATGTTCTTACCTTAGGACTATAGCACATCAAATATGAGGAATATAGAAGGACAGAAATAATAAAGAGAAAAGCAGAAGTGAATGAAATATAGAATGTAAATGTACAACAGAAAAATCAACTAAGTTAACATTTGGTTCTTTGAAAGGATGAATAAATTTAAAAATCCCTTATCAAGACTGATAAAGAGATAAATACAAATGAACAATATTAAGAATGAAAAAGGGGATACCACTACAGACATCAAAAAGATAAAGATATTGTGAATAATTTTATACCAATAAATTTGACATAATTTGGGTAAAAATGAACAAATCCTTCAGAAGCAAAACTTACTGATGGAAAAAAATAGAAAATTTTAGTAGTCTGTTACTAGGAATGAAATTGAAGCAATTAAAAATCTTTCCACAAAGAAATCCTGAGGGTCAGGTGATTTCACTGGTGAATTTCCCCAAACATTTAGGAAAAAATAATATCAAACTTACCCAAATTTTTCAGAGAATGGAGAAGGAAAGAATAGTCTACTGATGTAATTTTTTTGAACAGAACCAACATGGGGATCTTGATTTCAAAACCTGACAAAGACATTAAAAGAAAGGGAAATTATTCACCAGTGTACCTCATGGAAATAGATCCAGAAGTTCATAACAACGTATTAGCAAGTAGAATCTGGCCATATATTTAAAAAGCATACTACAGTACAATTAAGTATGGCTTATTTCATGTATGCAAGAGTGCCTTAGCATCCAAAGATGGATCAATGTATTTCACTACACTAACAGGAAAAAAAAAAAAGAAAACCATGTGATCCTCTTGATAGAGGTCAAAGAAGTTTGACAGAAATTTAGTGTTCATTTTTTATTAAATATATATATATATAAAACAAATGTCATGCACAGTGGTGAAATCATTTAAAAACTTTCCCATTTAGATGGAGAATGATACAAGAATGTTCTCTATTACTATACCTATTTAACATTGTGCTAGAAGTCCTAGTCAGGGGCGCCTGGGTGGCTCAGTCGTTAAGCATCTGCCTTCGGCTCAGGTCATGATCCCAGGGTCCTGGGATCGAGTCCCACACTGGGCTTCCTGCTCAGCAGGAAGCCTGCTTCTCCCTCTCCCACTCCCCCTGCTTGTGTTCCTGCTCTCGCTATCTCTCTGTCAAATAAAAAAAAAAAAACTAGAAGTCCTAGTCAGTACAATTATATAATAAAAAGAAATAAAAGTGATAAGGATTGGGAAGAAAGAAATAGGCTCTCATTACTTGAAAGCAACATGATTACAGGGACACCTGGGTGGCTCAGTCAGTTAAGCGTCTGCCTTTGGCTCAGGTCATAATCCCAGGGCCCTGGGATCAAGTCCCGCATCAGGCTCCTTGCTCCTTGCCTGCTTCTCCCTCTCCCTCTGCCTCCCTTTCACCCTGCTTATGCTCGTTCTCTCTCTCTCTCTCTGTCAAATAAATAAATAAAAATCTAAAAAAAAAGAAAGCAACATGATTATATACCTAGAAAATCCAAAAAACTCTATAGACACATTTTTAGAATTAATATATAAATTTAGAACTATCGCTGGATACAGTCAGTATAAAAAAACTACAATAGTACTAAAAAGAATAGAATATTTAAGGATACATTTAATAAAATTAGTGCAAGATGTGATCACAGGAAACTACAAAACACCACTGAGAGAAATTAAAGAAGACATAAATAAATGGAAAGATATCCTATTATAAATCTTAATATTGTTAAGGTGGCAACATTTTCCAAATCAATCCACAGATTCAATGCAATCTATCAAAATCCTAGCTCTGCTTTTGGCAGAAATTCACAAGCTGATTTTAAAATTCATATGGGAGGAGGGAGGCAAGATGGTGAAAGAGTAGGAGACCTTGTTTCATCTGGTCCCTTGAATATAGCTAGATAACTATCATACCATTCTGAACACTTATGAATTCAACCTGAGATGTAAGAAAAGAATTGCTGGAATTCTACAAATAGAAGAGCAACCACTTTTTGCAAGGTAGGAGGTGCAGAGAAGTGAATCTGAGGGAATGTATCAGATGATAAATGGCAGGGGGAGGGAGCCTCCATAAGCCAGCTGCCGGAAGTTGATATAGTCCCAGAGTGCAAAATCAGAACCTTTAGAAGTCTGCCCCAGTGAGAGACATCCCTGCCTGATAGGTGCTCAGTTGGCGAAGTGGGGCAGAATTCTAGGTGGGACAGTGTGGTCTCAGGATCCTCAGGGTCACAGAAAGAATGGGGGTGCCTGAGCCAGCAGAGTTCCCAAGCACTGAAGTAGGGAAACCAGTTATGGTCAGTGAGCCCAGGAGGGGGCTGTCAGTTCTGTTTGCCATGAACTGAACCACAGCACAAAAGGGCAGAAATGCTACCACCCCTACCTTCCCCTGGGAGGATCAGTGCAGACGCGCACTGCAGGAGTCTGCAGAGTTTGGCACACACAAAAGTGAAAACTGCTTATCCCTGAGGGTTTACTGAAGAGAGGGAGCTGTGATCTTTCAGCTCTGGGGCTGGAGATCAGGGCCTGGCCACTTTTATTTTCATCCTCTAAAGAGGCATAGAAAGCCTTCAGGGAACAAAAGCTACATAGAGCAACCAGAAGCAGCTTACACTGAGCCTGGCCCCCTGGCAAGGGGCGGTGCAACTCCGCCCAGGCAAAGACACCTGAGAATCAGCGCAGTAGGCCCCTGCCCCCAGAAGACCACCTGGAACAACAAGCCAACACCAAGTTTGCAGAGTGCACAGGACTGCAAAACTCCAGCACTAGGGGAAAATAGTATATAGAATTCAAGGGTTTTTTCTCATGATTCATTTATCTTTCAGTTTATAATTTTCTTTTTCTTTTTTTCTTTTCAACTAGTTTCTTATATTATCAACTCTTTGTTTTTAAGTCTTTTTTGACTTTCATTTTTACATTTACACATTATAGGTATATTCTTCATTTTTGGCTTCCTTTCACTGTATTCAATTTTATTTTATATCAGTTTTGCTTTCTTTACAATTTTGGGATTTAGTGTCTTCTAACAAACAGACCAAAATATACCCAGGACCAAGTGGATCACCCTGTTTTGTCCACCTGGGAGATTATATTCTCTCCCCCCTCTTTTTAGTTTTTTCTTTTTCTTTTTTGGTTTCTGACCTCTACAGATTTGTCTAATGTATATTTTGCTTGGATTGTGGTTGATATTTTTTATTTTGTTCTCTTGTTCTCTATTCTTCTCTGGGCAAAATGACTAGGAGGAGGAATTCACAGCAAAAGAAAGAACCAGAGGTAATACTCTCTGCCACAGATCTAATTGATATGGATATAAGTAAAATGTCAGACCTGGAATTCAGGATAATGATTATAAAGCTACTAGCTGGGCTTAAAAGACATTAGAGAATCTCTTAGTGCAGATATAAAATCTAATCAGGCTGAAATTAAAAATGCTTTAACTGAGATGCAGTCTAAATTGGATGCTCTAACAGCTAGGGTAAATAAGGCAGAAGAGAGTCAGTGACATAGAAGACAAGTTGATGGAAAGGAAAGAAGCTGAAGAAAAGAGAGAAAAACAACTAATGGACCATAAGAGGAGGCTTTGAGAAACCAGTGATACCATAAAGCAAAACAATTTTAGAATTATTGGGGTCCCAGAGGAAGAAGAAAGAGAGAGAGAGGGACAGAGGTATATTTGAGCAAATCATAGCTGAGAACTTCTCTAATCTGGGGAAGGAAACAGGCATTCAAGTCCAGGAGGTAGAGAGGACTCCCCTCAAAATCAATAAAAATAGATCAACACCCTAACATATAATAGTGAAGCTTGCAAATTTCATGGGGTGCCTGGGTGGCTCAGTTGTTAAACGTCTGCCTTTGGCTCAGGTCATGATCCCAGGGTCCTGGGATCGAGCCCCGCGTCGGGCTCCCTGCTCCACGGGAAGCCTGCTTCTCCCTCTCCCACTCCCCGAGCTTGTGTTCCCTTTCTCGCTGTGTCTCTCTCTGTCAAATAAATAAAATCTTTAAAAAAAAAAAAAGTGAAGCTTGCAAATTTCAGGGATAAAGAGAAAGTCCTGAAAGCAGCTCAAGACAAGAGGTTCTTAACCTACAGGGGTAGGAACATTAGGCTGGCAGGCCTATCCACAGAGACCTGGCAGGCCAGAAAGGGTTGACATGATATATTCAGGGTACTTAATAAGAAAAACATTGCAGCTAAGAATACTTTATCCAGCAAGGCTGTCATTCAGAATTGAAGGAGAGAATAAAGAGCTTCCAGGACAAACAGAAACTAAAAGAATTTGTGATCACTAAACCAGCCCTGCAAGAAATATTAAAGGGGATCTTGTAAGTGAAGAGAGAGCCCAAAAGTAGCATAGACGAGAAAGAAACAGAGATAATCTACAGAAACAGGGACTTTACAGGTAATACAATGGCACTAAATTCATATTTTTCAGTAGTTACCCTGAATGTAAATGGGCTAAATGCTCCAATCAAAAGACACAGGTATCAGATTGGATAAAAAAGCAAGACTCATCCATATGCTGTCTACAAGAGACTCATTTTAGACCTAAAGACACCTTCAGATTGAAAGTGAGGGGGTGGAGAACCATTTATCATGCTAATGAACATCCAGAGAAAGCTGGGGTAGCATTCCTTATATCAGACAATATAGATACTAACCAAAGACTGTAAGAAGGGATGAAGAGGGACATTATATCATACTTAAAGGGTCCATCCAACAAAAAGATCTAATAATCATAAACATTTATGCTCCTAACTTGGGAGCAGCCAATTATATAAACCAATAAATAACCAAATTAAAGAAACACATCAATAATAATACAGTAATAGTAATAGGGACGTCAACACCCCACTCACAGCAATGGACAGATCATTTAAGCAGAAGATCAACAAGGAAACAAGGGCTTTGAATGACACACTGGACCAGATGGACTTCACAGATATATACAGAGCATTCCATCTTAAAACAACAGAATACACATTCTTCTCGAGTGCACATGGAACATTCTCCAGAATAGATCCCATACTGGGTCACAAATCAGGTCTCAACTGGTACCCAAAGATGGGGATCATTCCCTTCATATTTTTGGACCACAATGCTTTGAAACTTGAACTCAGTCACAAGAGGAAATTTGGCAGGAATTCAAACACTTGGAGGTTAAAGAGCATCCTACTAAAGAATGAATGGTTCAACCAGGAAATTAAAGAAGAATTTAAAAAATTCATGGAAACAAATGAAAATGAAAACACAACCTTTCAAAACCTTTGGGATACAGCAAAAGCAGTCCTAAGAGGGAAGTACATAGCAATACAAGCCTTTCTCAAGAAATTAGAAAAGCCTCAAATACACAGGCTAACCTTACACCTAAAGGAGCTGGAGAAGGAACAGCAAATAAACCCGAAACCAAGTAGGAGAAAAGAAAGAATAGATTAAGTAGAAATCAATGAAATAGAAACCAAAAGAACAGTAGAACAGATCAATGAAACTTGAAGCTGGCTCTTTGAAAGAATTAATAAGATCAATAGCCAGACTTATCAAAAAGAAAAGAGAAAGGACCCAAAGTAATTAAATCATGAATGAAAGAGGAGACATCGCCACCAACACCAAGGAAATACAAACAATTTTAAGAACGTATTATGAGCAACTATATGCCAACAAATTAGGCAATCTGGAAGAAATGGATGCATTCCTAGAAACTTAAAAACGGAAACAGGAAGAAACAGAAAATTGAACAGACCCATAATCAGCAAGGAAATTGAAGCAGTAATCAAAAATTTCCCAACAAACGAGTCCAGGGCTAGATGGCTTCCCAGGGGAATTCTACCAAACATTTAAAGAACTACTACCTATTCTTCTGAAGCGGTTTCAAAAAAAATAGAAAGGGATGGAAAACTTCCAGACTCATTCTGGATTACCTTTTTTTTTTTTTTTTTAATTCCAGGCCAGCATTACCTTGATCCCAAAACCAGACAAAGAGCCCACCAAAAAGGAGAATTACAGACCAATATCCCTGATGAACGTGGATGCAAAAATTCTCACCAAGATACTAGCCAATAGGATCCAGTAGTATATTAAAAGGATTATTCATCATGACCAAGTGGGATTTGCTGCAAGGATGATTCAACATTCACAAATCAATCAGCATGATACATCACATTAATTTAAAAAAGGACAAAAACCATATGATCCTCTTAATTGATGCAGAAAAAGCATTTGAGAAAATACAGCATCCTTTCTTGATTAAAATTCTCCACAGTGTAGGGTTAGAAGGAACATACTTCAATATCATAAAAGCTACGTACAAAAAGCCCACAACAATTGACATTCTCAATGGGGAAAAACTGAGAGCTTTTCCCCTAAGGTCAGGAACACAACCAATGCCCACTCTCACCCCTGTTGTTCAACATATATTACTAGCCTCGCAATCAGATAACAAAAAGAAATAAAAAGCATTCAAATTGGCAAATAAGTCAAATTCTAACTCTTTGCAGATGACATGATACTTTATGTGGAAAACCCGAAAGACTCCACCCCAAAATTACTAGAACTCATACAGGAAGTCAGCAACGTGGCAGGATATAAAATCAGTGCACAGAAATCAGTTGCATTTCTATACACTAACAATGAGACAAAAGAAAGAGAAATTAAGGAATCGATCCCATTTACAACTGCACCAAAAACTATAAGATACATAAGAATGAACCAAACCGAAGAGGTAAAGGACCTGTACTCTAAAAACTAGAGAACACGTATGAAAGAAATTGAGGGAGACACAAAGAAATGGAAAAACATTCCACACTCATGAACTGGAAGAATAAATATTGTTAAAATGTCTATGCTACCCAGAGCAATATACACATTCAATGCAATCCCTGTCAAAATACCATCAACATTTTACACAGAGCTGGAACAAATAATCCTAAAATGTGTATGGAACCAGAAAAGACCCCAAATAGCCAGAGGAATGTTGATAAAGAAAACCAAAGCTGGTGGCATCACAATGCCAGACTTCAAGCTCTTTACAAAGCTGTAATCATCAAGACAATATGGTACTGGCACAAAAACAGACACATAGATCAATGGAACAGAATAGAGAACCCAGAAATGAACCCTCAACTCTATGGTCAACTAATTTTTGACAAAGCAGGAAAGAATATCCAGTGGAAAAAGGACAGTCTTTTCAATAAATGGTGTTGGGAAAATTGAACAGCCACATGCAAAAGAATGAAACTGGACCATTTTCTTACACTGTGCACAAAGATAAATTCAAAATGGATAAAAGACCTAAATGTGAGACAGGAATCCATCAAGATCCTAGAGGAGAACACAGGCAGCAATCTCTTCAACCTTGGCCACAGCAACTTCTTGCTAGACACATCTCCAAAGGCAAGGGAAACAAAAGCAAAAAATGAACTATTGGGACTTCATTAAGATAAAAAGCTTCTGCACAGCAAAGGAAACAGTCAACAAAACTAAAAGGAAACCTATGGAATGGAAGAAGATATTTGCAAATGACATACCAAATAAAGGGCTAATGTCCAAGATCTATAAAGAATTTATCAAACTCAACACCCAAAAAACAAATAATCCAGTTGAGAAATGGGCAGAAGACATGAACAGACATTTCTCCAAAGAAGACATACAAATGGCCAACAGACACATGAAAAATGCTCCACATCTCTTGGCATCAGGGTAATACAAATCAAAACCACAATAAAATATCACCTCACACTGGTCAGAATGGCTAAAATTAACAAGACAGGAAAGAACAAATTTTGGTGAGGATGCGTAGAAAGGGAGACCCTCTTACACTGTTGGTGGGAATGCAAGCTGGTACAGCCACTCTGGAAAAGAGTATGGAGGTTCTTCAAGAAGTTAAAAATAGAGCTACCCTAAGACCCAGCAATTGCACTACTGGGTATTTACCCCAAAGATACAAATGTAGTGATCCAAGAGGGCACCTGCACCCCAGTGTTCATAGCAGCAATGTCCACAATAGCTAAACTGTGGAAAGAACGGAGGTGTCATCAACAGATGAATGGATAAAGAAGAAGTGAGATATATATATATATATATATACACACAACAGAATATTACTCAGCCATCAGAAAGGATGAATACTTACCATATACATCAATATGGATGGAACTGGAGGGTATTATGCTGAGCAAAATAGGTCAATTAGAGAAAGACAATAATCATATGGTTTCACTCCTATGTGGAATATAAGAAAGAGTGCAGAGGATCATAGGGGAAGGGAGGGAAAACTGGGAAGTCATCAGAGAGGGAGAAAAACCATGAAAGACTCTTAACTATAGGAAACAAACTGAGGGTTGCTGGAGGGGAGGTGGTTGGGGGGATAGGGTAATTGGGTGATAAGCATTAAGGAGGGCACATGGTGTGATGAGCAGTGGGTGTTATAAGCACCTGATGAATTACTGAACACTACATCTGAAACAAATGATGTACTATATGTTGGCTAATTGAATTTAAACAAATAAATAAATAAAATTCATATGGGAATGTAAGGGATCTGAATTAGCCAATCAGTCTTGAAAAAAAAGAAGAACAAAGATAGAGGACTCACAATTCCTGATTTCAAAACTTATTACAAAGCCACAGTAGTCAAAACAGTGTGGTACTGGCATAATAATAGCCTATAGATCAACGGAATATATTTCAGAGTACAGAAAAAAATCCCATACATCTGTGGTCAATTGATTTGGGACAAAGATGTTAAAACAATTCGGCGGGGGGAAGAATAACCTTTCAACAAATAGGGCTGGACAACTGGATAGTCAGTTGAATTAATTACATCATAATTACTTCATACCATATATGGTATTACTTCATACCATAAATACCTCATACCATATGTAAAAATTAACTCAAAATTTGTTAAAGACCTAAAAGTAGGAGTTAAAACTGTAATACTCTTAGAAAAAAACATATCTTTATGACCTTGGGTTAAGCAGTGGTTTCTTAGGTATGACACCTAAAGCTCAAGCAACTAAAAAAAAAGATGAATTGGACTTCATCAAGATTAAAAACTTCTGGGGGCACCTGGGTGGCTTAGTTGGTTAAGCGTCTGCCTTCGGCTCAGGTCATGATCCCAGGATCCTGGGATCAAGTCCCACATTGGGCTCCTTGCTCAGCAGAGAGCCTGCTTCTCCCTCTGCTTGCCACTCTCCCTGCTTGTGCACTCTTTCTCTCTCTCTCTCTGACAAATAAAGTCTTTTTTAAAAAAAGATTAAAAACCTTTGTGCTTCAAGTAACACTATCAAGAAAGTGGAAAGGCAACCCAAAGAATGAGAGAAAATATTTGCAAATCACGTATCTGATAAAGGACTAGTATCTGGTATATATAAAGACGTTTTACAACTCAACAATAAAATAGCAAGGAGCCAAATTCAAACTGGTAAAAGGATATGAATAGACATTTTTGCAAGGAGGAACTACAGATGACCAATACACACATGAAAAGTTGCTCAACATCATTAGTCAAGATAGAAATGCAAATCAAAACCACAGTGTGATACTACTTCCCACCCACTTTAGTAAAAAAGATGGACAATAATAAGTGTTGATGAGGATGTGGAGACATTGAAACCCTCATAGCACTGCTATGGGAATGCAAAATTGTGCAGCTGCTTTGGAAAACAGTTTGCCAGGTCCTCAAGAAGTTAAACATAGAATTACCATGTGACCCAGCAGTTCCTTTTCTGTGTTCATATCCAAAAGAATTGAAAACATACAAAAACTAGTATGTGAATGTTTATAACATCATTATTCATAATAGCCAAAAAATAGAAACAACTGAAATGTTCACCAATGATGGAATGGATAAGTAAAATGTAGTATAACCATATAATGGAATATTCAGCCATAAAGAAGAATAAATAACTGATACATGGATGAACCCTGAAAACATTATGCTAATGAGAGAAGCCATTCACAAAAGGTCAGATACTGTTAGATTCCATTTATATGGAAAGTGTAGAATAGGCAAATTTATAGAGATGGGTGTAGGAAGGAAGATGCAGAGGCTGGGTGTAGGAAGAAATGAGTAACTACTAATAGGTATGTGATTTTTTTTTTTTAAAGTGATAATGTTCTGAAATTAGATACAGTGATGGTTACACAACCTTGGGAATATACTAAAAACCTACGAAACTGTACACTTTTTAAGAGGGTACATTTTATGGTATGAATTATATTTCAACTAAAAAATTTGAAAAGCAATAGTATTACTATATACCAGCAAACAAAAAAGAGATAGAAATCATAATTTTTAAAATGCCATTTACAATAGCATCAGAAATCAGTTTAAGAAAGACAATTTAGAATTAGAGCTGCACGAAGATAATATAAACTCAGAGCCATCAGCTGGCCATCCTTTACCACATGCAGAAAGGATCACAGACAGCAGAGTTTGGGAAGAGAAAACTAAAGCAGAGGTACAGAGAGGTGCAAAGGTGAGAATGCCAGAGCTGGGATTATGATGACTTCCCATTTCTTGGTTTCAGTCCCTTCTGATGCCTCGCTGAATTGCTGCTTTGGATTCTGTGACATATCTGTATTCATGTAACACATTTCCCCCCACTCACCAGCTGTTTTTGTTTAAAGTAGCTTGTTTGTTACTTAAAATTGTAATGAGAAGTTGGGATGTTTACTATACTTCCTGCTAGTATGAGCCTTTTATAAGAGCAAAAGTTCCCTACATATTTTGCACAATCCTGTGAAAATGGGTAAAAGATGCTTCCTATCAAATAATATTTTATTACACATACACACACACACACCCTTCACATACATATACATACAACCATTCCAAATCTTTTTTTTTTTTTCAAATTTTTATTTAAATTCCAGTTAGTTAACATACAGTGCAATATTGGTTTCAGGAGTAGAATTCAGTGATTCGTCACTTACATACCACACCCAGTGCTCGTCATAACAAGTACCCACCTTAATACCCATCACCTATGTAGCCCACGCCCACCTACCTCCCTCCATCAACCCTCAGTTCTCTATCATTAAGAGTCTCTTATGGTTTGTTGCCCTGTCTCTTTTTTTCCCCCTTCCCATATGTTCATCTCTTTTGTTTCTTAAATTCCCCATATGAGTGAAATCATATGGTATTTGTCTTTCTCTGACTTATTTCTCTTAGCATAATACACTCTAGCTCCATCCACATCATTGCAAATGGCAAGATTTCATTCTTTTTGATGGCTGAGTGATATTCCAGTGTATGTGTGTATGTGTGTGTGTGTGTGTGTGTGTGTATACACACATACATATACCACATCTTCTTTATCCATTCATCAGTCGATGGACATGGGCACTTTCCAGATTTTGGCTACTCTTGATAATGCTGTTATAAACATTGGGATGCATGTACCCCTTCGAATCTGTATTTTTCAACCATCCCAAATCTTATGAACATTCCAATTATATAATTCAGTTCTTATATGCAAATTCATATATCCCCAAATAAAGATACACAATTATACCTTTAAACATAACATACATATCCTATCTGCACCTTTCTCAATAAGCGACACAATGAAGGGGTCATAGATTTACCCTACTAAGTTTGTGACAACAAAATTTGGGCTTTTCAAAACAATCCAAATTTCAATTTTTCTGACCTCCTGTCAGACCATGTTATTAAATGATACAAACATATTCAGTTCAGAGACTGCTAAATAATTGTTTCTCAATGTGCTTGCAAGTTCAACACATACCTTAGTATTATAATATCAAATTATGGGGCCATATATAAAAACAAAGTATGCACCTTAATTTACATAATATAACTAAAAATTATTTTCATGCTTCTTGTGTTTGAAAACATTCTTTTAGCAATAGTTTCTCATCTATATAGTCCAATAGATAACATTTTTGTAAAATTTAAAGAAAAATATTTTTGCTATTTTTAAGGTATGACAGTGTGAAAAATACAATATTTTGGTTGTAAAATATTTAAAATTTTTCAGGTCTATTCTTAATACATAAGGTTTAGACGTTTAAACTTTTGGTCCTTTAAATAGATTCTCAGTAAGAAGTATGGACTTTGGGGGTGCCCAGTGGCTCAGCTGTTAAGCGTCTGCCTTCGGCTCAGGTTATGATCCCAGAGTCCTGGGATCAAGCCCCACATCGGGCTCTCTGCTAGGTGGGAAGTCTGCTTCTCCCTCTCCCACTCCCCCTGCTTGTGTTCCCTCTCTCTCTGTCAAATAAATAAATAAAATCTTAAAAAAAAAAAAAGTATGGACTTTAATTTGAAGAAAATTGATTTGACATTAGTAAATTCATTTGCATTTGCTGTGCCATTCTGAGTTGAAAATTTAGTATATTTGAAAAATGAAAAGATAGAAGAAATGCCTGAGCACTGTGGAAGTGTGCAGATTTAAATACTAGTCAAAACACAGTTTGGTTTTCTTTATACTTTTTGGTGTATAAATGCATTAAATTGCAAAACCAAGGACTCCCAATTCATTAGTGTTACCTTTTTCTTGATAAATAACAAAATGATACGATATTTGACAAAAAAATAAGATGAGATGCTCTCTCATTTAAAAAGTAAAGTCATATGGGGTGCCTGGGTGGCTCAGATGCTTAAGCTTCTGCCTTCAGCTCAGGTCATGATCCCAGGGTCCTGGGAGGGTGGCTCAGATGCTTAAGCTTTTGCCTTCAGCTCAGGTCATGATCCCAGGGTCCTGGGATTGAGCCCCACGTCCGGCTCCTGGCTCAGCAGGGAGCCTACTTCTCCCTCCCCCTTTGCCTCTCCCCCTGCTCATGCTCTCTCTCTCTCTCTCTATCCCTGTGTCTCGAATGAATAAATAAAATCGTTTAAAAAAATAAATAAAAAGTAAAGTCATAAAGTGCATAAATCTGATTAACATAAATCAGGAACTGCAAGTCAAAGTAATATTCTTTTAGAAATACTAATCCCGGGGGTGCCTGGGTGGCTCAGTCAGTTAAGTGTCCGACTTTTGATTTTGGCTCAGGTCATGATTCTGGGGTTGTGGTATTGAGCCCCAGAGTCGGGCTCCCCCCTCAGCCAAAGTTTTTTTTGGAGATTCTCACTTTCCCTCTCCCTCACCCCCCCCCGAAATAAAGAAAGAAATCTTAAAAAAAATATTAACTTCAGTAGCTAGCTTATGCAGAGACCAATTATTTAAATTTATAATTAGGATGCAAGGCTAAGTGTATCAGGGGTTATGTGCCTACTATTATCAGTTTTTCTTAGATTTTTTTTTTTTAAGATTTTATTTATTTATTTGAGACAGAGAGAATGAGAGACAGCATGAGAGGGAGGAGGATCAGAGGGAGAAGCAGACTCCCTGCCAAGCAGGGAGCCCGATGTGGGACTCGATCCCGGGACTCCAGGATCATGACCCGAGCCAAAGGCAGTCGCTCAACCAACTGAGCCACCCAGGCGCCCTCTTAGATTTTTTTTAAAGCAACCAACAGCTGCCCCACAGCCATTACTGACCCTGTTAAAGTAATTTTAAATATTTTCTTTAAATACAATTCTAGTTGACATTAATGAATTTATTTTACTTTAAGTACTTAGAATTGGGGGCTTTAAAAACATGCAAACCTATATGTGACAAAACTTTGAAAACGTATGCATTTCAGATTATTGTAGTGATGGGAATATGGGATCTATTAACTTTAAATTATACCTAAGAGTACAGCTTAGGTCAATTTTCTTTGAGAACCTAATTTTTCCAATTATCAATCTCTGTAAGCTTATATTTGTTAATAAGACAAATTCAGACAATTCTCAGGATATGGGAAGTGGGGTGAGGATGGGGGAGCACTTATAAGTACCATTTCTCACAGAAATAAAAAGTTTTTGTCACTTAGGTAATTAATATCCATATGCTAATATTCTATAAACAAACTTGTATACAGTCTTCATTCCCAACAAGACTTGCCAGCTCTGCCTTGAAATTTGTGGAAGTCCCCAGAATCTAAAATTCAACTCCAGGTGGTAGGTAGTTTTCAACCACTGGGAATAAATGTGTGTAGTCATTGTGCGCCATCTTGTGGTGATGTTTAGAAATGCACCTATTAGGAATTGGATTAGGGAACAAAGCAATTCCTTATCCCTTATTGCAAAACAAAAACCTACAAGGCATTTTCCCCTCGTCTTCCCATCCCCAAATCCTCTGATTCCCTAAATAAATTAAATGCATTATTTGGGGAGAGAATTAAGGTAGCTAGTATAACTAGGGAGGCGGGGTGGTTGAGAGATCAGGCTCTGGAATTAGACTACCTTAAGTTAGAATCTCAGATTTGCTATTTCTTATCCGGATAGTCTTGATTCTCTGGAATTAGACAAGGAGACAGAAAATATAAGAGATAAAGGGAAATCTAGGAGTCTGATAGCTGACTAATAAATGTTTCAGAAAGAGAGAACAAACAAATCAGAAGAAATAATTTAAGAAAATTTTCTACACTTGGAGATACAGATCCGCACATCAAAAAGGCTTAGTCAGTGCTAATTAGGATGAGTGAAAGAATATCTACAAAGGAGGAATAATTGCAACATTTCAGAACATCATGGATAAAGAGAAAATCATAAATGCTTCCAAGGAACAAGAATTGAAATTTTGTTAATCTTTATCAGTAGCACTGGATGGTAGAAGACAATAGACTTAAAGTTCAGGGAAAATGATTTTCAACCCTGTGTTCTATACCCAGCCAAACTATTAAGTGTGAAAGTAAAGTAATTTTAATACATTCAAGGATTTAGAAAGTTGAACTCACACACATCTTTTCTGAAGCAGTTGCTTGAGTATGAGCACAATATAACAAAGCAATTAACCAAGAAAGAAAATGTCAAAGAATCCAAGAATAGTGGATTCACTCAAGAAGCTTAATGAAAGGAAGTTCGGGATGACAACTGTAGGAGAGGCCACATTACGTTAAGAGGAGGATGGAGGGCTCAAGAAAGGAAGTATCTATGAGGAGGGAATAAATAGGTGGTGTCTCCATGTATTTATTTTTGTCTCTGAAATATTAAATACACTTAAATTTAAGATAGATAGTACTAGACTAAAAGAAAGGCAGGAAAACTTCAGGGAAAATATAGCTGCTCAAGAAAGAAAAGCACTTGATTCAGTATTAATATTTTTATTTTTTGTATAGCTCTCAAATCAGCCCATTCTCTGACTCTACTACTGTCATCACTCTAGATTGAGTTACCATCATTTTTTTTGCCTAGACTCCTCTGGTAGCCTTTTTTCAAAATGCAAATTTAATTATGTTCCTTCCTTGATTAAATCACTATAGTGTCTTCCCCTAGCTCTTAGAATAAAAGATCCAAATCATTAACATCCCTACTAGGTTCCACACTGTCTCGTGGTCAGGCAGTTCCTAAGCAGCAGTGAGATGGCAGCTGCTAGGTAGTCTTGCCTCACCTCCATAGAATTGGCTGGTAAGGACACAAGAGACCTAAATGGATCTAGACAGTTTATTACTTACAGAGATGGCAAAACAAGATCAGCATGTTATCAGTTGCTTGCATTCCTAATCCCACAGGATAACACTGACCAGATAACACAAATAGTGGGTTGCTTTGTTTTTGAGGCATCAACTATAAGGTGCAACTAAGTGGTTTTATGGCCTTCATCTGTACCTTGGAAGAGGCAAGGTAGAAAGTCCAGTGCCTTACTGGAACCAGAGGCAGATGAGAAACTGCTTCATGGCAATGCCATGCAAGATAGGGAGCCTCTTGCAAGCTAAGGAGGCAGATGAGAAATGGCTTTTAGCACCTCCTCACAAGACTGCCTATCTTGACATGTCCCAAAGAGTATCAGAGGGCATTCTATAAATAGTTAAGTCTTGGATATGGCCTATATAGAGACATGGAATTGCTAGGGTACCATGGTGGAGCCATTCTCCTACAAATATAGCCTGACCTTTCTCCACTAATTTCATCTTGTGTGCTCTCTCTTACTTGCTGAACATCAGCCACACTGACCTTTCAATTTCTCCGATACGCCATGCTTTCCCTTGTCATAGATATTTTGCATATGCCATCCTCTCTGCCTGAGGTACTCTTTCTCCTGCCTCTTTGCCTTCTTAATTCCCATTCTTTCTTTAGTCTTCAACTCAGTTGTTGCTTCTTAGGGAAACCTTCCAAGACATTCCTAACTAGAACAGTGCATCCAATTATCACATAGCATTGTGCTCCTCTCCTTCATAGCATTCTAAACAATTTTAATTTTATAGTTACTTGTATAATCCTTAAGTAATAATAGTAAAGATAATACATGCTCTAATATATTATTTTATCACTTAATTTGAAAATGCTTTCACATACTTAATTTCATTTTATCTTTTCATCTCTGTGAGGTGAACAAAACAGGTATTATTTTTAATCTGTTTTTTACAGATAAGAGCCCATATTAAAACTTACGTTTTCTTACTTTAAAGTGCTCTGTACTTCATCATGTGTTTCTCATGTGAATATATAAGGCAGCATGCAGTGAATAAGAGGGACAAAGAAAATGCCATAGGGGCTTAAAGAAGAGAGAAATCATTTCAGATGGGGTGATAAGGATAGATCTCCATGATAGAGGTACCATTTAAGGTGGCCTTGAAAGTTGATAAGCTTCTGATAGACAAGTGAGCGGCTTCTAAGACAAGACGTAATATCAAAGGTACAATCATAGAAAGTCTTGAGACTATTTGAATAATGGCAAGCAAATGTGTTTTTGTTTTTAAAGATTTTATTTATTTATTTATTTATTTATTTATTTATTTATTTGACAGAGGAGAGGGGGAGAGAGAGAGCGTGTGTGCACAAGCAGGAGGAGAGGCAGGCAGAGGGAGAAGCAGACTCCCCACTGAGCAGGGAGCCCAATGTGGGGCTCCATCCCAGGCTGAGATCATGACCTGAGCCGAAGGCAGACGCTTAACCCACTGAGCAACCCAAATGCCCCAAGCAAATGTGTTTTGTTGGATTAGGGTTACTATGGGTACCAGAAAGGGAGGCTAGAATTACATTGTGGAGGACTTTAAATATGAAATTAATTTGCTGGCACGGGAAGTAACTAACATTTCTAAGTGGGCAAATGATCTGACCAGAGTTGAACTTTAGGAGGACTAATTAAACAGCATGTAGAATAAATTGTAGCATGGTAGGACTTGACAAGGAGACCAGGTAACTGAGATGAAATTATGAGCTAGGGCAAAAGATCACAGCTCTCGTAGAGCTGTGGGTTATCTCTGGGGGTTGGGAGAAGCTTATTTATAGGATTTTAGCTTGTGCTGGTGATTCTTAGCAGGGTTTAGGGAGGGCAGAGGTCAATTCTAGATTGGATACTTTAAAAAAGTGAAGTATTGGGTATTTTGGTGTATCTTATCTTGGAGATGGGAAGATTAAGGAAATAGTAGTCATTTGTGTTAACCAGAAGAGGGGGATGTTTAGTTATTTTTGTGGTTCTTAAATGTCCTTTCCTCAAGTTTCAGAGATAATTACACAGTAGTCTTATTTCGATCTTTACTATAGTCACAGAATGGCCTTACTGAGTGTTGTTTATATTCTACCAAAGTTGTTTATATTCACTTGGGAACACTGTGGTTCATCCTGTCAGTTTCCAGCTGCCAGGGATGTTTCATTACTTTATCACTACCCAATACATTGATCTGCTTAGCCCCTAAGGCATCTAGCCAGTTGCCTCATAGGGTGAGCATACTATACTGTTTACTCCAGGTGCTATACAAATATTATTGTTATCTAAATGTGCCATGTCTTGAAAAGAGTTGACTGAGCAACAGCACTGAAAATGAAGACTAAAGGACCAAAAAAAGGTTATAAAGGTTTTCAAAGCTCTTCACTATCTCCAACATTTCTAGTTCACTTAAAATCTACGCTCCAACAAAAATCAACTTATTTCTATTTCTACAGTTTATGGTTTGCTGTCTTTGAGTATATGCCCTCTACCTGGACCATCATGTCCAGATCCTATCTGTCAGTTTAGATGTCTCTCCCTTCCCCCATGTTACTAAGATCAAGAAAAAATCTACTTAAAATATTATGAATGAAGAATAAATTATGTATTTGGATATTCTAGCTTGGGGGGTCAAGCTGGAAGCAATCTCTTTTTCCTTTGAATTCATATAGCAAATTTCTTATACCCCTAAAACACATATTTCTAATGTTTATTAAATATGTATGGTGTCCTAAGTGCTAGAAACTATCACTGATACCATCAAAATGCTGTGATGTTTGCTTCTTTCCAGGTTCTTCTTAAGTGTAAGTATAAAGCAGCAGAGAAGTTTCTTACTCTTACCTCATTCAAGATAAGAGTTACTGATATTCTGTGGTATTTGGCTCTATGTCAGAGAGGTGAAGAGAAGCTTATAGGTGGGTCGATGCTCCTTGTGAAGAGCTGGGATTGGGCTAATAGCTGGACAGGGACTAGCTGTTGTCAGAAATATCATTTTAAAAATTACATATTAAATAGGCTAACATTTGAGGAAGTGAAAATCATAACTTTTTGTACTGTATGAAAGGAAATAAACTGTAGTAAAAATAGGTTTGTTTTTCTTATATTAATTTAGGAATGATTGCTTGCAAAAAACCTGGGAACCGAGAATGTAATCATCACTGTAAAAATAAACGTACATGTGGACATGACTGCTGTGAGTTCCATAAAAGAAGTTTATTTCAGGTTTTAAAAATTGAAAGGCCTTTGAATAGTAATGACATCCTAATTACCTACGTATGATATTTATGTTATGCAGTTTATAACTCAAATAATTTTCCTTCTTTGTGGGTAACATGAAAAAAATTAGATTAGAAATTATGAAGATCTACCCCTGAAACTGATAATACTATATGTTAACTAAATTGAATTTAAATAAAAAATTCAAAAAAAAAGAAATTATGAAGAAATTTGGCTTTACATGAACACTACCTAAAGTTTCACTTAAGCGAGAATTTCTTTTCATAGGTAAAACTGGAGTTGCACAAAAGTCAGAAATGAAAGAGCCAACAATCTCTTCATATTTATCCGATTTAAGAAACAGGAATGCTGTTTCATCACTTCCTCCAGTTAAACGTCTCAAGGTTAGTTTTAATAACATTTAGCCCTTGTTCTGTAATCTAATGTATATGAATATTCCTTTATTCTGTGTATCAGTTAGGTATCCGAAGTGAACTTTAGTTACTTGAGGGCTTGCCTAGGAGTATGGCCATTTTTCAAAATGTTGTTTCTAAAGGAAAAGATACTGTAGTTCTTTTATTTTTAAGATTTTATTTATTTATTTGAGAGAGAGTGAGAAAGAGCATGAGTAGGGGAGGGGCAGAGGGAAAAGGAGAAGCAGACTCCCCACTGAGCAGGGAGCCCTACATGGGGCTCAATCCCAGGACCCTGGGATCACAACCTCAGCTGAAGGCAGCCACTTAACCGACTGAGCCACCCAGGTGCTCCAAGATATTGTAGTTCTTAGTAATTAGTCTGTAAATCTACTTTTGGGACATAGTTCTACAGCCCCTTATTAGTCTTTTCTTTTTTTTTTTAACCAAAGAAGAAGGAAATGGAGAGGGATATGTAGTTTGGCTTGGTTCAGCAATTAAAACTAGGCACGCTTGCCCTTTCCTGGTTCTGTCTGTACTGGAGTGGTATGGAGAGTCTAAAGTTGATTTTGATTCATGTACCTAGATGAGTACTGAGCAAGAGGCTCCTTTCCAAGTCATGAAGGAATGGTTGTTCCTACCTTGATTAGCTGGTCACTAGCAGACTTATTCTAAGCCTACGTTATCATATCCAGGGCAAAATAATTGATCAGGCCACAGAAAAGAGGCAAGAAAATGGCAGTGTCTGCTTCTTTTCTAGGACTTTAGTAAGAATGAAGATTTTAAGTCATGAGGCTAAAACAAGGGGGATACTGGGAAACGAAGAGGTATGCACATTAAAACAGCCACCACCTTCTCTGAGATAATATTTTTTTAGTAGCCCAAGTTCTTCCTCCCTCCCCCCCTTCCTTTCTTTCATCCTTCCTTCCTTCTTTCCTTCTCCATTCTGTATTATTCCCTCTTTCCTTCCATATTCATTTTTTTTTAAGTTTATTTAATTGGGGCACCTGGGTGGCTCAGTCAGTTAAGTGTCCGACTCTTGATTTTGGCTAAGGTCATGATCTCAGGGTTGTGAGATAGAGCCCCATGTTGGGCTCCACACTGGGTGTGGAGCCTGCTTAAGATTCTTTCTCTCCCTCACCCTGTGCCCCTTCCGTCCCTTTCTCTCTCTCCCTCTCTTACTTTTTTTCTTTTTAAAGATTTTATTTATTTATCTGACAGAGAGAGAGAGAGCAAAAGCAGGGGGAGCGGCAGGCAGAGGGAGAGGGAGAAGCAGGCTACCCGTGGAGCAGGGAGCCAGATGTGAGGCTCGATACCAGGATCCTGAGATCATGACCTGAGCCGAAGGCAGATGCCCAACTGACTGAGCCACCCAGGTGCCCCTCTCTCCCTCTCTTAAAAAAAGAAAGTTACTATTTTTAGTAATCTGTACACCCAAAGTAGGGCTCAAACCCACAACCCTGAGATCAAAAGTCTCATGCTCTTCCAACTGAGCCAACTGAGTACCCCCCTTCCATATTCATTGAGCACCAGCAATATGCTAAGTACTATGATAGGTGCTAAGATACAGCAGTGAATAAGACAGTTTTAGTCCCAATCCTCGTACAGCTTATAGTTGGGTGAAGGATACAAATAACTAAATAGGCTTTTTCAATGTAGTATGATAGAGGATTCTGTGACAGAGGTGTAAGATAACTTGAACTTGGGTAGAAAGTGTACTCAGTCCATATTTGATAGGCCAGGAAAGGATTCCAAATAATCATGATTGAGACTTGAAGGATATCTAGGCATAAGCCAGGTATGGAGAGGTAGGCACTAGAGTAGTGGTGGAGACGGATAGAAAAGTATTCCAGACATAGAAAATATGAAGTGGTATAGAACTGAGAAAGAGAGAGAGCTTTTAAAACATTGAAGTTATACAGTGTGTCTGGAGTTCAATCACAAGTAAGGGAGTAGAGAGAGATGAGGCTGAAAAGGTAAGTAAGAGCTAGATAATGAAGGCCTTTTTGGTATTTTAAGGATTTAGACTTTATCCTGAAGGTATTGGGAAGCCACTGAAGGGCTTTAATCAGTGACATGATCAGAATTGCATTTTCTCAAGTTCACTCTGGATGCAATGTAGAGAATGGATTAGAGGATGATAGAAAAGGAACATAAGGACTCATTAGGTGGGTTTTACAATAATCTAGGCAAGATGATGGTCTAGTTTAATGTAGTAGCAGTAGCAGTGGAGGGAAGTGGCTAGGTTTAAGACATTTTTCAGAGATAGAATCAACTACCCTGGTACTTAATTGCTTATGAAGGGTGAAGTAAAAGGAGTAAAGATGATGACCAGCTTTCTGAACTGAGCAAGTAGGAAAAAAGTGAGGCCTCACTAGGGTGGAAACTCCAAAGGAAAAGCAAGTTTGGAGAAGTAAATACACAATAAGTTCAATCTGGAAAATACTGAATTTAGAAGCCTGCAAGATACCTAGGTAAAGATGTTCCACAGACAGTTGGATTAACTCTGAAAATCAGGAAAAGGATCTGAATTAGAAATATAGATTTGAGAGTCATTCACTTGTAGATGATAATTGAAGCCATGGAAGTAAATTAGATCTTTAAAAATGTGTAGAGGGAAAAGAGAAAAAGGCCTAGTAAAGAACCATGAAGAATCTCAACATTTAAGAAGGGCCTAAGAAGGAAATTTGATTTGAGAACTAGCCTGAGTTTCTCATAATCCACTGGTTTTGGGACTTTGTGTACCAGCAGGAATTTTGCTGTTTGGCTTGTTTGTTAAAAAGTGTTGCTGTGAAGTAGACAGTTGAACTGTTTTTCTCGTTAATAGATGCAAATGAATAAATCTCGAAGTGTGGACCTTAAAGAATTTGGTTTTACTCCAAAACCTTCTCTTCCCAGTATATCAAGGTACAGTATAATGTTAATATCCAAGGTAGAATAGTCATCATAAACTCTTTGCTCCTCCAAATAATCATTTATTCAGAGAAAGGTGAACATTGGCTACATTCAAATCATAGTAATCATTTAGTTCCATAATGAAGTAATAATATCATAAGAGTTTGGTTATCTAAATTTATTTAGAACTCTACAGTTATAGAATATTTTAACATTCACTGAATCATCTCTTTCTGGGAAACTACCCATCCTATATGTCATGACCTCAGGCTTTCTCTGCCTTCTAAATTTAACAGGTGACAAAAATATACTTTAAAAGAAAAGTATACTTTGAAAAGAAAAATCATGTTGCTGTACAAAGTCTAATCTTTCCCATTTAGGGGCCCACTCTATTAATAACACTTCATATTTATAAAATAATTTACATTTTAAAAATTGCACATCTGTGTATTATCTCTTTTGACCTTAACCACAACCTGGATCATAAAATGAGGTATTTCTATCCCATTTTATAGATAAAATAATCGAAGCTCATATTCCTAGTTATTAAGCAGAAGGCCCTAAATGATAACTCAGCATTCTTTTCCTATACCATGATGCCTAGAAGGTAATAGTATATGTCATTTCCCTTCCAGATAACGGTATTCTATATGCAGGGATGACATTTAATATACTTAACAAACAGTACAGAGCAGCCACTGACCAATCAGAACAGATGCCAACACTACTTCAAGAGATCCTAGTTTTTGTTATCTAATTGAAAGTAGCATTAGCAATAGATTTTTAAGGCTATACACAGATAGCAGATAACTACATATTTGGGTCATGTATAGATGACTAAGTATCTTGCTTCCAATAAACACCTATTTTTTTACCCTTTACTACCCTAGGCTAATGCATTTTATCATAGAAGTGTTGAGAAGATGAACCCTTTCTTTTTTATTTATATGAGTAAGTGGTTTTCAAATTCAGATTAGTTTTAATATTTAATATTTTATGGTTTTATTTATCTTTATGAAGGTCAGAGTGTTTAAACATACCTGAATTGTCTATAATGGAGCAGAGGGATCAGCGTGAAATCTGTGCAAAAGTTCAACAAGAACCATCAGAATATCAAGACAAAGGTGAATTACCATTGATATTGCCTTGAAAGAGAAAATGGTTTATCATTACTTCAGAATGACAATGTTATTGAAAAACCAACATCTGAAATTACTATGATTATTAACTTGCAACATTTTTCTCCTGGGTTATTGGGCCAATTTCAAATTCTTAGGTCTGTTATTTCAGATGGACTTACTATGTTTGTCACCTAGATTTTTTTTAAAAGTCTCTTCCCTACATTGTATTGACTATTTTTATTTAAAGATAATATGAGGAAAAACTGAGAAAATAAGGGACCTGGAGATATATAAAGTATTAAAATGCTGAACTATTACTTTTATATGTCTTTAAAATTATTTAAAATAATTTTATGTTTATGAAATTTGTCTAGTTTTACAAAACAGCTGTGTGATCTTGGAAAAATTATTTAACTTCTTTAGGTCTTAGTCTTATCTATAAAATTAGGGGATTAAATTAGGTTACCTTTAATACCTCCCCAGTTTCTAATATGGTTCTTACAAGTTCCTCTGATAATATGAGAATATAACCTAATTTGTGGGATATAGCTCATATGTAATTTAGATTTGCTTTTATCTGTGTCAATCACTTAATTAATGAGATAAAGCATATAATTCTTCAACACTGGGACCAGGTCATCATTACTCCGGATCCTGTTATTACTAGCATCATTTGTCTGGGTCATGCCATTAATAGCCAGTCTGTTAAAATGTGTGAGAAATAATCCTGGCCATAGAATTGTTTGTTTCTGTTGCTGTATGTAGAAATGGTAAACTTGGGGTTTTCCACAAATAATTTCATGTGTGTGGCCTTAGCATTGACAACTCTTTCCTTCATTCTGTCACTTTATGCTTCCTCTAGCCATAATTTAAGATCTTAAGTAGGCAAGGGCTGGAGTACCCACGACCTCTTAGGCTCAAATAAGAACAAGAAAAGTCCCCTAATCTCACTTAGAGTATCAGAGCATTTATCCAACTTGCCCAAAGTCTGATATCATTACAACGTGGAGAGAGGTGTTAGAATTTTCAACTCCTTAATTTTTATCTCTCTTCAACCTATAGCCCTCTAACTTACTCCTTGTTCTGCTGCTCTGTTCCCTGCCCTTCTACATACCACAGTTTATTCCTCTGCTTACTTTCATGCTGTCTTTTTTTTTTTTTTTAAGATTTTACTTATTTGAGAGAGAGAAACAGAGATAGCAAGAGCGAGTGAGAGCACAAGTGGGGAGGAGAGAGAGAAGCAGGCTCCCTACTGAGCAGGGAGCCTGATGTGGGGCTTGATGCGGGGCTTGATGTGGGGCTTGATGCAGGGCTCAATGTGGGGCTCGATCCCAGGACCCTGGGATCATGATCTGAGTTGAAAGCAGACGCTTAACTGAGCCACCCAGGCGCCCCCTTTCATGCTGACTTTACATAGTTTTCCTACTTTTATTTCTTTCCTATCCCCTATTCCAAATCCAATTTATATTTTGATATTAAAGTCTCATCTAGATACTTTAACCCCCAATGATAATTGTATCCCTGTTTTACTGAAAATGAGTCATTTTTTTTTTGAAGAAGAAGAAGCTGTGTAGTAAGTAGTTAAATTCACAGGATCTAGAATAATCTGTTTGGGGTGCCTAGCTGGCTCAGTTGGTAGAGCATGTGACTCTTGGTCTCAGGGTTGTGAGTTCAAGACCCATGTTGGGCTGGGAGGTTACTAAAAAAAAAATGCTTAGAGTAATCTGTCTAGGCTCAAATTCTAGCCATTTAGTAGTTGTGTCACCTTTTGTAATGTATCTATCCACTTTATCTCAATTCCTTCATCTGCTTATGTATTAGGGATTTTAGTATTAAATGAGATAATATACATAAAGCTCTTAGCATAGTATCTGGTACTATTATTAGTAGCAATCGAGTATATTCATTATACTTTTCACACATTAGTTTTTGGTGGCAAAACATACTTTGTATTCAAATATTGCTCTAGAGAATGTTTTAAGAAAAACATGCCGATTTTTATCATCTGTATTCCAATTTCAAGAAAGGAAAAAGAAGAAAAAAAGAAAAAATATCAGAAATTATATGAGAAAGTATGTTGGATCATAAAATTTAAATTGTAAGGGACCTTTGTGCAATTTCTCATTTTATAGTGAAAGAAACCAAGACTCTGAGAGATTAAATGACTCACCTAAAATCACATATCTAATTAATGGCAGGGCCAGAAATAGATTCTATATCTCCTGATTCCCAGTTCAGTGCCATTTCTATAAAATGAAATTGACTTTTAGTTATCAGTAGAGAATTGAAAATCGAACCTATATGAACTCTTTCAATTTTCTACCCCACAACTATATATTTCTGTCTCTGCATCTTTCCTTAAAGAAGAATTCTCTTTTCTTCTATTCAAGGTTTATCTCTCCACCTATAGTTTTAATGTTTCTAATCCTGCCTCCCTTGGGGCTTTAGGAGACCAATTACCCCTCTCCTCTTTTCCATATTTTCAATCTCTCCTCCCTATTTCTCTTTCAACATATAATTATGCTCAAGTCTCTTCCCTCTTCAGCTCCCTATCCTCATCAAGATAGTCATGACCATTTGGGTTGTAAGTGACAGAAATTCTACTCAAAGTGACTTAATCACACAAAAAAGGAGACCATTCATGTAAACTTATAAGTCCAGACATGCGTCTGGCTTTTATCTTGCTAGATCCAGATACTCAAATCATTTCAGTCATACCTCTGGCTTTGTCTCAGTCTTTTAGCTATGCCTGTTACTAATTGGCTTTATTTTTGTCAACAGGATTTTTCACATGGCAGGTAGCCCCTAACTCACATCTTCCCAATTGAACAGTCTCAGTAGAAATACAGTCTTCCCTGTTAGCTTTAGCAGAGCAGAGTTCATCCTAAATGGCCTCAGTTGAGTCTTGTATTCATCCCTCCATTAAACCCTGTAACCTGGGGAATGGGTCATGCATTCCTCTGCTGTAGCCCTGGAGGCTAGGGTACCATGAATGACATCCTCACCAGGTCACATGGAATGGGTAGAGGCAGTTTCCCCAAAGGACAGGAAAGATATTCCTATTAAAAGAAGGGAAAATATGTCAGGCAAAGAACAGAATCACAGAGTCTTTATATACTTTAATGTCTTGCTCTCCCATCAAAACAAAAATTCTTCAAAGGGCAGTTTATACTCACTGTGCTCATGTCCTTACCTCCTAGTCATTTTTTCATTCACTAAACTTTGGGTTCTTACTCCTTTTTTTTTTTTTTTTTAAAGATTTTATTTATTTATTTGCGAGAGAGAGAATGAGAGACAGAGAGCATGAGAGGGAGAAGGGTCAGAGGGAGAAGCAGGCTCCCTGCCTAGCAGGGAGCCCGATGCGGGACTCGATCCCGGGACTCCAGGATCGTGACCTGAGCCGAAGGCAGTCGCTTAACCAACTGAGCCACCCAGGCGCCCGGGTTCTTACTCCTTTGAAACTGCTTTTGCTTAGACCATTTAGTGATCTCCTAAGTACTGAATTCAGTGAACTCTTTTCAACTTTTATTTTCTTTGACCATTGTAGTATTTGACACATCTGGTATTTCCCTCCTTTTGGAAATCTCTCTTTTGGTTTCAATTAAACCATTCTGTTGGTTCTCCTACTACTTCTTGAATTGCTTGGGCTTTTTTTCCTGTTGATATTGCAAAAGGATTCTTTTTTGCTTCTTTATTCTTCTCACTTTATAAACTTTTCTTTTATAATGTCACCCAAGTCCATGTCTACAATTACTACATCTGCATTTGCCATCTGTTTCTTTCTGTCTAGCCCCTGACCCATTTATACAGTCACCTTTCTGGATATATCCACCTAAAAGTTAATATATCAGCATTTGAACTCTTTCTATCTTCTCTGTATCTCACACTGCTCCTTTTCTTTTCTCCTTAGGTCAGTGAATGAACCCTCTTCTTTTCCAAACTGCTAAAGGCAAGAAAAGAGTCATCCTAAATATCTTAACTTACGGGTGCCTGGGTGGCTCAGTTGGTTAAGCGACTGCCTTCGGCTCAGGTCATGATCCTGGAGTCCCTGGATCGAGTCCCGCATCGGGCTCCCTGCTCGGCAGGGAGTCTGCTTCTCCCTCTGACCCTCCCCCCTCTCATGTGCTCTCTCTCATTCTCTCTCTCTCAAATAAATAAATAAAATCTTAAAAAAAGAAAAATTTAAATATCTTAACTTACATGCAAGTAATTGCCAAGTCCTATCTGTTTTGCCTCCTAAGGATCTCTTATATCTGTTCTTCTCTGTCCCTTCTGCTGATGCTCTAGCTCAGACATTCATTGTCTCTCATTTATTGCAATAGCTGTCTTACTTTTCTCTTTGCTTCCAGTCTCATTATCATCCCATCCATAACTATTCTGGGGAATCTAACAGGTATCTCTGATCATGTAAACCTCTTGCTAAAATATCTTCAGTAGTTATCCATTGCCTATAAGGGGGGAAAAAAGCGAATTCCTTAACATGGAAATTAAGCATCAACATAATCTGGCACTTAACTTCCTGTGCAGGCTCAATGAGCCCTTCTTCTCTTGCTTTGTGCTCCAGAAATCCTGAAAACATATAGTTCTCCAAACATTCTCTGGTCTCCCATACTGCCATGTCTTTCACATCCTGTCCTCCTCTCATGGAGTATCTTGCCTTTCCCCTTGCCCTGCTCCACAGTCACCGTTCTACCAAGCTCAAATTCCATGATACCTTCTTACCATTTTACCATCTTAGAGCTGTCCATTCTGACTTCCATTGTAGGTTTAGGTCCTGTTCCCTTTGCATTCCCATTACACTTTGTACCTGCTTCTGTTTTTAGTATATATAATGTGTATATATCAATGAACAAAAGTAGAATAATATGAACTGGAGTTGTAGGTATAATTGAAGGATAAAGTACGATTTGGCTAGGTGAAGAAAAGTACAGAGAATATTTTAAATGAAAGAAACTCAGTGGTACACCTGGAGCAAGCTTGTGCTGACTTGTGAGAGATGATTATTAAATTCTTGGTAATCTTTCAGCCATTATTAAAAGTTTATGTAAACTTTCAATGAAATAATTAAAAACAAAGACTGTAAATATTCAAAACTAATCACTTCCTAATTGTTCTACTACGTATTACTGTTATCTGTGTTCTTGAGATTATTTGCCTTTTTATTTGTATCTATATGGTGGAAATGCTATATAATGGTGTGCTACTATGCATTTCTTCTCAACTTCGTGTTCAGAGATGTCACACTGGTAGCTTGAAATTAATCATAATGGGAATATTTATACCATGGAAATCAGCAAACACTGCATATTAGGACTTGATTTATTGCTTAGACTTATGAAAGTGATGAAAAAATGTTAATAGTGCAGATTAAATTTAACAGTATATTGTGCCTATAGCTATTACATTGTGAATAGCACAAAAAGGTGAGGAAATATTCTTCTAGTATTTGAAAACTATTGTCTAATTTAGCAAAGGAGTTGCCTAATGAATGAGTCAAGTCCCAGTATCTTTCTGTGTTATTTTACTTTCATCTTAGTTGTTACAGTCAACAAGAATATCAAGCAACATTCATGTGAGAACTATATTCATTTGTTAATTGCAACCATAGGTTGGCTACAGATACAAGAGTTTGGCAAAACTCAATGGAAACATTTGGTGAAAATCAAATATATGGAATTTACAATTAAGCATGCTATATATTTTATTATTATTTGTAAATTGTGTGCTACATATCCTTTACCTATAATAAATACATATAATAAATGCAAGTATATATATGCATACATTTTTTGGAGAAGCAGTTATTAAACATTTATTAGCACACTACTATGGAAAACTGCAAAACTAAAGGCATGTATTCCCTCTAACAATCTTAGGAAGTAGATACTATTATTATTCTCATTTTGCAGAGGAGAAAACAAGGCTCAGAGACTTTAAATTACTTGTCTAAGATCATACAACTAGTAAGTGAGAGAAGTAGAATTTTCACCCCGGTAGTCTGGTCCTAAGCCCAGGCTATAAACAATGGATAACACTGAGGATTTTTTAGCAGGGAGAAGAGCTGGAAGAAGGAAGTCCATTTTAGAAATTATAAAATTCATTTTAGAGTAAAGTTATTCTCATATAGGAATTAAGAGGGAAAATTAATTATCTCTAAAAGAATCCACTGAAAATTAGATTTAATGCAACTATCAATATATGTAATACAGTAAATAGAATTGGTTGAAAACAATATTCAACAATGCTTGACCCAATACTTTGAAAACTACTATTCAAACTTCAGTTTAGTAGTTGAAAGATGTATTTGATATATCAATGGAAAATGATGTTAATGATTTAAAAAGTACCTTCCTCTTTTATACATACACATGACAGATTTCTCTAGATGGAACTATCCTACAACTTCAGATGAGAAAGCCCCTCAAACAGTGCTATTCAACAGACATCTTAATGCATCTGGAAACCAGAATTTGACAGATGTGGATAAAAATAATGCTTCATTCTCAGAAGTTTTGAATGTGAACTTTGAATTGGGAGATGAAATTTGGGATGATTTTGATGATGAGAACTTATTAGAAGTGACCAGTTTTTCAGCCAGTACTGAGAAGACAAAAAGATCAGGTAAAATTGTCTATTAGCATGAAATAATTTCATGAGGAATTCTTTGAATATTTTTCAGTTCAGTTTCTGGGACTAATTTTCTTTGCCTTTTTTATGTGTTTGCTTAATTAGCTTTGGTTTGTTAAGATTGTGATTTTTTAGCAAAACTGAAAATGTGACCCTTCCATAAATCACATTTCCTCCTAAGGACAGAGGTCAAGGTTATTCCATTATAATGATACAGTATATGACCTTTTTCTCTTCTATTCCTCCCCTATCTTTTTAAAAACTCTAGGGACGCCTGGGTGGCTCAGTCGGTTAAGCGTCTGCCTTCGGCTCAGGTCATGATCCCACGGTCCTGGGATCGAGTCCCACATCGGGCTCCCTGCTCCACGGGGAGCCTGCTTCTCCCTCTGCCTCTGCATCTCTCTCTCTGTCTCTCATGAATGGATAAATAAAATCTTAAAAAAAAAAAAAAAGTAAAAACTATTTAAATAAAAAATGTTTATTGAATTTTCCCTCATAAAACAGACTATCCAGCTTTCAATTCTGTGATCACACATAATTTGCTTATGTTTGTGAAGGACAAAATTATTCCATTTTTTTAAAAAGATTTTATTTATTTGAGAGAGAGAGAAAGAGAGTGCATGCACATGCATGAGTGAGGGAGGAGCAGAGGGAGAGGGACAAGCAGACTCTGCAGTGAGCACCGAGCCCCACACAGGGCTTGATCCCGTGACCCTGAGATCATGAGCTGAGCCAAAATCAAGAGTTGGATGCCCAAACAACTGAGCCCCCAGGCGTCTCTAAAATTACTCCCATTTTTAAAAAAGTATTCATCTGCTATCAGGAAAATGAAAGATACCTTTTATTTCTCATAGACATATTGATTTTTTTTCAGGCATAAATAAACAATAGGAAAGGATTAGTTTCTATACTAGATATTGTATTTAAGTCATTTACAACCCCAAAATAGTGGGACTTAGTTTCTGAATTACTGGCAGATTTACTCTATGTCATTAAAACAGAAAACTAAAATCCTGCTAAGTATATGAGAAGACAGCAAATTGGAGATACTCTGTCCCATGATGGCTGACAGGAGGAAATCAGTACCTCAGAATTATAGTTACCTCTTAATATATCCCACCCCAATGCTCTTTTAAAAAATCTTTTTAAAGGAAGCAATTAGAAGTTGAAATATTATTGTTTCAGGATTCTAAGAAATACCTAAAGAGCTATTATTCCTTCCAGAAGGAATAGGATTTGACCACCTTCACAAAGTAGGCCAGGAAATCTATGATGTGGAGTCAGTAGGCACAATTTCCTATGTCAATGGACAGCTACTAGTCCCTACCTCAAAGTTAAAAGTCATTGGGTATAGCAATTTAAGAGGCAGTTTGTACTGATTCTTTGAGGTAACCTAATCTGTTTCCTGGCATTTAATTTCAAAATGTTATCTCTTTACATAGGATTTGGAAACACTTTGTGTTCAAGTACCAGGGGAAGTAAGATATTCCTCCAAGAGTCAAAGAGCAAATTCCAAGGAGAAATGGCAAAAAGGCAAGTTTTAGAATTTTGGTTTGGAACACTTTACAACTATATATCCTCCTGACACATAATTGGAGATGGGGATTAAATTATTAGATGTCAAAGAAGCTATAAGGTATTAGCCAACCTGAACCTTCTTATTTTTAGAGCTGTGTTTCTTAAAGTGCTATTAACAGACCACCTACTTCAAAAGTATTAAAATGTATTAAAAATGCACATTCCTGGGCCCTACACTAGACTTACCAAATCATGGTCTCTGGGGCTGGAGCCCAGGAATTTTTACTTTTCAAAAAACTTGAAAACTGAATAGGAGATTGACAGGTAGAAAAAGGAAGATAAGGCATTCCAGGTAGAAGAAGCATGTGTAAACGTATAAGGCTTGAAAAGGCATCTCATGCTCAAGGGTCAGTAAAGCATCAATATGGCCACAGCATTAAGGCTGAGTGCTGAGGTCTGATTCTAAAGAGCCTCGAATGTTGTATTTAGACAACTTTACCATATCCAGTAGGTAAGGGTTACAAACTCAAACTGCCTTCAGGATTTGGTGAGCCAAAGCCAACTGAAGAGTGTCCCATATAAAAGGCACAACTGTGGAGATAATCACAGTTCCAAATTTCAAGATATACTACAAAGCTATAGTAATCAAAATAGTATGGTACTGGCACAAAAATAGACACTGGACCACTTTTTTACATCATACACAAAAATAAAATGGGTTAAAGACCTAAGTATAAGACTTGAAACCATAAAACTCCTAAAAGAACATATAGGGAGTAATCTCTTTGACATCGATTTTAGCAGCATGTTTATGGATATGTCTCCTGAGGCAAGGGAAACAAAAACAAAAATAAACTATTTGGGACCAGACCAAAATAAAAAGCTTTTGCACAGCAAAGGACACCGTGAACAAAACAAAAAGACAACCTACTGAGTGGGAGAAGCTATTTGCAAATAATATATCCAATAAGGGGTTAATATCCAAAATATATAAAGAATTTATACAACATACACCATAAAACCAATTTGATTAAAAAATGGACAGAGGGCCTAAATAAACATTTTTCCAAAGAAGACATAGAGATGGCCAACGGACACATGAAAAGATGCTCAACATCACTAATTATCAGGGAAATGCAAATCGAAACCATGAGATATTACTTCGTGCAAGTCAGAATGGCTGATTTCAAAAAGACAAGAAATAGTAAGTGTTAGTGAGACTGTAGAGAGAAGGGAACACTCATACACTGTGGGTGGGAATGTAAATTGGTGCAACCACTGTGGAAAACAGTATGGAGTTTCATCAGAAAATTAGAAGTGGAACAATCCAGTAATTCCACTACTGGGTATTTATCCAAAGAAAACAAAAACACTAATTTGAAAAGATGTATGCACCCCTGTGTTTTTGCAGCATTATTTACAATAGCCAAGATATGGAAGCAATCCAAGTTGTGGGTAGCAATAGATGAATGACTAAAGAAGATGTGAGATATTTGTATATCTATAATACTAGTCAGCCATAAAAAAGAATGAAATCTTGCCATTTGCAACAACATAGGTGGATCTAGAGGGTATTATGCTAAGTGAAATAAGTCAGACATGTGATTTCACTTAGATGTGAAATCTAAAAACAACAAAACAAATGAACAAACAAACACAAAAACAGACTCTTAAATACAGAGAACAAACTGATGGTTACCAGAGGAGTGGTGGGTGGCAAAATATATAAAGGGAATTAAGATGTACAAACTTCCACTTAGAAAATAAATGTTATAGGGTTGAAAATTACAGCACGGGGAATATAGTCAATAATATTGTAATGACATTGTATGGTGACAGATGGTGACTAACTACACTTATTGTGGTGAGCATTGAGTAATGTATAAAATTGTTGAATCAGTAAGTTGTACACCTGAAGTTAATATAACATTGTATGTCAATTATACTTCAATAATAAAAAGTAAAATAAAAATAAATAAAAGAATCAACCACTACTCAGCTCTAACCAGTTGTTGCTGTGTAGGAAATAAGTGTCTAGCGTTGTCAAATATTCTGATTTTCAAAAAAAAGCTAGGAATCTAGAATTTGATGTGACATCTCCTGACTTTTAAATTTTAAGACCTAAATTTTTAAAATGTGATAAAATTGGGCATCTGGGTGGCTCAGTCGGTTAAGCGTCTGCCTTCAGCTCAGGTCATGATCCCAGAGTCCTGGGATCGAATCCCACATAGGGCTCCTTGCTCACCAGGGAGTCTGCTTCTCCCTCTGCCCCTCCCCCCACTGGTGCGCTCTCACTCTCTCGCTCTCTCAAAAAAATAAATATTTTAGTATATGTGCTGCCGAAGCGAGCACTCGCAAAGATAAATAAATAAAATAAAATAAAATGTGATATAATCTATAGCCCCCCTCCAGCTGTAGCCTAGTTTTTAATGTCCATGTAAGCAGTAGGAAGCTTTCCAGGATACTTAAGCACAGGATAAACAATTTGATAAGACAAAAATTATTCTAGTGATTTGTAGATGATATATACTGATATGATATGATATATAGAATGAGTTGCAGAAGGTGGGACAATGAGAGGCATGGTGGCCAGTACGAGAGGCAGGCTATGGTGAGGCCTAAACTAGAGCAGAGGTGTTGGAAACTGAGAAGTAGAGTTGGATTTTTGAAACATTTCATAGCACATACTAGATTTAGCAACTGATAGGATACAGTAGGTGAGGAAGAGAGAAAAATACATGGCAAGTGGGTAGATGAAGATGTTATCTGAGAATATAGGACACATAGACATTTGGAAAAGAAAATAGTAATTTAAAAAACGTTCAACTTCAGGCGCCTGTTTGGCTCAGTCGGTAGAGCATGCAACTCTTGATCTCAGGGTTGTGAGTTCAAGCCCCGCGCTGGGAGTGGAACCTATTAAAAAATGTAAAAAAAAATTTTTTTTTAAATGTTCAACTTGAAGTATTTTTGCAGAAATGCAAAGTGCATCTGGATATTGGACTTGATTAGAAGTCATGGAGAGGAATTATAGCCACAGCCAAAACTTTCCCCAGAAGAAATACTGACAACTTTTTGTTCAGGGTCTAATTTACTTAAGTATTATTTATTTCTCCTAGTTTAAAATATAAGAAATTTGTGGTGTCTTTTGGTAATTTTTTTATTGTTTAGTCATTTTGCTGATTATCAGCATGACAGAATCATAGATTTCAGAGGATTCCAGAGCTGAAAGGTGCTTAATTTAAGCATCGTTTAGTCTTCCCACCACCAGATATTTGAATCACCATCCTACATCACTGGCAGGTATTCATGCCATCTCTACCAAAGCAGCTCTAGTGACCAGGAGCTCATTCACTCCAACGTGCTTGTTCCATGTTTGGATCTCTCAGACCATTCAATAGCTTTTAAGAATATTGGCCTAAAATTTGTCTTCTTGCTATTTCTATTCATTGGTTCTAACGCTGAGTCATACAGAATAAACAGATGAGAAGCATCAAAGTAGAACAAAGCTGTGGGTGTAAAGCAAAAAAATTAGGTAGGAAGTAGGAAGATACAAGTAGGAAAATAACAAAGCACATAGACAGTTTTGTGAGCCATACCTTTAGAAACTATAAATAATTTAGGGAGAGTTTAAAAGTAATGAACAGAAAATAAGTGGATTTAAAAAGGAATCCTTATCAAGAAGTCCCTAAAGAAAAAATTGTGCCAGAAGTTGGTACTGGAAAGAAGGCCTGTAGGACCTGAGGACTGGGAGTGGAACGGAGTCATGCTTTTCATTTTACATCCCTTCTTACTATTTTAATTCCTTGCCTTTAATCAAAGACAAAAAGATCCAAGCCTATCAATACATGTACTTCTCTACTACCTGTACCCACTGCTTTTTACTCCCTACATGGCTGTCATATTTTAGCCTGTAAGTGTCAACTTAAATTGTCACCTCCACAGAGAGACATGCATTCATGACCACCTTTTTAAAGTGGGTTTGTGTCTCCACACTATTTCCTGTAATATTACTCAGTTAATTTCCTTCATATCACTTCAGGATCTATAATTATGTATATTTATTGTTTACTCATTGTCTGCTCCTCTACTAGATGCTAACTCCCTGGGGATTTGTTTACCTCTTTATACCTAGCTCCTAGTACAATATCTGGCATATGGTAGTGAATAATAAATGTTTTTTAATGAATGAATTTAATACAGAAGATTGAAGTGTAGTTTTACATAGGAAGATAAATCAAGGTATCTATATACAGTGAGACCAGAATAGGGAAAGGAGATTAAAAGTTAAGTAAAGTGGTATTTAGAAAAGATTTACAGACTGCTAGGTAATAGAAAATTAAGCATAAGACCCAATTTTAAAGAAAATTATTGCTTATCTAATCTGGAATATAAGAATTGGTGTTTTGTCTAAAGGAAAGGAGCTACACTAAATTTTCCATGAGTCTAAGAAACAGCATAATTTTTTTGGTAATAAATATGATAGACTTTAATCATATTCCCCAAAGAATCACTATTGATCTAAATTAGAATGGTTTGTTTCTCTTATTTGCCATATTTTACAAATAATTAATTTTGATTTTTAGTTTTGTTTCATCACCTGAGAAGCCAGATATTTACTTATCAAATTCTCCTGTGTTCAAGTTTGATGCATCTTCCTTGAAAAAATTACCTCAACAAGCTGGAAATGCAAATATTGTAAGAAGCACTTCAATGTTTTTCTTTTAAATTCTGTCTGAATAGTTAAACTTTCAATGATTGCCTTTTTTTTTCTGTTAACCTCAAAATATAGGTCCATTTACAAGAAAGAAAACAACAAAGTCTGTCACCAGAAATTGAAAAGTTGTGCTTTACTCACTCTGAAAAAATACCAAATTCTTCACATTTTGTTAAGAAAGTGGATTTCTTTATTAGAAACAGTGAATGTAAAGAGGAAATTGATTTCAGGTAAGAATTCTTTAAAAACATTTCAAGACTATAACAATAAGAACTTTCTATGAAGAAATTCAGCATTCTTTTTTCCTTGGTTTATTTTGTTTTGTTTCATTTTATTTTATTTTTTATAGGGATAGAGAATGAGAGAGAGTAGAGGGGAGGGGCAGAGGTAGAGGAAGAGAGAGAATCTCAAGCATGCTTTCTGCGCAGCTTGGAGCCCAATGCGGGGCTCCATCTCATGACCCTAAGATCATGACCTGAGTCGAAATCAAGAGTGAGCCACCCAGGGGCGCCTGGGTGGCTCAGTTGGTTAAGCAACTGCCTTCGGCTCAGGTCATGATTCTGGAGTCCCGGGATCGAGTCCCGCATCGGGCTCCCCGCTCAGCGAGGAGCCTGCTTCTCCCTCTGACCCTCCCCCCTCTCATGTACTCTCTCTCATTCTCACTCTCTCAAATAAATAAATAAATCTTTAAAAAAAAAAAAAAGAGTGAGCCACCCAGGCATCCCTTTCCTTGGTTTATTTTAAAGATCAGAATCTAAGCATTTTATTTACTTAAAAACATTGAATATTTAGACCCCTGGTGACCTAAACTCCTTAAGAGAATTCATAATATTAAGTATCTCAATTTTTGAGAACATATGTTTAGTATTTTTAATTAAAACATACTGTATTGGTAAACTTTGTTTCACTGATTTGAATACAACATATTGATAATATAAAGTGTAAAATGACTTAAATACAAATGAGATTGGCTAATTTTTCAGACGGTCAGTTGTATTTTATTTTATTTATTTTTTATTTTTTTTTTTATTTTTTTTAAGATTTTATTTATTTATTTGGGACAGAGAGAATGAGAGAGAGAGAGCACATGAGAGGGGGAAGGGTCAGAGGGAGAAGCAGACTCCCTGCCAAGCAGGGAGCCCGATGCGGGACTCGATCCAGGGACTCCAGGATCATGACCTGAGCCGAAGGCAGTCGCTTAACCAACTGAGCCACCCAGGCGCCCGTTCAGTTGTATTTTAGCCAACCAGTTCTTTTACAATTCTACAGGTTCAGTGAAAAGTCAGATTAAGTCTACTCAGTTCCGCCTCAGCTGGTCACTTCTAGGGATAACTGTAGCAGTTTTTCTCTCCCGTTTGAAGAGTCAAAGTTTATAGACTTGTTCACACACTGATTAAATGACATTACTTTTTAAAAACTTTAAGGAAATACCCAAGAGACTGGATCCCTACTTCTCACAGTTTATGAAGTCTGATTTCCTCCCCCCCAGACTTCTTACTAGGTTATAGCATATTGAAGTTCATTTGATACATTAGCCTCTCAGCAATCTATATATATTTCTATATTTGCTTTTTTCCCCAGTAGGTATCATCCTGATGATGAAGCTGATGAAATGAAATCTTTTCTGGGAATATTTGATGGTATTTTCTAAAGCAAACCAAAAAAATTCATCTCATATTAATAAGGCAAGGTATATATGCAGCCAATTACAAAGCATGCATTTTCTTTAAAAAAAAATAGTTCATAATTGTTCAAATTTTTTTTCTCTTGGATTTGATCAATTTTGTTGACTTATTTGCACCAATTTTTTGGATTGATTTATTTTCCTATTGTAACTTCATGAAAAGCACTTTTACAGTGGGTTTGTTTCAATAAGCTGAAAATTAAGTTGCATTTAGAAATTATTTGGTTATTAAATGCATCTCTATTGGATTTTGACAGGAACCAATAAAAATACCATTTTTGTATTAAGAAGAAAGGTATTCTATGAAAGCAAATAACGCTAGGTCAGTGAATCGATTTATTATATGGATTATTCACCAATATTGTTTTGTTTTACTAAAGATTTTTAAGAATCCAGTGGCTGTCAGAACCTGTTGTTTTATAACTTCAAATAATAATAAATGAAACATTAATCAATATAGATTATTGTTCTCCTTTGGCTTGTTTTCCAGTGTGGTGAATTCTAAAACCTTGTTACATTGACTTTTACTATGGCAAACACTATTTCATGTTATTTTCCCATGAATTTGTTCTCAAATTTATTTATATTTATTGATAAGTAGTATATAAGCAGTCTAAGCAGTGTTTATTATTTAATTTATTTATAGATACATGTGTAGTTGAAGCCCACTTAAGAAATTTTAGGAATTTTTCTTTAAGCATAAAAGCTTTAGAGACAAGAGAAGTAAAGAAGAGAAACTTCTAGATAAGATTGTCATTGTTGTCATTGGTAAACATTTATGAAGCATCATACATATTAAGCATGGAGAAAAAGCTTAAAACTAAGAAGCTTTATTATGTGTTGAAAAATAAGGGCAACCAGTTCCTTTATTTTAGTCATCTTTACAATTGGCATGTTTCTGCATCTGAATCAATCATGCTACAACCTTTAAAGGTTATTAAACACCATTAAAATGAAAAATTGGTACACTACAATCTGCTCATCTTGCATACATAAACTTTGATACTAAAGAAATAGCAATTTAATTCAGCAAGACTTATTATGATCTGCTAAGCAAAAAGCACTGTGCTTGGTACTGCGAAGGAGGCAAATGATAAAAACAGTTTTTCCTGTCATGGAGCCTATGTTACATTCTGGTAGAGAAACTAGGACATATAATAATGCAATAATAAAATATAGAATACACTAGAGAAGTGGTTCTCAAGCTTCAGGATACATTGCAGTCATCTAGTGGGCTTGTTTGAAAACAGATTGCTGGGCACCATATCCAGGGTTTCTAACTTGGTAGGTCTGGGGTGGGGCCTGAGAATGTGCGTTTCTAACAAGTGCCCAAGTAATGCTGATATTGCTGGCCCAGGGATCACGCCTTGAGAATCACTGCAATAGAGGTTTAAAGAGCTCTGGGAGTTCATAGGAGAGAGAACATAATCCTGACCATGGAGTCAGGAAAGCCTTTATAGTGAAGTTAAAATTTGAGCTGAGCCTTGAAAGATGAGTACAATTTTGATGAACAAATATATGAGAGAAGGACATTCTAGCAGAGGGAAGAGCTTGAGCCAAGCTCCAAAGGAGGAAAGTATCTATTTGGGGAATAATGAATAGATAATTTTAAACATAGGTTAATGTTATAGGAGATGTTTGTGTTTTTTTGTCTGTTTTTATTATTTTATTTATTTGAGAGAGAGAGAGCACAAGCAGGGGGCAGGGAGGGGCAAAGGGAGAAGGAGAAGCAGACTCCCCACTGAGCAGGGAGCCTGACACAGGGCTTGATCCAGGACCCTGAGATCAGGACATGAGCTGAAAGCAGACGCTTAGCCAACTGAGGCTTGATCCAGGACCCTGAGTTCAGGACCTGAGCTGAAAGCAGACACTTAGCCAATTGAGCCACCCAGGTGACCCTATAGGAGATATTTGAAATGTACCTTAAGGCCAGACTGTGGAGGACTTTAGATGCTAAGAAACCTGAGCTTTATTTGGCAGACAAATGTTTCCCAAACTTGCCTGATCATAAGAAACATGTGGAAAATATATTAAATATAAAAATTCCTAGGCCTTACCTAAGGGCTACTGATTCAGAATTGCCAAGCAGAGGGGAGTGGGAATTCTATAGTTCTAACAAGATTCCGGGGTACTCTTTATCAGGCCAATTTTGGAAACACATGAGTAGGTTCATTTCCTAAGTAATCAAAAAAAATGGCAAATGAACAGTTTTATCATAGACATGCCTTACTTTGTGTTTATCTGGAAAATTATGTGTAGAAGTCCTTGAGAAGTGGACTGACCACTTAAAGGAGTCCAGTCATTGGATATTCTTTCCATGAGTGAATAACCCTACAGTTTCCATTTTGTAACTAAAGTTTTAAATGTATTTAAGTGAACCATACAACAAAGCTTTTCACAGAAATCTTTGTTAGGTTCAATTTTTTTGACAGGTTTTGTTTTTTTTTCTTTTCAATTAAAAGGACCCTAATAGGGCTCCTGGGTGGCTCTCTCTGCCTCTCCCCCTGCTTATGCTCTCTCTCTCTCTCAAATGAATAAATAAAATCTTTAAAATAAAATAAAATAAAAGGTCCTTAATAGACTTTATTTTCCCCACCTCTAATGTTGGCATAATGGCACTTACCTCATAGGTATGGAGTGAGAATTGAATAAGCCACTGCATAGTAAGCTCTTAGTTTAGGGACTGGTGCATAATATGTGCTCATAAATGGTAGTTGTTCATACTAAAAAAAAACCCTATCGTTAGCAGTACTTTAACCCATTGGAAGGTGTTAAATAATACAGTACAGACTGTCCCCAACTTACAATGTTTGGACTTAAAGTTTTTCAACTTTACGATGATGTGAAAGTGATATGCATTCAGTGGAAACCATACTTCAATTGTGAATTTTTATCTTTCCCAGGCTAGTGATATGCATAGGTTACTCTGTTGCAATGCTGGGCAGCAGCAGGATGCTGCTCCTACCAGTCAGCCGGACCACAAGGGTGGACAACCCATACACTGACAATCATTCTGTACGCCTACAACCAATCTGTTTTTTACTTTCAGTACAGTATTCAATAAAGTACATGAAATATTCAATACTTTATTATAAAATAGGCTTTGTGTGACATGATTTTGCCCAGCTGTAGGCTAATGTAATTGTTGGGAGCATATTTAAGGTAGGCTAGGCTAAGCTATGATGTTCAGTAGGTTGTGTTTATTAAATGCATTATTGGCTTAATGGTATTTTCAACTTAGAATGGGTTTATTAGGATATAACCTCATCATAAGTGTAAGTCAAGGAAAATCTTTCCTTGCAAATCATATTTGAATTGCAGTAAGTTGCATAGGACTTGACAAATATTCGACTTTCCATAGATGTATCATCCATAGAAAAAATTTTCTCTTAGACCGCCCTCCTACATATACTTCCTCATGCTTTCAGGTAGATTGCTCTATCTCTGTCCCCTCTTCATCAGCACTCTTAGTTGTTTTATGGTTGGAGCATATCAATCTATTTTAATATTACCTTAAGTAAAATGTAATTAGAAAATAAATCTTTTACAAATTGTATTATAATGCATTCTAAAGCCAAATAGAAATGATTGATGAATTATTCACTCTTAGGTTTTAGCACAGTTTACTCCTTGGATCCTTAGTAAAGTCACACATCTCTTTATCATGACCCCATTTCTAGAAAACACCCTCATCAAGGATAGTAGGGAACCACTCCTTGAGGACCCATAGCCTAGGAATTATATGGCTAACACTTACCTGCGGCATCTTAGATTGTAATAGGTGTCTATATTTAAGAACTACTTTTGTGGGAATAGAGAAGACACCAGTGAGGAGAAAGTTAGGGCAAAGAGAAGTAAACCAAGCTAAGCTTAGAATTAAGTAAGCTAAGAATTTCATTGTGGGTTTTGGTTAGTGGAACAAACAAAACAAAAAGAAAGGAAAACCCTGGCTCTTATTGTATTTTAGCATGTCAATTCCTGGCTGCCAGGAGTTAAAGGCCTTGCCACAAGAAACTCCTTGGAGCTGGGCTTAGAAGTTCTTAGGTCTCACTCCAGAATTTCTCTTTCTTTCTTTCTTTCTTCCTTTCTTTCTTCCTTCCTTTCTTTCTTTCTTTCTTTCTTTCTTTCTTTCTTTCTTTCTTTCTTTCTTTCTTTCTTTCTTTCTTCTTTCTTTCTTTCTTTCTTTCTTTCTTTTCTTTTCTTTTCTTTTCTTTCTTTCTTTCATGTTATGTTAGTCACCATACAATACATCATTAGTTTTTGATGTAGTGATCCACGGTTCATTGTTTTCGTATAACACCCAGGGCTCCATGCAGTACGTGCCTTCCTTAATACCCATCACCAGGCTAACCCATTCCCCCACCCCTCTCCCCTCTAAAACCCTCAGTTTGTTCCTCAGGGTCCATAGTTTCTCATGGTTCATCTCTCCCTCCGATTTCCCCCCTTCATTTTTCCCTTCCTTCTCTTAATGTCCTTCATGCTATTCCTTATGTTCCACAAATAAGTGAAACCATATGATAATTGACCTTCTCTGCTTGACTTACTTCACTTAGCATAATCTCCTCCAGTCCCATCCATATTTGCAAATGACACTACAGATAAAAGGCTGGTATCCAAGATCTATAAAGAACTTCTCAAACTCAACACCCAAAAAACAAATAATCAAGTCAAAAAATGGGCAGAAGATCTGAACAGACACTTCTCCAAAGAAGACATACAAATGGCTAACAGACACATGAAAAAATGTTCACTCCAGAACTTCCGAGTCATAATCTGCATTTTATCAAGTTCCCCGGCTGATTACATGCATGTTAAAGAGTGAGAAGCACTTTTTTTAAGGTGGAAAGGGAAGGAAAGGAAGCAATATCAGAATCCATTCCAGAAGACAAGTGTAAGAGTAATGATGATTACTTGGTTTTCTGCACATATGTTTCCTATTTTAAGTGTAATATGGTGATATTGCTCTTGTTTAACTGCCTTTCAGTATAGGTTGTTTTCTTCACCAACTGTGTAAATTATCTTTATAATTCCCATGCATCAACTGGGTATTTTTTTATGTAGCTTGAGAGGCACTTAGATGCTGTATAGAGTTTTGTTTTAATTAACATAATAAAAGCCGATAATTCAAAAGAGCAATCTTTATCTTGCTTGTTTTTACATTTTAATTCGGAAACCTTTCCCTAAACTAATATATGCCTTAAAACTCTGTACATACAAAACAAAACAAAGCAAAACAGAATGAAACAAAAAAACCCAAACCCCATAGTATACTGAAAAATTTAGAAAAATGTGCATAAGCCTGCACTCACATATGTTGTAACTATAACAATGAAAATTCAGCCAACATTAGCATTTTGCCCACTGAAGCACATCCTTATGACAGTGTGTGGCTTCAATCCTTTAGAAAATGCACACACGGTAAAGTCATCATTTTGGGTTTTGTTTGTTTCTGTATTGATTAGTTTGGCAACATAAACTTCTTACCATTTAGAACTTAAAATTTTTTTTAATCTAAAATTTTACTACAATATTTTTTTAACTTCAAGTTTATTAAAACTTTAGCAGTACAAATTTTTCAGGTTACAAGTTATCAAAAGATCAACTAAGTGAAGTTCATATTAACAACAAAAAAAGGACAAACATAAAACAACCCAAAAACAATGAAAAGAGGAAAACAACATAAAGGAGATTCATCAGTAAGTTTCTACAATTTAAAATTTAAGACAAAATGGAAATGAACTTTCCACAACTCACTCATCTACTTTGTCTTCATTTTTTCTAGGGCTGGACTCATAATCAAATTTTTTTTATGACCAAACTTTTAAATTTTTATCATGTACATGGTCATTTTCTTGTCCCTTTGATTTTTGGTTTTTCTTTTCCACTGAAGATGTGGACTTCTCATGCTCCATATTTTTCAATGTGGTGAACTTTAATTCATTGTCCTACTTTGTTTTCATTTTGAGAATGGACTTTAATCTCTATCAGCCTTTCCCCCCTGTTATTATTTGACCTCTTATGATCATGTTTTTAATCATATATTTTTTTTAAAAAAATTTTATTTATTTATTTGACAGAGACACAGCGAGAGAGGGAACACAAGCAGGGGGAGTGGGAGAGGGAGAAGCAGGCTTCCCGCTGAGCAGGGAGCCCGATGCGGGGCTTGATCCCAGGACTCTGGGATCATGACCTGAGCCAAAGGCAGACGCTTAACCGACTGAGCCACCCAGGCGCCCCAATCATATATTCTTTTCTGACCTTCGGCATTTTCTTTCCAGGGTGAACTTTCTTGATTTCCCTATTTTTCATTGTGTCTGCTTTGACTTTCTTCTCTCCTCCTTCCCCTCCTACCTTTGTTTCTTGATGTTGCTTTTCTCTGTCCCCTTTCTGGCTTTCCCCTCTGTACTCCTGTTCTTGCTATCCATGGTACTCCTTGCTTCTCTGCCAGTTCTGTCATGGCTTCTAGATCACTTCCTTCTGCTCCTGCCCTTAAGTTGGCTTCTTTCTCTTGTTCTACCATTGTAACTGCCTTTTTTTTTTTCATTTTTGGAAGCTTTATTTATTTTTTTATTTTGTATTTTTTTTTAAAGATTTTATTTATTTATTTGAGAGAGAGAGAATGAGAGAGAGAAAGCACATGAGAGGAGCGAGGGTCAGAGGGAGAAGCAGACTCCCGCCGAGCAGGGAGCCCGATGCGGGGCTCGATCCCGGGACTCCAGGATCATGACCCGAGCCAAAGGCAGTGGCCTAACCAACTGAGCCACCCAGGCACCCTTGGAAGCTTTATTTTATAGTCTCACCCCATATACCAGTTTTCCCCCTGAGAACCACAAGCACTTAAAAAATATCATATAAATATTTCTTATAGTATCCCTTTGATATTGGGGCAGATAAAAGAACCTCAGTTTATGGGTGACAAAACTGAGGTGATACTCCAGGTCACATGTTTCTTAAACTATTGAGAAGTGGCATCTGGTTTACAAGTCTTGTAGCTGACAGAATTAATTTTTGTTGAAAAAATGGGACCATTTTACCATATTTCAACCTCCCCTCAACTATGGATAAAGAGAGAAGAAAGGCTCTTTTTTTTTTTTTTTTTTCCAGAATCCTGCTGGGCACCTTATCTCCTATGAATTTGTCTGTGAGCCCAATTTCTTCTAGATGAGAGTGAGGTACTGGGATGGTGGCTGAGGCTGCTGGATGAGTAAGGACAGACGAGTAACTGTTGATGAGTGAGGACCATTGTAACTGCCTTGGGTTGTATTTCCCTTCTACATTGTGCATCTGTTCTTTTACTTACTTTTATTATGATCGTGCTCATGCTCTTTGATTCTATCTAAACTTCTCTTTAATTTTACCCCTTTCCTGATCTTTTCCTTTAGACTCAGACTTTTTCTTTAATATTCTTATGATCCCTTTCTTTATTCCTTGACCCCCATCTTCTTTATTCCATTATGCTTTGTATTATGTTTATTTTTGTATCATGCTTTTCTTAACTCTTTGACTTCTTTTTGCTCTTACTCCCACTTTTAGATTTGGCCCCTTTCTTCACCTTGTTTTTATTATATTTATCATCTTTTTTCTGAATTTCTTCTAATGTCTCTCTCTTTACTGTTAGATTAATGGTCTTTAGCTTTCTTTTCCTCTTCACTTTTTCTGTTTGGACTCTTGGACAAATGCCTATGATCAGTTATAGTTTTCTCTTTTACTCTAGCTGGACTTCTTTGATTTTCTTTTGTTTCAGTTTCTTTTGTTTAACTCACTCTTTTTTTTTAAAGATTTTATTTATTTATTTGACAGAGAGAGACACAGTGAGAGAGGGAACACAAGCAGGGGGAGGGGCAGAGGGAGAAGCAGGCTTCCCGCCCAGCAGGGAGCCCAATGCAGGGCTCCATGTGGGGCTGGATCCCAGGACCTGAGCCAAAGGCAGATACTTAACGACTGAGCCACCCAGGTGCCCCTGTTTAACTCACTCTTAAGCTCCTTTGTTCTATCTTTCACCACTGGATACCCTCATTCTTTGGGCTTTCTGAATCTCTTGCCTCCAATGTGAAGCAGTCTTACTATGTCTGAAATGTCCCTTGATCTGAACCTGGAGGGAGTTCGATAGTTCTTGGTCCTATTCCTTTAATTTCTTTGCTAGACCTACTAACTTAAAGTCTCCTCTGATATGAAGCAGGCTGGAAGTTAGGTAGATCTCTCTCTCTCTCTCTCTCTGTTTTTCCTTTCTTTTTCACCAGCTTTAGGAGCACTTTTTCTAATTAGGAATCTATTTTCAGGAATAGGAGGGAACTCTCCTGGATGGACAATACACTGGGTTATGCTTTAAGATTTTCAAGCTCACTTTCACTAAATGTGCTTTTCTTGCTTTTCTTTCGTGTGTGTGTCTGTGTGTGGGGGGGCGGAATTTTTTCCTATGTTTCTTTTTTCTTTTTAAAATTTCTCTTCAGGGGCTCCTTGGTGGCTTAGTTGGTTAAGCATCAGACTTGGTTTCGGCTCAGGTCATGATCTCAGGGGTGTGGGTTGGAGCCCCATGTAGGGCTCTATGCTCCGTGCAGAGTTGGCTTGAGATTCTCTCTATCCCTCTCCCTCTGCCCCTCCCCCAACCTGTGCTTGCTCATGCTGTCTCTCATTAAAAAAAATAAAATCTTTAAAAAGAATCTAAAAATAAGATAAAATAAAATAAAATTTCCCTTCAGAAGTACTTTCAGAATCAGAATAGGACTGAGAATCTCTTGAGCTGTATGAGTCACTGGATGAGGAGGTGGAGGAGGATTTATGCCTTCTCTTCTTTCTTAGCTCTAGTTTGGGAGTTAGCTCTCCACAACTGAGTATCTATCTCAGCAAATGGTTTGCTCACTGCATCTGTTTTCTGGTTTTCTTTCTCCCACAACTTCCTGAAAAGAATTCACTTCCCGCAAAACAACATGATACCCATCTAAATGAGAAGTTGGGTTTTGTGGTTTTGAAGAACTATGAACCTTTTGTATCCTTCCCCCTGTCACTAATAAGAGAGATTCTCTGTTATGTTTAACAGAGAAACTCTCATCTTCAAAATATCCTCCATTAATAGATTCCCCTTCTCCTTCATTTTCTTCACTGAAGTCACCATCTGAAAATCTTTGACAATGTTGCAAAACTGAAAACTCTTATTATATAATGGCTTCTGAGTTAATTTCCCTGACCCCTTTTCACCTGTAAAAGACAAAAAAATTTATCCCATGTTTGGGGGAACACATCAGAAAAAATTCAAAGACAACTCTTCCAGCAGGTTGATTATTAATGGCAATGTCAAAAAAAAAAACCCACAAAACAGCAAGTATGCTGAATCTTTGTTCCAATGGCTCCAATACTTCAGTCTTTAAATAGAGAACAATCAAGGATAAGTTGGTTCAATCAAGGGCAACTGATCTAATCCTTTCACTCCTGCACTGGTAGGTACACTCTCTTCTTCCTGGGGTACTGTCCTTTAAAGTGCTTCAAATCTACAGCTGCCCAGAAAAGGTACTGAAGCCTACGACTACAGTCATTTTTACTGACTAATTCACTACAAAAGTTTTATTTTACTTTAAAAATTACTTTAATTTTTTTCTTTCCATTATTATCTGATGCATTTTTATAAGGGAAATAACTGAGTGGTACAATAAAAAATAATAAAGGAAATAATTGAATGGTACAATAAAAAAACCCTTAGATTCTAATTCAAAATTTCAACTTACAGAACTGGAAAACAGCCTACCAAAATACTAAATTATTTGCCCATAGTTTCTCAATTAATCCTTGGTAGAACTAAAACTGAACCCAGATTGGCACCATACTTTTCCTAGTTTAGTTCCTAATATTAAGGGTTATAACTCATGCCCATTTTTGTAATCTTTCTTTCATCATAAATGTAAAATGTACTTCGCTCTCTTCTTCCTTAAATGTCTTAAGGAATTCTTTTCTAGCTATGACCAAAATAGTTCAATTCTAAACACAATTTTACCCATAGCTGCTGCTGTACTTAACAGTTTTGAAATACTGCGCACGTAAGTATTGTAGTTTATGGTGTATGTAGATTAGAATGGTCTTGCTATGCATTAGTGTTTGAAATGACCAAATATCTTACTGTTCTTTCATTGAATATAGTGATTGAACAGCTGTTTTATACTACTTCTTATGTCATGAACTAGTCTTAGAAAGATGAATATGAGCAGGTCATGTTTCAAGGGACCCATCGGTGGTCCAGGTAACAATGATCACAATGCAACAAAAATATAGGACTTTTAAAGTTATCAAAGGTTTTTTGTTTTTTGTTTGTTTTTTAAGTAGACTCCACACCCAGCATGGAGAACAAGGCAAGGCTTGAGCTCATGACACTGAGATCAAGACCTGAGCTGAGATCAAGAGTCAGATGCCTAACTGACTGAGACACCCTGGCACCCCAAGGTTTTTAAAAAATTAATATCATCACCATCAAATTATATTATCAGCAAGTTTTTCTAGACTCTACGTAAGATTTGTAGTGTCTAGACTTCTTAAGGAGGTAACATGCATACATAGTCAAATTTATGAAAAGGAAAGCTACACATTCTTTTGGGTAGTGGATTATTAAAAGAATGAAGTTAGAGGATGGAGTAAATTTGGAGAAGAGCAAAAGGTCACAGAGGTAACATATTGGCAGATTCTGGAAGGAGAAAACAAGGGGATAAAGGAACTAAAGAAATGAGTCATCCACATCTAGCAGACTGGAGTTAGGATCATTTACATGCATATAAGGTATGTAATTAATATTTACAATTTGGGCTGAAAGGAAATTACAAAATCAAGCACTTATCAACAGTGTATAAAATAATAATGTTTCTAACTAAAGAAAAATATTTTAGTTGGAATACTTTTATTCATTATGGAAAGTTAAAGTATTTAAAATGTAGTTTTAGATGGAAACAATAAAACATACATCCCTCCCTACTTTGATGTATTTTTTAGGTATTAACCAATGTTGTTGGTTGTTTTTATTTTGTTGTTTTTCTTTTTTTTCCTGTTGCCTCCTTCACTGAGGCAGCTAGACTATGAAGTAGACGTTCCTCAAGGAAGGGTTATCAAATCCTTGATTTTTAACATCTCAGATCTAAGATCCAGACTTGAGACAAAAGAACTGGAAAAATACCTGATGGATCAAAACCTGTTTTTCCTGTCCTCAAGACTGAAGATTCTCTAGACTTGGGGAAAAGGAGAGAAGTCAGAGGAAAAGAAAAGAGCTCAGATGCTGGGTACCTGAGAAAAAACCTGGGCTCAGCTTTCTCGGATTTATTCTGAAGTCGAGTGTGGTAAGGTTTAGGAAAAAAGAGAACACTCCTCTCTGCATAATTTTAGAAATTCGAGAGCAGAAAGAATGTCACTTTTCCAGTGTACTTTGAGAAGGTGGCAAGACTCCAGAATTCTCCCCACTCCCCCATGCCAATGGCACAGGAGCAATAGGGTCGAGATAGTGGTGTGGTAAGTTAGAGCTAAAAAGGGAGACTGAGGTAGCCTCTGTGCCCCCAGGAGAGCATGCAGAGTAGCAGAAGCATTTCCCATGAGTCAGAGGCTACTATGGGGATGAGGCAGGGCCTTTTGGTGCCCCATTCTTTCTCTCAATCTCCCAAAAGTCACAGAAACTAGTGTCCAACACAAGGAGGATGCAGCTGTAAACTTCATGGACTGCCAGTCAGGACCAGGAGGTGTGCTTCACCAGATAGTAGCATAGAGATGATGACAACTGACAACAGGTAATAGTCCCCCGGAACATACATTCAATCCCAGTATAAGGGGAGGGGAAACTGCATTGACTGAGATTGTTTTCCCAACATCTAGTGGAATGGGGGCTTGAAATAGAAATTAAAACATCTCTTGCATACTTGAGCTTATTAACTGAAACTTGGACCCAAAATATTATCAATAGTGATAGATTTGTGAAAGAAGCCTCATTTCCTAATATTATTAGTAAGAACTAACATCTTCAGATTGATCTATTAAAAATCATACAACATACTAACATTAACTGGTGTAGAAACTCAGATCTGGATCTCAGTCATCAGATAAATGCTCAAATGGTAAACATACCTCCTTTTAAAAAAAATTCCTATCATATCTACTACCAGTACTAGCCAACATTACTGAATATGTACTATATGCTGGACCTTGCCCTATGACTTATGGATGGCATATTCAATCCCTTCAATAGTCCGATGAGGTAAATACTCCCATCATGTACATAGATTTTATACATGAGGAAGTTAAATAAATTGCCAAAGGTTACAAAGCTTGAACTTTATGTGATTGGAGAACCCTTTGCATAATCATTAATGCCATTCTGTCTAGACTGAAATACTGAAATACTACATCTTTAAAGTTACATCAAATCATCAAAATCCATGTTTTCCCCTAATCTTTAGAGTTTTTCTGTTGGAGAATTTAAGGCAAATTCAAGAGGGCTCTTAGCCAAGACACATCCTCTGGTCTCTGTCTCCAGTTTAACTCTAGTTTCCAGAGAAGCAAGGCTACTATGACCTTTTCCATAGATTATCTGATCATTGGGTGAGACCTTTTCCCTGTGCAGGTCCCCTATCAACATGAGTAGACATCTTTTCTTCCCGTTTGACTCTGAAACTTCAGGTCACTTTTTTTTTTTTTTTTTTTTTTTTTTTTTTTCACACTTAAGCTTTTGTACTTTAATCTCCTTTTCTGACCTGCCTCCCCTAAAGGCTACTTATCTTCCCTAGCTCAATGACTTCATTCTGAAACCCAATATTTTGGAGAGAGAGAGAGAGGAAAAAAAGGAGGCCCTGCTTTTAACAAAATCCTCTTAATAAGGGCAACTTGGTTTTGTCTGCCAGTGCTGTGTTATAAAGCTTCTCTGCTGCTATCAGTGAAAACTAGCCTAAATAAGAAAGAGAAGAAACACAGTGATTTGTGACCTTTTCTGGGATCACAATACTTCAGTCATATCTGCTTGGAATATGACTCTCATCTTGGTATTTTTTCCCCATAATATAAGTTATATGTGATTTTTTTCACATCTCTTATCTAGGAATATATTGTTTTGAAGAAAAGTTTGAAAGTTAAACACAAACTTCTACTGAGAGTACTTGATATCTATCTTATAAAAAATATGACTGAATAAAGTTACCCTTGAGGTTCTATTTTTATCCTTAAATTAAAGTTTAAAGAAAGAAAAGGGATTAGCAGTTATTATTAGATTTTTATGTTAAAAATTATGAACTTTCAATATATAAATTTCAGGTTTTTCCCAATAGGCTTTATTACTTCTTCTGATTGTCTTTTCATTTTCCTGTGCTGTCCATCAACCAACTATTTCCTATCCTTTTGGGATTTTCCTCAATTTCTGTTTGCATTACAATGTCATATTTCTTTTATTTTAAATGATTTTAATTTCATTTTTAATATATAGTGAGAACACACTGTAATGAGTTCATTTCACTACTTTTCAGTTTCAAAATAACTTTGTCTTTTGAAATTTTTGCCTCCTAAAATAAGTCAAGCATTTCAGAGACTTCATAGAAAGAAATATTCTCTTTTCTCTTTAAATTTTCTGTATTTATAGAAAAGAGTTCCATGTGTCCAAGCACTTTTATAAAGTAGAGGTGTTTAGTAAAATAGAATCGCCAGTGTAATAAATATTTCTCCATTGGGATATTTTTGTGGCAAAATTATGTAAAACAATTTATGGCTTCATGCTCTTATGTTAGAAGAGAGATTGTTTTCTTTCTTCACAATAAAAAGAGCTTTGCTAGATTTTTTTCTGATTATGAAAGCTCATGCTTATTTATAGTAGCTATATTATAAAAATTATTCAGCAGTTACATGCAATAGACTTGTACATGTAGCAACATAGATATAAAACACAGAGTATTAGGTGGAAAATGTAAGAAACAGAATGTGATACCATCTAGGTAAATTTAAAATATCTGTATAAAAAAAAATTTTGTAGAACTACAAACAAACTAAAAGATTTACATCAAATGCATTAGCATAGTGGTCAGTAGGGGGTGGTTTGAGTGATCTAAGAAGGAAATGGGGGTAAAAGAAGAAATTTCAGATAATACAGAGTACAAAGAATTTAAAATCACCCTCAATCCCATTACTTAGTAATAATGACAGTGCGTATTTTGGAGTATAGCCATCCAGATCTCTCTCTCTCTCTCTCTCTCACACACACAGGCTTTAATGTGGGATTATAATCTGCTTTTTAATCTTATTTTCATTTAAGGGTATAATATAAATTGGTTGATATAAATTATTTTTAATGTATTATGTGCATGGATCTGCACAACTTATTTAATGACTACCCTACTGATGTATATTTAGATTTTTTTCCAGTTTTTTTAATGACTAATGTTACAATTAGCATTCTTATACATATATCTTTATCTATTTGCCTTTCAGTAGAAATGCACATTTAAATTATTGAAACAAATTGTCAAATTGCCTTCCAGAAATGCCATTTTTACATTCTAATATGAAACTTTCTGATTCTCACAAGGTTTTAAAGCTTAAAACACTTGTAAAACAAACCAACAGGAGCACCTGGCTGGCGCAGTCAGTTAAGCCTCAGACACTTGGTTTCAGCTCAAGTCACCATCTCAGGGACATGAGATGGAGCACCACAGGGGCTCTGCGCTCAGCGCGGAGTTGGCTAGGAGTTTCTCTCTCCCTCTCCCTCTGCCCCTCCGTGCTCTCTCCCCCTCTCCCTCTCAAACGAATAAATGAATCTTAAACAAGCAAACAAACAAAAACCAACAACCAGGAACAAAAGAATCTCCATATTCCAGGCCATTCAAATGTCCAGATCTCATCAATAGAATTAATTTACTCAGAGTCCTTCCCCTGCAGTGGGAGATCAAAGACTACAAACCATGTTAATGTCATTACACAGCTGACGATGTAGCACTCGCTTGGTCCGACCTATATATCAGGGACTGAGTGAACTAGAGCAAGAGAAAGCAGAAAGGATGCAACTAGAACTACCCCTCATCCCATTTACATGGGTACTCTTACTGAGTATATCAGCTTTTTTGCACTTGTACAGGCATCAGAATCTTGAAGCTAAAAAAATTAAAGCCTTTAATTACTAATAGCTGGGATCTGTGTTCTAAGTAGTTGGGAATTGTCTATTTTTTCAACCTCATTTCTAACGTGCCTTTTATTATTTTTGGAATGTTCTGACCTCGTTGGCAACAGTTGAATTCATTTTCAAACATGGCCTCCAAATCAGACAGCAATTCCAGCTTGGTGGGGTGGGTGAGCTGGGCTGTGGAGCCAGGCTGACTGGGGGCCTTGTCCAAACGCATGTGCAGCAGGGCCTTAGGCTAGTCACTAAACTTCTCTGTCTCTATTTCCTAAGTATTACACGGAGCTAAAGATACTCACTGGGCTGTATCTCCAGGATCTAGAGCAAATATTTCAACAAATATTTGTTAGTTAAAGTAACAATTAGCAATTATGAATGTGAAATGTCTGGTACCTAGAAAATACTCATTAAGTGATAGCTATTGTCATATTAACATAAGCTATGGGGAGGATGTTGAAGGAGAGAAGCAGAAAGCAAAAAATTTCAGATAGTCCAGATCACCGGTAAGAGTCCAAGATTAGATGCTAGGGCCAATGTGAGTTTGAAAATGTGGAAATTAATATTGACAGTTTGGAAGAAGAGAGGGAGTTGCTCTGAATTAGGCTTAGCGTTCAGGGTTACCAACTGCCTGTCCAAATGGAAACTACACATGTGGCTTTTTAACAACGTGTAAATGTGAATAATCAACTCATCAAGGTAAAGTCCTTAAGCTTTTTCTACCCAATATCATTCCTATACCCAAAGCCATATTGCAGAAAGAACTGATAAATGCATGTTTTCTTAATGCTACTGTGTGGCAGGAATTTAAGTTATAATCTCTTTTCAAGGCACGTCTTTATTAAAAGGGAATTATTCAAAGCCACCTGAGTGGCAATTACTACATAAAGGCTAATTGACCTAATTAATCTAATGTGGGTCAATGGCTCTATACTACCCAAAGAACATTTTCAAATGAAAGGGGGGGAAAAAAAAGGAACTCCAAAAGGAATTTCTTTAAGTGAACATCTTTAAATATTGTGAGTCTGATTTATTTCTTGCACACAGATATAATATTGCAGCATATTATATTGCTGGAGTGGCTGAGCTGGGATAAAAAGAGATAGACTAATTCTCTGAGGATCCTGAGGAATATTCTGTTCATCACTCAGGGGAAGGCACTATATAAATTACATTATAACAATACTGCCTCTTTCTGATAACGTAGCACCAAAAGAGGAATTCAACATGACAAGAAGTCAAATTTACTATCATACTGTTTTGATTCTCTTGGTGATGTGATAAAGTGCATGCTGATACCTGCTTTTTATTTGATTAACTTCAGCTTCTTTGAATGCCAACTTGTTCCATTTGAAGTACTGACTGCCAAATATAAACTGGGACTGATAATATCTGGGCCCTATGACTGAGGAGAGAATGTATAATATACACCTGTGGTAGGCAAAATAAGGCCCCCAAAGATACTCATGTTTTAATCTCCCATATTCGTGAATGTGTCAAATTACATGGCAGAAGGGACCTTGAACATATGAAGTTAAGGGTCTTGGGATGGGGAGAATATCCTGGATCATCCAGGTGGGCCCCATGTACTCACAAGCTGTTCTTATAAATGAAGGAAGTAAGCAAGAGAGTCAGAGAAGGAGATGGAAGGATGGAAGCAAAGGCCAGAGAGACAGAAAGAAAGGGAGACAGATTTGAAGAAGCTACACTGCTAGCTTCAATGATGGGAAAAAGGGCCCCAAGTCAAGGGATGCAGGCGGCTTCTGGAAAAGTCAAGGAAATGGATTTTCCCCTAGAGCCTCCAGAAGAGATGTAGCCCTGGATTTTAAAGTCAAACCACCTTGATTTTAGCCCAGTGACACTGATTTTTGGACTTCTGACCTCTAGACGTGTAAGTAATAAATTTGTGTTGTTTTAAGCCAGAGTTTGTGGTGATTTGTTATAGCAGCAAGGGAAACTAATGTGCCACCTTTGGGCTCATGGCACAGAGCTACACTGATGTCATTTTAGTTGGATTGGAATGACTTTCCCAAACTGCACCTATAATCCAAGACCGAGCTATGACGTAAACCAGGGAAGCACCACAGCAGAAGCTCTTCCTTTGCCTTTTATTCATCACAAGCTCACTTTGCTAGCTCCTTTATTCTGAGGCCTTTAGAGAAATGGAGAGTGAGTGAGGGGCTTCCTAAGTGTGAGAAGAAATCAATCCTGTCATGAGTTAATTCCCCTCTCCTAGGGTTTTAAACCCCAAAGATATTTTCTAAAAGGATATTTTCAACCATAAACAGTGTCTTTTAATCAACTTGGCCTCTGTTCTGTACTCAAAATTAAACAAGCATGAACCACTTAGAGGATGAGGAAAATGTCCACAAAGCCTTTAGAAAGTGGTTAAGTGTCTTCACTGGGAGTGCCTGGACAGGATATGCCATTGGGTTAATAGGGTAGAATGGGAAGTAGCTTAGAGCAGCTGATCAAAATCTTACATGGGGCGGAGAAATTAAAAAAATGGTACTATGAACAGCCAGTGTGCTAAGGAGCACTTACATCCGTTACGTAACATTATCCTATTATCCCATGCTTACCATCCCTACTTTTAACGAGGAAAGTAAAGCTGAAGAAATGGCACCATCCCTACTCCAAGCCCAAGCTGTTAACCTCCACTCCACATCAGAACTTCCCTGGCTATCACTCAGAAAATTTTCTATATGACAAAGTCATGGCAGATTTGTTGTTTTCTTGATGTTCTGAGTGTGCCACCCCAGCAAATTCTTGAAATTGCAGGGAGAGTTTGCAAGAAGAAATGTGTATATCACATACGACACCAAGCCAAGTGCTATTGCCAAATGCAGTCAGAGAATGGGCAGGTTGTGTGGTGCAAGCTTGGCTTTCTCTAAAGCGCACAGTTCTGATGGGGCCAATGGAAACGCCTGTTAACTGATGACATGATAGTGACTCCGTTAGAAGAAAAGCAAACAATGAAAATAATAAGTGCACATTTGGGTTCTGACCATTGCAATGGTCCCAGTGAGGAAGAAAAGCTGGAGGAATCCAGTGAGGTAGCAAACTTTTAGTTGAATAGCAAGTTTTCTGACGGACATGGGTGAACGGTGAACAGGCTGACACATACCCAAGGTCTTGGAGTAACTCAAGTCTTAGAGGAAGACAAATGTCCAGAAACAGGTAAAAATGCTAAAGAAAATTAAAAATTTAGAGCATGGAGAGTTCTGGGAAGGAAAAAGCCCCAGCTTGAAAATACTGATGCTAAGTTAGCTTATAGTAGCAGTGAAGAAAAGAACTTCTCCACTCCTATTTTACTACCTTTTTTTTTTCCCCTGGGAAAGAAGACTGGAAGATTGACTGGAAAGAATGGAATAAATGTTAGTAAAAAGGATTGGAGCCCCAGCTTGTCCAAGATTCCACATCTGAACCATTGCATCCCAAGGGAAGGTAATATAATAGATTAAGAAAATGGGTTTTGGAGTCAGATACACCTAGCATCTACTTTATTCTCCTGGCAAGTTACTTAACAGTAACAGTCCAAATTTCAGTTTCTTCCTCTGTAAAAATTGGGATAATAGTCTACCTCATAGGGCAAGGGAACAATTCAACATAAAGCACTTTAACCAGTACCTGGCACATAATAAATACTCAATGCACAGTAGCTATTCTTGTATCATTGCTATTTTTATAGACTAAATAGTTGAAATCACAACAGAAGTCTTTAAGAAATTATGAAGAAAGACCAAATATTGTAAATAAGTAATCAATAAACCTAGAACTAATTATATTAAAGATGGTTTTACCAGTTTCCAGTGTGAATAGTGATCGCTAGGAGTGGTGTAGGTTTGGTAAGGTCATGCCAACCTAAATGCATTTTCCTTTTCTAAAGGGGTATGTATATACTGGAAATCAGGGGGATTTTATAGACAAAGAGTATTGGGATTTCAGCCTCACCAAGAATCTCATGATACCCTTATGAAAGAACTATGCGCTGGCTGTTCCAGGTAGGAAGATTTTTAACTTGTTGAGTAATCCTAAGGGTGCTACTTAAGAAATTTCATAACCCCAGAGGAAGGTTTCTGGGACAAATAACTTAGAGGTTGGCCCCTCAGTCCTAAATTGTTCAGCATTTTCAATAATGACTTTTATGCTAATATCTGCAGCATACTGATTAGTGAAAGAATGCTAGGATTCAAAAATTCTCATATGGCCCAAACAACAGACTAAATATAGAACAGTATGGAATTTTGTGGATACAAAATTCTATTCTTTTACTTTAGTCAAATATCAAACTCTGTAAGCAGTGTATAGGGTACACGTCCAAGCAGCTTATTATTTTTTTAAAGGTTTTATTCAAGGGGAACCTGACTGGCTCAGTCAGTCGAGCATGCAACTCTTGTTCTTGGGGTTGTGAGTTCGAGCACCATGTTGGGTGTAGAGATTACTTAAAAATAAAATCTTAAAAATACATATATAAAGGTTTGGGGCACCTCGGTGGCTCAGTTGGCTAAGCATTTGCCTTCGGCTCAGGTCATGATCCCAGGGTTCTGGGATCAAGCCCCACATCGGGCTCCTCGCTCAGCGGGGAGTCTGCTTCTCCCTCTCCTGCTCCCCCTGCCTATGCTCTCTCTCTGCCTCTCTCTCTCTGTGTCAAATAAAATCTTTTTTTAAAATTAAAGCAGAATTTCAAAGAGATATTTGTTTATCCATGTTCATAGCAATATTACAATAGCCAAAAAATAAGAGCAACCCAGCTATCTATCAGTGGATGAATGGATTAAAAACATCATATATACATACAATGGATTATTATTCAACCTTAAAGAGGAAGGAAATTCGGACACATGCTACAATGTGGATGAACCTTGAGGACATGATACTAGGTGAAATAAGCCAGACACAAAAGGACAAACACTGTGTGACTCCACACATGAGGCATCTAGAGTAGTCAAATTCATAGACACAAAAAAGTAGAACGATTATTTCCAGGGTCTGAAGGGATAGAGGGGAGTGGGGAGTTATTATCTGATGGGTACAAAGTTTCAGATTTGCAAGATGAAAAGAGTTCTGGAGATGGATGGTGGTGATGGTTGCACAGCAATACAAATATAGCCAACACTGAATTGTACTCTTTAAAAAAAAAAAAGATTTTATTTAACCATTTGAAAGAGAGAGAGCACAGATCGGGGGGGAGGTGAAGGAACAGAGGGAGAGGGACAAGTGGACTCCCCACTGAGCAGGGAGCCCAATGCGGGACTCGCTCCCAGGACCCTGAGATCATCATCTGAGCTGAAGTCAGACATTTAGCAGACTGAGCTACCCAGGCGTCTCTGATTAGTACTCTTAAAAATGGTTTAGATGGGGGGCACCTGGGTGGCTCAGTTGGTTCAGTTGCTTAAGCATCTGACTTTTTGCTCTGTGCTGGGCTTGGAGCCTGCTTAACATTTTCTCTCTCCCTCTCTCTTGGCGCCCCCCACCACCACTCTATATCTTTCTCTTAAAAAAAAAAAAAGGTTAAGATGGTAATATATATATTTATCATATAATTATATATTATTATATATAATTTAATTATATTAAATGTATTTTATCACATTTTTTAAAAAAGTAAGCCAATATAAAATCTTAAATACATCAAGAGCAACCTCGTACGAAAAAGATGGAATCTATTTTTTTTTTAAGATTTTATTTATTTATTTGACAGAGAGAGACACAGCGAGAGAGGGAACACAAGCAGGGGGAGTGGGAGAGGGAGAAGCAGGCTTCCCGTGGAGCAGGGAGCCCGATGCAGGGCTCCATCCCAGGACCCTGGGACATGACCTGAGCTGAAGGCAGCTGCTTAATGACTGAGCCACCCAGACGCCCTTGTATTTTATCTTTAAAATGTTGATCCTCATAGTACTATTGTGAGATGGAGAGGACAGATAGCTCTATTTTTAAAATGAATGACACTGAGGCTTAGAGAGGGGAGCCCAGCTCTCCTGATGCAAGGGCCAGATATCTCCCCTTCCATCTCCTTCCTGGCCACACATTGCTCCTCGTGGCTGGATTCTGAGCGTGTGTGATTTCAGTTATCTGCACTAATATCGTGCTTGGATGTTGTTGCAGTTATAAACATCTCTGATAGGTTGATGTGGTAGGGATGTTTGTCTCTCTGCCAAGCTGGTGACAATTTAATGACAGTATTGTCAACCAGTGTCTTTGATGATTATACACATTTATCACAGTATAATCATCTCTACTATGCCAGTTGCTCACACACCAGAAATGAAGCTCCAGGAACAGTCTATTACTCTGACAAGGATAATAGGTCATTATTACCAAATCAGCAACACAGTGCTTTAAAAATAAATGACCCTGTTTCCCATCATTATTTATTTTTCATAAGTACCTCAGGTTTGTCTTAGCATCTAACAGCAGGAGACAATTATTCCATAATAGTCTTCTTCTTCTTTCTTCTTCTTTTTTTTTCAGTATGTTTTAAATGATCTTCAATGGTAAGTTAAATGTTTCTGTTGACCCCAAAGTAGAAGCCTGGGTGGTTTTATAGGAGCGTTAAAAGAAAATGGGTGGATTCATACCATCTTCCTTTGTCATCCGAGTCTGTTGAAAAAGAATGGCCAGCTAGGAAGATGGGAGTGGGGTGGGGGGAGGAGAGACGCTGTGTACTACTCACATGAATGAAGGTGTGTTTAATGTTGTCTTAATGCTGTTTGATTGGGCCATCAGAGCATACAAACAATCCCCAATCTTGCCCCTTCTCTATGTAGAGTGCTTTTGTTTTGTTTTTGTTTTGTTTTGTTTTTTCCTTTAGGTAGGCTCCATGCTGGGCTCTCCAATGAGGGGCTTGAACTCACAACCCTGAGATCAAGACCTGATCAAGAGTCGAACACTTAACCGACTGAACCACCCAGGTGCCCCTGTGTAGAGTGTTTTAAAAGGGAAACTGGTAACTCATAAAAGGAAAAATTCCCCTCTGCTTGCCCAGAAGTTCCTCAGCTCCTCTTCCCCTCACTCAGGACAGCCTGAGGGGGCCTCAGGGGTTCTTCCCCCAGCAGGGCACCTGCTCTTACTGCCTGGCAAGAGGTTCTGCTCACAGGGCAGCCCTCCCTGCACTGAAGTTGGGATTAAATCGCAACCCCTGCTGGAGATTGGGCATTGCCTCCCGCTTCAATGGAAGAAGGCCCCGTGAAGGACACTAACACCTGTTTTCTAAGGAGGGAAGGGGGAGAACTGGCTGGGTGAGGATCGGGTGTTTCTTTGGCAACTGAGAACCATCCTGTTAGGGGTGGCCGCTAGCTTTCAAAACAAAAAGAAGCTTGTAACTGTAAAAGGCTACGATGGGTTTCCTGCTCCCCCACCCTTTTAGAGGCAAAACCTATTTATGAGGCTTTATTAAGTGCAAATAAGTCCCTCGGCTTCAACGGAGAAGCAGCAGCTGCTGAAGATGTGGTCATTTGCATATAAATGACATGATTTCAGCTCAGAGAAGAATATTGAAAAATATACATATCGACAATGGAATCCTGATAGAGTCACACATATTAAGGTCAGATATTGTCATTTTTAAGGCTGCTGCATGCTGATGACTGCATCATATCACACATTCGATTCTGTTTGGGTTATATGAGTTTTATCTTCTATGAAATGGAGGATTTTTATTGTGAATTAATTAAACTACTTTTTTTATTCCTAAACATGAGAACATCTAGGTCAATAAGCTAAATGCTCTACAAATGCAAAGGCTCTGTGGCAGCCAAAGTTACCAACTGCAAACTTGGGTGTTCTGTACAGCTAACAAAGAGGGATGTGTGCCCAGGAGTCTCCCAGGGAAGCGACTCTGTGGCGCTTTCTCTAATGTTCGTCGGTCCGCTGCAGGGTCAACCTTTTTTTGAAGGGCCGAAAGAGGCTCCAGTGTTTATATTCGAAGAAGTTTTCTAACAGCCTGGCTGAAAGATGAGTGGGGAAATTACCATAGCCCAGAAAGTCCCAGAAATTTCCCAAGTGCCCACCGTTGTTTCCTGGCCCCATGGCCTGTGGCTTGGAGTTCATGGCTGGCAAGAGACACATCCTGGAATCATCTGCCCTGCTCCCAGGCAAGTGTCCCCCCATGCTGCCTGGAGGAAGCCGATGGGTTTCTCTCCAATATGTCCCCAATTTTGGCCCTGCATCAGTCAGGGTGCTTGTTGGCTCCGTTCCCACCTGCAGCACAGAGCTTGTTTAGAAACCGCTTGCTGTATATTGGCTGCTGGGAAGGCCATAGAAATACAAACACTACCTTCACCTTGCCAACAGGCCCATAGCTCCCTTAAGGAGAACATTTTCCTGTAAATGATGATCACTGAAGTGATAACTTGAGATCTTCTCATAAAAAATAGTATCTTTAAGTAACAGACTTGATCACTGAGTTACTTATTAAATAAGTCAGGTCACTAATTCTCTTTTTCAAAATTTTTATTTATTTTTATTTTTTAAAAGATTTTATTTATTTTTTTGATTTATTTGACAGAGAGAGACACAGCGAGAGAGGGAACACAAGCAGGGGGAGTGGGAGAGGGAGAAGCAGGCTTCCCGCGGAGCAGGGAGCCCGATGCAGGGCTCGATCCCAGGACCCTGGGATCATGACCTGAGCTGAAGGCAGATGCTTAACGACTGAGCCCCCTAGGCGGCCCTCTTTTTTTTTTTTTAAGATTTTATTTATTTATTTGAGAGAGAGCATGAGCAGCAGGGGGAGGGGCAGAGGGAGAAGCAGACTCCCCAATGAGCAGGGAGCCCTCGATCCCAGGACCCCAAGATCATGACCTGAGCTGAAGGCAGATGCTTAACTGACTGAGCCGCTAATTGTCAACATAGTTTTAAACCTGACAAATGAATATTTACTAGCTGAATAAAAATCGTTGGTATATACATACTTTCTAACAGATGATTAAAGATAACTAATAAATAATTGAATAACTAGCAAGGAAAAAGGGAAATTTATAAAGTCACCATAAATATTTGTGTTTCATAGAGAACTTCAGAGCCTTCAGAGAACTCTATTATGCTAACTTGAAAGAAGAATCCCAGTGTCAATTTGCTGATATATTCAATATATTCTCTTTAAATGATTTGTGGAGATACATGATGCTTTAGCTTTAAGAAAGATATTAAAACTCTTAAATGCTTAGTCCTCATAATTGATCAAATTATACACATAGAAGATGATTATTTTATCCAAAGTTTGGCATCGGGTTATCAGAGAAGTGTGATTAAACCACCCTGGGGGTGGATCCAGGTATTGCAAGGCCTGAAGCTTACACAATTTGGAGGGCCCTCTTTAAAAGAATACAAAAGTACTGATATTTATTTAGGTTGAGGAAAAAAATCACAACAAATTACAAACCTCACAAAAGCCACAAAACTAACATACTTGGATCGATTTGCTGGCTACACACCCCAACTCTTCCGCTACAGTTGACTACCTCTTTAGTCTATCCTCTAATATAGGTGATAAAAATGTGTTTTTTATTAATGATAGTTTTTAAAAGTTTATTTCATTTCTGCAACTTGCTACAGGTAATGTCATGTAGGGTTTTGGGATTGTTGTCAAATTGGGGAAAACCTCAGTCCGTTTCTTTCACACATGAGCTGTAAAATTTCAAGTCTTCTTGTGGAGTGACTAATCCTAAACACTTCCATGTTTTCCTAGTACCTACGGCCACAGGCCACATTGGTTTCTATGGCAATGTGCTCTCAAGCCCTGCACTTTGGTGGGTCCTTAGAAATAGTGTTTATGGAAGCTGTCCTTATATCAGGACAATTAGTAATATCTTTACAATATACAGAGGTGACTGTAAAACATAATTAAATGCATTCCCAACTCAACTTTGGCATGGCTGAAGGGAAAAACGAGTCTTATTAGAATGAGCCCTGCAGAAAGATTCCTGGCCCTCTCTGCCCTTGGACAGTCTAGTGGTTCTCATGGTCATTGCTGACTTGCAAGGCCCAGCGTCAGTGATGAGAGAAGAGGAGCAGTAAAAGCAAGCAGAAGACAGTAGAACAGTTTCCCTCCAGCAATACAAGCCCCTTCAAGTTAAAGAAGAAAAGCTGTTCTCTAAACCCATGAAAACAGTGCCCTCCAGACTCCCTCCTACCAGCATTCTCTGTTCACCAGTTCAGTTTGGCCAGACTAAAATTAAAACCAGAAAATGCCATGAGAAATAGAAAGATAAGAGCCCCAAGTGGACGTCCATTTCCCTGGGGTGTGATCGAATGAATACAACCAAATCTCTAGTGGATCCACGGTCCCCATCTTCTGGAGGAGCTCTTCTAAAAGCAGCACATGCTGGAGATGCCAGAGATGAAAGGGACACTCTATTCTGTCCTAGGAAGAAGATGAAGCTGGCAGTTTAGACTGCTGAAAAACAGTTTGAGATAAGCTTGTAGTTCCATAGAAATTAATCCGTGCCTCTAGATAGCAGGTAAGCCTATTGGAAAGCTTCTTCAATTCAAGCAGTTAATAATATATCAAGTCCTGTAGCTTAAGGGATACAATTTTCAAAATTATTGTACTGAGGGAATCATAAATTCCACCAAGAGGAAGGTTGTAGTCCAGATATTTTATTTTAGATTTCCATCTAGGGTGCATTACGACACGCCACATGAAAGTCAAATCGTCCATGTAAAATGGTTTCCAGGTGATAAGTTTACCCCAAGGGGTCCAGTAAAGTAATACATTCAGAGTTATATCTGACTTTCACAATCTATAAAGACTAGTTATCAATTTTTTGAAAGATTTGATAAGCAGGAACAAAAAAATAGCTTATGGATGCTGACATTTGTCTCATTAATGGGAACAGCATAAGAAGTGCAAGCTCCTTCTGGATTTGGCTGTAAATACACCACTGACATACATTTTGGAAGGTTGCTATTTTGTGCTGGTGGGAATGTATTTGTCTAACCTTGCACTGACTATAATAGACATAAAGAAGTAGTGATATTACTGTCAGCCACATTCAGCTTTTTAAAACAGGGGCACCCACTCTGCCAATAATCTGTCAGATTCCAGGCCACTGCATATTAAAAATTATGTTCCATCAACACTGGCCTATTGGAAGTTTTATTAGGAAATAATTCTCCTGTTGTGTTTGGGGAAGGAAAGGAAAAAAAAAAACTCCACTTCACCCAATAGGATTCAAAGGGATAATTAATGTTCCTTCCATCCTCAGAATAGGAAGGCTTTGACTTCCCCAGTGTTTCATGTGAATGCCACTACCCCTCCTTGCAAGGGCAGAACTGAAATACTGGTGAGAAACAGGCAGGGGGCCCAGGTACTAATTAATTGCCTGTTTGAGCGTTGCCTATCCGTAGCATCATTCTGTGTATTGTAAGGCATTATTTTCATAAGTTATTCCCGTTACCAGGGAAAAAGAATTACCTTCTTTTTTTCAAGAAGACAAGACTGGTAAGTTTGCCGAAGATGGTTATTGAAACAATAATAGTAATAACAAAGTGCTTACGCTTGCTTGGCTTTGGTCAAGCTTTCTAGTTTAAAGTGCATTCCTGGGAGGGTGCTGACTACCCAAACCGTGGGAGAAATGTCCTGGGCTGCCTGCATCATCGCTCGAGTTCATAAGGTGAGACACAAGGAATGGTGACACTCTTTGCCTGTCCAGAGTTCAAAACTAAACCCATTCTTCAAAAAAACTCACCATGCCTTTGAATGAAAGTATATTGCAGTGATATTTCATTTATCTACCTAATGCCATCAGTAAATGGGTTGTTTTCTACAAAGGTAAGTCTTCCAAAATAATTAAGTGATATTTTTATTTTATCCCATTCAGTGCAACCATATTGCATTTCAGCCTTTCTAAAATAACTGCTTCCCTACTACCTTTTGGATTTGAGTGAACGTATATACCAACCTTTCCTTTGTGTAAGTGAATTATCGCCACTAGGTACCACCCAGTAGTGGCTGCCTCGCTGCTGAACACACATGGCTGTCTGGCTGGGCTTTCGGGCTCCTCCCTGGCCTTAGCTTTTCCTGCCCCTGCTCACTGAGTGTACCTGTAAATCTCCTCATCACTTCTCAGCAGAGAAGGCGGGGTTTTGCAGGTGAGGGCAGGGGTTTGGGAGTCCAACATTCTGGAGTGAATCCCAGCTCCACCACTTACTACCTGTGTGAACTTGAACAATGAATTTCCTCTGTTTCCTCGTTCATAAAATAGAAAAGAAATACCCACTATAGGGTTGTTGTAAAATGAAGGGCTGTTAGCACAGAATCCAGCACAGCATCCCTGTGCCTAGTGATTTAAAACAGCACCATCCAGCCTTCTCTCTGCCTTTTCTGTTCATCTACCTGTATAAGTAAAATTAAGTTTCTTTTTGTTTTCCCATTACATGGAAATGCTTCAGCAGATCTCACCAGATTTGGAGGCCTGACTTTGCGTATAAACTATACAGAATGCCCAACATTAACTTCAGGAAGACCTGGGGGGAGGGGGTCATCAGGTCAGAGCTTCTCAGGCTGCAGTGTCCATCAGCATTGCTAGTGGAGGGACTGTTAAAACACATTCCTGAGCCCCACTCCCAGAGTTTCTGATTCAGAGGATCTGGGTGGGACTTGACAATTTATATCTGATCAGTTCCCAGGTAAAGCTGATGCTGATGTTGCTGATTTGCAACTTGATTCCTAAAAAGCGCTTGACCGAAGTGAGGTGTAAGGCAGATTTTCTTCTTGCCTTAATTCCTTCCTACACCCCACTGCCTACTAAATACACATATCTGGAGCGCCCCACCCCTCCACCCCTGTGCCTGTCCTTCTCTTATTTCCTCACCTAAATCCACAGTGGCTGACTAAGGTGGGGTGTGAGTGGGGCTTGTGGTCTGAATTATTAGCAATTGGGGAAGGTGAGACCCATTTAAATTGTTCTTAATTTCCTACCCCACACATGGGTGAGAAGGAGTCAGTTTCGTAACTATTTGCAAGCCGGAAATTGTGTTCATAAAACATTTTGTTGTGATGACTCCAAACCATGTTCCTAAAATTCAAATCACACGTACTTAATTGAAATGGAAAACAGCTTTCTGAGACCTAGTCTCAACGTCCCTGACTTTGCAGGTGAAGGTATTCCAGGGAGTTCTCTGCCAGACCCAAAGAGGAGAGCTATCACAATGGGCCAGGCTCATCCTGCCTGCGTCCTTGTAGCCTGAGGAGAAAAGCGGGCCAGTGAGAAACCCTGGGGCGGTGGGGAGTCAAGGAACTTTTAGGAACAGGGATAACTAATTTTCAAATTAATCGTTTAATGTATTGTTGCATAATCCCTATCTTAGGATGAGTCTGGTGTATACACTACTCTGTATTATCAGGGTTTATAAGGTTGTGGTCTCCACAGGATGAGGGAGGAGAGAAGCCCAAGTCGGATTCTGACATATGTCAGACGGAGTGAGTGACCAGGGTAACTCAGAGAATGCAGGCCCCAGGGATTTACTCAGATCCTTTGGGGAGGTCCCTAGACTTCCCATAGCATTTGCCCCACAAGACTTGCGGTGTTTTCATTTAAATAGTAAAGAAAGGGGGACCTAGCAAGGGGGCATCCAGGTGACAGGCTTCTGGGTCACCTGGGCTTATGGGCAGAGTCTGAAATCAACAACTCTGACTGGTTTCGCCTCAATCCTTTCTCAGATTTCTCCAGTTTGAAGAAAGTGTGTTCATTAATTCAGTAATATTTCCGAGTGGCTGCAGGGGGCCTGGCTCTGTGTGGTAATGGCCTCAAGCAGCTTGTTTGGCCTGTCATGCTCGCGTGTCTTCTCTGTCTCCGAAGCCGGTTCCATGACATGTGCATTTCAGTTCCGCCTGGCGCCACCGCCCTCTCCCCAGGACCCACTCCCCAGAGCCCGCAGTATTCACTGATGAACCGACTGTGCACCAGGCCCTGTTCGGGGCACTCGGGAGTGAGCAGAGTGGGAGGAGGCAGTATGTGAAAGATTAGTATGTTGGGCAGTGAGAAAGAGAAAAAGGTAAAGCAGGGAAGATCAGGAGTCCGGGTGGGGCTGAGATGGGCTAGCCAGGGCAGGGCCTCTTTGAGAAGGTCTGGACAGAAGAAGGAAAGGCAAAGTGCCGCAGCCTGAGGTGGCAGCCGGCGGCTGGCACCCGGGGGGAAGGGCGGGGAGGCCGGGCTGGGGGAGCGCGGGGTGGGAAGCAGGACAGGAGGTCAGAGGGGGCGCGCCGCCGGAAAGCACATCAGGCAGGTCGGGGCGGGACTCCGCCAGGACTTGGCTTTACTCTGCCTGCGGTGCAAGTCCCTGGAGGGGTTTGAGCCACGGGGTGACGTGGCGCGTCCTGGTTTTAGCAGGGTCTCCCTGGCAGCTGTGCGGGGAATGGCCTGCAGGAGAGCAAGGGAGAAGCAGGGGGCTACTGCAGAATGCACGCGAGGCCCGTCAGGGCCTGGACCGGTACGTGATGGTGGAGACGGTGGGAAGCGCTCCAACCTAGGGTACATTTTAAGGTAGAGGCAACACGGTTTGTTTACAGAGTATGAGCCATGCGAGAGAGAAAGGACCTAAAGAACCTGATAGACCTCTTTCCAAAAAGATCCCACTCAGGGATCTTTTCCTGCGGGACCAGTTGACTGCGGGCTCCCCAGGCCTCGGTCCTGTGCTGGGGCTCCTTTTCTTCTTGGACGGCTTTGGAAACCAACGCTTGGAAGGTTCGTTCTGCACCGTTCTCCACCGCTCTCTAGCTTCTTCAGGGCCCTCAAGGTACAGACAAATTTGGGACTCAAGGGACTGCCTCGTGTGTGCCCCAAATCAAGCTCATCTTTCATAAACCGCCACATTGCCCTGACATCTTCATTTCTCTTTTGTTTCCCTCATATCCTCTCCTTTGACCAGCCATAAATGAAGCTGGACTTTTTAATTTTTAAAAAAGAGTTAAAGTCAACTGTTTTTCTTCTTTGTGGGCTTTTAAAAAAAATTCCTCTTTTATCAATAGGTTGGTGGCCTTCTGTGGTAAAGGGATTCCCTTGTCCTCTTGTGGCCCCTGGAAGCATTTATTTTCCAACAGAATTTTTCTGGGGACCTTCTCCTCTCTGGGGACAGTGGTCTGCACACAGCCTTTCTACCCACTTGCCCACACTGTTTGGGCTCCTCCTCCTGACCTGACTTAGCCATGGCTCTCCAGGACCCCCTCCACCTTTGAGCAGTATCAATGCAAAAAAGCCACCAGGCAGAAGAGAGAAATGGGAAGACAGTATTTGATTTATGACATGCCCAAGGGTGAGCAGAAACAGAAAAGGCACAGGGCACTGTCAGATCAAAAATACAAGAGCAATTAGGACAGAGTGAAGAAACCCTTGTATGTATGTATGTACGTATGTATTTTTAATTAGAGTGTGGGTGACATACAATATTATATTAGCTTTAGGTATATAACACAGTGATTCAATATTTATATACATTAGGAAATGCTAACCATGGTAAGTGTAGTTGTCATCTGTCACCAAACACGTTATTACACTATTATTGACTGTCTTCTCTATGCCATGCTTTTCTTCCCCATGACTTATTTATTTTATAACTGGAAGTTTGTACTTCTTAATCCCCTTACCCAACTCCCTTCTGGCAACCACCAGTTTATTCTCTGTATTTATGAATCTGTTTCTGTTTTGTTTTTCCTCTTTTTTTTTTTTTAGATTCCACATATGAGTGAAATCATATAGTATTTGTCTTTCTCTGACTGACTTATTTCACTTAGCATAATATCTTCTAGATCCATCCATGTTGTTGTAAATGGCAAGATTTCATTCTTTTTGATGGCTGGGTAATATTCCTCTCTGTGTGTGTACCACATCTTCTTAAATTTTTTTTTTTAAGATTTTATTTATTTGCGAGAGAGACAATGAGAGACAGAGAGCATGAGAGGGAGGAGGGTCAGAGGGAGAAGCAGACTCCCTGCTGAGCAGGGAGCCTGATGTGGGACTCGATCCCGGGACTCCAGGATCATGACCTGAGCCGAAGGCAGTCGCTTAACCAACTGAGCTACCCAGGCGCCCCATGTACCACATCTTCTTTATCCATTTAGCTATTGATGGACACTTGGTTTGCTTCTGTATCTTGGCTATTGTAAATGATACTGCAGTTAATGTGGGAGTGCATGTATCTTTTCCAATTCATGTTTTTCTTTTCTTTCAGTAAATACCTAGTATTCGAATTAGTAGATCATATGGTAGTTCTAGTTTTAATTTTTTGAGGAACCTCCATAATGTTTTTCATAGTGGCTGCACCAATTTACATTCCCACCAACAGCGCAGAAGGGTTTCCTTTTCTCCATATCCTCACCAACATTTGTTATTTCTTGTCTTTTTGATAATAGCCATTTTGACAGGTATGAGGTAACAACTCATTGTGGTTTTGATTTCCATTTCCCTGATGGCTAGTGATGTTGAGCATCTTTTCATGTGACTGAGGGCCATCTGTATGTCTTCTCCAGAAAAATGTCTTATTCAGATTTTCCGCCCATTTTAAAATCACATTCTTTGGGGGTTTTTGGTGTTGAGTTGTATGTATTCTTCATATATTTTATATGGATTAACCCCTTATTGGATACATTATTTGCAAATATTTTCCTCCATTAAGTAAGTTGCCTTTTTGTTTGTTGATTGTTTCCTTCATTGTGCAAAAGTTTTTTAGTTTGATGTAGTCCCAGTCATTTATTTTTGCTTTTATTGCATTTGCCTGAGGAAACAGATCCAAAAAAATATTGCTGAGACTGACATCAAAGAGACTACTGTCTATGGTTTTGTTTTGTTTGGAGTTTTATGGCTTCAGGTGTTATATTCAGGTCTTTGATCCATTTTGAGTTTATTTTTGTAAGAAACAGGTCTAAGTTTCATTCTCATACATGTAGCTGTCCAGTTTTTCCAGCACCATTTATTGAAGAAACTGTCTTTCCCCCATTGTATATTCTTGCCTCCTTTGTTATAGAATAATTGACCATATAAACATGGGTTTCTTTCTGGGCTCTCTATTCTGTTCCATCAATCTATGTGTCTATTTTTGTGCCAGTACCACACTATTTTGATGACTACAGCTTTGTAGTATATCTTGAAATCTGGGATTGTGATACCTCTGGTTTTGTTCTTCTTTCTCAATATTGCTTTGGCTATTTGAGGTCTTTTGTGGTTCCATACACATTTTAGGATTATTTAGTTCTGTGAAGATGCTATAGGCATTTTGATAGGGATTGCATTGAGTCTGTAGATCTCTTTGGATGGTATGGACATTTTTAACAATATTAATTCTTCTAATTCTTGAGCATAATATATCTTTCCATTTATTTGTGTCATCTTCAATTTCTTTCGTTGGTGTCAGAGTTTTCAGAATACAACTCTTCCACTTCCTAGGATAAATTTATTCCTAGATATCTTTTTTGGGGGAATGCAATTGGATTGCACGTAATGGGATTATTTTCTGAATTTCTCTTCCTGCTAGTTTGTTATTAGTGTATAGAATCACAACCAATTTCTGTATATTAATTTTGTGTCCTGCAACTATTCTGAATTCACTTATTCTAATAATTTTTTGGTGGAGTCTTTTGGGAGTCTTTAGTCATCTGCAAATAGTGACAGTTTTACTTGTTCCTAACAATTCAAATGCCTTTTTTTTTCTTCTCTGGTTGCTGTACCTAGGAGAGAAAAAAACTCTTTTGCGGCTGGGTATTCTTTCTAAAAATGCAGTCTATTTGGTTATTGTTTGTAGCTCTGCCAACAGTACCTCCTGTGAGACATTCCAGGGCAGAATGAAACTAATCATGATTATATGTTCATTAGCAGCTATCACATAGTTGGATCAGAGCAAGTGATTGCTGGGTTCGGTTTTTAAATTTTCTTCCAACACAAGTGCACAGAATATGGTCATCCTGACCAGCAGGCAGCTGGGTCTGTACCCTGCTTCTGCTGGGCTCTTCAGAACGTATTTTTTAAAGATCAGGGAAGAATACGTCTGCCATGATGCATTGTGCATTAACTGCTTCAGTGTGTTTTCTCACCTTGGACATGTTTCCTTCTTAATTATGATGACAACCAAATGTTTGAAGTACTTTGTAAAGTCATCTACGTGCCTCTGCATCTGTGTGTGCATGTGCTGTCTCTGCGTATGTGTGTATGTGTACTCTGTGTACATATATATGTGTGTTCTCCCAGGAAAAAAACAAAGCAAAACATCCTTTTTCTGTTTAAAGTATCTTGTCATGCTATTCCTTTAAGAAAATAACCTGGGACAGTAGGCATGGGAGCAAAATTATATTTAGGGGTTTTAAAATATATGAAATGATAAATGGATATAAAGCTAACAGAATAAGGGCGCCTGGGTGGCTCAGTCCATTAAGTGTCCAATTCTTGGTTTCGGCTCAGATCGTGATCTCAAGGTAGTGAGATGGAGCCCTGCATCAGGCTCCATGCTCAGTGCGGAGTTCTTAAGTGCTTAAGAGTGCTTAAGACTCTCTCTGCCTCTCCATTTGCACCTCCCCCGATGCACGCTTTCTCTCTCTAAAATAAATAAATAAATCTTTAAAAAAATAAAGCTAACAGAATAGACAAAAACAAATTTTAAGTTGTCTTAATTAACACATATTGAGTGTCTACTAGCTATTGCAGGCATTTAACATACAAGAACTTGCTTGACCTCTGTAATAGCCCTGGTTAGGTAGGCAATATTTATTTACTTATTTTTATTTTTTAATTAATTTTTTATTTTAAGTAGGCTCCATGCTCAACAGGGGTCTTGAACTCACAACCCTGAGATTAAGAGTTGCATGCTCTACCAACTGAGCCAGCCAGGTGCCTCCAAGACAGGCATTACTAATCCTATTTTATATATGAGGCAGAATAACTTGCTGAAGAATATGCAGTTAACAAGAGACAAACAGGTTTGAACCCAATTTTGTCTTACTTTAAAGTCCATGTTTATTCCCCTGCATCATGTTGACTTTCAGAGAGATCATATAGTCTATCTCTAAGGTGAAAATGTCCTTTGCCTTGCAAATAACCAACAAGAGTTTGTGAAATACTGTTGGAGGGGAGGGGGTGTGAGCACTTCACACAGTCAAATCAGATAGAAGTTAATTCTCTGGAGTTACAGCTGAGGAACAGTCCGTAGGTGGCCCGTCTCTCACTATGTCAAACTTGCTTCTCAGAAGGCAGAAGATGAAACTGCTGGTGCTGTTTGTCTGAAGGAGGCAGAGAAGAACTAGGCAGATCTGGCAGGGAAAGAGCAGGTGTGGCGTGTGGAGCCTGTGGCTGGAACAGACACACATGCTCCTCTTCACACTTTACCTGCCCCCGCCACATGCAAATCAGGAGCAGTCAACAAAGACTTTCAAGGGTCTCCCTTTGGGCAACCCTGCCCAGTGTCTGCGATTAGAATTATAAGTCACAGCAAGTGGGTTCCTATCTTCTCTCTGACAGTTTGAAAGAGCTACTGCCACATCTGGCCAAAGTAACTTTGCTTTTCCCAGAGGGAATCTCCCTTAGAATACTTTGCTTTTTTGCAGAGTCTACTAAATTTAAAAGAGCCTCAAAATGAAACTACCTATATATGGAGACATAGGTGTAGATAGATATATAGATTATGTATGTTATATATTATTAGTAATTATTGCTAATAATTCAAAATAATTAACTACTATCTATAATATATAGATATATATACTATATATGGTATACTATCTATATATCTATAATATATATATTATATATATATCTATATATATAGGCATGGGAACGAGTTATATTTAGGGGTTTTAAAATATATGAAATGATAAATGGATATAAAGCTAACAGAATAGGGGCACCTGGGTGGTTATAGATACCACCAAATGGTAGTTATATCCATTTATCATTTCATATATTTTAAAACCCCTAAATATAACTTGCTCCCATGCCTATATATAGTATATATATATGTTATATATATATACTATAATATATATCTATAATATATAGATAGTATACCATATATATATATACTATATAGTATACCTATATATATAATATGCATTATATATACTATATATCTACATAACTATATATAGATACAGAGAGAGGAATATGTAGAAATAGGTATAGATGTATAGATACAACTATATCTGTACATCCTTACTCCTTTATTGTTTCCAATAATATAATTTAATGTGGAAATATTTCTCGCTTACCATACTGTATCTGTAGAACTGTATCTACATATCTATATCATCTATATCTATATATTACTCGCTCAGCAGACACCAGCCTCTTCTCCTACTGGGTCTCGCTGACACTTGCCGTCGTGCATTAGCTACATAAGGATACCACCTAGACCCCGTTGTTCTTGGCCTGGACAAGACCGTGGGGAACCAGGCTGTTTGGATATTCCAGTTACTTTGCCAAGGCCACTGCTACTAAACAACTTTGGGCAGTAGCCCAAGTCTTATCATTATCCACACAGTAAGCCAAAAGCAAGGAGGTAACTTAGAAGCAGGGAAAACATGCCAAGATCCTGGAATTTGTCCTGCTATTGGGCATCTTTCCCTGAAAGAGTCACCAGAGCAATTAAAAATCAAACAAAAGAGAGACCAGGCACACACACACCCCTACCTCAGGGTTCTGGAAAAGAGACCCCAAGGGGAAAATAAAATTTAGGAGGTTTGTTGAACCCACTGTAGAGCTGATCCAGAATTTAAATTGATTCCATAATTTATTGCATTTTAATTAGCAATCACAAGAGACCAAATATTGTTTACTCTCTTGTTAGGAGCTCTAGCTGGAAACAAATACCAGAGAGTCTTAATAAGAATGAGTTATATTTACTGTTTTCCATTTTACAGTCTTGTTATAATCATCACAAGAAGAGATTCATTTAGTGTTCATCTGTTCTTGGTATGACATTTGTTGACCACTAGGGTGACATAAAATCAGAACATACCCCATAAGCTGAGAAAGAGCCTCCCTTCCCCCACCCCACCCCATGCTTACGCCTTCATTGTTTTCAATAATATAATTTAATGTGGAAATACTTCTGGCTTAGTTAGATGACATGAGTTCCCATGTGCCCTCGTCACCCAAAATGCATCTAAATGATTGCTGTAGGTTATTTATTTAGAGCAGAATACTGCTCCAAACAGCAGACTGCTGCATTTATATGCCCTACTCCAACATGGAAACATTAGCCACATCAGACAGAAACTGTCTGTCTGCTCAGCGTGCACCCATTGGCTTATCAGGTTACCCATCTGATGGGTTATCAGACTTTTATTTTGTTTCATTCTATTCATTTTTGTTAACTAATAGAATATTTGTTCTTTTTAATGACATTTGCTCAGGGCCAAAGTTTTTGGGGTTTCCAAACAGCTTTTGCTATTCTTACTCAAGCAGGAAGAAGCCTGAACCTCTCTACTTGTGGGATGGGACTCTCTGCAACAATGCATTTCTTTGGTAGCACTCTGGGTCCCCGTTCCTCCCATTCTAAAGTACTTTTTAAATACCACTGTGTATTATTGCAGTGATTCTCATCAGTCATCCCACCTCTGCTTCTTGGATTCGGTGCCCAGCATGTAATCGAGCTCATTATCTCAACTCTAAAGGATATTCCATTAAGTGAAGGCAGAGGACATGATTCCAAGAGGCCATCCTCAAAAAAGGGATGTTTTGTGTAATCTGAATACACATACCCTTTTGAGGCTTTTCATTCAAAAAATGGCCTTTTTCTTCAAAAGTAGATAAAGTAGATGCCATTGTTTATTTCTTCTTCTTCTTCTTCTTTTTTTTTAACCCAGTTTTCTACCCAGCCACAGAGACACCAATCTGATGCTTGGATTTTAATTAAAACTTGCTCCCTGTTAAAAAGCTCCTATTGTTCTTTCCATTTAAATAGGATTCTTCTTAGATCTTTAACAAGACCACAGAGGAGTAATAAATCTAAGTAATTGTCCTTATTAAGAAGAGATTATTCTCACAAGACTATAACAGTCACCAAAGTAACTAAAGCCATTTCCAGGTAGCACTTAGAGTGTCTTCCTCCTACCCAAATACAGAAATGCCTCGTTAGTCACTTTCTTTGCAGCTCAAATTAAATTAGATGGCATTCTGTTTATTTTTCATGTCTTTTGCTAACAGAAGGGGATTTTCCCTTTGATGATATCAATCAGGAAACCTCAAGTCCAATCGCGCCGAGTTCATGGGATGGAGATGACCTCTTCTTCCTTCCTTCTCTCCTTCCTTCCTTCCTTCCTTCCTTCCTTTTCTCCTTCCACAACTGATGCCTGAGTTCTTGCTATGCTAGTCACTCTGCCAGGCATTCCTTGTTCAAAGAAGAAAGACATAGTCCGTTGGGTGGTGTATTATCTATTCATCTAATATTTACTAAACATCTTCCATGTGCAAGACATCATAGTAGGGGCTGAGTTTTCAGAGGGAAAAAGCCAGACACAGTCCCTGCCTTCTTGGAACTTGAGATGTGGCAAAAATGTAGACAGCAATCCAATAATTCCATAATTGATTAATTGTAACTATGGCAAAAAGTTATGAAAGAAAAGACAGGGTGCCATGTGAGCATGTTCCAGAGAGTTAGAAGCAGCCCTTTTAGAAATATCCACTTAGTTTTTCTATGACAAATGATCAGAGCTTTGCTTTCCTATCATACAAAACTGCTTTCTCATTCCCCAAGTTCTATGTACGCAGTGGCTCCTGATGTTTTCAATTTTTATTTAAAATCCATGTCCTAGGAGCACCTGGGTGGCTGTCTTGATTTTTGGCTCAGGTCATGATCTCAGGGTCGTGAGATCAAGGCCCACACTGGGCATGGAGCCTGTTTAGGATTCTCTTTCTCCCCTTCCCTCTGCCCCTCACCCCATTCCTCTCTTAAATAAATAAATAAATAAATAAATAAATAAATAAATAAATAAATAAATAAATAGTAAAATAAAATCCATGTTCTAAACTAGCCTCCCTCAGTTAGAGAAAGCTAACTTATCATGTCTAGAATAGAATCGCCAAAGAAAAAAAAATGGCAACAGACTCAAATGCCCATCAAAGCTTTATTTCATAGAAGTGTGCTCACCTATGCATGCCTTGCCAACAAACAGATGCCCTAAGGAGCTAGGGAAGGGCGCTTTCCACCAAAAAAAGACAAAGTATTGGTTGCCAACCTACTGGCCCCAGTCTTTGTTTTCAGATCTTGAGGACACAGCTTGCATCAATTCAGCTCTTACACTTCATGTTGGGTATACTGTGACTCTTGTTTGCAAATCACGAATAAGAACTGAGGAGTTTGTTGCCTCCAAAATTGCCAGTAACATAGAAATGGTGGGTATTACTTGCAAAATTCCTTCTCAGCACACAGAAGAGAACCACCCTAGAGCTGTTCAGGGATGAGGACTGAAAGCTTGCCATCTGACATGGAAAATGCTCATCATCTGACCAAATCAAGGGCTTTCACCCACCCAACAAATCAAAAAAGTTTTCTTGAGAAACAAAGTCAGCAGTCCATCTGCTGGGAAGCCTTTGTGGATTGTCCAAGGGCTGCTCTAGACTTCAGCCTTGCAGACTCAGAACTTTAACAACCCACCAAGAACAGATCCATTTTCGGGGGCGGGGGGGTGGGCGGGCTAGAGACTCATTAGCCAAGTAGTGAGACTGAAGAATAAAGGCACTTTGCCAGGGCACTAATCAGCAATGCAAAGTGACCATCTTCAGCACCCAAATGTTCAAAAGCCTCCATGACTAATATGTTCTTTTCCTGAAGGTAGACTCTAAGTCATGATCAGAATTGCTTGGGAGTAGAGGGAGGGTCATGGAATCAGAACAAGGAGGGCTAAATGACTTGAATTTGAAATCAAATGAATATAGACTGATGCTTCCATCTGGCCAATGGATCTAGAACTAACTGGGGCTTGAAGACTAGAACTCAACTGGCCTCAACTCTCTGTGCTCATTGTCACATCACGCATGACTTTGTAAAGGGGACCCAGTCACTCAGTTTCTTGAGTTAGACCCCCTTTAACCTGGATGAATCTTTCCCAAACAGCACTTTGCTATGCACAAGAAAGTAATTGAGAGAGCAGCCTCACAAGAGCCTTTTTGAGAACTTAAACATAAGGCTGCTTCCTCTTTACCAAGGAATAGTGTTTCAGGGGAAAACAAACAAACAAACAAACAAAACCTCATCTTATGTTTGAACGTATCTGATATGTATAATAAAATTAAGAATCAATCATTAAGAGTGTTCCAGAACCATGACCTCTATAGGGTAAGATTCCTTTCCATGGCTTCCTACTGCCTCTGAAAATACTGGTTTTTTGGAAGAAATGAGTATAATATTGGCTGTCTGGAGGAAGTGAGGGAAAAGGGGTCCTAAAATAGTTAAATTAGGTAAAAAGGGGAAAATAGAAAGGCACTAAAGACAAATGTACCTACTTCATCACTTTGGGATCCATTCCCAATCCCTCTGCCCTGGCATTCGAGCCCCTTTGCTTTTGCCATCAGCATATGCCCTTGATTCTCTCCTTTGTCTAGGCTTCCAGAGTTGACTAGCTGCTCTTTTTTTTTTTTTTTTAAAGATTTTATTTATTTGACAGAGAGAGATACAGTGAGAGAGGGAACACAAGCAGGGGGAGTGGGAGAGGGAGAAGCAGGCTTCCCATGGAGCAGGGAGCCTGACGTGGGGCTCGATCCCAGGACCCTGGGATCATGACCTGAGCCGAAGGCAGACGCTTAACGATTGAGCCACCCAGGCACTCAGGACTAGCTGCTCTTCTAATGGCTGTAGTATTCCTCTGTGTATGTTACACTTCGCCTGCAGTGTTAGTGGGGGCCGTCCTTCAAGTGACTTTGCTTCTCTCTGATGTTGATCTTTGGCTGTCAAAGAGTAACCTTATTTCCTGGTTCTTCAGGAAGTGGGGTGAGGTTGCAGAGTACCATCTTGAAGCCCCAAGAATACAAATGAACACTCTATCATCATAGCATACTTCACACTACCGATATGAGCAGGGTTTAGATTTTGGCAGGTACCAGAATGCACATGTATGAAAACACACACACTGTAGTCTCCGCTTTGAGATCCTCTGGTGGGAAAATCCTTTTGAATGAAGATGTGATTACCTAAAGTAACAAAGGGGGATGCTTGTATTTTCTCTAAGTTTAGTAGAATTTATTATTGTAACTTTGTCTAGGATGAGTTTGGACAACAGATGTTCAGTGAAAAATATTTGCAGATAATGATCAGAAAACTATCAAGTGCTTTAGATCTAACCATGTATCTCCAGTCAGGAAGAGAATGATGCTTTTAAAGCTTAAGACTGACCTGCAATTCAGGATATGCCACATATTCTGGGCTTATTTATGGGTCCCCAGAATAATAGGGTGGATTTGTCTCTCTTACTAGTTCCCTTTACAGGATTCTTGCTGCATATGTCATTACCTTTCTTGTATTATTAGATCAATTCCTTGACAAGCAAAGAGGCTGTCCCCATGTGCTCCCTGTTCTAACACGGAGGGCTGTCCTGTGGCTCAGGGTAGGAGATGGGCAATTTAGAACACCTGTGTCGAAGGGGCTTTGGTTTAATGACTATGGGGACATAAGAAGAAAAAAACAGCCTGGTAGGTGGGATAGAAAAATCCTAGAAAGAATGGAAAATGGCTATTTAGTTTTAAAATGGTCCCCAATGGAAAGGGCTCCCCTACTGTGTGTGTCAGGGACTGTTGGTGCTCACTCAGACCCCAGGTGTGTACCCACTTCGGGGCCTGGCCCCTAAAATGCCCGGCAAGATCTTCCACAGCCCCTCGCTTGGCCATCTCTGTGCCTAGAGCAAAGGACTCCGATATGTCAGAGCCACACACAATGTCAGGAGCTGGAACCCTGAATTCATGACTTCAAGTCACCCAACCAGTGACATTCACATTGCACTTGGTGTGAATGAAGAATAGCTTGCCTTGTTTCATTGTGTTAAGCCACTGAGATTTTATTGTTGTCTGTTACCATACTTCACCTAGCCCAGCCCAACTGTCAGAAGCAGGCAAACCCAGGGACTGACATGTTACCAACACACCATGGATTTCATCCTTAGGCAAATCTATCCTCTTTGTTCTGATATATGAATGCAGGATGCACCAACAACCTGGGACATTTTTTTCCCCTGGGACTCCAGCCAGCTCCCTATTTTTGTAGCATATTTGTAAATGATTTTCTTATTAAATAAATATTCCAGATGGAAAGGCCCATCAGACCCAATATTGTACTCAGACTTACCTGGGGCCTCTTTAAAGCTGGGTCTGAGTCTGAGCCAGCATCCTTGAGGAGTAACCAGATGAGAGTCTGAACCCAGGTGTAAGCCAGTACCTAGCACATACTGAAATCTCCACAAACATTGAACAGCGAGATCCTGAGGTACAATCAAGAAACAATGTCAAGGGTTAGGGGCTGGAACAGGAAGGAGCGATTTGAGAACGAGTGCTGGCTGAGCCATGGATGCCTGCGTTGGCAGGAAGACCTGCATGGTGTATTGAGTTGCCGAGAGGTGCATTTTTTTCTTTAAGCCCAAGTTGAGGTTCACAGCAAAATTAGAGAGTATGGACAGTTCCAATGTATCTCCTGCCCCCACACATGCTAGCCTTCCCTATTATCAACATCCCCCACTAGGGTGGTACACTTGTTACAACTGATGAACCTACATTACACGTCATCATCACTCAAAACCCATAGCTTATATTACAGTTCACCCTTGGTGTTGTATATTCTGTAGCTTTGGGCCAACGTATGATGACATGCATCCACCATTATAGTATCAAACAGAATAGTTTCACTGCTCTGAAAATCAGAGGTACATTTTTGCAGTGGACACAAATAAACAGCTTTGTCCACAGCTTTCTCTTCTGAGGCATTTTCCCCAGCACGCAGCCAAAGGACCCCAATAATTCTTCAGATACTCATGTGGGAAAAGAAAGGCCACCTAGGATCCTGGCAGACGTGAATAGAGCTGTTGCGCCGTTCCCAGCATTCTCTGGAGTTTAACTTGAGAAAATAATAAGAATCCTATAGGATCAATGATCTCACTCATTTGGACTACAGTAAATCTCTCCTATATTACTGCTCAGCCTCTGAGAATATTATATTGGGTCTCATTTTATTAAAGAATGTCGTGCATACCCAGAAGTCACTATTTAATTTTTAGCTGCAAGATACAATTTTGAAAAACCATTATCTAGACAGTGCAATAATCAAACAATGTAATCATGAATGCTAAACCTCCTTGGAATATTATTTTAAATGCTTGCCAGCTGGAAGCAAGAGTTGACAAGGAAGTGTGTGACTTGGTTGACTTCCTAATTTGTCAGAGCATGTACACGTTCCAACAAGATATATTTGTTAAAATATGTTTTTTTTCTCTGCAGGATTGTTTTGAAACTATCAAAAATGCAAAATCCTTAAATAAGGAAGACCGATTTGCATTTTCTATTCATTCCAGCTTAAGATTTAGGATTAAATCACTTTAAGAGACACAATCGAATCTTTTCTCAGAGGAGCCAGACAGCCCACATACATCACCAATTGCCTCTGAGCTTTCTGGCTGCTCTGTGAGATCAGACTCGTAAATTTTGTGACATATGGAAAATATCAGAAGACCACAGCATGCATTTTAAAAGGGCCAGAAAGCAGGACTCACGCTATCCTGAGACATCCCTGGTAATTCACCAGTCTTCCCATTACCCACCCGTGACTCTCTGCAGAAAGAACAGAGTGGGTATTTGGCCAGGGACTAGGAAGCTCGGGGGTATTCCAGTTGTTTGGGGAGGATGTGCCACCCTCCCTGCCAAAAGGGGGTCCGGCAGGGCTATGAGTCAGTGCAGTGCCCTGGGAAGAATGCGCTGTGGTTCCGAACTCGCACTAGGGACTCCTCCCGCCCAGATATCCTCTGTCTCAGTGAATTCCCCATTCTGCTCCCACATGCCTCCCACCTATCCCTCTCTCCACACCTGTTTCTTTGTCCCATAACTTACATGTCTGTCTTTACTATTGGCGTTGAACTTACAGAGGCCAAGGCTTGGTCTTATTTTCCTTGTATGCCCTGAACTTAGAGGTCCTCAAATTGATGAATGTGTCCACCTGCTTGGAGAGCCCGGGGATAGAGCAAGGATTGACCTTAACTCCTGCCTTCTCTTATTTACACTAGTTCCATGGCCTTAGGCAAGATACTGAACCTTTCTACATCTCAATTTCCTTGTCTATAAAATGGGAATGATGATGATGCCTACCTCGTAGGATGTTGTGACTATTGAAGGATATGTACACATATTATACTTAAAATGTTATCTTGCAATCAATAAATCTTAGCTAACAAAATGAGCTCTCACAAAATGTGAGCTGTCCTTATCAGTCATGATAATGTCATTCCAAATGGCCCGACTCCCTTGACCTTCCTGCAACAACCCAGGGTTCTCCTCCAAGTGAGCAAGCGAGCATGACTGAATTCACTTGGAAGGCTGATTTGCTAGGACAGAGATAGGAATTTTTTTTCTGGAGTGGGCTTACCTTGGCTGTTTGAATGACAGAATAGTAGAACTCAGTCAACATCTGCTCAATGAAAAGATCAATAGCACAACCTTTGCACTTCTCCCCATCGCCATCCCTAAGGGGTCTTTGGATGACCCTGGAAAGGGTGACAGAGTCTGGACCTGGCCTTGGCCAACACTTCAGGCTAAAAGTCCACAGGCCCAACAAGGACTCTGAAGGGAAGTGGGGAATGATGACCATGAAACAACAAGTTTCACCCTGTGGAAAGCATGAGGAAAAGCCCTAGCCACCAGCCAGGTTAGTTAGTGACCTCAAGGCAGAAACAATTAAACCTCAAATGCGTCTAGGCAAAAGGAAAAGGTGACATTTGGAGCAAAGGGAGGACAGTGGGCAGGGAGTGGATAGAGATGAAAAGCTGTCCTAGACACGGACCTGCCTGGCCCTCTAAACAGGAGGCTGTGAACTGGGGAGGCAACATATCCAGGTGTTACCTGGGGGCATTAGGGGATGGAAAATAACAACAAGCCTCCCTAGCGTCGTTTTCACTGGAGACTCTTCCCAAAATGGAGAGGCCCTCATCCATTAAGGAAAGAGATTCTGTGATGTTGGCCCTGGGTCCACAGACCGGCAACACAGGAGCAGGTCCCAGCTCTCTGTCTACCTGTTTGGGGCCTTTGGGTGGTCACTAAGCCATGCTGAGACTCGGCCCCTCCTCCTGTGGAATGGAGTTAATATACCTCCCCCACAGAGCCATTGTCCGTCTCTAATGAAATAAGGCTTGTGATGTTCTGAGAACTGCAACGTGATAGATTAATAGCAGGTATTTTACTGATAATAATCAGTATTTATGATGGTTTAAAGACTCCTGGGTGGTAGAACAGAGCCAGGTTTGGTCTTTAGAGGCCAGCAGTCATGGCAGCAAGGGAGAGAGAGTCGCACCGGCTCTGAGGCCCCTTTCCAAACTGGCCTCTCCTCCTCCTCCGTCCTCCACAGCCTGGCTAAGACTGGCAGTATGGTGGTGGTTGAGCGTATGGGGGACCAGACTGCCTGCATTTGAACACTATCTCTTTTACTGAGTAGCTTCATGACCTCAGGCAAGATACTTAACATTTCTATACCTCAGTTTCCTTATCTGTAAATGGGGACAATAGTGGTGCCTATCTCACAGGATATTATAAACACTGAATGGTTTATTCCGTGTATTATCCTTAAAATGAGAGCTAACCACATGAGTGCTCAAAGAAATGTGAGCCATCCTTATCAGTCGTGGTAATATCATTCCAAATAGCCCAACTCTGTTGACCTCCCTCATTCAAAGGACACTGGGACCTCTCTAGTCTGGCAGGCCAGCCAGGAAGCTGGGAAGAAAAAACATTAGAAATTTCTACCGACATGAAAATATCTTTCCAAGGAGAGAGAAGAGGGGGTGATTGCAGACCATGGGTAGCTTATATGATTCACTCAGAACCCAAACTGGGGCTGTCCCCTAATGATCCAAGCTGACCTCCCTCAGAGGGAAGCTGGATCCTCCACATCTTGGATCAGTGGGACCAGCTCTCTTCTGTTCCTCCCATGCTCCTCCAGTGAAGAATCATACACTTTAAGACTGGAAGGGACCCTAAAAGATCACTCAGGCCAATGGGATGGTGGGGGTTTCTGGGGAGAAAGACAGTTGACTGAAGAAGTTCTGGTCTTCAGGGGAACAACCATTATCTCTTCCCAGGACCAAAGGCAGAGCAGAAAATGGGCCTCCTGTGCATCTGAAGGGAGGATTGATATCAATCCCAGCAGTTTCATAAACACTTGGTGAACACCTACCACAGTCCTGTGCCATCCAGAATCTCACAGAGCGGTAGAGGGAGGCACATGGTAAACAGATCATTACAGCACAATGTAATGAGAGCTATGTTGTGGGTATCCACACGATGCTGTGGGAGCCGAGGGCAAGAGCACCACACCAGCTTGGGGGGGGGCATCTGTGCAAGGTGCTTTGGAGGAGTTGGTGATACTTAAGCTAACTTTGGAAGAAGTAAGAGGAGTAAATTCAGGGAGATGGAAAGCGCCCATCAGAATGAAGAGAATGAATAAGAAGGGGCTAAGGTGCCAGAGATAGTGGAGGCAGATGAGGCTGGAGAGACTGGAGACCAAGGAGTACGGGGCTTCGTGTGCCATGTTAAGGATCTGAGCTTAGAGAATGGGAGCCATCTGCAAAGCTTTCAGCAGAGGAGCTGTGTAATCAGATGTGTCATCTGGAGAAGCCAGTCAGGGGCTGGCTGGGTGGAAAGTGAATTGGGGTGAGCAGGCCTGGAGGACATTGTCCAGTGAGCTACCTGGAGTTCTTAGTCCTGTGCCTGTCTCTGGTTACTTGGTGAGCAGTAGGACTTTCCAGAGACCGAGGACACCAGAGCCACACTGACATTCCACATGTGGCCAGCAAACATCCACCAACACCACCGCCTGGCCCCTGCCACCACATTAACTGTTCTTAATCATCCAGGTATCTCCCTCACCCAACACAGCCCATGTATGAAGCTTAGGTGAAGGTAATGACTCAACTCTATCCCCTGGTCAGTGTTTGCTTTAAAAATGAGCAAGTGATTCAGCTCAGGCCACTGATACCCAAGGTAACAATTTCAGGGGGGCTCCAGAAGGTGAAATGTGCAGCTATGAGGCCTGGAACTGCTATGACTGTTTTCTATTTGAAGGAAGGCAGCCCCACGACAAAGCTGGCCAAGAACAGCAGAAAATATTAGAGAAACAGACCCAAGGCCCTAATGATGGGGTGAAACCAGATCAAACCAGACCTGAAGCACATATCCCTCTCCTCAGAACAAACCTCTGGACTTTTCAGTTACATGAGCCAATAAATTCTTTTGTTTTAGAAACTTTTTTCTTCCTCACTCTCAAAACCTCAGAGCCCAGAGACAATAATCTAGGACATCGTGGCCCAAACTGAGCAGCAATAAACATTTAAAGAAAAATCACTAGGAATTTTTCCTGACATCATTGTAGAAAACTTAAAGATTGTTTCGGATTAAAGCCATTTTGCCAGGGGTGCCTCGGTGGCTCAGTTGGTTAAGCGTCTGCCTTCGGCTCAGGTCATGATCCTGGGGTCCTGAGATCCCCGCATTAGGCTCCCTGCTCAGCGGGGAGCCTGCTTCTCCCTCTCTCTCTACCCCTCCCCCTGCTTGTGCTCTCTCTCTCTCAAATGAATAAATAAAATCTTTTAAAACAAACAAACAAAAAAACCCAAAAAACCATTTTGCCAAGCCCTCTGCTACATGGGACTTGAGTCTCAAATCCACATCCTTTCCGGGTCCCCCCCAAAGCAGTGGTGCACTGCCACCTGCTGGTCAGAACACAGAACCTGCCCCAGAAAGCCTGAGAAGCTTTAATGCTGGAAGAGGTCTTAAAGATCAGCGTGGGAAATAGGGAAATTCCTTCTCTCCTAGTGTATATTTCTGAACTGTTTGAGTTTTGATTCGTATGTGTTATTTTTATAATCATAAAAAAGTCGAGATATTTAAATTGGGAAATATGGTATTTCATATCTTGTGATGTTTGTTCATCGTACCTAGCTGTTTCCGCGATACCTGCCGTTTCCTTGGAAAGCTGCGACTACAACCACACCACAACAAAAACCCTTCTCATTCTCTCTGTCTGCACATCTGGAAACACACACGCACGCGCACCCACGGGCACACACGCGCTCTGCCCCCATTACTTCTACCTGAAGCGGCAGCCACTTCTTTACTCCTGCTTCCAGCCAGCCCATCGCTTGCTACCCTCTTGGATCTTCCAGGCAGAAGGCCGACCCCAGTCCAGTATCTCTCTGTACAGAAAATACAGATCAAGCTCTCCACGTATTCCCCTTAGAGTGGCCCCTCGATGCTTGACGCAAGGAGCAGCCACAGACCCCCTCTTATCAACCCTGGGAGGGACGGGATTTGACAGCAGCAACTCACTCTAAATAGGCTCTTTGCAAATTCTCTTTGTCTTGTCCTGGTGGTTAAGGAATTTAAGAGTAGTCTGCCCTGTTCGTGATAGTACTTTGAGATTTCTGCACGGTGGCTCCTTTGGGATTTAGCGTCTACTGTATTCATGCCTCAATCAAAACTTAGATAATAAGAATCCCATCATAAATGCCGTTAGAAAATCCTGGCCTCCGTTTGAGGCGGATCTGACCTGGACCAGACCAGCAGTAACGTCAGACAACCAGCAGGGGGCACCCCAATCAGCCTTACCGCCGAGCGCTCCACCTAGGGCTGCGCTTGGTGCCAGTGCCCTCCATTATCTTCCGCGCAAACCCTCCCTCCTCTACAGCCCCCTTCAGCCTGCCATCTTTTCCTGAGTTGCCCCAACCCCAAACCCTCCACCGCTGGCTGGGGCTGATTTGGCTGGGCACTTCCTCATGGACTTCCACTTCCACTTCCAGAGCAGCCATGTTCTGCTCTGCATCAGAACACTTTATATGACCACACTTGTACCAAGCTTGAATTTTCCAGGTCCCGTAGGACATGGCACCGTGGGCTATACCTAGCCTCATGGGAATTTGCCCTGTAGCCAAGCTAGTTTTCCCTGGCCCCTTTCCAGCTGGTCCAGAAGCCTTTTCCCCTCTTGAACCAGTGTTGAGGCTGCCCCCTCCACCTACCCCCCCCCCGAATATCCCGGGCGCATGTGTATTTATAGTCCCCAGCCTGCACTGTCCCCTATGATCTGGCCTCCCTCCAGTCCAATCTCTTACTTCTTTCCCCAGCCTTCCCCACCACCCGCACTGACATTCCTCCTTTCCTTAAACACATGTGTTCAAAGCTGCGGGAAACCAAGCTCACACCTGCCTTAGGACCTTTGCACTACCGTTCCCTCTGCCTTCTGCACTCCCACTCATGCCCACGCTTATCTTCCCATTCAGGTGTCAGCTCAGAGGAGCCTCCCTTGACTATTCTATCTAGACAATCAACTGCCATCACACCCTATGCTCCTCCCCTCTTTCTTTATATACTTGTCACCCTCTGAAATTGTCTTATATACTTTTTCTTTACTTGTGTATTATCTAGTCAGATAACAAACACTACCTAGAATATAAGGTCCGTGAGGATGAGTACCTTGCCTTGTCCTGTTCGCTGCTGTATCCCCAACATCTAAAACAAGAGCATGACATTAGTGGGGACTCAGTGTTTCTTAACGAAGTGTGTCCCAGGGCCACCCTGCTGGAGTGTCACATCCCCTGAACCTACAGTTGAGTTAATCTGCAGAGAACAGTATCACGACCTCTGTATCCATTTATGTTTCTTAGTCTCTACCCCCTGCTTGGTAGAACCTCCAGCGGCCCTTAGAAGCCAACTTGCCCACGATTTCAAGTATTCAACTTTAGCCCACTCGGCTGCAGGGGGAGCCTGACATTTTCCTGTCCAGTTCCAGGTGGGGCGTCCGCTGCTGAGCTCGCTGAGGCCCACAAGCCCCATGAAGGCTGCCAGGTGCTGCCACAGCTGCCAGCCCCGTCAGATGCCCACCCGTGTTGTGTGATGTTGTCCTTCACTGTGTCACAGCTCTGGGCATTGAGGGCTCAGGGACATGGACTGGCCCCTCTCTCCGGCACTTAACCTTCTCTGTGTGACCAGAATGTCCTTCCATTTTGTCCATCTCTCATCCTTTAGGGGTCAGCACTAATGATGGCCTGGGTCTGAATGTTTGTGTCCCCCACCCCCAAATTCGTATGTTGAAATCCTAACCCTCAAGGTGATGGTATTAGCAGGTGGGGCCTTTGAGAGGTGGTTCGGTTGTGAGGGAGGAGTCCTCTCGAATGGGATTAATACTCTTGTGAAAGATTAATGCTTTGTAGGATCTAGCACCCTCCAAGTTCTATCCCTCGGAGCCCCCAGCCCTTTCCACCGTGCGAGGACACAACAAGAAGTCTGGGACCAGGAAGAGGACCTCACCGACTGTGCTGACGCCCTGACCTCAGACTTCCAGCCTTCAAAACGTGAGCAGTACATTTCTGCTGTGTACGAGCCAACCAGGCTGGGGTATTTTGCTACAGTCCCTCGAACGGACTAGGGGAATGACCTTGTGAAGCTGCCCAGCCCCTGGCGCGGGAGATGCGGGCACACTTAACCCGCACTGGGGCTGGGGCGCCTTCGCCCTGTCCTGAGCACCCCCTGCCCAGCCTCCTCAGTGCGCCTGCCTCCCAGGCCCCACGTTGATCTCTGCCAGCTGCTTGTGCTAGGGCTTGTGGCATCTCTCTGGTAGGGGGTCTGGAGTAAAGTGTCCCTGGGTTCCAAACCCGATTTCTCCAATCACTATCGCTGTGTGACCTAGGGCAAGCGACTGAACCTCTCTGAGCTTCTGCTGCCTCTTCTGTAAAATGAGGTCGATAGTAGGGCAGCATGAGGCTCAAATGAGATAGATGGAGCTCCTCAAGCTCTCACTCCAGAGCCTGGCACGGAGTTAGCGTTCCAGAAAGAGCAGTTATTATTAACTGCGTAAACCTGGGCTGCTCCCTAACGTCACGGTCATTTCTCGGTAGAAGCTACATTTAAAGACAAGAACGAGTTTTCCTCAACTCTGTATTCCCAGCACTTAGGATGGTGTTTGATACACCTCGGGTGCTCAAGTGTTTGTTGAAGTTTTTGATAGCTTTAAATTCTCTCTTCTCATTTAGACTGTATCTTTGTTAAGGATAAAAGTTACATATATGTGTAACAGCACGAAATTTTTATTGTGGTAACATGTACATAAAATTCACCATCTTAACCGTCTGTAACTAACTGGGAACAATCCATGGCATGAAGTACGTGCACATTGTTGTGCAACCGTGTGCTATTTTTTTTTTTAATCCCTCCCAGCCCGCACTTGAACAGGAACAGAAGCTGAGTCTACATAGACTCAGAGCATGGGAATAAAGAAACCTTCCACCAGCAGGTTGGCGTTGTTCCAATAGGGACTGTGCCTGCCCCCAGCCCTCAGTACACAATAGGTGCTCAATAAATGTAAAATGACCCGCCGGCAGAAATGGCACTCTGGCAGGGAAACCCGACAGGGCTTTGAGACATGTTATGGGGGGTTTTTTTTGTTTGGTTGGTTGGTTTTGTGTGTGTGTGCGCGTTTTGTTTTTGTTTTTTTGTTTGCTTTTGTTTGTTGTTTTTGTTTGTTGTTCTGTTTTTGGTTTGTTTTTGTTTTAGTTTCTAGCAAGAGGTTTTGAGTAGGTTAGACTCTCACACACAAAAATCATATTGTGGAGCAAAAAGTCGAAGGCTCTGGCAAGAGTGGGCCTGCGTTCCTGCATGGCAGCTCTCAGCTTTTGGGGAGTAGCAGCTGATCCTGTGGGCAGGGCGTGGGCTTCCCAGCTCCTGCTGTCCCTTGGATTCCTTCCCTGGTCCCTAAGCCACCTGGGGTCTCAAGCCCTGCGTCCAAGAGACTGGGCTTGAGACCCACGTCCTCCACTTACGAGGAGGTGAGCCTCACATCCTCATCTGCAGAATGGGAAGACAGCAGGCTTCTGTGAAGGGCACTCTGAGGTCAAGGATGACAGTGTGTCGCATAGCGTGTGACACAAACACTAGCCCCACATTACGTGCGTCCCGCACCCGTCTTTTGTGTTTGTACCGAGGATGTCTGGATTAGCCTGCGTGGGGCGTCCCCAGGTTTTTGTATCCCGCATACTCACCCGGGAAGAACCCAGCATCTGTAAAAGCTAGGGCGCTCTCTGGTCAGCACCCGTCAGTCACCTGAGGGCTTTGCAAAGTCCCTGCCTGGTGTGACACAGTGGAGAGCAAGTCCCTTGGGGACAGGCCTGCTCTCCTGCATCTGCCATCTGAGAGCCCTTCAACACACGGCACAGCGGCCCCACAGGCGTGTGACTCCACCTGACACACCAGAGCAGAAATTCACTGTGTATTTGCCACATCTGAAGCCAGCTCCTAGGACGGGGGTTTGGCATCGGGGCACCACCGATTTCCCTTCTTTTCCCTTCAGAGCTGGGGCTTGGTTTCTGTGGTGACTTTTAAACCGCACAAGCTGGAGGAAATGAGGGCTCTTCCCCTTTAAGTCCCTTTTACAAACTCCCTCTCACCATTCACCTCAAAATTCAGGTCACCTGTGTTTCATTAGAAGCATCTCCATAGGGAGAAAGAATTCAAGGCCGGCAATAAATAGAAAGGTAAGTCAGGTGATACAGTTTTGAAATAAAACAAGTTTATGTAGTAACTGGTTCCAGATTGCCTTACAGTCTTGCTTGGCAGGTAGAGATTTATTCCTGATAGCGAACCAGATGTCACACTTGCTCTTCTAAGACATTTGCTTTTATCTGCAGCCGTTCCTGATGGAAGAGATACAAAGAAAAGACTAGAGCCTTGTTTAAGCACAGAGTCACGTGGTTGCATACTGACAGCAAGAAGATCTGATCATCTGAGAGCTTCCAGTCTAGGTCTTAACAGCTTTCAAAAATCAAACACGTTAAAACAAAACAATACAAAACAAAAGCACAGAGAGGCAGTGGCACATTTTGCAATCATTTGTGTGAAGAGATAACATGTCTGTGGGACAAGAACTACCTGCAGTAAGAGATGTGTGGCTTGGCTCTTCTAGAAGAAAACAAGGCTTCCAGAAATTGGCTACTGGTTTTATAGAAAACATGAAGCCATTTCACAACATTTCATTGTAACAATGAAGCCAGAAACCTCTGTGAGACTCATTTTATTTTTTTGAGAGAGAGTGCACACACGGGGGCTGGGGGGAGGGGCAGAGGGAGAGAATCTCAAGCAGACTCCCTGCTGAGCTCGGAGCCTGACGCAGGGCTCGATCTCACGACCCGGAGATCATGACCTGAGCCGAAAGCAAGTGTTGGAGGCTTAGCGGACTGAGCCACCCAGGCGCCCTGTGAGGCTCGTTTTCGCCAGGAGTGGCAGCCTTCTCCACACCAGGGCTCTTAGCTGCACCTTGTTCTGGTCTTTTCTGCACCTCACTCCCCGCCTCCTCTCCAGGGCACGTTTTCTCAATTAGCAAATGTAAGTGCTCAGGCTTTTGGCAAGTCCTACAAACCCACTGCAAAATGGTTTAAGTGAAACAGCATAGCCTTCAGAACCTCAGCCGCACTAATCCACGGACCTTCTCTCCAGACCCTTGGTCTTGGGGTCTCTTAGCTCAAAATCCAGAGACAGACTGCCCCAGCTGGGCTCACATGTCCATCCACTGCAGTCAGCTCAGTCCAGGTAGGAGGATCTCACGTGAATGTGGTTGTCGAGGCACATTCGGAAGCTGCAATGGAGTGGGTCATGGGCTGGCCAGATACTCTGGAAGGAATCCCTTGCTTTACTTGACTTGGCTTTGATTAGAGGCTGTGGTAGGGGTGGGGGAAGTTCTGTGGAGAGTGCCTCCCAGAGAGAAGCATTGTATGTGGGGGATGGGAGATGGCCTGGTGAATTGAGGGGCTGCAGTTGGGAAGAAATTATATTAATTTTCTTTTCTTTTAAAGATTTTATTTATTTATTTGACAGAGACACAGTGAGAAAGGGAACACAAGCAGGGGGAGTGAGAGAGGGAGAAGCAGGCTCCCCGTGGAGCAGGGAGCCCGATGCGGGGCTGGATCCCAGGGCCCTGGGATCATGACCTGAGCTGAAGGCAGACGCTTAACGACTGAGCCACCCAGGCGCCCCGAAATTATATTAATTTTCTATCGATGCCATAACAGATCACTACAAACAATACAAATGTGCTATCTTACAGTCCTGTGGATAAGAAGTCTGACAACTGGTCTCACTGGGCTAAGATCAAGGTGCTGGCAGGGCCAAATTCCTTTCTGGAGGCTCTAGGGAAGACTCTACTTCTTTGCCTTTTCTGGCTTCTGAGACCACCAGCATCTCGACGGGTATCTTCCACCATTCTTTTTTTTTTTTTTTTTTTAAAGACTTTATTTATTCATTTGACAGAGAGAGAGACAGCGAGAGAGGGAACACAAGCCGGGGGAGTGGGAGAGGGAGAAGCAGGCTTCCCGTGGAGCAGGGAGCCCAATGCGGGGCTGGATCCCAGGACCCTGGGATCACGACCTGAGCCGAAGGCAGACGCTTAATGACTGAGCCACCCAGGCGCCCCATCTTCCACCATTCTTAAAAGCCAGCAGTGTTGCCTCCCTCTGACCTCTTTTCTGTTATCAGAACTCCTTCTCTCTCTCTCTTTTTTTTAAAGATTTTATTTATTTATTTGAGAGAGAGAATGAGATAGAGCATGAGAGGGGGGAGGGTCAGAGGGAGAAGCAGGCTCCCCGCTGAGCAGGGAGCCTGATGCGGGACTCAATCCAGGGACTGCGGGATCATGACCTGAGCCGAAGGCAGTCGCTTAACCAACTGAGCCACCCAGGCGCCCCTCCTTCTCTCTTTTTAAAGATTTATTTATTTATTTTAGAGAGAGCGAGCGAGCATGGGGTGGGGAGGGACAGAGAGAGTGAGAGAATCTTAAGCAGGCCCCACACTCAGCTCAGAGCCAGACACAGGGCTTGACCTCACAACCCTGAGATCATGACCTGAGCTGAAATCAAGAGTGGGACGCTCAACCAACTGAGCCACCCAGGCGCCCTTATCACAACTCTTTCTCACTGACCACAGAAGGGAAAGTCTCTTCACATTTAAGGACTCATGGGATTAGCTTGAGCCCACCTGGATGATTCAGGATACCCTCCTCATCTCAAAGTCCTTAACTTTAATCATATCCACAAAGTCTTTTGTTATGGGTTGAATTGTCTAAATTCATATTTTAAAGTTGTAAACCCCAGAATGTGAACTTACTTGGAAATAGGATCATCACAAATGTAATCAGTTAAGATGAGATCATCAGGGTGGGCCTTAATTGAATACGACTGGTGTCTATAACAAAAGGGGAAATTTGGACACAGACACCCACAAAAGGAGAGACATAGGGAGTAGACAGTCACCTATAAGCCAAGGAGAAAGGCCTGGAACAGATCTCTCTTTCACAGCCTTTAGAAGAAACCAACCTGTTCACACCTTGATTTTGCACTTCTAGTTTTCAGAACTATGAAAGAATGAATTTCTGCTCAAGCCACCCAATTCGTGGTACTTTGTTATGGTGACCTTAACAAACAAATACGTTTCTTTTGCCATGTAAGGTATCATATTCACTGGTTCTGGGGATTAGGACATGGACATCTTAGGGAAAGCCATTATTCCACTTACGACAGGTTTAAACAGTGGATCCTAGCCAAATGTTATTTACTTCACTTTGTCCTGGGACCGAACTCAGTAGTTCCTGTACCATGAATGAAATAATGGATTGGACCATAGGCTTGTTGCTCACAAACACCATGCACGCATGAGAGCAGACTCCAAAACAATAAGTCTTTGCCCGAGAACATTGTCCAGCCTCAGGCACACTGGTTTTTGTAGACCACAATGCAAGGTACTGGTATTTATTGACATTCTTGAAGGGGAGACATTGTGTTTGCAGGATCTACTGAATTGGACACTGTTAGCTTTTTTCTTAGAGCAAATAAAAACATGGGAACGATGTCAGCAAAATGGTGGAATAGGAGTTTTTTACTTATATTTTCCCCACAAAACAGCAAGTCTGACGATCACCCACAGATGAGAATGCGTTTATGGCAGCCCAGGAGTCCAGCAGAGAAGTTCCAGCAAACCACTGGAGCAAAGAACAATCAGGTTGGACGCATTGAAGAGGACGAGAGAAACAGTTTCACTTTACCATGTCACCCCTCCCCCAAGGCACAGATGCAGCTCAATGCCAAGGGAGACCTTCTAGTTCTGTGGCTTCACTCACGGGGGGGGACTGAGAGTGTGTGAAGGAGCACCTGGCTTCCCAGCTGTGTGGAATGCTGCCAATAAGGCCCACTTCTTTCTCACCCATCCAGAATACTGGGCTATTCTGCACCACTTGGGCAGAGAGGGCCTGGGAGAACAGCAGACAGGGCTCTCAGAGGGCATCAGAAAGACATGGATCTTACTAACCACTTTGTGGAATCCATCAGGAAGCCTGCCCACAAGCTGCTGGGGATGTTTCATTTGAGGATCCCCCCCAGATGGCTCATGGGTACCTGAATACTCCGTTTGCCTCACCCACATACACCCCACCCCGTGGCTGGCTCTCTGTGGGGGCTCCAAGAGCAGTGAGTATGAGCCTTTGTGGACCGCTGGTGAGCACGGGCAGAAAGCTGGTCCTGACGCTGCAAGATTGGGAGAAAAGACACTAACTTGAGCATTTAGCACCACCCTAGGGAACGCAAGAGAAACATACAATCTTAAGAAATCCCCCTAAGAGGGAACAAGAAATGGGGAGCATGTGTATCTATAGAAAAGGTCTGAGAAAGCCTCAGACTCCTTAGCAGAACGGACAGAAGGTATTTCTTTCCCAAAGCCATCCAATAAAGACTAGAGAAGGTAACTGTTTCTTCAGATGTGAAGACAGCAATGCAAGACTTCAAGGAATATGAGAAATCAAGGAAATGAAGAATATAATGCCATTTTGATGGTATCAAAACAATAAAATAAGAATAAGTTTAACCAAGGAGGTGAAAGACCTGTACATGGAAAACAATGTTATTTGATGAAAGAGAGGAAGACACAAGCAAATGGAAAGATATCCAAAGCTCATGAACTGGAAGAATTGATATTGTTAAATGTCCATACTCCCCAAAGTGATCTACAGATTCACTGCAATCTTTATCAAAATTCCATTGGCATTTTTCACAGATAGAGAAAAAAAATAATGCTAAATTTCATATTCATATCCACAAAAGACCCTGAATAGCCAAACAATCCTGAGAAAGAACAAAGCTGGAGGAATCACAATATGGAGTTTCCTCAGAAATTACTACATGATCTACTGGAGTAGATCATAATAACTCACACTACTGTGAACTCTATGATCCCGCAATCTGGGTATATATCTGAAGAAAATGAAATCAGTACCTCAAAGAGATATCTGTATTCCCATGTTCACTGCAGCATTATCATAATAGTCAAGATATGGAAACAACCTAAGTGTCCTTCAACAGATGAGTTATAAAGAAGATGTGGTGTATACCTAGAATGGAATGCTAGTCAGTCATGAGAAAGAAGGAAATCCTGCTATTTGCAACAACATGGTTAAAAATAGAAGACTTTATGCTAAGTAAAACTAGACAAATACAATATGGTCTCACTTACATGTGGAATCTTAAAAAAAAAAAAAAAAAAGTTGAACTCCTAGAGAGAATAGATTGATGGTTACCAGGGGCTGCTGCTGGTGGTTGGAGGAGACATGAGATGCTGGTTAAAGGATATAAGCCTTCAGTTATAAGATGAACAACTCTGGGGGTGTAAATACAGCATGGTGACTATAGTTAATAAGACTGTGTTATGTACTTGATAGTTGCTAATAGACCTTAAGCATTCTCATCACAGACACAAAAAAGGTAACTACATAAGGGATGAATGTGTTAATTAATTGGGTTGTTGGTAATCATTTCTACAAAATCTATGTATGTCAAATCATGTTGTACACTTTAAATATGTGTAATTTTATTTGTCAATTATACCTCAATAAAGCTGAAAAAATGTCAGAATCTTTTTTTTTTTAATTTTATCTATTTATTTGAGAGAGAGAGAATTAGAGAGAGCGAGTACATGAGAGGGGGGAGGGTCAGAGGGAGAAGCAGACTCCCTGCCGAGCAGGGAGCCCGATGCGGGACTCGATCCAGGGACTCCAGGATCATGACCTGAGCCGAAGGCAGTCGTTTAACCAACTGAGCCACCCAGGCGCCCATGTTGTCAAAATCTTAAATTGCAGAATCTCAGTAATTGGTTATAGGGATTCAGTACTGTCTTCCCTATTTTGTCTTTATAAAATAAGGTGTTTTTTTTTTAAGATGTATTTATTTATTTATTTGAGAGAGAAAGCGAGAGCACGAGTGGGAGGAGGACAGAGGGAGAGAATCTCAAGCAGACTCCCTACCCAATGTGGAGTCTGATGTAAGGCTTGATCCCATGACCCATGAAATCACAACCTGAGCTGAAATCACAAGTCAGGTGCTTAACCAACTGAGCCACCCAGGTGCCCCGTAAAATAAGAACTTTTAAAAAGTATGTAAATTAAAAGAAACAAAAATCCATATGCACTCTGTCACCCTCCAATGCAAATTCACCATAAGAGAAGTTGCCTCCCCTACACTATGCCGAGAACGTCCCTCACAGCCCTTCACACCCCCACCCCTGCTCACACATGGGCCAGGCAGAGCTCAGCGGGGACCTGCACCCCTGTAGGTCACTGGGGCTGCTTGTTGGTTTAGGCCAGATGCCAGAGAGCAGAAAATAAAGTAAAATAATAATGAGCGAGACATGAAAAACGACATAGATTAACCAGAAAAGTAAATCTGTGACTAACAATAAAATAACAGGTTCATGCTCACTGCAGAAAGTGTTCACCTTGCTCCATTTCCCCTGCCAACACCGAAACACATTCTTGTCCTCTTCCATTTGGACCCTGCAAGACTCCTCGTTGGTTACCTGTCTTCAATCTCTTCCTTCCTGCCTTTCATCCTCTGGCTGCTGCATTTGTAATCAGGAAAAAGAAAAGGAAGACACAGACATACACACACACAGATCTGATGGTGTCATTCACCTGCTTAGGCTTGAAGGCACCCAGAGTCTCCCCATTACCCACAAAATTCGAGTTTCTGATTGTGATGTATGAAGCCCACACCAGGTGGGTCCAGTCTGCTTTTCCAACATCATCTTTCACTGCCCTACACAACCAAGAATTGATTCTAGTGTTTCTCAAAGTATGGTCCCTGAGCACCAAAATTAGCATTCTGGGGTGCTTGTGAAAGATCCCAGTCCTACTGACTCAGAGTCGTTTAACAAGCACTCAAAGCAATTTTAATGCAAACATAGCTGGAGGCTGCTATCTCCAGTCACTGTACTCCTTCCCTCTGTCTCATGTGCCCTCCTCCTCCTTGTCCATTTCTTCTTTTGGGGCATTGTTCAGGTAGCATCTTCTCTCTCTCATAAGCCAAACATTGTTCCCCTATCTCTGCTCCCTTAGCACTTTATGCAGACCTCATAATACAGCTTTGTTTTACAGATATTTGCTATAGATCTGTCTCTCCTGCTGGATTATAAATTTCTTGCCATTAGGAACCACGTCTTATTCATCGTTTTCCCCCTGAGTGACTATACAATTTCTTTGTTTCTACAATGGGAAATGTGTAACTGACCATGTTTCCCTTTCCCCTTGGCCACCTCATGTGCTTAGAGTCAAATTCACAGCTCCAGTGTAACAATTATGAAGGCTGCCATTGGCTGTGTATCTGTGTCCTCTTTCCTCCTAGACTTGACCTATTTTAATTTATATTTCCCTTGTCCTGAGTTTTAAAATCTGTATTTGGACATTTTATTTTATATGTTTGTGCTACAAACCACCTCAGATCCTTCCCGGAACAAGGTGAGAGAGATAGATTATTCATCTCACTATTCCTACCACCCAGGACAGTGTCTGGTGGATAGAAAATACTCAATAACCGTTTGCTAAATTTAATCAAAGGAATAAAGTTATGTGGATTCTGTGACAGCTATTTGACTCATAGCTTAAAACACTTTTTGCTTACTTCTAATTTTGATCACAGTGTTCAAGAGCTAAAGCTGCTAGAAGAATGCCTGATGGACAAGAGCCTGTAACTGTATAAAATTCACTTGATGGCAGCAACCAGATTATCTCAGTTTTCCACCTTGATCCACGGGCAACCCATTTTAGGAGTTCAGGCTACTCATTAACTCTGTAATCTGTGATTAATGGTAAAAGATAGTGAACAGGTAGAAATCTACTGGGAAATGAGAAGGGAAAGAAGGACAGTGAGAAGGAAGAGTTGTTCATACAAGATGGCACAGGGATGGAGCCAAGGACAGAACACAGGACACTGAGGAACAGTCTCCGAGACGGGGGCACACAGGGAAATGGCGGTAGACCACATGTGAAAAGCCCATGGGAGAGGCAAGACTTCTGTTTCCTGAAGACACACACCATGGTAATGTCCCCATGTGCTGCCGGAAAGATGAGTGTGCTCAAGCACATAAAGATGTCAACATTGAGGGGTGCCTGGGTGTCTCCATTGGTTAAGTGTTGGACACTTGGTTTCAGCTCAGGTCATGATTTCAGGGTCATGGGATCAAGTCCCGTTTGACCCCACAACCCCCACCACCCCTGCTTGCGCTCACGCGCGCTCTCTCTAAAAAAAATTTAAAAAGCCAACATCAAATCACCGCATAATAAAACTATGAAGAAATAAGATAAAAATTTTGAGAAAGGAAAAAAGTAACTTCTTCTACTTATTTTTCAACTTATGTCTAATGCCTCCCTAGGAAAAGCCATCTTTTCTGCTGTTATGTATCTTATCTGAAGAAATAATAGCAGCACCCAAGTCTCTTTAAATTGGAGATTTTATTTTCCCTAGGAAACACATGAACATGTGTAGTCTTGACTTTCAGTTGTCACCTCAACTTTCTACACAAGTCCCTCACGCTGCCAGTTAACTATTTTCAAAGCATCATTCTATCGGAATTTTTTTTCTCTTGAAGAAAAATAAAGAGATGCTAACCTATCAGTTGTTACACATAACCAACTACATGTAAAACCACGCCTAATTTAAATTTGCTTCTGACATCTTCATTTTGATCAGAAACATCAATTCAGTGTGTTTTCTCCATGAAAACCTGGAGAAACTGAGATAATTCTTTGAACAACATAAAGAAAGATGTTATTATTAAATAGATTAAAATGGGACGTTTGTAGAAATGGATTTGGTGACATTGTAACCATGTGACATGGGATTTGACAAAAATCCTGGTCCATTATAATAAGATATGGCTCTTTCCTCAAAAGTGAAGTTAACAGAGAAACTGGGAGTTAAAGTTTAAGGTATCTGGTTTGTTTATGTCCTCCAGGGTCGCTCTGCCACTAGTCCTGGCTGAGAGGTGGGTCTGAGCCTTGAAGGATGCAGTGTTAGTGACAGGATAGTCACCTAGTCAGCCGAAGCAAGGAGGCCTTGTTAAGCTTGGGTCTAAGAATCGACGGGGTCGTGCCAGCCCCTTTATGGCAGAGGCCTTCCGCTCAGTGGCAGGTGAACTGAGAGTCACCCTCATGCCCAGCTGATGGCACTAATACCCTCAACTTGTAGGCCTAGCCTCCCCGCATTCTGAACCCATAACCCCACCACATATACAGGCAAACAGTAAACTCAGAAGGCCCCAGTGCTTGGCATGAGGTTAGTCTGGCTGTTAAAAGCCCGGGGATGGGGATGGGGCCCCCTAGACCATCTAACCTTTCTTTGAAAACTTCTGCAACCCCCCAGTTCCTGAAATCGTATAACTCCTTCTCTTCTCTCTGTAACACTCTAGTTTCTGTCTGGTACCTCAGCTCCTTTAATGGAAGTCCTGATACCTTGTCAGACTTTGGCCCGTCCCCATCCCAGGGCCTGTAGCCTGACCTGTTAAAAAACAGATGCACCATCCCCCAGCCCACATTCCTGCTGGGGGTCTGTCTTGTTCAGCCTGTCTCCAGTCCTAGCCCCTACTAACTCTTGCCACGTTGCCTTATGTCTCACAACTACTCCTATTATGATGTCAAAATCATAATCAATAATACAAGCTACCATTTCTGGAGCTCTTGCCATGGGCCAGGTCGTGTGCTAAGAACATACATTATCCCAGCACATTCTCACAACAACAGGATGAGGCAGATATACTGTCTTGATTTTACAACTCGGTAAACTAAGGCTTGAAGAAGTTAGGTAGTTTGCTCAAGAGAACAAAACTTATAAGTGATAGAGCCAGGATTCAGGACTAAAGGAGGCCAAAATCAAAGTTCCTGACACTTTGTCCCTTATGATGAATTAGAAACAAAGAGACCATAGAAGTCATCTAGAATCTTAAAGCTATATCGCTGAAGATGGGGGGGGGTGTTGTTCATATCTGGAGTAACACTCCAAATCCCTGCAGCCTCACCTCCTCCTCCAGCCACTAAAGAAGCAGCTAATTCTATGAGGGCTTTAATCAGCTTCGTGCACAAGCAGCCTGGCAGTGTCTTGCTTCAGCCTGGGTCTCATCCTCTCACTTCCTGTCCTGTGGCTTCTCTGATGTCCCACCATGACACAGAATCCCATGTGCACGGCTCAAAATGCAGGGGAGCTCACACCCTGGGGCCATTCTTGACCAGAGGCAGATGAGAGCTGATAAATAAATGTTTCCTTCCTTCATCATCTGTGGACATTCTGAGACACATTTCATATGGATCCTTAGAAAGTTCCACAGGGTCAAGCCCTATTGCCCAGGCCATGGCCAGCTCAACCGCACATCCTTAATTTGGCTTTCTTTCCTTCACTGTTGCTCTGTTCCTGTCCCCTGGGACCACATCCCCAAGTAAACTACCTGCATGGAAGCATTTGGCTCAGGCTCTGCTTTTAGGGGAACCCAGGCAGGTGGACACAGAAGAAGTACCTGTTTCTCAAGAAAACCAGTCCATTCATTTACATAGTGTTCTCTGAGAGTGACCCCAGTGATATCTCTCTCCATTTCTGTCCAATTTTTTTCATGCTGAAGACAAGATGGGATCCTGAACCTCCTCTCTGTTTTCAGATTCAGCTGTCCTGAAAAGAGTAGGAAGAAGATCTAACAGAGAGGCAGACAGGGCCGTCAATACCTCTGAGCCAAAGGCCTCGGAAGGGCAGGACTGACTTCCGTAAGGCAGATAAACACATGAATTTAGACAGAAGATAAAAGCTTTTCCTGCTATGAAGATAGAATAATTAATTTAGGAAGAAGACTCTCCAGACTGACAAGGCACACCAAGACCAGCGCCCGCCACGTAAATGCAGGCATCTGGGCTGGGACTGCAAGTCTGTCTCTAACCTGCTCCCACCAGCCTTCTCCACGTGGCTCTCCCTATAGCAAAGTTCCGGACTCCATGTTTCCTTAAACCACTGTTACTTTTAATCAACATTGTCTCTTCTCCGCACATACACTCTCAACAAGGAGGTCAGCATCATCACTGTTAGCCTGAAGATGGGCCAAGAGAAATCAAGAGAACCCCCACGGAGGCCACACTCTGCATCTCATCTCAGCAGCTGAGATTGCAGCGAACATCCCTGAGTGCCCTACTGGAATTCCTTCCATCTTCCTGAGCACAGGCAAAACCGAGGCATGTGCCAGCCTCGTTCCCAGCCCTGAAATGAGATTTATCCATTTTCTCAGATATTTATCTAGAGCTAATTTGATGTGGAGGCTTTCTGTTAAAATAAGCTTTATCCTTTCAATTATTTTCATTCTGGTGTCCCTTATTTACTTTTGGATGCAATTGTTTATTCTCTAATTCTTAGAATCCTAGATGTTAAAAAAATCATGATACTGAATACAACTGATGAGTCACTGAACTCTACCTCTGAAACTAATAATACACTATATGTTAATTTAATTTAAATAAAATAAAATAATATTTTTTAAAAAATCATGATACCGATCATAAATTACATAAAGAAATGGTACTTCCTTTGTTGTTAAATCTAATAACGATCTAATAGCAACAAATCTAAAAATGATAGCAATCTAATGATTGCCTACAAGTACGCTAAACCACTGTAGCCATGATCAACTCAATGGCTATTATACTGCAGGCCTGTGGCCCAGGGCTGCAGACCCCTAGGGTGTTCGGAGCTATTACAAGAGATCATCAAAGAGATGATGTGTGTTAAGCATAATTTGTGGTCTAAATACTTAATACCTATTGCACACATATGTATGACTTCTTAAGTGTTTGTAGACGCTGCTGTGATTAGTAAAATGCAAACCCATAGATATATTTTGTAGCTCAAAGAATATAGTGGTAGGGTTAGGTAGTCTTAAAATATTTTTGTGTTAAAATGAGGTCCTAGTGCCCCAAAATATTGGGGTAACTGATGTTATGGAAAAAAGTCCCAAGACAAGAGTTCAGAAATCCAGGCCCACGTTCTAGCCCAGCTGATGGGCTCTGAAACCTTAAGTAAGTCATTGGTCTTAGTAACCTCAGATTCTGCATTTATAAGAAAATAACCAAACCTTTACCACAGAACTTTTACAAGAAATATAAATCAGGTCATATTGTGGTTTTGTGTGTGTGTGTGTTTTAAAAGTCTTAAGTGGCACCCAGGATTTTGTACTAAAAAGTTCTTCAGGTAATTCTGATATACAGCTGCATTTGAAATAATCTACACACCAAAAACAATGTAGGTTAAATTCTTTAAAAATTTTAAACTGCTAAGGCGCTTGGGTGGCACAGTTGGTTGAGCTTCTGATTCTTGTTTCGGCTCAGGTCGCGATCTCAGGGTCATGAGACGGAGCCCTGCGTTGGGCTCTGTGCTCAGCATGGGGTCTGCTTGGGTTTCTCTCTCCCTCTGCTCCTTCCCCCACCCCTTCTCTCTCAAATAAATAAATAAATCTTTAAAATTTTAAACTGCTATAGAAATATAAGATATCATTATCAATAAATAATGAGGAGCTCTAAAAATCTCATTAAAATAATACTCAAAGGGCGCCTGGGTGGCTCAGTTGGTTAAGCGACTGCCTTCGGCTCAGGTCATGATCCTGGAGTCCCGGGATCGAGTCCCGCATCGGGCTCCCTGCTCAGCAGGGAGTCTGCTTCTCCCTCTGACCCTCCCCCTCTCATGCTCTCTCTATCTCATTCTCTCTCAAATGAATAAATAAAATCTTTAAAAAAAAAAAAAATAATAATACTCAAAGACTCATCTTCCAGCCACAGATCCGACTGGGCCCTGGCCACTAGGATGTATCAGAGATCCGATGGGCCATTTTCAGCACACCAGCTCCATGTTATTTGTCTAAGGGCCATGTTAGGGTCAAGTAATAGGATCAGAAAGAAAACCACACCAAAACACATCATAATCAAATTGCTGAATACCAGTGATAAAGAGAAAAATGTTAAAAGCAGGCAGGGATATAGAGTGGGAGGAAGGGTGGAGAAACAAACTAGACATAGAGGAACGAAAATAAGAATTACAGCACACTTCTCATCAGAAGCATTTCAAGCCAGAAGACAATGGAGCAACAACTGTAAAGTGCTGAAACAAAGGGGTGTCTGGCTGGCTCAGTTGGTGGAACATGTGACTCTTGATCTCAGGCCCTGAGTTCAAGCCCCACATTGGGCCTAGAGCTTCCTTAAAATAAATAAATAAATAAAATAATAATAATAAATATAAAGTACTGAAACAAGAAACCATCAACCTAGTATTATATACCCAGCAAGGATCTTTTCAAAAATGGAAAGGGAAAAAAGACTTTTTTCAGAAAAATAAAGCCTGGGAAGATACATTGACAGCAGATTAGCATCACAAGCTTAAACTCCTTCATACCAGTTCACACAAAATGATTGCTAAATATTTAGAAATTTTGCAAATTGACTGTTAAAATGTTGGTAGCTTAAAACTGGTAATGATGGGAGAATTTGTATCATGAAAATCAGCAAACACTACAAATCAGGGCTCTTTTTTATTTTTCAGAGAGCAACATTACCAGCACATCACTGAGGACAAGAATATTAAAAGTAGTCCTTCAGGCAAAACGAAAGTGATACCAGATAAAAATTTGGATCTGTACAAAGGAATTAAAGACAACAAATAGGTGAGTAAACATAAAAACATTTTTCTTAATTTTAAAATCTCTTTAAAAGACAACCACCTATTTAAAGTAATGTAAATGACTAATATTTGTAGAAGTAATACCTATGACAGAAGTAGTATAAAGGATGGGAAGAAGAAAAGAGAAATATACTTTTGTAAGAATCTCACACCACATGTAAAGTAGTATGTTGGTCGAAGGTAGACTGTAATTAGTTGAAAATGAATATGTAATTATAAACTGTACATAAGTTGAAAGTGTGATATTGTGTAAGTTGAAAATGGATATTGTAAACTATATAGTAATCACACATATACACACACAAACTCAAAGAGGTATGGCTAAATAAATCAACAGCGGGGATAAAATAAAATTATTAAAAATGCTTGATTAATTCAAAAGAAAATAGAAAAGAAGAGAAAGGGAAGATAGAACGAATGGGGTGATGAAATTTTTCTATCCCATGATTGTAGTCATTACACAACTATATTTGTGAGAAGTTATCAAATCACACAACTTGGTGAGTTTTATTATATATAAATTGTACATCAGTAAATCTGATGGAAGGAGGAAGAGGAAGGGGGAGAAGGATTAGGAGAAGGAGGGGGAGGAGGATGACTACCACGTAGGAGAGTTACGCTACCTGAGTGCGAGACGTGCTATGAAGCTATGGTAGTCAAAGTGTTGCCATACTGGTGAAAAGATAGACCTAGAGACCAATGGAACAGACTGTCTGGCTACAAGGAACTCATTCCCACCAGGCCAAAGAGGGTGGACCACTGCTACTATGTGTTCATTTCTCCTCTGTTTTTTAAGTCGGGAATGAGAGGCCTAACTATCATACCATTCTTTGACCAACAGAAATAAAAGTCAATAAAGTTTTGACTAGAAAGATGCACAGATGATAGTGATTACTAGTCTACCATGCAGGGGTCCTGCACATCTAGACCTGTAATGATATAGGCATATAAGTTGGAGAGCCTTCCTGTGAATGAAGCCAATTCACGGGAATGCAGAGCTAGAACGGGAGGAAGGACAGAGCTGCTTGTGTCACAGTGGACTCCTGGATCTAGCTATACCTGAAGCCAGAAACTCCTTGGACTGCCTGATTATTTGAACTACTAAATTCCCTTTTCTGTCTAAGCAAATTAGAGTTGTAACAGGAGGAGTCCTAAATAATGTATGTGTGCACTCTGTGGTGATAGTAGAGAAGCCCTGGCTTATGCACATACTAACTGGATGCTCTCAGGCAGGTCTTTTAAAAGCTCTGGGCCTAGATTTCTCATCTCTTAGTAGAAGTAGTTGGATTAGGGCAGTAGTTTCTCAGAAGAGTTGTACAAAGGTGAGACACCACAGTGACCTCAATGGGAAATGAGGGAGAGGCACAGAAGGGACCCCAGCCTCTCTCTCAACTAAACCAGGAATAACTCCTCCTTTTAAAAATCTGTTTCAGGGGCACCTGGGTGGCTCAGTTGGTTAAGTGCCTGCCTTCGGCTCAGGTCATGATCTTGGGGTCCTGGGATTGAGCCCCACTTTGGGCTCCCGGCCCAGCAGAGCAGGGAGTCTGCTTCTCCCTCTGCCTCTCCCCTCTGCTCGTGCTCTTTCTCTCTCTCTCAAGTGAAAAAAAAAAAATCTTAAAAAAAAAAAACAAAAAAATCGGTTTCCGATTTTGGAATTACACAGAGTTAGATTTGAAAAAATTTTCCTTTGTTTAAGAAAAAAAAAAAAAGCTCTGTGATCTCCTCCAGTTCCCCAAATTCCAATGTTCTTTGTTGATTTCTGAGAAGCAATGCAGCATAAGACATTGCATTACAGTACATCAGACCACCTGGAGTCTGAATCCAGCTCCATCCCTACTAATGGTGTGAATTTGAGCACGTTTCTCTCTTGTTTGGTTTCTTCATCAGTAAAATAGGAACAGTAACAGTACCTATTGTATTAGTAACAATTAATGATCTCTGCTTTAGATCAGTGGCCTGTGGTTCATTAAACATGAACATTTGAATTTAAGTGTGACAGACAATATGAAAACATTTCTTACACATCTCTCATTCAAGCCGTGGAAACTTCAAGTAGGAGAATTCTAATTCCAAGAGTTCTAATGAGGGGTAATTGACAATATTGGTTAAACCCTACCAGCAGTGCCTGGTACATGCTCAATAACTGTTAGCGGTGATGATGATGATGATGATATGAGGATGATGCTAAGCCTGGAAGATCTCAGTGAATTTGGTTTGCCTTTATCAGTTCCCCCAAGGAGTGAGCTGAAAAAAGAATGGAGACCCAAATCAGGTCACCTGCTTTTTCCCTGTAATTGTGTCAATAGGTTCGAGGTACTGAAAGCTTTGGTGTCTATTCTTTGTTTTCTGACTATAATCATCCCCTCTAGAAATGGCTAGCCCAAATGATAATTTGTGTGTGTGGTTGAAGTAAAACCTTTCCTGATTATATTAATAATGCATGTGCAGTGATAAAAATTTGAAAAATGAATAGAAAAAGAACATATGAAAGCACTTGGAATCCCACTACCAAAAGATAAATTCTATTAACATTTTGATCATTGCATATTTCAATTTGAAGTATTTTCTTCCAGGTTTTCTTTTAAAGCATTTAAAAAGAACTATAAATACATACCAAAAAAACTTTATTTATATATATGTGTGTATGTGTGTGTATGAATATAGTTTCTTTTCTCAAATAAGGCTTTGAATAATTTTCCATGACATTAAATATTCTTTGAAAACCACATATGACTTCTTAATAATTTATCATATGGCTCTACCATAATTTACTTGACAACTTCCTTATAATTGGAACTTTCAGAAGTTTTTAGTTTGGATCTAGTATAAATAATGCTGTGATAAACATCCTTGGATATCCATCTTGAAACATATTTGATTAGGATGCTCCTCTTAGAGATGGAATTTCCAAGTATGTATTTATAAGGCTTCTGATACATAGTGTCAAGTAGTCTTGCAGAAATTTTACACCAGTTTATTATTATTTTGATTACAACACACTCTTCAATTCTTTCATGCCATGCTTTGTGAAGGACCAAGTTCTCATCACTTAAATAGCGTGGTCAAAAGGATTCCCATTATCACCCTAATGCTGACTTCACTCTAGTCCTTGAACAGTTAATGATCTCTGCTTTAGATCAGTGGCCTGTGGTTCATTAAACATGAACATTTGAATTTAAGTGTGACAGACAATATGAAAATATTTCTTACACGTCTCTCATTCAAGCCGTGGAAACTTCAAGTAGGAGGATGTTCCAGGAGGACAATTCTGTGACTGGAATAGAGTTGTGAAAAGCAAAATGGCATCATCCAGAATTCAAAATAATCTTTTTAAAGGCCTCAATTTCCCTAGAGCTATGACTGTCCTGACTTACATTCTACTTCTCTGTGAAGCCAGAATGTGGAGCCAACATGATGGTTTCTTGGCCTCCTTTTTTCTCAGTATCTCTTCACCAGTATTAACTGCATTTGTGACCTGGAGGAAACTAACAGAGAAATGAATCTGATCATGTCCCCATTCTCCACCCTGCTTAAGGATCTTATCCAAAGTTCAGCATGACAAGCAGACTGACAATGTGGATCCTACTATTCTAACCCCAAAGCCTGCCATCCTTCCCATCTTTCTCTCTCATCACATCCATCTTCCCACATTCCACCTTGACTTTCCATGCCTCTCTACCTGGATTATCTGGGTCCCCTAGAAAAGTCTCCCAGCCATGTAGCCTAGTAAATTTTAGTCATCCAATCAGATCCTCCACACACACACATACACAGCTCCAGTTCATGAGTACTAAGACCAAGATTCATACTTTGTTAAGTTCTTTGGGTTGTAAGGAATAGAAATTCAAGGTACCTCCAAGACCATTGCACAGATGTGTATCTATCCCCTGGATTGGCTGCCATTGGTGGCCGCCCCACCTTGATCCAGCCCTACCTTGGTCCAGTCCAGGCCACCCCATGTTTCAACCCCCACCTAAGGCAGGAGACTGTGGGAGGGCGGTTGCCCTTATGAAGGGATAAAGGACAAGATAAGCATGTACCATGTTGCTAAATTTGGACCTAATAGTATCCACTTTCGTGGATAGAAGAGGTAGGACCATAATTCTCATTTGTTACATACACTGTAAAGAAGAGGATTTATAGTCATCCTCCAAGCAACATCAGATCATCCACACGATATAATGTCCTGAAGCAGTATCAGAGACTTTTGGAATTTTGTTTTATCCATCCCTAAAACAATGAACTGCTACCCAGTGTCCACTCAATCCCCAACCTTTAAATGAAGCTTGTCCACTTACACAGGAAGTACTGTACGTGGAGAAGCAGCCCTGACCACAGCTCCATTATCAGCTCCTCCACCCACCCTTATCTCTCATGTGTCTTCTGTAATCCCTTGGCTTCATTCTTCAGCTCCCACCGCCCTCCCCAAGACATTCTCCCCCTTCCATGATCCACTCTGCTCTGGCTCAGCACTTGCTGCCTGGGATAAGAGGTACCTCTCTCCCAGCCATGATTCACCAGCACCCCCCTCTCTACCCACCCTCTACTCCAGCCCTTCCCCTTGACCCTGAAGGGAGGAGAGTCAAAATTTAGGGAAAAATGGAGCATTGCTTTTAATGAGTTTTGGATTGGACTATGGCTGAGAAACCAACATACTCTACTTACCTCAGAGATTTGTTTTGAGGACTCAATGAGATAATCTATATAAAGTGCTTTGAAGGGCACCTGCCCTTAAGTATTACATCTTAGTATTTGGAATCCTGTTGGCAGCCTCCTGAGTTGTTCTTCCTTTCAGAGTGGGATCTGCACTGTGGTGTAGTCTAATTTATGTGAGTGATTATATTCCCAAGGGAGGAGAGTGAAGCATTTTGTTTAGAAAAAGCACAGACTATTGCTAGTAATATTTAGTATTTGTTGAGAGCTTATTCATATCCAGACCCTACATAGTGCTTCACAATTTTATCTAATTTATCCCTCATGAGGTAAGTACTGTTATCACCCCACTTTACTTATGGGGAAACTAAGGCACAGAAATATTAAATAATTTACCCAGGGTCCCTCAGTCAGTAAGGATCGGAGTCAGGATATAAATCTTACAGTCTCTTCCAGAGTCTGAATCTTCTGCCACTGAACCATGCTGTCTCCAATTAGAGTAGCGAATGTTTACGCAGGAAAGAGTCTTGGGAAATCATCTTGCCTCTACCCCCTCATTCTACAGATGGGAAACAGAGGCTGAGGCAAATGAAAGGGTTTTCCTAACATGTAAACCTTGTTAGAGGCACAAGAAGGACTAGAACCCAGGACCCTGCTTTCATTTCAGTGTTTCTCTCACTAATCCCTCACTTTATGGTAATATTTTTTAGGCTAATTGTATTAGCATCTACAGAAATGCTATCTTCAGATTCATTTTGCTTTGAGGGAGTTGTTTCTTTGTCCCATCTATCAAAACAGGCTTCCGTATTCAGACATATGCTCAGAACCTGGAGCAATTACGTCACTTTTTAGCCACCAGTTTCCTCATATATTATGTGTGGTGGTTGAGTCTGACGACTAGTTTCTAGACTGGACTGCAGGGAACAACAAAATTTTTAAGAACTTAGAGACCAACAGAGAATTGCCATTCATTTTTATGGGTAAGGTTTTTCTAAAACCTGTGGACAAAGGGGAAAAAACAAAAACAAACTATGATCTAAAATACTATCATCATTCTGTAAAAGAAAGAATATTACAACCAAAAAACTAAGAAGACTATAATCTTAAAATAAAGGAGAAGTCATTTACAGTGAATACCATTTATTGTATGGAAAGACAATAAATTCTCCTAATTGTTTTTATTTCATCACAGACCAGTGATGGTTTCGTCATGGATCAGCATGTGGCAATCTAAGTTAGATGAAACTTTGAAGTTCTCTCTAGCTTTTAAACTCTGTGATTTTGAGCATACTTTTTTCCATTTACAATTATTTTAAGTTTCTGGCTGTTGGGTCTTTGTAAATTAATCTTTCTTAAGCCTGTCCTTAAAGGCTTTGTTACATTGTGCGTGGAATGACTATTGGAGATTTTACATTCAGAATAGTAACGCACGGACATTGAATTATCTGTCCCCTGTCTTAACATTTTGCACAGCTCCCAGTTTCCCTCACCCCCATTCCAGAGAAACAAAGCAGTGATTCTAAACTCTGACCTCTCCCTTCTCCCCGGTCTCCTTCAGGGCAAAGGAGTCAGGCTTATGCTGCCGCTAAAAATCTGGTTTTTCTACTGACTGTGAGCCCTCTGAGATTTGACTCCTTCTGCCCAGGGTCTAAGCAGGGAATTTTGCCAACAGAGGGAAACATTCCTTACGGAAAGAACACCTGACTCCATGTAACAACCTGGGGACATACCGAAGTCTGGCCCAGATACCCCTTTGAATTTGTCCCTCGGAAAGCACATTTCTTTGTTTTCTACTTCATGCTGCCATGTCCTGCCTATGTGTGTTTGGGGTGAGGAGGAGAGGGAGAGGGGGTTAGAGGATGCCAGGACTAGGGTATAAATGCATTGAGGGCAGAGATTTGTCCATCCATTTGCCTCTGCATCCCTAGCAATTTGCCTGGCCACACAGCAAGTACATCCACAGCAAATGGATGTGGAATGCACCACGTTTTAGCACACTAATAACAATAACCTTTTATTGTGTGACTACTAGTGTCAGTCACTGCGAGCAATGCTTTATAAAAATTATTTCTTTTTTTCTTTTTAAAGATTTTTTTAGAGGCACCTGGGTGGCTCAGTCATTAAGCGTCTGCCTTCGGCTCAGATCCTGATCCCAGGGTCCTGGGATCGAGCCCCGCATCGGGCTCCCTGCTCGGCGGGGAGCCTGCTTCTCCCTCTCCCACTCCCCCTGCTTGTGTTCCCTCTCTCGCTGTGTCTCTCTCTGTCAAATAAATAAATAAAATCTTTAAAAAAAATAAAGATTTTTTTTAATTTTTAAGTAATCTCGCTAGCCAATGTGGGGCTCAAACCCACAACCCCGAGATCAAGAGTCTCAGGCTCCACTGACTGAGCCAGCCAGGTGCCCCTAAAATTTATTTCTAATTCTTACCAGAACTCTCTCTCGTCGGTGAATCATTATTCCTATTGTTTGGATGAGGAAACTGAGGCACAAAGTAGTTAACTGGGCCAAAGACATTGAACTAATTTAAGTGACTGAACCAAGTAACCTTTGCAGTGTGCTGAGCCGCAGGGCCTGCACATGAGTCAGGCTTCAGGAAAAGGAGGGGAAAGGCAACGAGCATCTCCCTCCAAGGGTTTAGCAGAGCCTCGTTCCAGCCAAGTCTCTGCATAGGCAAAGAGGCAGCTGTGTCATCATCACAGAAGAAGAAATTATTGACCTTCTTCTTAGACTCTCAGATCTCTGAGACCATTTAGGAAGTCCATCAGGAAGTGAGGGGTCGAGCCCAGACCAGGACCAGCTCTGCTGACTGCCTATCTGGTAGTTCACCCACACCCTGCAGACACCAGCAAAAAATAGAAAAGCTCATCGTACTCATCAGGATAGGCCAACTGCTTCAACCACTACCACAAGGATTAGTAGCTTAGCACAGTGAGAGTTTGTTTCTTGTTCCTGTCACAGTACAATGTAGAAGCAGGTGGGCCTTCCCTCTCTCCTCTGGGCTCTTGGTGTCCTTGGTGTCCTCTTCATTCAGCAGCCAGCAAATGAAAATGAAAAATCAGAGCAAGGATGGTACCTGGGAGGGTCTAACAGGCCAGGCCTGGAAGTGACCCATCTCACTTCCACTGTCCAGAATTCAATCAGGTGGCCACATCTAACTGTAAGGGGGGCTGGGAAATGTAGTCTGTGCTCAGGAAGAAGCACTCGTGAGTTCTGGAAGTCTCTTTTGAGAGGAGCAGCTATCAAGGGGCCTGTTTTGACTTTGTAGTTTTGTCCTGAATTTACTATGGTCACTTGAACTTTAGGTCCCTGTATTTATTCAAACATGGTTTCCTTTGCGGTCACTGCAATTAGCATGCTTGTAAGCACGGGTGGGAAGGAGAGGGCTGTGGCGGTTTTGAGCAGCTAAAAAATTTTTACATGGCTCTTCAGGGTTTCTTGTTCTCTTTTTGTTGTTTGGTTGATTTCTGTTTTGTTAACATTTATTATATATATACTATATATATAATATATATATATTATGCTAAGTGCTATACTAAGCACTCAACATGTGTTATCTTTGTTAATCCTCATAGCAGTGCTGGGAGGTGAGATCATGCCCATTTTACAGATATGAACACAGAAGCTTAATGAGGTTATAAGACTGACCAAAGCACAGAGCCAGTAGGTAGGAGAGCTGAGGTTTCAACCTGGGCTTCTTCCACTCCAGATCCTATGCCATCCACTCCATTGGCCTGTGGCTGGCAAGCTTCTGGCCAGAGCTAGAGCCCAGGCCCAGCCTGGGACAGTTCTCTGAAGTCTATGCATCTCGGCCATGTGAATTCCCCATGTTGACCTTGGGGTCAGCACGTGCCCCCTATTGATGGAAGGCTCCTACGAACATTCTCCCCGTGCCAAGGGATGCCAGAGTCACAGTTACTCTTCCTTGAGTATAAAACAAGTTATTCCATGTTTATACATTTTTTGGCCCACATTTTAGAGGCTAACTTCACCCCAAATGAATTCATTTATGCTCAGCCCAGTATCTCCTAAATAATATTTAATTCAATGGGATCTTTCAAAAGGAATACTGCAGCAGTTCTCTTCATCCACTATGGTTACGGGCTAGTCAGATCTTTCACTACATGCTTTTAAATACTTAGAACACCCTGGGAGTGAAGCACGGGATCAATTAGGGCAAACTGACTAAAGGTTAATTTAACAGAGCCCCAAGCAGATGCTCTGCTGTCTTTGAGGCTCGATGGTCTAACAAGCTGAGCTACTCTGACTGTGTAAACACCATTAGAAGCATAACTGGACCGGGGTTGTGTATCCACCCCACCATTAGAGAGTAGCTTAAAGAACCTTATTAGAAGGAAACCATTGGGTGGGAGGGCGGGGAGCAGAAGGGAGGGAAGGGGCTTGTTGAGCTATCGAACTCTAATTGAACAACAAACAAGGCCTTATTATAAGCACTGTTCCCAGTACTCAGCCTGTGACCCCCTTCGGGAGTTTCACTGTACAGAATTTAATCACACACCTGACTTTCCCGGGCATCATATCACCCCACTTGCCTCTAGTTCAAGTCACTGAAAGGTGTGAACTGACAGATTTTGAGATCAGGGTGCAGGACTCTGTACGGAGCACTCCAGCAGCACAAGGCTGGCCCGCAGAGGTGGTCCCATGGCTCAGGAATCAGGCGTGGAACTGGTTCCAGTCCCGTGCGTTCTTCTCTAGCACTGACCGCCGTCATGGCAACTGGCAGCCATACGTTCGGGGACTCATTACCTGGTGTTCAAGTGATTCCCCTGGTGGTAGGGGGAGTCCCAAGAGCACCTGAGTCCCCCACTCCTGGTCTAGCACAGTGCTTCTGTAACCTGGCTGAGTATCAGAATCACCTGGGGAGCTCTTGAAACTACTGAGGCCTGGGGCCCTTCCCAGAGAGGTGGTATTTTTTACAAGCTCCCCGGGAGAACCTAACGTGCAGAGTTGAGAACCATGGGAGTGGCCTCCACCTTCCTCCAGCTGGGTTGAGTAGTTTGGTCCTGGACATCTTAGATACAGAAAATAGGAAGTGGGCCTCAGGGCTGCTAACCGTGGGGGTGGGCCAGCTGTGCCTAAGTCTAATTGCACGGGGAAGATGGTAGGACTGATAATCCTAGGTGCTCCGCTCCCAACTCAAGTTCCTTGCCTTTCCTTCTCCCCGCCACATTGCCTTCTTACCGTACGACAATTTAATGAACATTTATGGAACATTTTCTGTATGTCAGGTGCTGGGCTGGGCAATATAGAGAGGAGGAGAAAAAGACCTGGTCCTTATCCTCAAAGAGCTTAACACCCTTCACCAGGGAAGCAAATATAATAGTATGGAAATCAGCTTCCTACTTACTAAGAGCTCTTATTAAGGATTCCCTGGGATGAGACAAAAAAGTAGGATTGCATAATGTTTTCAAGATTATTGGTGCTTTTCCCCATTATAGAGGTAATTAAGAATTTCAATGTCTCTTTTCCCAGACCTATTCCCATTCTCTCTCTCTCACTCTCTCTCTCTCATGCACATGCGTGTGCGCACACACACTTACGCACACACATCTTCAGAAATAGGAAAGGGCTAAACATAGATATTTTAGATACTAGCCATAGGCCTGCTATCTTTTTTCATGTGGTACTTATTTTTAGGAAAACCTGTGTGAACTAAAGTTTAATCAAGACTCCAGAGTCCTTCTAAGGCACAGGAGCCCCCATCTAAGCTCAATGGGTCTTTGCATGTAGCTGCTTCAGACCCCCTACATTCATTCAGTCAACTAAGATTTGAGCCCTGTTATGTAGACACCACGCTAGACACTGAAAATGGAATTGTGAGCCCCTAACACCATCCCCTTTACTCTACTGGTGCTTAATATCTAGTTGGGAAGATAATGTCAATGTATAATTACTATTGTTGTAAGTGGAGATATACATGAGGTATGTGATATTGTTAAAATGGGAACAGACCCAGGAAATCAAGAAGGACCCCCAGAACTTGGTCATGACCCTGAACATCCCATCTACAATGTGATGGCCTAGTAAAGAGGTGGTGGTGGGGTTTCATCCCAGCCAGAAGGAAATGTATGTGTGAATCAGTGAGGATGGGCTGGATTGGTGGTTCTCAAAGTGTGGTCTTTAGGCCATGGGTACCAGAGATCCTTTCAGAGCTTCTATGAGGTCAAAATTATTTTCGTAATTATACCAGGATGTCATTGCTCCTTTTCACTGTATTCACATATGCACCAATGACCTAAAAGCACTGGTGGGTAAAACTTCGAGGGCCTCAGCACTAAGCAAGGCAGTGGCACTCAACTCTACTTGCAGCCACAGTACTCTTTCATGCACTTGTAGCTGGGAAAGCCACTTTCACTTAGAAATGCCTGTGATTAAGCAGTAAAAGTTATCTTTTTAATTCAATCACTACCCTCGAGTGCACATCTTTGTAATATTCTGGGTGACAAATGGGAAGTCTGCATAAGGCACTTCTGAGTACGGAGGGGCAGTGGTTGCCTTGAAAAAAGCATCTGTTTAAATTTTTTTTTGAGTTGTAAATGGAACTAGCTGCTTTTATCATGAAATACAGTTTTTACTGAAAAAAAAAAAACCTACTGACCACACACCAGAAACCATCATTTGTGATTATTCAGACTTGGGTTCTTGGCAAACTTTTTTTTTTTTTTGAGAATGAATAAAACCAGCCTATCACTTCAAGGAAAATAAGTGACAGTGTTTGTTGCCAAAGATAAAATTCATGCTTTCAAAAGAAAATTAGAATTTAAAAAAACTCGTAGCTACTACCATGAGCTTGAGAGCTTCCTAATACTTAAAGACTCCAATGAGATTGATGGTGATACTAATTAATTTGATTTTTTTGTGTGTATCATATAATGAAATACATCAGCATCTGGAAGATCTTGTTTAACTCAGTGAACCAATCTTTTTCAAATAACCAATGCACGAGGTTACCAAATCATGCATGGGTAAAGGATCCATTCAAAGTACAAGATAGCCAAATGCTTTTAATGTAACAGAGTATGAAAAGTTCCCTGATATGGTTTCAGATTCCATATTGTAACTAACTTCTAAGAAACTACCACTTGTCAAGTTTTGATGTATTATCCAAAAGAAAATATCTGCAATCATCAGAAAAGGCCATTAAAATATACCCTTTTTAGCTACGGTATCTGCTTGAGGCCAGATTTTCTTCGTATACCTCAACAACAGTAACAAAGCAGATTGCAACTGATTAAATACAGGAGCAGAACCATATGATCCAGCAATTGCACTACTGGGTATTTACCCCAAAGATACAAAAGTAGGGATCCGAAAGGGTACGTGCACCCCGATATTTATAGCAGCAATGTCCACAATAGCCAAACTATGGAAAGAGCCAAGATGTCCATCGACAGATGAATGGATAAAGAAGATGTGGTATATATATACAATGGAATATTATGCAGCCATCAAAAGGAATGAGATCTTGCCATTTGCAACGACATGGATGGAACTGGAGGGTATTATGTTGAGCGAAATAAGTCAAACAGAGAAAGACATGTATCATATGATCTCACTGATATGAGGAATTCTTAATCGCAGGAAACAAACTGAGGGTTGTTGGAGTGGGGGGTGGGGTGGGAGGGATGGGGTGACTGGGTGATGGACACTGGGGAGGGTATGTGCTCTGGTAAGCGCTGTGAATTGTGCAAGACTGTTGAATCTCAGATCTGTACCTCTGAAACAAATAATGCAATATATGTTAAGAAAAAAAAAAAAGAAGAAGAAGAAGAAGAAGGTAGCAGGAGGGGAAGAATGAAGTGGGGGAAATCGGAGGGGTAGACGAACCATGAGAGACGATGGACTCTGAAAAACAAACTGAGGGGAGGGGGGTGGGAGGATGGGTTAGCCTGGTGGTGGGTATTAAGGAGGGCACATTCTGCATGGAGCACTGGGTGTTATGCACAGACAATGAATCATGGAACACTACATCTAAAACTAATGATGTAATGTATGGGGATTAACATAAGAATTAAAAAAATAAAATAAAATAAAATAAATGCAGGAGCAGAGATGAGAATCCAGCTGTCTTCAATTAATCCAGAGATTTGCAAAAATGTGAAACACTCATTCTCACTAGTTTGTTTTGGAAGCTAGCTGTTTTTCATAAAAATATGTTATTTATATTAACATGCAATAGTTACACCATTGTTATTTTAAAATGAATTAATATATGTACACTTTAAAAATTTCTCAGTTTTAACCTCTAATATGGAAATATTGCTAGACACAATCCACATAAACAAAAGCTCTCTGGGCTCATCAATAATCTTTAGGAGTTCACAGGGGTCCTGAGACCCAAATGGTTGAGAACTGTTTGGCTAGATTATTTTGCAGTAACAAAATTGTCTTGAATCTCAGTGCCTACACAGAACAAATGTTTATTTCCCTCTCATGCACAGACAATGAGGCAACTCTCCAAACACAGCTGTCCTCCATGTGCTGACTCAGCAACCAGGTTACTCCAGCTTGTGGTTCTGCTGTCTCCACATATGGCCTCCACCATGGCAGTTCTAGAAAAGAAAGCTGGAAGATGGCACATCGGCTCCTAACTCTTCTGCTGGGCGTCATGTCCATTCACAACCCACTCAGCAGAACTGGTCACAGGGCCTCACCCAACTGCAAATGGGCTGGGAAATGTGAGACAGTTTGTGAATACTTGGTGGTCAGCAAAAGGCTCCAGGCACCATGGAACCAAGACCTTATGGTGAGAAACTGAAGCTCCATTGGAAGAAATGATAAGGCACATGTGGAGAGATGAAGCATGATGCAAGAAAAGGCAAGGGAGACCTATAGGGGCAGATGGTGTAGGCTGGCCTCATAAGCCAACGGTGAAGGTTGTGGTCTTTCTCAGAGCAATGGAAGGCATTGGACCATTGGACGGTGATGGCCATCAGCTGTATCTGTTGATGGCCCACCATAGCTGCAGCAGGAAGTGAATGAAGGGGCCCGGAAGTGGAAGCAGCTAGGCTGGGCTGACAGATGGGACTGTCAGGGGAAAAACAAAGGCCTTGATTTGTGGCCCTTGACAATTTATGTTGTGTAAATAACATAACCAATGGCCAATTTGGTTGGCCCAATTCCACCATGGCCAATTTCAAACTTACCAATTGATGCCACTGGATGCAGAGTCTGGAGGAGACACGCACGATCAACTCTTGTGAGACTGCAGAGTTGGGCTCAGTGACACTGAGGTAATAAGGCGAGTTAGGAGGCTAGTCCAGAAAAAAGATGATGATAGGCTAAACTTTCCTGTCCTTGGAACACACAGCTGGAGCTAACCCAGAATCCTCTGCATGTCTGTGGCTGAAACCCCCTGCTCCACGGCAAGCACAACCACCACCACCACCGAATATCACCAAGATTTTCCGACTGTTGCTATGACACGTGAGGGTGAGGGATGTAGCTGTCTCTCTCGCATTCATCCACAGTCTTGCCTCCAGTATGAAAGTATGGGCCTCCATCCTTGAAGAATCAGCAAAGAAATATCTCCTCCCCCTTTAGCTCATCTCCCAGAGCCATGTTTGCATACACCCTCAGATATTCTGGCATAACATTCCTCCCCAACTGTTCCAAGGAGGGGGCAGCCCAGAAAGCTTCCAGAAAGGCCTTACTTGGGTTTTTAGCCTCCCCCGATTTACATGAAAAGACTCACAAGAGTCAAAATAATTACGGTCTACAACTACAGGTTACAAAAAAACACTTTTGCACATTTGTGAACGGGATGAAAACCATTGGCTGGCTGGCTTAGAATGGAACCAGATGACTGTCTAACCAGGACCGGGGATGGAGTGAGAGTCCCTATCCCAGGGCTCCCTCACTGAGTTACAGTTACCTGAGGCTTAAAGCAGCAGTTAAATGTGCCCCTCATCTCACCCAGCCTTGGGTTTAGTTAGCTCACCCAGGCTCTTTTTCCTTCTCCCTTCCCCTCTGCTCGTTTCCAGAGCAAAATGAGAGCTCGTGTGCACCGGAAGTGGCACCTGCTAGTGACGTAGCTCTGCCTCTCAACACAACAGGTGTCCCTCACAATCTAGCTCCCAGAGTCTACCTGGCTTTTTTTTTCTCCAGAGGGCCATATGGATTTTTTAGTTGAAGAGCTTGCCTGGCTCAGATAATAATCTCCACCTCCTCCTTCCTTCCTGACCTTTCTCCCTTCCTCCTTTTCTTCCCTTCCCTTTTCCTTCCCTCCTTCCTCACTCCCACTTTCTCTTTCCTCCTTCCTTTTCTCTTCATATAAAGCCACAGACTGAAGTCTTCCTCAGCAGCCTCACCCATCCCTCCTGCTGGCTCTAGAAGTTCCTGGCCCTTAGTCAGAGTGACGCTGCTGCCTGGGTCTGAGGTTCCCTCCTCCAATCTTGACCTGCTGGACAAACCTCCCACCAGGAGCTAGAAACATCAACCAGATTCAGCCATAATATCTGCATCTCCATGAAAGGTTTTACATAACTCAAATCACCAGACTCTGAAGGATTCAAAGAAGGGCAGCCAAGGTTGATGTGGTAGGCAGATGGGCAAGAAAATGCCACAAAAACCTGGATGCCACCAAATGCTAACATTCTCTCTTGAGACAAATTACAAGTATGAGACTGAAACATGGACATGCAATTTTCTATTTTGGAAATTTCCATTTTTATTCCTAAGGTAACTGAAACCACTAACTAAACAGAAGACCCGAATGCCAAAGAGGGTATACCTCTTTATTTCACTAGAGTTGCTTAATCCAAACATTCCTACCTATGCAGGCACAAGTCCCAAGTAACTAGATGGAGAGACTGACTTCTTATATAGCTAAGTAAGAGCATTCTTTAAACAGATGATCTCTTATCACCATCATTTGATGAACTATAGGACACTTTAACATTAAATATTTCAGTGAGTTCAGCATGATGAAAACACACTACATTGTCCTTTCTCACCCCGCAAAAGACTGGTGAAGAATTACAGTCCACTTAACAGCACCCGAGAAGCCAAATCTCAGCGCCTCCCACACCATCCAAGAGAAAGAGACTATACTTGGTAGTTATCCCCATTGGACTTACAGAGAAATGAAATCTCAGAGGGGCTAAACCACTTGTTCAAAATCACACAGCTAATAATGTCAGAGCTAAAATTCAAACCCAAGATGCAACTCTTTGTACGAAAAAAAGGGGTAACATTTTCCCAGCCCCAATATTGAATCAATTTTACTATGTCTATTCTTCCTGCTATATGACTCTCTGCCTATCCTATTGTGTTTTTGATCTCCCGAGCAAGCCTCCTACCAGGTAAAGAATTTCTGGAATAGATTGAGTCCCCCTTGTAAATGGAGTCCCCCTTGTAAATTATTAGCTTCTTGATTACAAATCAACCTCAGCAGAGTTCGGTTATCATAAGCCTATTTCCCGAGGCCTCTGAGGCACTGTTGGGGAAATGAAGAATAGGTTATGGGGTTTTTAGACTTGAAAAACCTGCTTTTCTTGCCCTAGAACTCAGAGACAATGAACAGGCTGACAAGCACTAACAGGGCTGTAGGGAACTGCTCTGGCCGGGTTGTGACCGAGTGGGATGGGTCCTCCACCTGCCAGCCAGGTGGGTCTCCAGCCAGGTGACCCGGGTACCGACTGTGTGACCTTGGGCATGTCACTACACCCTCAGCCCAGCTTCAGCCTCTTCATCTATGAATGGCAAAGATTTGAATAGAATGATCTTGAGGGCTTCCTCCAGGTTGATAAAAACAACAGTAACCAAGGACATTCACAGAACATGATCCGCTGCTAACCATAGGGTCAGGCATTTCTCCCCTTTAAGCTACATACAATCTGGGCACCAAGCAAGGCTTCATTGTTTTTCCAGTACCCAGCCATTCACCTCAAGACAAATACTGGGCCAGTCAAAGCTATTTCCCTTTGAGGAGTTCTCACGTGTGGCTGAAATGTAATTCATGCAGCTCCATCATGCGCGGTATTCTACAGCAAGCACTCACTACGGTAAAATTACCGTAGGTTTATATCTATTGCTCAATCACCTCTATTTATTTAAAAACGTGGACTGAGATCCTCTTCCCCCTCTGGTGTCCCATAGAGGTGACTCACAGCCAATCAGAAGAGTACCAGTGGGAGTGGACTCTGGATGTTCCCAAAGCTCCCAGTCCCAGTGACAAAACAAGGCTGAGTGGGCTTTACTGCAGCAGAGGAGGGGGGAGGGGCTCCAGGGTCTCACTAGTTGTATCACTTTGGCCTCTAACTTCCTGTCTCCAGAGGGGCCCAGGAGGGGCAGATGCCATTCATTCCATGGCCTCCATCCTCTTCTTCCTCACTCTCCCTTCCCCGTGGAAATTTCCCCATCTTCCTGCTCCCCCGTATATGTGTGGCTTAGGGGGAGGAGGGGACAGGCCAAGTTTATCCCTCACACACAGACCACGAGCATTGGAGCAGTGAATAGTTCTTGGGAAGGGAAAGAGGGATGGGGAAAGAAGAATCAGTTTTCACTATACGCCCTTTTGTACAGTTTGAATGTTATACCGAGAGGGCATGAAATGCCTGTTCAATTAAATAAGTTTTTTTTTTTTTTTAAAGAATGATTCTTAAAATCATCCCACGGCAGGGGAAAAAAATCATCCCACAGGGGCCTAATTCTTTTTTTTTTTCCTGTTGGGGAACTCAGTGCTGCCCAATCCTTAGAGAAATCTTTTTTAAAAATTTCTTTTAATGTATATCAGACATCATTGCCAAATTTCTAATTAAAATTGTCTTTTCTTGGGGCACCTGGTGGCTCAGCTGGTTAAGCGCCTGACTCTTGATTTTAGCTCAGGTGGTGATCTCAGGGGTGTGAGACCGAGCCCCACGTTGGGTTCCTCCCTGAGCAGGGAGTCTGCTTTAGATTTTCTCCCTCTCCCTTTGCCCTTTTCCCCACTTGTGCTCTCCTCTCCCCCCCCCATTTAAATAAATCTTTTTTAAAAATGTTCTTTCTGGGGCACCTGGGTGGCTCAGTCAGTTAAATATCTGCCTTCAGCCTCAGGTCATGATCCCAGGGTCCTGGGATCGAGTTCTGCATAAGGCTCCCCACTCATGTTCTCTCTCTCTCTCTCTCAAATAAATAAGCAAAATCTTTTTATTTTTTTTAATTGTTATTTCTGTGTCCATCTAAAGCCGCTTTTAGTGGTCTGCCTTGGAGCCACTGAGCACGTCGAGGAGAAGGGAGTTTGTAGTGTTGAGAAGAGGGCAGGATTTAAAGTCAGGCCAACTTTCCTTCCAGTCCTGGCTCTACCACTTACTGACTTGAGTGGGACTCATATTCTCTAAGCTCCGTTTCTCCATCTCTCTGAAGTAAAATCAAATTACCTGCCTTCCCATGAATCACAACAGTTAAGAGCATACGCTTTGGAGTTAGTTCACTTCCTGCCACTGTCACACCCCAGCTGTCTCACAGCTCAGCCTCTGCTTCCTCAACCGTAAAATGGGGCTAATAATAGTATTAGCCTGATTAAGTTGTGAATTTTAAATGAGATGATGTATGGAGAGTCCTCAGCAAGGTAACCTACATAGGGCAATAGTCACTAAATTGTTGCTCTTTCTATCATGATGATTTTGTGAGAATAATGTAAGATGAGGTGCCTGGTGCTCAAAAATATACATGCGGATTTTTTTTTGTTTATTTATTTATTTTTATTATTTTTTTTTTAGTAATCTCTATACCCAACATGGGGCTCCAACTAGCGACCCCGAGATCAAGAGTCAAACATGTGTATTTTTAACATTACTTTTCCTCTAGGTTCTTTCTCTCTGTGGAGAAATTCCCTGTGGGGAATTCCCTGCTGCCTGGCCTTTGTAACTGCTCTCTGTACCAGCTAACGCACTCCTTTTTGTCTGCCCATTACAAAGCTCTCAGGTGAAGAATTCAACTGGAATGGCAAAAAAGGGAGGACTCAAACCTTCTCTAAAGTGGGAAGATTCTGCAAAGTTTCACCCATCCTTCCTTCCATCCATCCATCCATCCATCCATCCACCCACTGAAAATGCTAGGACCTGGGATTGCAGAACTGGTCACAGATATGGTCCTTCCCCTCGGGGGGCTTCTAGTGAGATGTGAGGAAGGCATGAACTCAAGCCTGTGTTGGTCTGGAATTTCTTTGCCTTCCCAGACCAGAAGGCTTATAAGAAACCTGCATTTGTGCTCCACCAAGTCCCCCCTAAGTTTGGGCTAAATGTACCCAGGAAAATTCCAACTGGATAAATTACAGTTCTACAGACAACTGTCGGAGGGGCAGCCCCTTTAATGCCATATATTTAAGAATCAACCTTAAACTGTGGTAAATTATGCAACTCCCCCCAGAGTTTATGTAACATACAGCAATTTGTTGGTTTTTCAGGCTTTGTGGGCCTGAATGAGGGTACCAAAGAAAAAGTTTACAACTTTTCAGGCTTCCTTTACTCCAGGCAGATGCTCACCCTGAAGGGATACTTGAGATTGAATGTGGCCAAGCAGGTGAATGGGTTTGGAAACAGCAAAGGGCCGTCTGAGTACAGGGCATCCTGGCCACCATTGCAGCTGCTGCTGAGGGTGGGAAGGAGCCCAGAGTTTCTTGAGGCTTTAGTGTGGATCTGTACGACTGGAACTAGATGGAGTTACATCCCACCCGTCCATTCAATCAATCAAGAGTGATAGAGCAGCCCCCAACTGCCGGGCGCTGAGACACTGCCCTGAACAGGAGAGACAAGGCTCTCTAGCCAGAAAGAAGTGGGGCTGTAAGGAATTGCTCAGGGCATGCTGACACAGTAGAGGGCTTGGGCCGGGGATGTCCAGAGGTACTCACAGTGGGCTTGGAGAAGGTCTGCTATGCTGTGCTGTCCTCATTGCTCACAGAGTTGGGAAGAAAGGCCGCAGGAGGGAACGAGGGACCCAGGGAGTCAGGAAATGCGGGGTCCAGTCCCAACATTTGAGGCCACATTGTACTGCTCTGTATTTCAGACTTTTCAGTCATTAAAGGAAGGATTTTGAAAAAAGAAAAACGGATGTCTAAGGACCATCTGGTTCCAATGGAAGCTTGGATTCAGGAGTCAGGGACTAGGCTACACCATGTGGGTCCTCACCACTCGGAGAGTGCTGAGCTGGCTCTTGCACACCTGTGTGTGTATGCACACACACCCGCACATGCATGCACACAGATGTCATTGCCCCCAAAGTGAGGACATTGGGATCACTTGCTTCCAGTCATGTCTTCCCTCCCAGGCTCAGATACCAGCTGGGGCTCTCCTTGGCCCTGAAAATTCAGCTAAAATTGTATAACGTCTGCCACATACACATGCCCAATTCCCATGACCTGTGGAAGTCAAAAGCCCTCTTGAATATTTCTGAGAATGCAGGGGAGCCGTGGGGTGATGTTCCCTTTGCCAGCTCTCTGGCTTCTGAGCTTGAAGGCACTGGTTAGGGGACCTCCCCCGCTTTCCAAGTTTATCTTTGCCACGCAGGCACCAAATCCTCACACACATGCCTATGAATGATTCCCTCGCCTGCACCCCAGGGTAAGGGATTGCATCATATTCATTTTCCTACTCTTAGCACCAGCCTACCCCTGGAATCTGGTAGGCGTTCAACAGTATTTGATGAATAAATTGAAGGAAGAAAGGAATGGTGTGAAGGGTGCCCTTGAGATTACTTTGAATGGCAGGTCAAGGCCAACTCAGGAGAAAAATGTGTTAAAGGCAATAAAAGTTGCTTCTCATTCAGGGTCATTCCTGCCCTGCCTGCTTCTGATGCCTTTCTGGGTCCCAGTCCAATCCCAGTCCGACCACAGACTGCTGAGATATTAACTGACAATGACACTGTTAATTCATAAAAGTTCAACACATTTCCATTTGCTCCCTGTCCCAGCCTGTTTACTCTAGGAGGCTTCCTCTCTCTCTGCCCTCCTCTTCCAACGCAGTCAAGTAATGCCAGTATAAAAGGTCACCCCCACTCGGGCTAACCCAGACCTAGCCAGACCCAGAACAGAACTGACTCCCCAGCTCTGTAGCTGGGCTCCCTTCACCCTTTGTACAGAACTCGCTTCCAGAAATGATCACTCTGCACACTTCTGTTTGTTTCTCCAGCTCACCCTCTGGATCGTGAGCATTTTTTGTGATTCCTTCCCTAACTCCAGTGCCTAGCTCAATGCTTGAAATATAGGAAGACCTTGTAAATGTTTGCAAAATGAACAAATAATGAAAACAAAAAGAGTATGGGTGCAGCCATTTTGAGAGTCAATGAGCCAAAATAGCAGAAATGCTTATAGCAGACAAAAGGCAGGGGGGAGTAAAAAATTTTTAACAGAGAAAAAGGTGGAATGTTCATTCAGCATTATTGAACAGATAAGTCATTTGGCAGAGCATGCTGAGGGAGGACCGGGTTTTCTAAACCCCAGCTCAATGTTTTTTCATACTGCATTATCATCTCTGTCACATTATTTTTGTTTGTGTTTTGTAGCCTTTTGGGAATTACAACATCGGCTCACTGTTTGCTGGGTTTCACAATTCTCCCTTCCCATCAAGCACATACCATGAGGCACATACAATAACTGCTTTTTATATATCCAGGAATTTAAATTATATTTTGTTTTGCAAACTTCATGATACCCCTTTGAGATAACTGGAAACACCTGGGGGTGTTGTGAAACCAGGCCTGAGAATGGCCATTTCCCAATGTGCTCAGCAGGGCTCCCACGGTGAAGAAAGAACACACAGTCCCAAGCTTGCTTGCAGCCTTCTTCTTCTTTTTTTTTTTTTTTTTAAGATTTTATTTATTTATTTGACAGAGAGAGAGAGAACCCAAGCAGGGGGAACGGCAGACAGAGGGAGAGAGAGAAGCAGGCTCCCCAAAGAGCAGGGAGCCTGATGCGGGGCTTGATCCCAGGACCCTGGGATCATGACCTGAGCCAAGGCAGATGCTTAACTGACTGAGCCACCCAGGCGCCCCCAAGATAGTTTATTTTAGACAAAAACAAAACTTTGCTTGAATTATTCTGCCATGATTTTCATTTCACAGTGCAGTCCACTAATGAGCTAATACTCAGAGTTTATAACAAATGGAAATTCTTCCTTCTTTTCTTTTTAAAGATTTTATTTTTAAGTAATCTCTACACCCAACATGGGGCTCGAACTCACAACCCAGAGATACAAGAGTCACATGCTCCACTGAGCCAGCCAAGCAGCCCGAAATTATTTCTGTATTACAGAATTAATGGGTACAGTAAATATATCAAACTGCCATTTCCTCTTGAATGAAACACTGCACCTGAATCTTTGGATTGTCATGATTGCTCTATGTATTTTCCTACATCATCTCTAGACTATGAGCTTTTCGAAGAGAGAGATGCTGTGTAGGTTATCTGTTAGAGCGGCCAACTATCCTGGTTTGCCCAGGATTGGGGTTTTTCTGGGATATAGGACTTCTGGTTATAAAACCCAAACAATCCCAAACAAACTGGATCGGGTTGGTCACTCTGTGTGGAAAAAATTCCCCAAAAAACCCTTCAATATTCCTTGTGCTTGATGTGTAATAAGTGCTCAATAAATGTTTAGTTGAACTTGTCCTAAAAACTGTAAACTTGGGTGCCTGGGTGGCTCAGTCATTAGGCATCTGCCTTCGGCTTGGGTCATGATCCCAGGGTCCTGGGATCGAGCCCCGAATCGGGCTCCCTGCTCCGCGGGGGGCCTGCTTCTCCCTCTCCCACTCCCCCTGCTTGTGTTCCCTCTCTCACTGTCTCTCTGTCAAATAAATAAATAAAATCTTTAAAAAAAACCCAAAACTGTGAACTTGTACTGAATGTTTTCCCATTTGTGTATAGAACTGAAGTACCTTCTAAATCAAAGAAGGATTAGTATTTTTTAAAACATAACAGTTGACCAGAGGTTATGTAGCTGGGCATCTTCCCAGGCAATAGCACTGCAAGAAATCTCTTTTGTCCCTGTTAATGGAACTTTCTTTCATCTTCTTCCCTTTGACCCCACCCGTACCAATTCCATCACAGCCCCCATCTGCACCTGCTGACTTAGGAAGCCCTTGTCATTGCCAAGGACACTACTCAGTTAGGGGAGACAGCTGGTTTCTTGAGCTCAAGGAGTTCCAATGTATATTGTCTGTCAAGCAAATGCAGCACAGTTGTGTGTTTGGCACAGGGGAGGAGCCAGGGGGATACGGGAAAGACTGAGGACTTGAGGGAAGAAAGGAGAATTCTCTGATCTGTTACTGGCTTCATCCAGGAAAAATATTAGTATATGTGGTACCAGAATTCTGTGATCCCAGCTCAGAAACTTCTCCACAACAGAGGCAATCCCATGGAATGATTAAGAGCCTGGGCTCCAAAATCAGAGCCCTAGGTTAAAACCTGGCTCCATATTTGCTGAATTTCTCTGGGCTTCAGTTCCTTATCTGTAAATGATAACAAGAGTACTCACCTCAGAGGCTTATTGTAAAGAGTAAATGAGCTGATGGATGTAAAGTGCTTTGTGCAGTTCCTGGCACATAGGAAGTACTGGATGTGAGTGCCAACCATAATTATCCTGTCACTCAAGGTCAAGAGAGAAAGTTGGTACAAGGAAAGAGCATGGACTTTGGAGTCAGACCTGGAAATATTTCACTTTAGAACCATATGATTGTGGTCTCTTTGTGCTTCAGTTTACATATTTGTAAGGTAGAACTCCACCTTGAAGGATTGCTATGAAAATTAGATGGGACATAGTAAGTATGGTGCCCAGCACATGGTGATCAGTGAAGATAATTGGTAAGATTCTTTCTGTATTCAACTCATCTTCTCCAACCCAAGTCTAAGAGACCCAGCGGACTTTCTGTCTTCCAGTGCACCCCACACTCCCATGCCTAGGTTTCTACTATCTCAGTTCTAAAAACTGCCCCTGAAATGTTAAAAGCCTGCCTAGCACTCAAGATCCAGCTAGAACCCACCCGTTCAAATGTCCTTTCCTCTCACCAAGTAGAGAAGGTAGCTCCTTCCTCAGCCAAGTGTCCCCTCATTTAATCCATTCCAGTGAGTCAAGTTGCATGGCCTTCAATAAAGTCAGCATTCCACAGTTCTTATAAAATGTTGACATAGAGAAAAATAATGACGACCGTGAGTTTCATAAACCAATTCACATAGCCTTTCTCCTCTTTGAAAGTAGTACTAAAATAAATTCTTCATTTTATACATGGTGATAATAAACGATAGTTGCTATTTTTCGATGTCTTTACTTGGCAAAAGAAAAAGGAGGCAGCCCTATATTAATCACAAAAATGTTTCTCATTTTGTTTGTTTGTTTTGCTATTTTACTGATAGGCAAAACCCAAAAAGTCTAGGAACTACTTGACAGTGTACAAATGAGAGAGGAGGGGGAAAGGAGATGGAGAAGGAGAGATGGAAGAGGGTTGGTCAGAATCTGCAGTCTCCAAGTGGCCACTTTCTGCTGGTTGAATGGGGGCCCCAATGATCCTGTCTAGGTGCTAACTAGGCACCCACATAAAACAGGCTACAGTTAAGAGTAGATTCATTTGTTAGAATCAACGAGTGATCATCTGTATCTAATTCCAAGGTGTAATGGGTAAGATTCGCTCCACTGGTTTTATTTTTTTAATAATTAAAAAAATTGTTTTTAAGCAATCTCTATGCACCCAATGTGGAGCTCGAACCCACCACCCCGAGATCAAAGAGTTGCATGCTCTAGCGACTGAGCCAGCCAGGCACCCCTCCACTGGTTTTAAAGCAACGACTTTCAAACTGCATCAGAAATGCCTGAAAAGGGGCGCCTGGGTGGCTCAGTCGTTAAGCGTCTGCTTTCAGCTCAGGTCATGATCCCAGGGTCCTGGGATCGAGCCCCACATCAGGCTCCCTGCGCTGCGGGAAGCCTGCTTCTCCCTCTCCCACTCCCCCTGCTTGTGTTCCTTCTCTCGCTGTCTCTCTCTGTAAAAAAAAAAAATTTTTAAAAAAAAAAAAAAAAAAAGAAATGCCTGAAAAGTTAGTGACACTTGGGAGTCCTGGGCCCACCTCCAGAGACTCTGAGTCAGTCCACCTGGGGCATCTGCATTTTATTTATTTATTTTTATTTATTTATTTTTTTAAAAGATTTTATTTACTTATTTGACAGAGACAGAGATAGCGAGAGCAGGAACACAAGCAGTGGGAGTGGGAGAGGGAGAAGCAGGCTTCCTGCCGAGCAGGGAGCCCGATGTGGGACTCGATCCCAGGACCCTGGGATCATGACCTGAGCCGAAGGCAGACGCTTAACGACTGAGCCACCCAGGCGCCCGGCATCTGCATTTTAAACCAGCCTCCTCAGAATTGCTGATGCTGGTGGTCCTTAGGCCAGCCAGCCAAATTCTGACCATTCTGTGCTCTCCTTTATATCCAAAGGCTCACCCACCCCAAGCTTGCGTCTTTCCCAGCCTCTGTCCTGATACTGCATCTGCTTTCACATAAGAGGAACTCCCGGGCGTCCGTAACACTTTTTCTCTTAGAACCTTAGTAATGAAAAGTCTCTAATGGTCCAAGATGGGTAAGTTGCCCTGAATCAAAGTGAGGTCTTATTTCAGTTTGGGCAGCCTATTTAAAATTCACAAGTATTGTGAGCGGCTGTAGGTGCCGACAAAGCAGCAGGCCCTCAACCTCCCCCGTCGCTGCTTCTAATCCACTTCCGGTGAGAGGGAAATGCTTGTCCTCTGCCATACTGATGCTGTGTGAGAAGAATGTTCTGTTTCTTAGAGCAGGTGCTTAGCAGTTTGTGCACGATCAATTATCTGAATTCAGTACCCCAGGTTTCCGGATGCCAGGGGAAAGAAAATGTGGCTAAGAGAAGCTACCTGTGGTGGATTTAGAAAAAGCAGAGAGAGAAGCTAATGGGGAAACTGGCTCTTTTGTTTTCTCAAAATCACTAATTGCACTCACTTCACCTTCAGCATTGTAACACCTTCAGCACCTTGTAACATTTATCCATTTTCTTGTTTTAGTCACCACTTAGTGTTGCTGTCAGATTTTAATCATCTTTTTGCAAAACTCCTGACCAATATTCATGCAAATACCCCAAAAGAAAGGGAAAATAAGCTTTCCTGAGCCCCCCTCTGGCAGCCCGCATCCAGGTGTTTGTCTAGAATCATAAAGACTTTTGAAAGGACTTTACAGGTGTAAAAAGCTCTCAAAGAGATTGATTTACAAAATGCCAACTTCGGTCCAACCTCACTCTTCAAAAACTTGAGTTTCTGGAGGAGTGAATTTTAGGGGCCTAGGAACAAAGCCTTGTAAGCTTAGGAAGGAGAGGTGAAGCGAAGAATTTCTTTGCTTTACACACAGAATAATTGAAAAAGGAGGCATGTGAGTGAGGAGGGTGGGGGAAGGGTGTTCATTCCTGTGTTGAAAGAACAGAAAGGGACCATATTTTGCTCTTAGTCTTTTTTTTTTTGGTGCAAGGCAGATGGGCTGTGGAGTGACACTAAATAAATCCTTGAATAAATGAATCGCTCAGCTCTGGGGTGGGGATGGTGTGGAGGGAACGAGGGGGGTGGGGGGGAAGATGGTAGGAAGCGGCTAGTACATATGGAGCAGATAACTTTTTAAGGAAAGAGGGATTAAAGCAAGAACCTCAGGGCATTTAATAACTGTGGCATTTTATTCTTGCTTTATGTGGATTATTGGGGATTATCTGCTAAAAGCAAGAGCCCAGTCTGGTGTTACTGTTTGACTCACCCTTCGTTTCCTCTCATTTAAAATCTTCTGTCTCCTTCATGATTTTCATTTGGTTAAAGACAGACAACTCTGGAGTGTAAAAGAAGTTTTCCTGATAAATGAAAGGCTCTACACAACCAACCTTCCCTAAAGAGCAGAAATGGGTTTTGCTGTCAAATGCAACCCTCATAAAATCGAAAAGCAAACACGACTTCTGCAGCCAATTGCAGGGGCCGGAAGCTCAGTAGAGCCGGTTGGTGGCAGAGCATGGCTCCAGCCCAGGCCTCCATGGGCACACCCCAGCGTTGTCCTTGCACCGCGTGATCTCTGCGGGTTCTCAGGGACTCGTGCCTTATGAACCAGGCAAATGCTTATGCCTTGCCTCAACTATTACAAATCACCTGAGGGAGAAACTGTACTTCAAAAAGAAAAGTCTTTCCTTGGGCTTCATGGAGCCAGAAAGCAAGGAAATGCTAAAGCAAAGCACGGCAGAGCACAGTTTAGCCTCCTTGAAGTTCAGCTGGGGGATTTTAGACGTTCGGAATCATCTGAGAAAGTTAGAAAGAAGTGGTAGTCCTCGTAGTCGTGGGAATTACGACCTCATGGAGCCATGGGCTTTGGAGCCAATGCCAAAGTGGGGATTCTAGTCCTGGTTCAATTACTTATTTATAGTTTGACTTGAGACAAAGTAGTTAAATTCTTTAAGGCTCAGTATCTTTATTTATGTAACAGGAATAACAACATTTCTCTCACAGACTTGTTATGAGTACGCATGACATAATACACTGAAATCTGTTTCCTTTGGTATTTATATGCTCAGTAAATATTACTTTCATTTTCCTGCTGCCTCTGCCTTCCTCCCACCTACCCCCAAACTCCTTCGTCCAACCAAAACTTCTCACTGCTGCTGTGCCTACATGCCTCAGGGATTTATTTCATAATCAGAGGGGGATAATTTGATGAAACCTGCTAATATTGAAGAAGTCTCTTAACAAACATACTGGCAAGGCCTGCAAGCTCTGAGGGCAACTGTTCCAGGTGGTGACCATAATTTGCACCTGATATGAAGGATTTCGCCACCAGAGAAACTGCCTCACAGTTTTGGTCCAGGTCCAGCTGGAAACAAGGGAAGGCGGGTCCCCAGCGAGAATGTAGTCAGAGGGTAGAGAGCCAGTCAAGAGAGAGCAGCAGATGAGGCAATGGGGAGGCGGGGGAGTTGAGTCCGGGAGAAATCCAGGCCAAGGGGTGAGCCAAGGGGGACAACACATTGACTTTGGAGGCAGAATGAAGCCAGGGGAGGGGAGAGACTCTAAAGGCCCAGGAATTCTGTTGCAGGGACCTGAGGGCAGCAATCCTGACAGAAGGGTGATTTGAAGCTATGTTTACATAGCACTCAGTAATGATAAAGCTAATTCCTACACTGAAACCCGCAAAATGGAGGCTATCCCAGTGATCTGGCCCAAGTCACAGATCTAAACCTAAGTCAGCCTCCATTTACAGGAAACACCTCACTGCCAAGGAAACCTAACATACACCAGAGAGTCAACTCTGCTTTAGCTAGCTCACCTTACCCTAGATATTAGGACCTGCTAGCCTTATAAGGAAATTCCTGTCTCCTAGCCAATCATGCTATTTCCTGGTTGCCTCTTGCCCCAAAATCTCTCTCTCTGAACGAGCGCTCCACTGCTTGTGAGTTGTTTTCCCTTAAATGAAGGACATCAAATTCCTTACTGAATTGTTTCTGTTTTGTCATTTTGCAGTATAAAAATGGGGGGGGGATGTATTAGACCTAACAAAGATTATGAGCGAAGGAATGAAGGAGTCTAAGGAAGGAGAGTGGCTGAAGCTTCTCCTCCTGAGCTTTCCCTGGACATGAAGGGACAAGATGGAGACTCTGGAAAATGAGCCAGACCAGTAGGAGGGAGGTGGGGCTGGGGATGAGGACTTGAGCACACAGAGAAATTTGGCCTAAGAATCCGTATTTTTTTAAAGCTTCCCCAAGGATTCAATTTGGGAGCTCCTCCATTAGTGGTGTCCTGTTTTGCATGACAGTGCGCCAGCAGAACCATCTGCCCGAGCTCCTTTCCTTCTCTCATTGTTATGTAAAGCCCATGTCTCTGCTCACTTCGTTTTCTTTCCACAGGGACATTAACAAGGCACTAGGGGCACAATTCCTAAGGATCTATAAAAAGGTTTCGTACTTAAAAAAAAAAAAAATAAACAACTGGCTGTAAAAAAGGAAATGAAAAATTAACACATGTTTAAATGCCTGCAAAATTCAAGTACTCAAATATAACTCCGTTCATATTTTGTTATACATGAATTATAGTCAAATATTCAAACTCTGCTCCTCAGATTCTTCTTCTACGTAATGAGTATCTAATAATAGCACCTTTCTCCTAGGGATTTTTTTAAATCCTCACTTGACACTGGTGGGCAGAAATGGGATGTTACATGTAAGGCACTGTACAGGGCCCCGCGACCCAGCATGCCAGCTTAATATATTAACGATGTTGTTAGTGATAATGAAGATGATGCTGGGACGATGAAAGCAGACTTTTCCCATGAAATCTGCTGAAGAACTCTCAGTGTACTAAGCATTTGTGACGTTGATATTCCGCTCTCCGAAATACAGAACTGCAGAACAGCAGGCCAAAGCCAAACTGTGGCTCTCTATAAATAGACTCCCACCTTTCTGTTCTGGTCTGGCCGATGAGGATGTGGCACGGGGCTTTCAAAATCCCTAAGTGGGCCAAGCACTTTCACATCCATAATCTTCTTTCCTCCTCAAAGCTGCCCTGTGAGCGAGGCAGCGAGGGCATGGCAATGGAAAGGAGAGCTCTGGAGGACTCTGGTTTGAGCTCTGTGATTTTGAACAACTCCTTTAACCTTTTTAGGCTTGGTTTGCTCACAGGGAATCGAGAGAGAATTCCTGCTTTGGGAAATCCACAGTCTTGCGGAGTCAAAAGGGAAATTGGATGTTAAAGTGCTAAACCACATGCCCGCATATAAATATCTGATCTGCCCTTATTTTGGGAGATCGGGAAACTAACATTGACAGAAATGACCTGGCATGTGCACAGTCTCTTAGCTTACAAGAGGGAAAGGCAGGACAGGAAATTGGGTCAGTGTGCCTTCCTTCACACATCACAGCTTCCTGAGCCGCCAACATTCCCTGCAGGTCCTTCACCGCAGAGGCAAAGTAAGGAAGGACTCAGTCACACAGACCCTTGCGGGCAGGGGTTTGCAAAGCAGACTTGGACGAGAGACCACCGCCGCCTGGTTCTGTGGGTCAGGCCACTACCTCTCCGTGGGAAGTGTGGCTTCCTGTGTCAGCCTCTCGCCAAGCCAAAGCCCTTTGGGGATACTTAACTCTTTGCTACAGCCCAATTTATACTAGGGTCATGGGACGTGTGGGGCCTATGGTTCCTGCTGATGCACCGGCAGACGTTGTGAGTTGGATAATGAATATATTTCTGCCTGAATTCAAGACAACAATAGCTACCATTTCTTGAGTGTTTCATATGTGTACTTTACCCACATTCCCTCATTCAATTCTCACTATAGCTCTCTCAGGACGTAAGCGCTATTATTATCTCCATCCTTCAGGTGAGAAAATTGGGGCCCTTAAGGGTTAGGTTAACTTCCAAGGTCGTGCAACCATGTCTGTCAAAAGACAGGCAAGAAAGGAAGCAGTTTGATCTTCAATACCAAAGCATCTTTGGCAATGTTGTGGACAACAAAAGCCAAGTCCCTTTTCCCTTATAATTTGTTGAATAACCTACACAGATTCTCTTTAGTAGGTCTGAGTGGGACAAGGTTGTTCCTGTTGATTGACAAGGATTTTAGCATGAATATTTAATGGGCAGGGCAGCCGGTACACTTGGCTAATGTAATATTTCAAGCTCCGCTTTCATACTGAAGGGATTTGCCCTCCCTTAATGCATGTCTACATCCTGTCCCAGTCCTTCCGACAGCATTTTTCCACACAGATAATGCCAATTCAGGGAGCCTCTGTTTCCCAGCTCTCAGTTTAAGATAGCACTTACTCTTATCTTGAGATAAGGATTTTTGTGATGACAGAAAGCCACTGGGCATTGTCTTGATTTTTATCATTTCCAGTCCAGGCCCTCCATGCCTTCTTGGTACAACCCATTGACAGAATCAGCTTCGCTGATGTCATTCAGATGAATTGTTCACACCTTTACCATTCTATCTCTATCTCTATCTCCATCATATCTATCTCTATCTCCATCTCTATCCCATCTCTCTCTGTCTCTCTGTCTCTATCTCTTCTTTCAGCCAAGCCAATCAGAGGAACAAAGGACTCTGTCATCAAGGTATACACTCTCCTTTGCTGTGTTTCTGAAAATTCTTGAAGAGCAATTGCATACAACTAACATTATACTTTTAGTGAAAGATGAAATACTTTCCTTCCAAGATCAGGAGATAGGCAAGGATATTTTCTCTTATCCTCTCTGTGAGGCAAATAAATGAATGCATTCAGATTGGAAAGAAATAGGTAAAACTGTCTTCATTCACATGACACAACATTGTATGTAGAAAATCCCAAAGAATCTACAACAAACTACTAGAATTGATAAACAGGTTTGAGTTAGGTCCCAAGATACAAGAGCTATACACAAAAGCCAATTATATTTCTATATATGCGCACCCAGCAATCCAAAAATAAAATGAAGAAAACAGTTGCTTTCACGATAACATAAAAATATATGTAGCAATAAATGTAATTTAAAGGTGGAAGGCATACACTAAAAATGACAATACATAGATGAGACACATTGAAGAAGATCTAAATAAATGGAAAGACACCTCAGGTCCATGCATTGGATGACTCAATATTGTTAAGGTGACAATTCTCCCCAACTTGATTTATAAATTCAATACATCCCTATCAAAATCCCAGCCTTTTTTGTTTATATTGACAAATTGATCCTAAAGTTTATATGGAAATGCAGAGGAACTAGAATAGCCAAAAAAAATTGCTAAGAGAACTTCAAGCACTCACTAAGAAAGCTTACTATAAAACCGCAGTAGCCACAGTGTTCAAGACAGGATAGTATTGCCTCAAGGACAGGCATATAGATCAATGGAACAGAACTGAGAGTCCAGAAATAAAGCCCACATTGACGGTGAACTGATTTTCAACAGAAGTACAAAAACAATTCAATGAGCAAACTGTAACCTTTCCAATATGTCCTGCTGGAACTGAATATCCATATGAGGGATATCCCTCCCTACAACTGGATATCCATATATAGACAAATGAACTTACCTCACAAATACACAGACTATTTTAAAGACCTCAGTATAGGATCATAAACCTAAGTGTAGTAGTTAAAATTATAGAACTTCTAGAAGAAAATATAGGAGACAATCTTTGTGAGTTTGGATGAGGCAAAGTTTTCTTAGATACAATGCCAAAAGCAAAATCACCAAAATGAAAAACTTCACCACTTCAAAGAAACACCATTAATCTGACAAGGCCCTTGTACCTAGAATATAAAAGAACTCCTATAACTCAACATTAAAAAAATAATAGAAAATGAGCATGACATTTGAATGGACATTTCTCCAAAGATACACAGCTGGTGAATACCCACATGAAGAACGGCTCTGCGTCAACAGTCATTAGGAAAATGCAAATTAACACCACAATAAGGTACCAATTTACATCTGCTAGAATGATGATTAAAAAAGAGAAATAATAGCAAGTATTGGTGAGGAAGTGGAAAAATTGGAACCCTCACACGCAGCTGGTGGGAATGTAAAATGGTGCCGTCACCTTGGAAAACAGTTTGGCAGTTCTTCAAAATGTCAAACATAGAGGTGTCATTCTGACCCAGCAATCCCAGTCTTAAATATCTACCCAAGATAAATGAAAATATATACCCACACTAAAACTTGCACATGAATGTTCATAGCAGCATTACTCATAAATAGCCAAAAAGTAGAAACAACCCAAATGTCCATCAGCTGGATGAATGGCTAAACAAAATGTGATCTATCCATGCAATGCCACATTATCATTAATAAAAAAGAATGAAGTACTGAGATATGTTACGATGTGGATGAACTTCCAAACCATCATGCTAAGTGAATGCAGCCAGTCACAAAAGACCACATATTGTATAATCCCTATTATAGGAAATGTCCAGACTAGGCAAGTCTTCAGAGACAGAAAGATTCATGATTGCCAGAGGCTACAGGGAAGAGAGAATGGAGAACAACTGCTAATGAGTACAATGTTGCCTTTGAGGATGATGAAAATGTTCTAAAATAAGAATATGGTGATATTGCACAACCCTGTAAGTATACTAAAAGCCATTGAATTGTACACTTTAAAGGGGTGAACTTTATGATATGTGAATTATATCTCAATAAACCTTAAAAAACAAATAACAACAACAAAAGACACTATTAAGAAAATGAAAAGACACAGACTGGGAAAAGATACTTGCAAATCACATATATGGACAAGAGCTTGTATCCAGAATGTATGAAGAACATTTGTAACTCAATAATAAGACAAATGACCCAATTATAAAATGAGAAAAAGATTTAAGTAGACATTTCACTAAGAAAAATATACAAATGGTTAAAAAGAACGTGAAAAGATGCTCAACAGCATTAGTTATCAGGGAAATGCAAATTAAAACTACAATGAGATACCACTTCATATCCCGTAGAAGGGCTGCTATCAAAAAGACAGAGAATGTTCAGTGTTGGGAAGAATGTATAGAAATCAGAACACTCATACTTTACTGCTGGAAATGTAAAAATGATACAGCCAATTAGGAAAACAGATTGGCAGTTTCTTAAAAAGTTTAACATTAAGTTACCATATGATCCAGCAATTCCACTCCTAAGAATCTAGAGAAATGAAAACATAAAGTTACACAAACACATGTTTAGGAATCACAGCCCCAAACTGGAAATAATCCAGATATCTAACAACTGAGGAAGAGATAAACGTAAGGTTTGTACTACACAAAAAAATTTTCTTCTTTTCTACCATAGATAATCTTTTACTTAAATGGAATATTATTTCACAAATAAAGAAACTTCTGAAATATTGTTTGGAGAAAACTCTCCCTGGTCTAAGGCACTGATTGTCTTCATCCTAGACCATTTTTTTCAAGGATGATTGTTAAGCAAACAGGTGTGGAAGATTGAGATAGTGCCTCTCTGTGCAGCAGAGGGATGATTTGTTTGATGTCCAGTTTAATCAAGATAATGGCTCTCTCTAGGGCAAATGTCGAGTGGGTTTGCTTACAGCCCGTTACAAAAAACTGGAGTTTCCTAAGCTTAGAATTCCTCATCTTTGCCATAAACCCATGGCATGTGCATCCATGCGGCCCCACTTGCAGCATACCCGTGGGACTTGACGGGCAGAGGGAATGAGCACAAACTTGAAGCTGCCTGCTGGGCCGCAAGGAATGAAGTCCTTTCTCCCTTATCCGGGAGTCTCATGTTCTCAGTCATGAAATTGTGGCAGGCTTCTTTTTTTTTTTTTTTTTTAAGATTTTACTTATTTGAGAGAGAGAGAGAGAGAGAGAGAGCTCGAATGGGGGGAGGGGCAGAGAGAGAGAGAGAGAGAGAGAGAGAGAGAGAGACAGACTCCCCGCTGAGCAGGGAACCCTATGCCCACCCGGTGGGCTCGATCCCAGGACCCTGAGATTATGACCTGAGTGGAGTCAGATGCCACCCAAGTGCCCTAAGACCTTTCATAGTCTTAGCATACAAACTACAACTTTGATGAATCTCAAAAATATTGCAAGTGAAAGAAGCCAGATACAAAAGACTACCTATCGCAGGATTCCATTTACATGAAATAGCCAGAAGAGGTAAATCTATAGAGACAGAAAGTAGATCAGTGATTCCTTCGAGCTGGGAATGGGAGCGGACTGACTGCAAGTGAACATGAGGAAACTGTGTGGATAATAGAAATATTCTTAAGCTGATTTGTGGTGATATTTACACAGTCTCTACCTTTACTAAAAATCATTAAACTGTATGTACACTTACAACAGGTGAATTTTTATGGTATGTAAGTTATACTTCAATAGCTATTGAACACACAGTAAAATGCTATTTCACACTCAGAGAATCACAAAATTAAGAAGACTGGCCACCGTGTGGATCGGCCAGGATGGAGAGCAACACTCATGCATTGCTGGTTGAAGTGTAAAATGGTGCACCCACTTCAAAAAACCATTTAGCAATTTCTTGAAAAGTTAACACACATCAAACCTATGAGCCAGTAATTCTGCTGCCTAGGTATTTACCCATAAGAAATGAAAATATCTGTCTATAAAAGGGGACAAGTGTAGGCTGCCCCAAGATGTGTCTCTTTGGCATGAAGATTATTTTGAGTTAAAAAGCCATCAAAACCCAGCAGATTCAGGAAAAGCCCTTTACCTCTCCTACAATTGCCTAAAAAGAATTTAGATAGAGGACCTGCTCCAGGAAGAGAGCTATCACCATAGATAACTATATCATACTATGAAGTAGTTAACTATAGATAGGGAGGAACCTAGGAAGACCTGTCTGATCAAAGTGCTTCAAATCCCATTATTTCTGAGTGGCCCACTCAGAAACATTTGTTTACCAAACCTTTACTCGTTTTCATCTTCCTGTGAATTGCAGTCCTTCCCTTTGAAGTCCCAGAACCCTACCCCTTTCTCCTTAGTTCAGGATAACATACATACCTCACTTTGCCCTCCTTTGGAATTTCTGTGTCTGTGCAGATTCCCCATAAATACTCAATTAAATTTGATTTTCTCCTTCACAGGAGAAATGTGAAATGTCCATTTGATTCTCAGTTCAGTCAGAAGGACCTTGAAGGAAACAGGAAATTCTCGTTCCCCAACAACATATACTGGATGTTTATGGCAGCTTTGTTTATAATTACTCAAGATTGGAAACCTAACCAAATGTTCATCAACTGCTAAAGGAATAAACAAATGATGGTGTATTCATACAATGGAATACGATTTGCCCCATCCCCCACCTCCACAAGTTACTGATATGTGCAACAACATGGATGAGTCCCACAGCCATGACACTGAGCAGAAGAAACCAGACACAAAGAACATAGGAAGAAGTATAATTCTGTTTAGGTGAAGTTCTGGAACACGTAAAATCAATCTATAGTAATAGAAATCAAATTAGTGGTTGTGAGGCATGACGAGGAAAGGAAGGGACACATGGAAACTTTTGGGGGACTCACAAGTGTTTGATATCTTGATATACACTTGTCAAAAGTCAACCTGTGTGCTTAACATGTGTAAATTTTGTTCTAAGTAAATTGTACCTTAATAAGGTAAAAAAAAAAAAAGCTTATTATCTTCCCTTGAAATTGCCTCCCTCTATCATGGATAATAACGTGTTAACCATCCTTCCAAAGTTAACCATCCTTCCAAACTTTGAAGATTTTGTTGACCTTTCCTTCTTCTTTATCTTCCAAACCCAGTTAGCCATAGGTCCAGTAGGTTTTCCTTTGCATTCATTACCACCTTCTCCCCCATCCTGTATGCCTATTGTTTTCATCAGACAAAAGCAGAGGCAGAGTGGGGGAAGGAGAGAGAGAGAGAAGTAGAAGGTGGGAGAAGAGGAAAACTTATAATAATGAATTCCTTGTTTGTTTTTTGTGGGAGGTAGGATTTAAACTTAGGCTCTATGTCATGTTTCTGTTCTTTGCAACAAACGTTGAGGCAGAATATTGTGCTGGTTAATAGCTTCAACTCTGCAGCCAGAATGACTAGCCTCCAATGAATCCCTGCTCTACCACTTACTGTGTGACTCTAGGCAAGTTGCTTCATCATTCTGAACCTCAGTTTCCCCATTACCCCTATACTACTGCTACTAATGAAACAACCACCCCTTTCTACCCTGTAAGCATTTTTATTGCCATTCCATAATTGAATATTTAAAAAAGACAAACAAAAAGAACAATGTGTTGGATGCTATAATAGAAGTAGTGACAGAATGCTGTGGGAGGATTGAAGAAGTGCACCACACAATTAGAAGAACTTTCAAGTTTGAAAGCATAGTCCCCAACACTGCCTTCATCAACTCCATGTTTGTCACTGTTAGGTTCTATAATTGGCTCTAAAGACTCAGAACTCACAGAAAGCGATCAGAGTTTAATTACAGGGAAAGGATACAGATAAAAATCAACTACAAGAAGAAACACATAAGGCAGAGTGTGAATTTGAAGCTTCCATTGTCCCCTTCCCAGAGAGTCAGGCTGTTACCCTCCCAGCATCAGTGAATGACAATGTTTACAAGGAATTGCCAACAGGGAGGCTTCCCTGAGCTTCAGTGACCAGAGTTTTCATTGGGGCTTCATTACATAGGCATGGCCGATTGATTACTGTAAGAGTGAACTCAGTCTCCAGGTCCAATGATACTACATGACCCAAAACCCTGATCCTAAGTACATTGTTGGTCTTTCTTGTGTAGACAGTCCCTGCCCTAAACAAAGACACTCCTACCAGATATGACAGAGTGCATCCCAGAAGCTGAGAGCAAAGATCGGACCTTCTCTTTGGATAAAGCCAAATTTCTTAGTACACAGGACCTAACCCAGATTTGAAAGCCAGCTATGGTTTATGATTAGGGTTGAGATAAATTAAAGTTTTTGGAAGAATCTGGCAAAAGCCACACTGGATTGATTTGTTACTATTATTTTTATGTGTTTTTAAAAGGAATCACATTCTTGTATATTTAAATAGTAATGGCAATAATTCTTACTCCTAGACTTTTGTGTTATCTTGGCCACCTCTTTCCTCTTTTTCCCTGTTACCTCCTTATGAATATTTAATGTTTTCCTAAAATTTGGAAGTTTTTAAGGGTTGTAAGAAAAGCTGAACTGAAGTTTAAACACACATTTTACTTGGAAGAAAGTAACAGAATGGCCAAAATCAAGTGTGGGAGTTTATCTGTTTTTAATAATCTATGCTTTATAGTCTATATTGCTGTAGATAATTGAGAGTTGTCCAAGATTGGTTTTTGTAAATGCTTAATTTTACTTGATTTTTACAAGATAGTCATTTAACAAACGAAGTTTCCAAATAATTCCTCATTTCAGCAATAATAGGCAAGAAAAGAAGATCAAATCCATGAACTATTTACTTAGATGAACAGAAATACCCTTTTTTGAAATAATGGATATGCAAGATTTAGCCATTAAAGGGTTAGGGTGAAATGAAAATCCTCTCAATAATGGTTGAAATCTGAGAAAATCTTTCAAGGAAATTAAACACTTGATCAAAAAGAGGAAAGGGTTATTGGTGAGAGCTGAAATTAAACAGCAGAACTGTTTGAGAAGAGGCCTCACTTATAAGAAGCAGGCAGTTAACAATATCCTCTCAGGGATCTGTGTTTCCTCAAGACCTCTCTTTGGGGAAATGCAATAGTTTCATTTTCTTTTCATTAAGATAGGAAACAGTGCCTCACCTTTGGAAAACGTGAAGACAACTTTAACATTTTGAAAAAATCAAAATCAAGAAAGAAGAATTTAGAAGTCTGTTTCCAGTATAATCTAAGAGTAAGAACCACCCCAAATTGGAGGTCTAGGGCACCATAAAAGCATACTTCCTTCAAATTTTATTTTGTGAACAGAATTTAAAAAAAAAAAAAGCAAAATGATAGTGATTCACACTTTGTTCACAAAACTAGCTAGGCACTTCTAACATTTGAACACTTTTTGGCTCATAAGAATGTACAAATCTGGGGCACCTGGGTGGCGCGGTCAGTTAAAGTGTCTGACCCTTGGTTTTGGCTTGGGTCTGATCTCAGGGTCATGAGATGGAGCCGCATATCGGGCTCCACGCTCAGCTGGGAGTCTGCTTCAGTTTCTCTCTCCCTCTCCCTCTGCCCACCCCCGCTCAGCTCTCTTTCAAATAAACAAATCAATCTTTTAAAAAATGTGCAAATCCCTAAAATGAGTTGGTTATTTGAATTCTGTCTTTGTTAGGCACTCATCACATGACCCCGAGGAAAAAGGACCACTTTCCCATGCTGTATTCGTCTATTGGAAAAAAGAGCATGAGACTACTTTCTAGTGAAAAAGTTATTGTTATCATCACCTACCGTCATCATCCTTAGTACGAGTACCATATAGTAAGTGCCAACTGTGTGCTTTCCATAGTTCCTTTATTTAATTCTCATAAAAGCACTAAAGGTTTAAGCATGATTATTCTCACTTTATAGATAAAAACCTGGCACTCGGAGAATTCAGTTAGTAAGCAACCCAGTTAAATTAAAACCTGGTTCTGTGGGGCTCTAAATGTCCCCACTCTTTATCCCTTCCCCCGTGGGTCAGGAGTGGAATATTTCCTATGAGCAATTCTATCTGTACTGCTGCCAGTGTTCAGGACTGGCACTCATCATACTTGTGCTCACAGTCAGCTCACTACCTGGAAGGACAAGGGCTCTGCCATGTCTGTGGGCTTAAGGTTAACGGAAGATGGGTCCCCACAACTCAATGGGGAATGGGCAGTGTGAAGCAGTTCAGCTTAACCTGGCTGTGAAGAGAATTCTGATGCATCTGGGCCTGAGCAGCAGGCTGACCAATCCCTGAGTTGAGCTAAATGAACTTTTTGGTCCTGGGCCACTTCTCTCTCACGCTTCACCCCAACACCACATGTCAATAACAGGTGCCTGATACTGCCTAATATTCAAAATTCTTTTTAATGTTATTTCAAAACCAACGTGCCTTCTATTACAGCATACTGCCTTTCAGGTAAATGCACAAACAAAAAATATTTCACTGATATCTTCAGTCGGAACTTTGTTTGCATGAGACAAAACCCCAATTTGTGTCTAAGAAAATGGTTAAATCTATTGACTCACAGAGCTAAATCGTGGGACAGGCAGGACGAAGCTGACCTGAGGAAAGACTGGATCCAGAGACGCCAGCATCACCAGGTTGTCTCTCTGTCTCTTCATGGAAGGCACCGGTGGCTCCAGGCTCACACCCTCAGGGGGCCCAACCAGAAAGGAGAAAGTATGTGTGAATCTCTATAGCTCCTCTTTGAAAAGTCCTGGGAAGCAGTTGTGATGTTCCAACTTGGATCATATAGATCATGTGTCCAATATCTGGAACCAATCACTGGGGCCACGGAGGCAGTCATAAAAGATGGCTGCTCCCATTTAGACCATTAGGTTAGAGTGCAGAGAGGAGGAGTGGTGCCCCCAAAGAAGGGGGTGATATCAATACGGACACCAGGAGAATTATCGGCAGCTTCCTCAGTCCTAGTCTACCACAGGGTCATATCCGGAGCAGGGGCTACATTCTAACATCAGCCTGAAGCTAAAACATCACACATCTCAAAATCATCCTTGAAAAAAATCTCTAAAATGGGAATGCAACCCTAATTCTTAGTCACACTAAAGATTAAAAAACACCCAGCTTGATTAAAGGAAAGAACAAAATAAATGTCTACGAACTGATATTTGGGCATTCAAATGAGCTTGCTTTTAAGACAGTAATCACACCTGTTCCCAAGAATGGGAGATAAAGAGAAAATTCTAAAAGTCCCCCTCTTTATCCACAGGGCACACTTGGTTCTTTTTAAATACGAAGCTTCTGTTACCTTCATGCATCTCAGTAAAATAATTTGTTGTGACAATTGAGAGGTCTGTGAAAGTTCAGAGCACAGGATCTGATCATAGAAGGTACTCGGTAAATGTCTGCCGGAATCAAGTGCCAATCTTCCTTGAAAGTAAAGAGAAGTTTCTTTGTTCGGATTGGCATCTTGCATTGTGGCCCCTCTACACCACGACAATGGCCTGCTACTTTGGGCTTGGTCTTCTGTCAATGGAATCATCTGCTACAGGAGCTTCTCACAACATGGGTTTTGTGCCAGGAGAGGTAGCTTGAGGGGTATAACCTGTGCTGGGATGGCCTGAGGAGCCTGAGTTCTCTGCTGAAATTAGCCGTGAAACTTTAATCAAATCCTTTCAGTTCTCCGGGTCTCGGTTTCCTCTCTGGCAAAACTGGGATTCTAATACCTCTCTGCCAATAAAGCTGTTGGAGGGATATTAAGTTAGATAGCATCCAGCTAACAGGCAAGCTCATATGAAGCACTGGCATAATGAATTTCTTTCCTTTCTGGGAAGGGATTGAATTGTGCCAGACCTCAGGACACCAATACCCAAGGAGAGTCTGGAACGCCCACGGGCAATCTGGCACGAAATGGTTAAAGCAGCAACTTCTGTCTCAAAAAGAGAAAGGTGGCATGCAGTTCTTCACTGCCCCTTTTTTAAGGCAGAGTTAGCTTCTCCCTGTTTCTATCAAGTGGCCAAATGATCATTTTCAAATATATGGAATTGTGCCTCATGAGAAAAAAAATCATTTTTGATTTGGATTTCTGTGTGTGCATGAGATGTGATGTTGGTGAAGAGACCCCGACATCCTACTGAGCTAGGAAAGTGTGTGGTTTTTAAAAGCATTCTGGACATATATTCATTTGTACTTGACCACTCGTCCTAGCAATCATTTTTTAATGTTTCACTGCTGGCAGTTGAATTTCTTCCTTTCCTGACTCTGGGATTAGACTCTTTAACCTCTCCTAATTGATGGCTCTACAATAGTTTACTATTGTTCATTATACCGCAGCTCACGTAAACATATTTAATGCATGTTATGATTATGAGGACCCCCTTTGGCCCAGAGAAACCCAGATGTGGCACAAATATTCATAACACATGGCCTCCGGAAAATACCTGGCTTGGAGATCTAAGCCAACGTGGAATTAATTTGATGTAATTCAATCTCTTGGAAACATTGTCTAATATAATTGCCTTAACATTATATTACTGACTGGTTAATTTGGATAGAAATGATTTTTTTTTGATAAGCATAAATTAGAATCTTGTGCTGATTTTGCAGAGGAGATTAGGTTATTCATTTCATTTTTAATGGCCTTCCGGGACTCCGGTTCAATTGTTGGTGAAGTACAGTTGCTGCCCAGTAAATCGACACCCGGGCTTAATGAGTATCTTGGGGTAATCATTCCAACATGACATAGACCTAAGCAGCAACCCTCATTTTTAAAAACATAAATCATGTGATATTTATTTTCTTGGGCCATGAAGTGTTTTTTCTAGCTGCAGGACAGAGAATAGATTGTTAGGGGGTCAGGAGTGTATCCAGGGAACCCTTTGCAATAATCCAGGCAGAGAGCTAGGTTTCCATGAGTGGGAGTGAGAAGTAAGGGAAGATTTGGTGATGGGTGACTGACTTGATGTGGGAGTTGGAGGCAAAGGAGGCCAGAAGAACTCCCAGGTTTTCGACTTGGGCTACCACTGAGTACCTGGGGCCGTTTATGGAGCAGGGCGACACTGGAGGAGTGGCACGGTTTTCATCTGTTTTGTTCTTGCTTGTTTTCTTTGCAGGGTAGGCAATGTGAACCTGAGTTCAGTTTCAAGCCCGCTGGATTTGAAGTGTCCCAAGCAGAGACTGGTTGAGGAGTCATGGGGGGCTGGGAGGGGCTTGGTGGTGGCCAGGGTCAGAGAGAAGGGCTGAGCCGGAAGTCCTGATGTGAGAGCCATTGGTATAAAAATGGCATCTTGAAGCTTCAGGAGTGAGTTGAAATCTTCTGAGGAGAGAGAATTTCAAAGAAAGAAAGGAAGCTTTCCAGCGTTTACCCTTAAGGAGAGGCTGACAAAGGGGATAGAGAAGGAATGGTCAAGAGAGTTGGGAAGAAACCAGGAGAATGTGGTAACTTGCAAACCTAGAAAAAAAGATTTCGAGAATATTATCCTGTTTCCCTGCCTCTGGCCTGAAAGGCCGGAAGTTCCCCTAAATATAGCATGTCTGCTTCAGACTTCTGGATCTGACCCTGGTCTTACTCCTCCCACAAAGCCAGAGATGCAACAGTTGAACAAAAAACACTTACTGCAATTAGTATTTGAAAGCTCTACTATGGCCTCTGTGGAGGGCAGAATGAGGTAGAAGAAGTAGGTCCTGTGTGCAAGGAACTCACTACCTTGCAGAAGAGTCAAGAAATATTTTCATATAGAAATAATTCACAGGGCAGGGCCATGTGAGTGTTCACTTCCATAAGGCTCATACACTGAATGTTGTAAGAGTTTAAAGGAAGCAGCAACTGTTCTGGCCTGAGAGAGTCAGAGGAAATGGGGATTTGAACTAGCAAGGGCCACGTCCTTAAGGTCTGAGCAAGCTGGCATTTCAGTCAGACAGAAATTGCCCGAGCACAGAGCACCGAGATGGCAAATCAGACCCGGCGGTGGGTCCTCTGCCAAGGCTCCCTGTTGCTGTCACGGGACTCCCCACAGGCTTCCTGGCTCTGCTGGTGGCCCAGACACACTCTCACCCCTGCTCCTCCTGCTTGTATCTCTTCACACATACACACTCACACATAGCAAGCTGTTCCTAGCTTCCATGTCTTTGTTCGTGCTGTCCCCTCTGCTTTGAATACTCACCTTTCCCTCTGTCTGCCCCTGGGGCTGAGGCAGACCTAAGCTGTCACTGGGGGGCTCATCTGCACTCCACCTTGCCTCCCCCACCCGCCCCCCCCCCCCCCGCCTGTTCCCTAGTAGCAGGAGCAAACACATTTCCATGAAGACCCCTAACGACACTCAGCTCTAAATGTCTAATTGTTCCTGTGGCTGTCGCCCCTCCCCCAACCAGACAGTTTCCCCAAGGCAGGAGTTGGCTTTCTTGTTTTTGTATTTTTTTTTAAAGATTTTATTTATTTATTTGAGAGAGAGAATGAGAGAGAGCATGAGAGGGGGGAGGGTCAGAGGGAGAAGCAGGCTCCCCGCCGAGCAGGGAGCCCGATGCGGGACTCGATCCCCGGACTCCAGGATCATGACCTGAGCCGAAGGCAGTCGCTCAACCAACTGAGCCACCCAGGCACCCCTCTTGTTTTTGTATTTTAACATAACTCCAGCATCTAACCCAGACAATGCATTTCTGTTGACAATGTTAATAAAACAAACGAACTACAGATGCTCCGCTTTGCTGTGTTACATTCGACTTCACTGACAGTCAACCTTATACTCCTTCCGTAATGCAATAAAATGCAATAAAACATTAGAGGTATGGAAACACAAAGTAGCCAGGGGCAAGCTTGAACACCACGGGGAGGGAAAGCATTAGATAACAGGCCCTGGCTTCTGGGAGCTCTCCTGCTTAGTTACTGCGAGCATGCTCAGAGGCTCACAGCGGTTCTAGCTGATCAAATTTGCAAAGTGTCAAGTATTAATGAGAGTGTGAGAGCAATTTACAAGCATGAGAAATCCATTTTAAAACAAAAAGGAAAGGAGTAAAGTATAAAAAACCGTAATAGCTAATTTTTTGTGGGGACTTACTACGCGCAACCTATTCTTGTTTAAGTTCTCAGACCGGAAAAATTGGTGTCAGTGGGGAAGGGTATATGTGTGTGTTTCTGAAGGTGAGGGTACCAACATAAAGTCAAGTTCAAGTCATTAAAAAGAAATTATTACCAGTTTCTGTCATTATTTTTAAACGGAAAGATAGGAGGAGGATAAAAGTAAAGAGCAAAAAATACTGAATGTTAGGCAATCTTCTGAGTCATATTTTATTTTTATATTTTATTTCATCAAGTCAGCATGACCACTTGGGATGTACCTGTATCATTATCCTCCTTTTGAGAAGAAGAAACCTGAGGTTTGGAGAGGTTCAGTAACTTGCCCAAGTCCCTGGGTCATAAGTGGGTGTCAGGGCTGGGATTTGAACCTAGACCTCAGTCCTTTGAATCTAGACCTCTATTTTTTAAAAAATAGAACTGACATATAACTGTGTAAGTTAAAGGTATAGAACATGTTGGTTTGATACACATATATTGCAATATGATCACCACCACAGCATCAGCTAACACCTCTATCACATCACATAATTATCATTTCTTTTTTGTGGTTAGAACAATTAAGATTTAATCTCTTAACAACTTTGAAGCTTATCATACAATATTTTTTGTCTTGTAATTAAATACATTATAATTTGCCAACTGAATTATCCTGATAATCATTTCTATTAGAGGTCACAGCAAGAAAATCATTAAATAAACATAAGAAACTCATTAATAGGAGAGTTACTACAGATCAAAACAAAGATTTATTTTTATTGGTAATGTTATCAAACATTTAAGAAATAATACAAATCTTATACAAACTCAGAAAGTGTAAGAGGAGAGAATACCACATACATTATGAAGCCAGGATATCTTTGATACAAAAACTGGACAAAGATATTAAAGAACAAATTTACAGACCAAACATTTCTCTGGAACATAGACACAAATGTCTTAAAACAACATTCACAAATCCAACTAGTAACAGCAACCAAAACAGTAGTGTTGACTTAATCACTGTGCTGTGCATCACGTCTCCTCAACTTATCCACTGGTTGCAAGTTTGTACCCTTGAACAACATCTTCTCAATTCCCGCCCCCCAACCCCTGATAACCACCAGTCTACTCCCTGAGTTTGGCTTTCTTAGATTCCATATATAAGTGATGTAATGCAGAATTTATCTTTCTCAGTCTGACTTATCTCACTTACCATAAGGTCTATCCATGTTGTTGCAAATGGCAGGATTTCCTTCTTTCTCATGGCTGGATGCTATTCCATTAGATATTCATAAACCATTTCTTCTTTGTCCATTCATCCATTGATAGACACTTAGGTTGTTTCCATATCTTGGCAATTGTGAATAATACTTCAATAAACATGAGAGTGCAGATATCTTTTCTTTTCAATAACATGTTTTTATTTTCTTTGGATATATATATACCCAGAAGTGGAATTGCTGGATCATGTGGTAGTTGTGTTTTTAATCTTTTGAAGAACCTCCATGCTATTTCCCATAGTGGCTGAACCAATTAATTCCCACCAACAGTGCACAAGGAATCCCTCTTCTCTACACCTTCAGAACACTTGCTATCTCTTGTATTCTTGATGATAGCTATTCTAATGGGTGTGAAGTAATATCTCACTGTTGATTTTGATTTGCGTTTCCCTGATTGTTAATGATGTTAAGCATCTTTTCATGTACCTGTTGGCCATTTGAATGTCTTCTTTGGAAAAATATCTATTCGGTTCCTCTGCCCATTTTAAAAATCTGTTTGTCTGGTTTTTGTTATTGAGTTGAATGAGTTCTTTATATATTTTGGATATTAACTCCTTATCCAATATATGGTTTGCAAATATTTTCTCCCATTCCAGAGGTTGCTTTTTTATTTTGTTGATGGTTTCCTCTGCTGTGCAGAAGCTTTTTAGTTTGATGTAGTCCCACTTGTTTTTTTGCATATGTTGCTTGCGCTTTTGGTGTCATATCCAAAAATCATTGTCAAGACTACTATCAAGGAGCTTAGTCCTTATGTTGTCTTCTAGGAGTTTTACAGTATCAGATCTTATGCTTAAGTTTTTAATCAATTCTGTTAATTTTTGTGAGTGGCATAAGAGAGGGATCCAATTTCATTTTTCTGCATGTGGTTATCCAATTTTTCCACATGTGGTTATCCGATTTTTCCAACACCATTTATGTAAGAGACTATTCTTTTTCCATTGAGTATTCTTGCCTCCCTTGTCAAATATTAGTTGACCATATATGCAGGAATTTATTTCTGGGCTCTCTATTCTGTTCCATTGGTTAGTGTGTCTATTTTTGTGACAGTATCATACCATTTTAATTACTATAGCTTTATAGCATAGTTTGCAATCAGGAAGCATAATACCTCCATCTTTCTTAAGATTGCTTTGGCTATTTGGGGTCTTCTGTGGTTTCATAAAAATTTTAGAATTACATGGAATTTTGATAGGACTTGTATTGAATTTGTAAACAGCTTTGGGTAAACTAGGCGTTTAAACAATATTAATTCTTCTGATTTATGATCACGGGATATCTTTCCATTTGTGTCTTCAATTTCTTTCTTCAAAGTCTTATACTTTTTAGTGTACAGGTCTTTCACTTCCTTGGTTAAATTTTTTCCCAAGTATTTTATTAGTTTTGATGCTATTATGAATGGGATTGTTTTATTTTTTTCAGATATTTCCTTGTTTAGGCCTGTGCCAGTTCTGAAAACCATGTTCTCTCCATTATGCCAGACTATACATAATCATAACTTTCCTCCCAATCACCCTCTTCTTTTTTCTATCAGAGCCACAGGAAACGCCTATAGTTCTTTTTACTTTTCAAAGAAAACTGCCTTTTTAAACTGTGAACATCACACTGCCCTTTTATTTCTTTTACTTTTCTTTCTTTCCTTTTGTAACAAGATGTTAAAGTTTATGAAAAAGATTTATGAAATAGAAGAGAGAATCACTAAATTCTTAAAAACCCTCAAATCTGAGTGTCCCACCTTGGCTCATGGAGATACTTTCACTACTAAGCCCTAAATGAGAGAAATAAAAATATTTGCTGAGTTTTCCATAAACTAAATGCATTCTCTTTATTCAAAGATTCTTTTCTTATTATTCATCTAGTATTAAAATATCTTTCTTTTAAGAAATGATAATGACAGCAACTGGTAATTTCTTTTTAATGTCATGACTTGGCAACTCTCTGTTTGCCCTTCCTCCCACTTCCTACTCCCCCCTCACCCCCCATAATTTTACTGCTCTGGAAACTGCTGTCCTAACACATGCCTTTTTTTTTTTTTATAGTGTCAACACATTTGCCTATTTTTCTTCTAGATCCTCCTGTTCTTGTTACTGCTTCTGAAATCTGATCAAATATAATAAAATCTCTAAATGTCTTTGTAATTGTGACTGTAGCCTGAGCAGGCAGGCATTTTGCAGACAGGAGATGTTGACAATACAGCTACTCTCTGAAATATCTTCTCTGAAAAGAGTGAAAATGCTGCCTGCTGAGGTGTCTCACACCAAACATGATTCGGAAGTATACCCGTCACGATAATGAAAGCCAAACTGATGCCATTAATGTATTAGCTCTTTTGTGGAAAGTGACTTTCCAGTGCCAGAAAAGTGTACCGAGCCGAAATGAAGTGAATTTATTCTCGTACCTATGCAAAGAACTTTAAAGAATGACAACAAAAGGATTTCTCTCTAAGTTTATTTAGTAAGTTACTTGAAAGAAGAAACTTAGGTACGGGCATTCATTGCTATAGTGTAATTTTAGAACCCAAAAGAGCTTCCATCCCCCAACTATCTTCCTGCCAACCTATTACAAAGCACAGCTCGGGGAAACTGCCAACAGCAAGACTCCAGCTGGTTTTGCCTTTGCAGAGGTGACTTTCTTCTGACATGATCTAGGGGACCCAGGTTTCCTGTCCCTGGACTCTCAACCACTCTCTCTGCTCTTCCCCAGCAGCGCCCCTCCCCCACTCTGAGGCAACCTACTCCATCCGACCTTCGTGACTATTTATAGTAGAATGAGAGACAATGGCCAGAAAATAGATACACACTTGGTAACTACTCCAACATCGAATTGTTTGACCCTTGATTTGTGTCCCACCTAACACCTCTTATCCCTTCCCCAGGGTCAAGCTTTTTTCAATCATTTCCAGCTCCTTTACCCAGTGAACTCAAACCTTCCTCTGCCAGACCCAAGGGAGAGTCCCTTTGCCCAGGAAAGCAATCTTGTCACTTACGTCTCAGCTCCCTCCCCGCCCCCCCGCCCCACCCAATCCCTTAGTGCAGGCCATTTCAACTTGGTTTTCTCCAACCAGTGGTGCGCCTGGAGCAGCTCATGCTGTCCTAGAGAGCTGATTGTAACATTTGCAGGAATTTTGCAAGCCAGGTGTTAAATAGTTATTATTAAAAATTAAGTTATGTAAACTTACAATTAAGAAAATTATATAAAAACAAAGGTACTAAATAATCAAAACTTGTCACTTCTTAATTATTTTACTACATTGTGCTATTTTCTATGCCCTTATGGTTATTGACGTCTATTGTATCTGTATGGTGGGAATACTATGGAAGAGTGTGCCAATGGGCCTCTCTTCCCAAGCCTGAGTTCAGGAACATCACGTTGATAGCTTGAAGTCTGTCCTAGTGGGATTATTTACGCCACTGCTGCAAATCGGGGTTCTTCCCGTCGCAACCCCTAAAGCCCTTGTGAGGTATTTACCAGCACCTGGCTGTGCAACATGACCGGAAAAGCCAGGTACTCCCTCTACAGTGTCTGAAGAAAACCATGGAGCCCCACAGATCGGTGTTGGTATAAATTCAGAGTAATCGATTTCACACACGTCCTCAGCACTGCTCTGCCATCTTGCTGTGTTTCCCGGGTCAGTTTTCTCCTCCATACTCCAAATGGGTTTTTTCCTTACCTTCTCCACTTCCCTCCAACATCTAGCCCTCACCCCCCTTCCTCCTTCCTCTCTGGAGACAACTTAAATTCCTACTTCACAGAAAAAAACAGAAGCCATCCAAGGAGTGCTCCCTCAAATTCCTGGCTCCGAATCTATGAGGGAACCTGTGTCCGCATCCTGCCTTCTCCTGTTACAATGAAATAGGAGACCTTCTTTCCCCTTGAGCCCTGGTCCCAGGCTCTTCTGCTTCTCCAGGAACTTCCCTCTCTCCATTATGCTCCATCCTCTGTATCTGGTACCTTCCCTCACCGTGGTCTCCTCTCCATCCAATATTTTGACTTCCATAGTTCTCTCTATCTAAGCAAACAAGCCTTCTCAATTCCATGTCCTCCTACAGCTACTGCCTTACCTCTTCCCTTCCCTTCATAGTTAGACTTGAAAACACTCATTCAAACTCTTCTACTTCCTTTTCTCGCTCTCGCTGCTCAACCTGTTGCAAATTGGTTTCCTGCTCAGTTCCACTGAAACGCTATTGCTAAGGCCACCAGGGTCCTCCAAGTCACTAAGTCAGATGGAAAGTTCTCGGTCTTTATCTTAATCTCTACCACATTTTGGGCGCCTGGGTGGCTCAGTCGTTAAGCGTCTGCCTTCGGCTCAGGTCATGATCCCAGGGTCCTGGGATTGAGCCCCGCATCGGGCTCCCTGCTCCGCGGGAAGCCTGCTTCTCCCTCTCCCACTCCCCCTGCTGTGTTCCTGCTCTCGCTCTCTCTCTCTGTCAAATAAATAAATAAAATCTTTAAAAAAAAAAAAATCTCTACCACATTTTAATCACTCTGTTTTTGAAAGTCCCTCTTCCTTTGGTCTCCAGGACATCACTCTCCACTGCTTTTCTTCCTACTTCTAGGGCCACTCCTTCTCGTTCCTCTTTGCATTTCCTTTCCTCCTCTGGTTTTCCTAGAAAACCAAATTTCCTTGATGAAAGCTGGCACTGATTTTTCTGTATTACTCTCCTCCTTACTGTGATTATCAGCAGCAGCAAACCAGCCACCAGCCTTTCCAGATACAAATTTGATAGGACAAGGGGGAAAAATTCTCAGATGTGTTTATATTATGAGAAAGAGGTTGGGGCGCCTGGCAGCTCAGTTGGAAGAGCATGTGACTCTTGATCTCAGGCTGGTGAGTTCAAGCCCCACATTGGGTATAGAGATTACTATAAATAAATAAATAAACTTAAAAAAAAGTGGAAGCAAGGAAGGAAACTAATATTTATTGATATTTATTATTAATGGCAGGCATTATGTTAAATGTTACACAAATTCATATATTATTCTATTTATCTTCATGATTATACTGCAAGGCAAATATTATCAATCCCATTTTACAGATGATGAAATTGTTTAAGTAGCTCACAAGCTAGTAAGTAGCAGAGATTAAATTTAAACCCACTTCGGACTCCTAGGACAGTGCTCTTTCTGGAAATGGCATACCCTATCAGATCTGCTCTTGGCTTATAGTGATTATGTGGAAAACAATTAAATGCTTCTTTTGGGTGTGCTAACTTTGGGGGAAAATGTCCTATAGTTGTTTGGAAGCAACGGGTTGGTAGCTTGATTGGATGACCTCCAGACAAGACTTCCCAGCACAGCAATAACTCACAAAGCACTCCACAGGCAGGTTATGGTTTTCAGCTCTGCAGGCTGAGAGATTCTATTCTTGCCCATGCACCCTGTAACAGTGTCTAGGGGACAGCTCATACCACTGAACTCAAAAGACTGGTATATAAAGAAGAAAGCCAATTTACATAACCATAAAAATTTTGGTCTTCATTTACTAATATGAGCCTATGGAAATATGTCTATGAGAATTTTTTTCTTCTTTTTAGAGAGGGAGAGAGAGTGGGGGGGAGGAGCAGAAGGAGAGAGAAATAATCTTAAGCAGGTTCCACACCCAGCAAGGAGCCCGATGGGGGCTCAGTCTCACAACCCTGAGATCATGACCAAAGCTGAAATCAAAAGTCAGACGCTTAACCGACTGAAACACCAAGGCATCCCTCTTTATGGGAAATAAATTTTTTGATCAGCAGGTTACTGAGTAAGAAACTGAGTAAGAAATCAGAGCCAGGTGAGTTACATTGATTATCATTCTTGTTGGGGCAATTGATCTATCATCTTGCTAATAGAAAGGAGGGTGGGGATGGGGCGCCTGGGTGGCTCAGTCGGTTAAGCGTCTGCCTTCGGCTCAGGTCATGATCCCAGGGTCCTCGGATGGAGTCCCGCACGGCACGGAGCTCCTTGCTCAGCAGGGAGCCTGCTTCTCTCTCTGCCTGCCACTCCCCCTGCTTGTGCTCTCTCTCTCTTTCTGACAAATAAATAAATAAATAAAATTCTTAAAAAAAACCCACAAAAAATAGCACAAACACCAGCTGTGGCTACAAGTTCTCATAGAAGGGTCCTCTTCTCCTCCCCAACCCCTCAGAACAGGTCTATTTTCCTTTTTTTTTTTTTTTAAAGATTTTATTTATTTATTTGAGAGAGAGAGAATGAGAGAGAGAAAGCACATGAGAGGGGGGAGGGTCAGAGGGAGAAGCAGACTCCCCGCCGAGCAGAGAGCCCGATGCGGGACTCGATCCAGGGACTCCAGGATCATGACCTGGGCCGAAGGCAGTGGCTTAACCAACTGAGCCACTCAGGCGCCCTATTTTCCTTTTTTACTCTAGCAGTGATCGTGGGGGAGTTGCTTCTGGGTTATCCTACCCTAAAGTCTAGCCTAGCCTAGAGTCTCAACTTTGCTGGGAGAGGGCTTCCCATTAGACTCCTTAGCTTGGGTGTCCCATAAGCCAAAACTATGAAAACTGCCCCTCAGTTTTTCCCTTTTTAGCATACACTCTCAGAGTAAAAGTAGCTTCATTTCTTTTCTTTTTTTTTTTTTTTTAAAGATTTTATTTATTTATTTGACAGAGAGAGAGACAGCGAGAGAGGGAACACAAGCAGGGGGAGTGGGAGAGGGAGAAGCAGACTCCCGCCGAGCATGGAGCCCGATGCGGGGCTCGATCCCAGGACCCTGGGATCATGACCTGAGCCAAAGGCAGCTGCTTAACTGACTGAGCCACCCAGGTGCCCCAAGTAGCTTCATTTCTAAGCTACACCCAGGATTCCTACCTTCATCCAGATTTTGGCCTGATGACATCTTATTGAATGTTAAGATGCTTTTAAGAAGGTATTTTAAAACATATTTCATCCAGCATTTTTAGTTGTTTTTAGCAGGGGGCTTAGTTCAAATAACATGTCCTCCTATTACTAACAATAACATATAAGTGCTCAAAAAGATGGTCACTAATATTTTGTCCAGATGGACAAGGACCAGATCTACTAAGATATGCTTGGTCAAGCCTGAGTGCCACACAACTGGGACTTGTTCAACAGAGTCTCTGAAAGTGTGCTCTTGCACTGTCTGCATCCTTTGCCAGAAATAACAGATTCTGGACCCCATCCTAGGCCTCCTGATTAGAATTGGGGGGAGTCAAATCAGATCTGCATTTTTATAAGCTCTGTAGGTAATTCTTATGTGCACCGAAGTTCAGAACAATTGAACTAAGGCATGGTTACAAATTAGATCTCATACATTCCCAGAAATCCTTCTTTTCTACAGCCTTCCCGCCTGGAATATGCATTAGCATATATTTTTTTTATTATTTTTTTAAGCATTCATTTATAAGAAAGAGATTATTTCTCAGTACATCTTTTCATTTTCTTCATATTTATAATACATATTCATAACAGATTCTTAGTAGCATACTTAAATTACCATAAGGAGTGTATAAAACTTTAAAAATCCTAAGAATGCTTGACAGCATAACCTTCATAAAAATCTAGGAACTGGAAATCCAATTATCAGTTGAATGGGGAATTTAGACCACCAACTGTAATTTAAATCACAAACCTAGTATTCCTAACCAGCATAAGCCCTTATACAGTTGCAACAAAATACGTAAAAACAAAAATAACACAAAACAAAGGCACTTTCTTGATAGATGAAAGCATTATAGAGTATATGGATTATATTTTTCTATAATGGCATTTTTCTTTGTTTATTTAATACCACGAATATACCCCTAATTCCTTTATTTGAGGTCTTATAAAAAATTTATATTCCAATAACCTCTGATTCCCATATAAGTTCAACTTTGGAAAGAACTACAAAAGATGGTAATTTATTACAGCCTAAAAATATCCTTATTAGCACATACATTTTTTCTTAGCATTTAGAAATTCCTATGGATGGATATGTGATAAAATAGCATAGGAATATTAATGGTAGGATCTGGGAAGCAGTGTATGGGTGTTCACTATAACATTCTTTCAACTTTTTTTGTGTTTGAAAGGTTTCATGACTCAATTTTTGTGATAAAAGGGATCAATAGCCACATATATGGCTAAGGCCTCTATCTTGGTCAGTAACAACTCTACCACATGCCCTGCCACACTGCTCCCTGATCCTAGGGCATCCTTCTCCTCCCTTGTTCCCCTGACTAAAGTCTACACTTTAAGACTCTATTCAAAGATAGGGACTTTTCTGATACCCCCACCCCAGCCCATGGTCTGGTCACGGCCTCCTTCTTCTGTACTGCAGTGTATACACACCACACTTGTAGCTCTTATTAGTTTGTTAGTTAGTTTACATGGCCTAATCCCTATGTCACTGTAAGCTTGCAGAGGGCATGGACTGTGTTGTTTCATCCCTATGTTCCCAGGGCCCAGGCCAGGTCTGGACTCAACTCTTTTCCCTACTTTCATTTTTCTTTTATCTTCTGATACTATATTGTTTACTCTGAACCAATTATCTACAGGTTACGCTGTTAACACAATTTGTCTATAGCTAAGTGGGTTTTTATTTTCCTTTGCTTTTAAAAAAATTAATTTAGATTTGGAACAATCTGAATTTTGTTGCTTTCTCTCTATCTAGAGATTATTTCAAAGTTTAGCTGTCAGTGACAAAGCTTTGTCTACATTTTGTCTTTATATTCTGAAGACCAGAGTTTCATGAAAGATAACTTGTTTGTTTGTTGTTGTTTTTGGTTTTTTTTTTTTTTGAAAGGTAACTCTTAATTTTTTTTTCCTTTTCTTCTTTGAACAGTAATTAGGCACAAAGGACATCTGAATGATCCCCTCAAATATTAACATTTGTGCTTATAATTTAGTATGAAAAAAATTGCCCTGTCTAGAAAACAAAGTGAAGTCTCAGGTTTGTCCTATAAAGTTTTACAGTACATAAAAAGTGACAGCAAAAAACCCTTGAGATTTAAAATTTTCTTTATTTTTGCTATTTTCCTAAATGCTTGTTTAATGCAAAAACTCTCCTATATATTTGGTTGAACAATATAAAACTACTGATTGTCTACTATTTTTGACTTACAAAAAAATGGCAATTTCATATTGTTCAACCTAAAAGTTCCCTCATTTAATCACATATAATCTTGGTCTCTTTGAGAAATACTTTCCATCGTTTTGTTTGTTTTATCTGTCTTTTCTTGGACACTTTCTATGTGGTAAAGTGTTCATGGCTATCAAATGTATTTTTTGTTCTTAGTGGTAAAACGAACAAGTTATTTCTGTTTCTCCTTTACATTTATAAAATGATTTTTTTTAATGTAAGCCATATGCGGTTGTGTAGATTAAATTCTAAGAGATTACTTTTGTTTTAAAACCTTTCTTCTTTAAACAGTTCTCTTATTTTTGCTTCCTTCTCTATGCTTGAATGAGGGACATCTGTTTCTGTTTTCAGTCTTCTTTTGTTACATGACAAAGTAGAATATCAAAGTTCTCCTTCTTCAATAAGAAAAGAATGCTTTAATTTTGTTTTTTATTTCCTTTTATTTATTTTCACTGCTTGAAGAATTACAAATATTATATGAAAAGAATGAACTGCTCCCTGAAAAAATCTAAACAATAAGAAGTACAAAGTGAAAGCACCTCTCTCATCTGCCTTGTTCCTACTTCCTAGGCGTAACCACTGATAATAGTTGGGGTGTATCCTTCGAGACTTTTTCCTATGCACATACATTTATGTGCATATATGAACATATATATGCATATGTCTGTATCATAAAAAAGGGACCATACTAAACAGATTATTATGCAACTTGATTTTTAACCCACTAATAAATCATGAATACATTTCCAGGTTACTACACATAGATCCATTTTTATTGACTACCATTTTATGAGTGTGGCATAATTTATTCAATCACCCGCCCCATTGATGGAGATTTAGATAATTTCCAATATTTTGCTATAACATTAAAGGCTGCAATGAACATTGACATACATGACGCGATTCTTTCTGTGGCATAGATTCCAAGAGATGGATTTAACCGAGTCAACAGTCTCTGTTAAACCTTTCAGAGGTGCTGCCAAGTTGCTCTCCAAAAAGGACACTGTACCAATTTACACTGCTTCCAACACTGTATAAGAGAACTCTTTTCCCCGCTCTTGCTTTTATTAGAAATTACCAGTCTTGGAGCGCCTGGTGGCTCAGTCATTAAGTGTCTGCCTTTGGCTCAGGTCATGATCCCAGGGTCCTGGGATCGAGCCCCGCATCGGGCTCCCTGCTCTGCAGAAAGCCTGCTTCTTCCTCTCCTACTCCCCCTGCTTGTGTTCCCTCTCTCAGTGTGTCTCTCTCTGTCAAATAAATAAAATCTTTAAAAAAGAAAAAAAGAAATTACCAGTCTTTAACATTTTTACTAATATGATAGGCACAACCTGATATCTCTTTGTAATTTTTCTGTATTGTTTTCCTAATCACTGGTGAGATTAAGTGTTTTTAAAGAATCATTTGTATTCTTTCCTTTATAAATTGCCTGTTCATATCCTATATGAGTTATCTATTGCTGTATAACAAATTAGCACAAATTTAATGGCTTAAAACCCACACATTTATCATCTCCCAGTTTCTGTGGATCTGGGCATGTCTTAGCAGAGTCCTCTCCTTCAAGGTTTCTCACAAGGCTATGGTTTCATTCGAAGGTTTATCTGAGGAAGGATCCACTTCTAAGCTCATGTGGTTGTTCGTGGAATTCAGTTTCTTGAAGGCTGCTGGACTGAGAGCCTCAGTTCCTGTTTGCTATTGGCCAGAAGCCATTCTCATTTCCTTGTCATGTGGGTCTGTCCAACATGGCAGCTTGACTGATCAAAGCATGCAGTCTAAGAGGCAATAGAGGGAGTCAGCTAGCAAAATGGAAGTCACAGTCTTATGTAACCTAATCACAGAAGTGACATCTCATCATCACTGCTGTATTTTACTGGTTAATAGCAAGTCACAGGTCTGCCCACACTCAGGAGTTCACACAAGGGGTATAAATATCAGGAGATAGAGATTACTAGAGACCATTTTAGAGTCTTCCTGCCACATGTCCTTTGCCCATTTTTCAATTGGGTTGTCTTTTTTTAATTTTCTTTTTTCTTTTTTTAAGATTTTATTTATTTGAGAGAGAGAGAAAAGAGAGAGAGCACAAGCAAGGAGGAGGGGCAGAGGGAGAGGGAGAAGCAGATCATGCTCCCCTCCCCCCCCCCCCCAGCTGAGCAGGAAGCCTGAAGCCAGGCTCAATCCCAGGGCCCCGGGATCATGACCTGAGCCGAAGGCAGATGCTTAACCAACTGAGCCACCCAGACACCCTATTTATTGATTTTTCAGAGCCCTTTATATACTATAGAAATAATTGTGTGGTGGTGGTGTATGTGTCTGAGCATAAGTGTGTGGAGATGATAGATAGATAGATAGATGATAGATAGATATATAGATAGATAGATAGATAGATAGATAGATAGACAGATAGGAAGGAGAGAGAGAGAATTTTCTCCAAATGTTTAGGTATTTAATTTTTATGTAGTTGGTCTTGTAAATCTTTTCTTTTATAACATCTTTTATTTCTTCTTTAAGGTCATATTGTTGCTAACAGTTTTTAAAAATGATCTTTTCTACTTTTTTCTATTATTATGTAATCTCTACACCCAATGTGGGGCTCAAACTCATGACCCCAAAATCAAGAGTTGCATGCCCTACCGACTGAATCGGTCGGATGCCCCCATATCTTTTCTACTTTTTACTTTTGTAAAGATATATTTTGATCATTAAGTCAAATGGCATTGATTTTTTCATGCTATGCAAAGCAAACATCTACTTTTGCCAAAAGAATGTCAATTTACCTAGCACCATTTACCAAACAGTCCATTTATTTGATTTTGAAGAATTAACTGCTTTTTAAAGGGTTTATGTATATATATATATACATGCCTAACTTATTCATATTATAGGAAGATACACTAATAGTTTCTGAAATAAAGTTTGTGTTTTGCTTTCTGAGATATCCTTTAAGGTTGGTCTAAGTGCTTTTAACCAACTGACTAGAGATATGTTGGAGAGATAATGGGTCTGGGTTATCCTGTCTGATAGTTACAGTTGTGAACCTGGGGTGAGTTACTTCCCATTTTTTGCCCAACTATGTTTAGCACTGTGCTTGGTCCATACTTAGTGCTCAATAAACAGCAAATGGTGCTTACTAGTGCTACATGCCCCTCTGCTTCTACTTGATCTCTCCCTTTCCTGTGCATTCATGGATTTGAGGAATATCCAATACATATGTTCCAACAATTGCCCATTTTTTTACATGATGACAAAATGCCAAGTTGAAATATAAAACCTCAACCAAGCCAGGAAGTTAGAATAAGGTAAATACCAAGAATCTTGACCCGAAATGAAGTTCTTTTGAATGATTACTCAAACCCAAACCTGTGTAGGGATAGTTAACTTAATTACCAGACAGCAGGGTCTACCATTTTGCACAATTCTGGGAAACACACCACGCCCATTCTCTTCTATGCAGAGGAGTATATTTGGAGTTGTGCATCACAGGGGCCCTTTGAGCATAGGTCTGAGATAAAGTTCCATTTGTGAGAATTGTAAAATTGCAATGATGTGTTTTCATAATTTTGTTCTAACAGATTACGTTGTACTTTGAACATTATTAAACAATGCCACATTCCTGGAGAAGCAGTTATACCTGACTGGTTAATAGTTGGGGCCTCAGGAGCCAGTGTGCTAAGTTTGGAACCCTCCTCTATCACTTATTATCTATGTGATCCTGGGCAAATTACTTGCCTCCTTATACCCCAGTATCCTTTTCTGTAAAATCAAGAAAAATCTATTTATCTATCATCTATTTTTTTATCTATCAATTGGGGGAACTATCATATAACAAAAGAGAACACAGACACAACACAATTCCTTGCCTCAAAGGCTTACAATCCTTTCAGAAGACACTCATGCAAAGACAATTACAAGATGGTATGGTAATTGTTGAAAGAGAGGTCTCTGCAAAGTTCAATTAGAGCATGGAAAAGAGTGCCTAAGTCTAAATACCATCCACAAGCTAATGACTTCAAGTTTCACATTTCTAATCTTGACCTCTCTCTTGCTCCAGGCATATACAAAAAACTATTTGATATTTTCTCTTTGATGCCTCGAAGGCATAAATTCAACGCAGTATAAACAGAACTATTGATTTTTTACCCCAAACCTGCCCCTCCCCCCAGCTTCCTTCTCTTAGTAAATGGCACCACCAACCATTCAAGCCAAAAACTTGGAACAAGCTCTGGGAAAGGAGTCAAGGAATCAAGAAATTAAGAAGAAGGGCTGGATCTAAGGAATATTTAATAGATTTTTATCTCCAGGCTAATCTATCAGCAAATGCTTTGATCTTACTTTCAGGATATCTTTCCAGTCTGTCTGCTTTGCTCCTTCTCCATGGCTACCATTCTCAGCCAGACCTCCTCCTTCTCCCACTGGACTGCTGGCATGGCTCTTCCTGCTTATGCTTCTATAGTCTACTCTCTGCTTATGCTTCTATAGTCTACTCTCCATCAGCAGCCTCATCTTGGTCCACAATTCCCCTCAGTGCTGCTCTCCCACTACACTGGCATTTTTTTATTTTTTGGAACAGGCTAAGTTCCAGGACCTTTTCACCTCTGACTGGACTGCCCTTCCATAGCTCATCAATATGGCCAGCTCATTCTCATCCTACAGATCTGCCCTCAAAGCTTTTTCAGGCTACCCTACCTAAAGTTGCTGTTTCTGCATCAAAACACTCTGTATCATGTCAATCTATTCATTTCCTTCATAGCATTTATCACAATGTGAACTTAATTATGTGTTTGCTTGCTTATTTGTGTTCTTCCCCCTCTCCTCTCAACTGGAGTGGAAGCTTCATGAAAACTTGGGCTTTTATTTTTTTAAGACTTTATTATTTTTTTTAAGATTTTACTTTTTTTAAGTAATCTGTACACCCAATGTGGGGCTCAAATTTACAACCCTGAGATCAAAAGTCCCACACTCTACCGACTGAGCCAACCAGGCGCCCCCTGGGCTTTTAATGTCTTGTTCACAGCACCTAGAACAGTGCCTGGCACATAGTAGGTGCTAAATAAATATTTATTGAGTGAATAAAATAGAAACTGCCCATGGGTTTTCAATGAGGTTTTCACAGAGAAAGTAGCTTCTGGTCAGGACATGAAGGTCAGGACATGTGTGATGGATAGTTTGGGAACAGAGAATGTTGACATTTTTACACTATGCTAAGGAGCTTAGATTTTATCCTTTGTATGACTGGAGCCACTGATTAGCTTTGAACAGTGAATCCTTGTGTATTAGTTCTCTATCGATAGCACAGCAAATGACCACAATTTAAAACGACACCTGAAAGTTAGATGTCCGACATAGGTCTCATTGGGCTGAAATAAAGGTGCCAGCAGGGCTGTGTTTCTTCTTGGAGGTTCCAGGGAAGAATCTGTTCTCAAGGTCATTCATGTTATTGGCCAGAATTTAGCCCTTTATGGTTAAGGGACTAACCTCTCCGTTTCCCTGCCATTGTTATGGGGGGGGGGGGCACCCTTAACCCCTAGAGGCTTGCGTGCCTGCTCTCAGACCCAGTAACAGCATGTCAAATCCTTCTCTTGCTTGATATCTCTCTGACTTCCCCTTTGGTCATATCTCTCTTCTTTCTCTTCCAATCTATATCTCTCTGACCCCAGCTGGAGAAAGTTCTCTACTTTTGAGGGCTGATGTGATAAGATTGGGCCCACATGGATACTCCAGGACAAACTCCCTATCATGAAGTTTAAAACCTTAATTGCTTGCCGTGTAGTATGACATTCAGAGGTTCCAGGGATTAGGGCACTTTTCAGAGTTGACGGGGGAGCACTCTACCTCCACATTTTGTGATCACATTTTTTTGCTAGCTTCCTCAGCAGGCTGTGTGAGGTAATCTCACTAAAATAGAATGGGCTAAGACTAGTAATCAAGTGGCTATTCCAGCTCAGTGATGATGAAGAACTAAAAAAAAAGATAAGAAGGGCTGAACATAAGGAATATTTAATAGATTTTATCTGTAGGCTTTGGTAACTGATTAGATGTAGGGGTTGTGGCCAGACGGACTCAGAAATGTCTCTCCAGTAGGGCCATTTGGTGGGATGGGCTTAAGGGAATGATGATAGATTTGCTGAGGCATTGAAGATACTCTTGCATTTTTCTTTTTTTTTTTTTTCTCTTGCATTTTTCTGATGAGTCATTTAGATTAACAAATTACTCAAATGATTATGTGGATAATGTTCAACATAGTATCCTTTATGGGGATTCTTGACATATTAAGTAGAAATTATTTACTTTAAAACATGATTAACAGTATTTATTCACTCCTTTCCAAACTTTAACATTTCAAGTGCTAACAGCCCTAAGTTTCTCTTTGTAAAGTCTGTAAAAGAATTTTTTTCTAGATATTTGTAAATGGTGTTGTATAATGCTTTATTTCTGTCCTCTTTAAGAGGACAAATAATTGCAATAGCACAGAAATAACTGAAAGGCACCATAGGTGATACAAGAGGAGAAGGCACAGTGGTTCCTAGCCTTGATCTTTGTCCTGGTCTTCAAGGGTCATGACCGGTTTGCATTACACAATCGCTGGTTTATCAGAACATACTTAAAGCTGGCCGCCGCATTTCAAGGAAAAGGAAGACAAATCTAGGAAAGGATTGGAAGCTTGATATGGAAGTGACGTTTATCTGGGAAGTTAGAATGTAGGCTCTAACACAGGTTTATGTGTTTGTTTTTAAGAATAGCAACATTTTACTGAACATTTACTCTAAACAAACATCTCCCTTAATCTTTATAATAAACCAGAGAAGTAGAGATTTTATTAATCCCATGTTGCAGAAGAGGAAACTAAGTCTAAGGTAAGTTACATAAGTTGTTCTAAATCCCATAGCTGGTAAAGTAGTAGAGAGACTTCAAAGTGCAGACTGTCCAATTCCAAACGCCATGCTCTTTACATGGAGCCCCAGGGCCTCACTCTGAAACTCATGGAGAAAAGGGACCTTCCAAACTAGTATTTCATAGGACTTCACCTTGAGGACTCTTCCTTGATCTACCTGATGACATCATTTTCTTCTACCTCTTCATAACTCCACAAATACATCTTTTGGGGCTCCCCCTAGATATTAAGTTCCATAGATTAGGTACCTCATGGGTTTCAAGGGTAAACCCTTGAATTCCCAGTTCTTAGCTCAGGGCATGGCACATAGTAGGTGCTCAAAAAAATTATTTGTTCAGTAAATGTATGCAGGCATGAATGAATGAGTGCCATTTAACTTTTCTGGACCACCAGTCTGTCATCTGCAAAATGAAGAATGGACAGATAAATTCTTTCATCCATTCAGAAACCTTATTAAAGGCCTACAAAATGATGTGTAGTTCCCTTCAGAAAGACAAAATATAGACAAAAAAATATGTCTAGCAGAAGTGTTATATATGTTTATCTATACCTATCGTCTATCTCCTTTCTACGTATAACATTTCTTTTTGACCTGTAATTGTTAGTTACCACTGGACCATTAATGAAACCTTTTAATGTTGAGTAAATTATTAAATATGCAGGAATATTTGAATCCTAATATGTTCTACTCTAAGTAGCATTATCATAGTTGATTGTTTAGAAATGTATCTTTTTTTAAAAGATTTTATTTATTTATTAGAGAGAGAGAGAGAGAGAGCAGGGGGAGGGTCAGAGGGAGAGAATCTCAAGCAGACTCCAGGCTGAGCATGGAGCCCCACACAGGGCTGGATCCCATGACCCCCTGAGACCTCGACCAGAGTAGAAACCAAGAGTCAGACACTCAAATGGCTGAGCCACCCAGAAACCCTGAAATATGCTTTTTTATATTTGAGGAAATTTTTCAGATTTAAGAATGTAGTTGGGTTAGCTTTATATCTTTTTCCTTTTTTTACTGCCTAGTCTTATGTTTTCTTTGTAATTGAAGCTGATAACATGAAGCATTGAATATAAGAGATACAAAGTGTTTATATTTGTTGCATCTCATTTATTTCTTTATTATTCTACAGTTCTGTAATTGGAGCTACCAAGTGTTACATTTTGTTTTCTGCAGGCTACTGCTTGCTCTTTTTTTTAGTTTATTTTATCTTAGTGCAAATGTGTTTTGCTTCCTCAAATAGAAAAATTGTAGAGAAAAAATTTTTCTCACCCCATATAAAGGAAGATTTGCTGTTGTTGCCTTTTCTTTTATTAAAGATACTTTATACATCTAGTATTTTTAATATATGAACAGATAATAGTATTTTTAAAAATCTTCTAGTACGTTTACTATATTTACAATTTGCTTATATTGGGATTGATATTTGAGTGACATTCCTTAATGTACACAAATTGTCTGGTTTAGACAAGAATACGCATTCCAAGGTAATTTACTTTATCAATAAAATGCAGCAAGAAAAGTCTTAAACAATGATCTCTAAAAAACAGCAGTGTTGTCACCTATTATTCTTCGTGTATTGAAAATGCTATCATAAACAACTCTTCCAGAATTTTCTAGTGATTATTCAATAACTAAAATTTATTAAGTATTTGAGTCCTTCTTTTCTTTTTTTTAAAGATTTTATTTATTTATTTATTTGAGATAGAGAGAGAGAGAGAGGAGAAACAGCATGAGAGGGAAGAGGGTCAGAGGGAGAAGCAGACTCCCCGCTGAGCAGGGAGCCCGATGTGGGACTCGATCCCAGGATTCCGGGATCATGAGCTGAGCTGAAGGCAGTCGCTTAACCAACTGAGCCACCCAGGCACCCGAGTCCTTATTTTCTATAAGATCACATATTTAGTATTGATGTAGATGGACAAATTAAGTGACCCTTTCTTATAAGTATTTTAAACAAGTGGAAAAGAAGCAGAGCAGAGCAGGATTTTGACAGATTGACCTTTGCAGCCTACTCACCATACTTTCGTGGCATCTCTTTCTTCTGTAGTAAATTACCAGTGTCAGTGATGCTCTGAATAGCTTAGAGTACTTCCCTGACAGCAGCCCCCTCCCACCTGTGACAGTTACCTTCACCTGTAACTAGTTGCTATAGGAGAAATCCATTCTCATTTAAGAATATATAGTACCAACAAAAGAAAAGCTATTTGAGGAAAGGGGGAGAAGTGTTGTTGATTTTTTTCTGATAATAAAAATAATGCACATAGATACCTAAATAGATGGAGAGCTATACTATATTCAAGAATTAGAACACTAAATATTGTTAAGATGGCACTTCTTCTTAGACTGATCTATAGATTCAATGCAATACTTAACAAAAACTCAGCAGGTGTTTGTTTTGTTTTGCGTGTGTGTTTTTGTAGAAATTGAAACCGATTCTAAAACTTATGTTGAGGGGCACCTAGGTGGCTCAGTCAGCTAAGCGCCTGCCTTTGGCTCAGGTCATGATCCCAGGGTCCTGGGATGGAGTCCCCACATCAGGCTCTCTGCTCAACGGGGAGTCTGCTTCTCCCTCTGCCTCTGCCCCTCCCCACGGCTTGTTTTCTCTCTCTTTCTCTCTCTCAAAATAAATAAATAAAATCTTTGAAAAAATAAAAAAGAAAACTTATGTTGAAATGCAAAGAACCTAGAATAGCCACAAAATTTTGAAAAAGAAAAAAACATGTTGGAGGATTTTTACACCTTATTTCAGAACATACCTTAAACCTATAATAACCAAAACAATATGGTTTGGGCATAAGGATAGACATATTGATCAAGGAAATAAAATAGAAAATCTAGACATAGATATAAGGGTAATTGATTTTTTTGACAAGGTAAGTCAAGATAAGTCAATGGGAAAGAAAATTTTTTTTCAAATACGGGTGCTAGTATAATTGGACATTTTTATATAAACAAAACAAAACCTTTGCTCTTACTTCACTTATACACAAAACTTAATTCAAAACAGAATGGTTTGTAATATATAATACACCTAAATATAAGAGCTAAAACTCTGGAACTTTTAGAAAACATGAGAAAAATCTTTGTAATCTTGAGTAAGCAAAGATTTCTTAGGACACAAAAAGCACAAATAATAAAAATTCTAAATTGATAAATTTAACTTCATCAAAATTAAATATGCTTGTTCTTCTAAGAATACCATTTTAAAAATTAAAAGATACTGAGAGGAAATGTTTGCAAGACATGTATTTCATAAAGGAGTTGTATCCAGAATATATTTAAAAAACTCTTACGATTCAACAATAAAGACAAACAACCCAATGAAAGACACGGACAAAAGGTTTGTTTAGTCACTTCATTCAAAAAGATATACAGATGACAATAAGCACCTGAAAAGATGCCAGCATCACTAGTCATTAGGTAAGTGCAAATGAAAATCACAGTGAGATTTCATTACACGCTCAAAGAGTGGCTAAAATCTCAGACTGATAATACTAAGTGATGACAAGGATTTGAAGAAACTGAAACCCTCACACATTGTTAGAGCCACTTAGGAAAAATTTAGCAGTTTCTTTAAAAGTTACCACATAGGGGCACCTGGGTGGTGCAGTCAGTTAAACATCCAACTCTTGATTTCGGCTCAGGTCCTGATCTCAGGGTGGTAAGATCCAGCCCTGCATCAGGCTCCATGCTAACCATGGAGTCTGCCTGGGATTCTCTCTCCCTCTCCCTCTGCCCCTCCTGCTTGTGCTCTCTCTCTCTCTCTCTCAAATAAAGAAATAAATCCTTAAAAAAGAAAAAGTTACCACATAAACCAGAAAGTCCACTTCACTATATCTACCCCAAAGAAATTAAAGCATATGTCTCCACCAAACTCTATTCATAATAGCATTATTCATAATAGCCACAAAGTGGGGATAACTCAAATGTCCATCAATCTGTAAATGCATAAGCAAACGATGGTATATCCACATGATGGATAAGTAAAAAAACTCAGCAATAAAAAGGAACCAACTACTTATATATCTAACAACATAGGTGAATCTCACAAACACCATGCTAAATGAAAGAAGCCATGTACTTTTAAAAGACTATATGTTGTATGATACCATCTATATGAAAATTTGGAGAGGGAAAAACTTCAAAATGTAGATCAGTGGCTTCCTGGGGCTGAGAGTGAGAGAAGTTGATGTAAATGGACACAATGTAACTTTCCAGAGGAAGAAAAGTGTTACAAAACTTGAATGCACTGAGCGCCTGGGTGGTTTCAGTCGGTTGTCTGCCTTCAGCTCAGGTCAGGATCCCAGGGTCCTGGGATTGAGCTCTGCATTGGGCTCCCTGCTCAGCGGGGAGTCTGCTTCTCCCTCTCCCACTCCTTCTGCTTGTGCTCTCTCTTTCTGTCAAATAAATAAAATCTTAAAAAAAAAAAAAAACTTGAATGTAGTGATGTTTGCAAAGTTATATAAACCTACTAAAACCCATTCAATTGTGTACTTAACATGGGTAAATTTTATGGTATGTAAATTATACCTCCATAAATCTGTTAAAAACCAAAGGACGAACACAGTTAAAGGAGTAACTGTGAGAAAGTATTTGTAATATACAATCAACAAAGTATCAATATCCACAAAATATAAAAACTCCTTTAAAACAATAATAGAATAATGAGGATATTTAGGACTTAGATCTACAGGGGAGAAATCACTCTCATACTATCATGAACATGTTACTGCATTTCCTTCCGGTCTTGTGTTAGTGCATATTTTGACATAGTTGAAATTATGATTTTGTGAACCAGATGTATCTGGGGGAGGCTGAAGATTTTTTCAAATTATTTGATGAGGGGTTCCATGCAATCAAATAATTATAACAACAAAAGAGAATAGTTCTGGCTAATAATAATGGTTAAGAATGTACATTTAGTCAGTATGAAATGCAGTGAGTAACAAACGTGTATTTCTTCTCACCACCCCCTCTCTCTTTATGCCTGTAATTAGTGCTTACCCTAAGAAGTGCTATCAGGCTTCTCTTTCTCAGGTCTTTTTATCAATAAATATAGGGGTAGGAAGTCAAAAGATATTGAGTCCCTACTTTGTTCTAGGAATTGTGCTGTTGAATGTGGCTAAGGCTTCAGCAGTGACCAAGAAATGAGAGTTGTTCAAAATCTTTATCTGGAGGGGAAGCCAGGCATTATACAAATCACGATAAATAATTAAATTATTACAAGCTCTGAGACTAAATCTGAGCCCTATGTTCAATGTCCAAAGTATAAGCCACCTTTGGTCTTCTATCTCTATGCATTATCATCTTCATAAGGCTCTGTGTTTTCTTGCCTCTTGTTCAGGCCTCCCCCCATTGCTGTCTTCTAAATTCTTCTTCTCTGGCTTCTGGAACTGCTCCAATATCAACAAACTGGCTTACATTCCTAGACTCATCTACCTCAAGCTGGATATTTACTATTTAATTCATTGATGCTCAGGCCTAACTTCTTTCCCTTCTGTATAATCTCTCCCCAGGTGAGTTCATCCATGCCCATGATCCTGACCTGTGTGCTGACAGCTCCCAGATTTCTATCTTCAGTCCAGGCTGCATCTTTAAGCCCCAGACCTGTATATATAATTGCCTACTTGACATTTCCACATTCAACATGTTATCTCAAATTCAACATGTCCCACAATTTGAATTTGTGAGTTCTGACTATCCCATCTGAAAAAAAGAAAAGGAAGAGGGAAGGAAGGAAGGAAGGAAGAAAGAAAGAAGAAAAAAATGGCACCATAAATTATTCAGTTGTATAAGCTAGAAATTGAGGAGTCATCATTGTTCATTGTCTCCTCTCTCCCACAAACCCCATCTGAGATCCAAATAAATTAAGGAGTAGGTTAAGAGTCATGAAGACAGAGATCAGCTTTACTACTGATGAAGGCCAGGTTGAAGAATGTTACTTAGGTACATGGCAAAAATGAGTTTCCTAACTCTGAATCCCAGCTTTAGAAAGATTTACCTACCCTGTCCCACATAGCACCAGACCACTGTAGCCTTCTCCTCAGAAGGACAATCTGTCAAAAAACTTGACCCTCTGCAGACCAAGAGTACATGCTCCCTGTAGACAGGCCAGTTCTAAAGAGAAGGCAGGAAGGGCTGAGGCTTGCAAACACACTCTCCCAAACTCATCAGTCATGTGGAAGGAGTATGAGATGAGGCAAGAAGCTAGGAAATTTTAAGGAAAATCCCTCTTCAAGGAAACCAGAAGAGTATGGAAGCATCCCCCTCCTAATACAATACCAAAGCTTATTGATTTCATGTCCAAAATATCTGCTGTTACCTTCTCTTCATTTCTTTTCCCTCTGCCCTGACCCAAGCTAACATCATCTCTTACCTAGACCTCTGCAATAGCTTTCTCACCATTTTAACTATTGGAAACATCCATTCTCACCTATTTCCTATCTTTTCTCCACACATTATCGACGGTGATATTTTCACAGTGCAAATCAGATCATAATTTTTCTTCCCATCCCTTCTACTTTCCCCCTTACCCTTAACTCTTAGCATTAAAACCCCAAATCCGGGGTGCCTGGATGGCTCAGTCAGTTAAGCATCTGCCTTTGGCTCAGGTCATGATCCCAGGGTCCTGGGATCGAGCCCCATGTTGGCCTCCCTACTCAGCAGAGAGTCTGCTTCTCTCTCTCTCTCCCTCTGCCCCTCCCCCCACTCATTCTCTCTCTCTCTCTCTCAAATAAATAAATAAAATATTTTGAAAAAATAATAAATAAATAAGAACCCAAAGCCTTTGCACAACCCTGAGCACCTTGCAAAGTCTGGCCCCCTCTTCTGCTTCAGGTCATTTTATAGGTATTCCCTTGCTCTTTGCTGTCCAGTTACACTGGCCTTCTTTCTGTTTTTAAATGCTTCTAAATCCCTCCTGCCTCAGGGCCTATGGTATGCCATCCTCCAGAAGGCACCTCACTTCCTTCTTCCAGCTCATCATTAACTCCTCTTCAACCTTCACATCTGGATCAATAATCACTTCCTTGGGGATGATTTCCTGTCTCATCAAGTCCTTTCAAAGCATCATGTACTTCTGTTTCATAGCCCTTTTCTTAGTTACAGTTTTCTGTTTACATGTGTGATTGGTAATTTCTGTCTCTCCCATAAGGCTCTGAGCTCTGTGAGAAAGGTACCATATCTCTTTTTCCTCACTCATGTATATCCTGGGCTCCAGACCCAGTACCTGGCCCATAGTAGTTCTTGCTGAGTGTCCGTAATATTGAAACACCAGTGTGAGAGGGAGTAAACCTAGAATGAGGGGTTGTGAAGTTTCAGGGAAGAAGTCACCTTTAGGTGAGACATGGAGGATGACTAAGGCCAGTTAGGTGAAGAGGAGGACAGCAAAGCATTCCAGGCAGAGGGAACAAGTGAGAAAACCTATGAGGAAAGCAATAGCTCGGATAGTATGTCCCGGGAAATGAAAGTTGCAGAATGATTGGAGCTTGGTAAAGAGTTTGGAATTTATCCTAAGGGCAAGGAAAAGATTTTGAAGTGTTTAAGAAAGGTAATGACAGATATATTTGCATTTTCTGGCTGCTGTGTGGAGACTGGATTGGGTGGGGATGGAGGAGGTTAAATGTGAGGAGATAATCTGAAGGTCTAGGAAGACTGTGGTGGTTGTAATGAACATAGTGAAATAGACTTGAGACACCCACATTGAAGATGGTAGAAGGAATAGATCTGATGACTGATTAAATGTGATGATTGAAGGAGAGGGTGGAGTCAGGAATGACTGCCAAGTTTTTAACTTTGACAGTACTTGAGTAGATAGTGGTATACTTACTGAGAGAGGGAACACTGGAAGGGACTTTGGGAAAGAGGTAAATTAGTTTTGAGTATTCTAATTTTGAGGTGTTCTTAAGACAACCAAGTGAAGATATTCACTAAATAACTGGAAATATGAGTCTATTAGAAATAGGAGGGGCTTATAAGAGAGATCTGACATGGATATAAAAATTTGGGAGTTATTGTTTGGATGGTAATTGAAATCCCTAGGGTATTATTGGTAATGAATGAGATGCCTAAGGGGAGTATACAGAGTGAGAAAAGCATCTCAGGCAATCTTAAGGAGCTCTGAAATATAATGGTAAAGGAGAAAGATGCCACAAAGGAGACTGAGACAGAGAGATTGCAGAAAAACCAGAAGAATGAAGTACCGCAGAAGCCAAGGGAACACACTATTTTTAGGAGCAAGTATCCTCTTATATTGACGGTCCAATTTCTACCATCTACATCTGTTTCTAGGAAGAAATGATCTAAAACATTTTTCATTTACTGAGCCTTTTATGTTCCATCTCCCTGAAATGTCGTCCCTCCCCTCTCTGCTTTGGGAAAGAGAAAAAAAGTTTCAATGTATTACTGTCTCTTAGGACACCTTTCACATTTTATTATAGTCTGTTGCTTCCATGACTATCTTTCCTGCTACATCATGACCAGCACAATATCTGGTACATAGTGGGAGTTTGACAAATGTTAGTTGATTGAATGAGTGGATCAACCGATATAAATAATATTAAGAATATTTATCATTTATTGAATATTTCCTGTTCCTGGGCACCTGTGCTAGCACTTGATCTATAATTACTCTTTTAAGCCTCATAAAAACTCTATGATGGGGCATGATTATTCCCATCTTAAAGATGAAGAAACTGAGGCTAAGAGAGAAAAGTTCTCCAAAGTTACATAGTTAGTAAGTTGCACAGCTGCAATTCACAAATAAATCTGTCTGATTCACAAGTCCATGCTTTTAACCACCACCTCTCCCAAGAGAAGTAAACATTCACATTTTCCAGACATCTGTGGAAGAGACGTTTTTGAACTGGCAGCTTTCCCAATTCGTCTCAAATCATACCACATAAGCAACAGCCTGTTCTCACTCCAAGAATGCTTTATTCTGGATCTGAATGAGCCCCAACTGAGTTGCCCACCATACCTGCAACACAATAGGTTTTTCCTTCATTCCCTCCCTTGAGCCTGTCTGCCTGAGCAAACCTTGGCTTCCCAAGCAAGAGGTCTATCTTGGGATCAATACCTTAATTTCATTTTTTTCCCTTTCCTAACAGTTCTTATCCCACTTTATTCACAGGATTACTCACGGATTCTTTGCTTGAAGTGCCCAGAGTGATTTCTTACAGTTCCGCTCCTAATGTTGAGCTATAGTCAACACACTAGAATGAAAGCTTCATGAGGGCAGGGAACTTGTTGATCTTGTTTATAGAATTATGCCCAGTATCAGGAACAGGGTGATTCCCAATATTCAGTAGCACACGATAGGTGATAGCTGACTGAGTCAGGCTGATGGTGATGCAGCCCCAAATTTGGCTGACTATCACAACAACACAGACATGCTGTGCTCTGGCACTTTCAGGGAATAAAATCATAAATTCATGGGTGCCAAGTACCTATCAAAAGCTCAGCTGAGTAAAACTGTTTTCATGAAGATTGCCTAAAAGCTCGGCAGGCCAATCCTTCTAGACACAAACCAATGAAGAAGTGAGGAGGGACAGATCAAGTTGTCTTTGGGAGAAGGGGAAATTCTTCACAAGTCACCATAAATAATTTACAAAGTAATCTGTCTTAAGAATGATTTAGAATTGGGGCGCCTGGGTGGCTCAGTCAGTTAAGTGTCTGCCTTCGGCTCAGGTAATGATCCCAGGGTCCTGGGATCGAGCCCCATGTAGGGTTCCCTGCTCAGCGGGGAGCCTGCTTCTCCCTCTCCCTCTGCCTGCCATTCCACCTGCTTGTGCTCTCTCTCTCTGTCTAATAAGTAAATAAAATCTTTAAAAAAAAAAAAGAATGATTTAGAGTTATGTAAGTATTCTGATTATTTATCTGAACAAAAATACTGAGAATATACTTATAACAATCAACTTCTAAGAATTCCCTATCTCAATAGTTAAGGTTCTGAAAAGCTGGGGGAAATTATGAGTCCAGCATCAGTCTTCTTCATTTGGTGTGGGTGTGTGGGGAGAGGCTGGGGGGAGGGGAGATGATAAAATCACAGGAAACTCATGGATCATCTCTTATTTTCTGTTACCATTTCAGCAATTTCTTCTGCCAAGTATATTTGCAGGCAAAATATTACTAGGCGGCTAGATGTGACTTTTACACTTAATTATGAATGGTGATCATCCTGGAATCTACTCAAGATTCCTTATCATGGATAGCTACATGGAGAATCTGTGCATTGACCTGATGATTTAGGGAAATATCTGGCACACAATTACTTTTCCTGTAAAAAAAGTTCATTATTACCCGTAGGGATAGAGAGAGATTAACTGGATCTCTTTAGAGATATTGTAGGCAGAGTCCCCTTTTTCCATTTTGTTCCTTTGGAAAATTTCATTGTCACAAGAAAGCTTCCCTGAGCGACAATTACAAGACCATTTTGTTTTCCTGTACAACTGAAAAAAAAATGTTGCTTTTTTGGTCCTAGTGCTTCTTTGCAACATTTTTTTCTTATTAGTCAGGTTGGCTATCACTGTTCTTTTCCAAAGCCTACTGCCAAATTCATCAATTTCTATTCCCAACCCTTAGGGATTCATTTTTCCCCTTTTCACTAAAAGAAACATCTCTTATGCATCTGTGCATATTTTTAATTTTAATTTTTTTGGATCACAGCAGTAGAGGAAATAACATGCATATATCTTTTTTATACCTTTTTTTCTTTTATTACTGTTTAGCTGTCACTTCTTGGTGTCTCACAGAGTATTGACAGTCAGCTAGGTAACTACTGTACACTGGATTCTGGCCCCAAATCATAGTCCCATATAAGATTTCTTGCTCTACTCAAAACAGATTTACAAAAGTAGAAAGAAACTCTTACTTTTCTATCTTCCCTCAAAGCAATGTAAAGGGATTCCTAAGTCAATGTTCAATGTGTATAAATACACAGTAGGTAAATACACACTTGCATGTATTTGACTATTATGCATCTCATATTTCTCTTTTAAGAAGATAAAGAACTAATTTAATGTATCACTTTCATTTTATGCAGTAGAGCCACCTTATTTAATATGTAAAGATTTCATAATAATCTGTTATCCAAAGTGAGTGAGATAGCAGGTTAGCATTCATCTTTAATGGAAGATCCTTGTGAAGGTTTATTGAATTTCAAGCGAAGAAAATACCTAAAGCTGTTCCTGACAGTGTACTAGATATCCGTGTACATTTCCTTTTACCCTTGGGTCTTTAGTTTTAGATCTTAGGAATTCAATATTGGCCACATACTTATCCCAGCTCACAATACTCATCCTAGAAAGAAGGAACATGATTGGGTCCAGTTTGAAAATGGGGACATGCAATGGAGGCACCCTGATTATAGATGGTCAAGTGATCTGTAGCTGGTATGAGTCCCATGGTGACCTATACTTGGGTAGTGTGTGGTCCCCTGTGGTCTGCAAGAGGTCAGAGTAGAGCCTGGGGGAGCAGCTTGCTCATTTAGGCACGGAAGCCTGAAAACAGGGACCATATGTATTTAGATTATTGTATCTTCAGTGCTATTAGACACCTCATACCTGAGTCAAAAGGATCAATATATGTTTACTGGATGAACGAATGAATGAATGAAAAATGTCTCGATATCCCTGGCAAAACGGTGGAACAGCTGCTATAGAAATCTGAGGACTCAGAAGACTGAAGAAGTTTCTGAAAGATGTGTTCAGAGAAGTGAGAGAACTGTTCCTTCACTTGTACTGCTGACTTGTGCTAGAGAAAATTACATAATGATACAGAAGTGGGGTTGCTACAGACTCTTGTTCTCTAATATCAACAGAAACCCCAGTGCTGTCCAAATGCTAAGGGCTGGGCTCACCCACTCTCCACAGCAGCTGTTTCAGACTTGTTCCACTATCCTCAAGCCTTCTGCCTGCCTCCTTCAGGTCACTTAGTACAGAAAGATTTGCTGCCAATTTTACAGAGAAATTGGACATCTAGCCAGAGAAATAATCTCATCTGCCTGACACCTCATGTAGAAATGTGTCAAATGGGGGTGTTATCTCTCCCTGTTCAAGTCTAATCTTAATTTTCTCTTCCATTCCTTCAAGGAACTCACTCCTTCCACTGTCTTTGTCTTAGAAAATTTTTAGAGTTTTATTGAAGCTCTTGATTGAAACTCTTTTATGGAAGCAATAAACTGTACATATTTAAAATGTGCAATTTGGGGCGCCTGGGTGGCTCAGTTGGTTAAGCGACTGCCTTCGGCTCAGGTCATGATCCTGGAGTCCCGGGATCGAGTCCCGCATCGGGCTCCCTGCTCGGCAGGGAGTCTGCTTCTCCCTCTCCCACTCCCCGTTTGTGTTCCCTCTCTCGCTGTGTCTTTCTCTGTCAAATAAATAAATAAAATCTTTAAAAAAAAAAAAAAAAAAAAAAATAAAATGTGCAATTTGGTAAACCTTGATATCTGACTGCATCTCTAAAGCCATCATTACAATCAAGATAATGAACATATCCATCACCTCCCAATATATTCTTGTGTCCCTCTGTAATCGCTTATCCCCACTCTTGTCTCTTTTTTTCCCCCTCCATGACAGGCAACCACAGATCCACTTTCTGTCACTGTAAATTAGTTCACATTTTCTAGAGTTTTCCATAAAGAGAATCATACACTACGTATCCTTTTTGGGGGCTGGCTTTATGCATTCACTCACTGATGGACATTTGGGTTGTTTCCTGTTTTGGGCTATTACAGATAAAGCTGGTATGAACATTCTTGTACAAGTCTTTGTGTGGATGTATATTTCTTCTATCTTGGGTAAATACCCAGGGGTGAAAGCGATGAATCATATTCACTAAATGGTATGTATGTTTCATTTTTTTTTTTAAGATTTATTTACTTATTTGAGAGAGAGCGCAAGTTGGGGGAGGGAGAAAAAGAGAGAATCCCTAAACAGACTCCCCGCTGAGTGCAGAGCCCTACAGGGGGCTCTATCCCACAACCCATGAGATCAGGATCTGAGCTGAAACCAAGAGTCCCTCACTTAACTGACTGAGCTACCCAGACACCCCACATGTTTCATTTCTTAAAGAAACCGCCAAGCTTTTTTCCAAGATTGTTGTACCATTTTACATTTCCACAAGCAATGTAGTAGCATTCTAGTTGCTATACATCCTGGACAACACTTGGCACGGTCAGTCTTGTTAATTTTAGCCATCTCACAGGTGTATAGTGATATCTCATTTGTGGTTTTAGTTTACATTTCCCTAATGATTAATGAACATTTTTCCTGTGCTTATTTGGCATCAGTATATCTTTTTTGGTGAAATAACTGTTAACTCTTTTGTCCATTTTTTAAAATCAGGTTATTTATTTACTTACTGAGTTTTGAGAATTCTTTATATATTATGAATATAAGTCCTTTATCAATTATGCAATTTGCAAAAAATATCTCCCCATCTGTGGGTTTTTTCATTCTCTTAACAGTTTTTGAAGAGCAAAAATTCTTAATTTTGATAAAGTTCATTTTATCATTTTTTTCTTTTATGAATAGTGCTCTTGGTGTCATATTTCAGAAATCTTTGCCTAATTAGAGCTCACAAAGATTTTTTCCTAGAAGTTTTTTGGTTTAGGTTTTATATGAGCTCTATGATTTGTTTTGAGTTAATCTTTACATATGGCTCAAAGTTCAATTTTTTGCATATTGGGTATTCATTTTTTCCAGTATCACTTACTGAAAAGACTATTCTTTCTCCACTGAATTGCCTTTTGTCCTTTGCTGAAAGTTATTTGATCATATATTTGTGGATCTATATCTGGACTCTCTATTCTCATCCATCGATCTATTTGTCTATCATAATGCCACACTATCTTGATTACTACTTTCCATGCCAGTTATGTCATAGGTCACTTGCCAGCGTACTAATTGGTTTTCTTCGGATCAGGTTCCCATCCCTGGTCTAGTCACTGCAGCCAGGTGTTAGAGGGAGCAGGCTTGCAAAGTACAAAGGGGAGTTGTGGAGGACTATCCATGTGGGCTGACAGCAGGGCAGTTTCCTTTAACATGGGGCTGTGGTTATATGTAGGCACGAGGTTCTATCCTGAAAATATCCCACTCTTTCTCTGCCTCAAGTTTTATACTCCCTTCAATAAATTTTTTGCACTGTAGACCTTTCTAAAATGCAAATCTGATCATATAATTTCCTTTCAAACCTTCATCAATGGTTTCCCAGTTACCTTTATGGTAAAGTCCAAATTTCTTGACCTTTGAGACCCAACTTCTGCTTTCCCTTCCAGTTTCAATTCTTAGCATTCTCCATTCCTCACTTATATGCTGTATTCTAGCCATGTGAATTACTTGCCATTCCCCAACATACCATACTCTTGCTCTTCTTAGGGTTTTTTCATGTAATCCTTCTGCATAGAATATTTTCCCTCCAACTCTTTTCTCCAAGCTAGCTTTTAAAAGTCTCCTAGGTCTCATGTTAGATATAACATCAGTTCAGTTCAGCAAATATTTATTAAGCAACGACTATGAGTTAAAAAACATGTTCCCTGATAATGCAAAACCAAGTATAACACATCTGGCCATTAATCCTATCCTCTGCCCAGTTCCCAATTTCAAATGAGGTGGGCTAAATTTCTTAAATGGGGGTGGAGAGAGGCAAGGTGAAGTGAGGAAGTGGGATTCTGCATTCCCAATATTCTCCCAACCCAATCTTCCTGGATTAGGCAAGTGAAGTGGGTGCCAAGTAACTGAGAGATTCCTGGAATCAGCACTGTGATTCTGGAATTCCTAGCTGGTCATAGGACCTAGAATAATTCCTAGTATATTTAAGCTGGAGAAGTCAAGTACCAGCAGATTGGTCCAAACTCTAGCTGAGACTAGGATGGATTTTTTTTTTTTTTTTTTTTTTTTTTTTTTTTTAAGATTTTATTTATTTATTTGAGAGAGAGCACATGAGAGGGGGGAGGGTCAGAGGGAGAAGCAGACTCCCTGCCGAGCAGGGAGCCCGATGCGGGACTTGATCCAGGGACTCCAGGATCATGACCTGAGCCGAAGGCAGTCGCTTAACCAACTGAGCCACCCAGGCGCCCAACTAGGATGGATTTTAATCACACAGCCAGACCTCTGGAACTCTAGCCTGCAAACTATGTAGGCTCACTCCAGTCATTTCATTAATCTCATAATAATATGACCTTCTAATTAATGAAATTGAATTTGGGGGCCTGTTTGTTCTGTCACGGTGGGGTTTACTGTACAGGGAAGACAAGTGTAACGAAGGGAAAACAAAGAGTGCTATGTGGGTAAGGTAAGGGGATGGGGCAAAGCCTCTCTGAGACAGGGATATTCAACTGAAACTTGAAGGGTGAGTAGGAGTTAGACCAGGTGAGGGAGTAGAAAGATTGTTCTAGGCAGCAGAGCCTTCTCTGATCCCCCCAGACTAGCGTAGGCCCTCCTCCTTGGTGTTTCAAGCCCCTACTGACTGCCTACTCCTGTCTTATATTTATTGCACATACCACAATGGTGCTTTTCTTTGTTTATCTCTCTCCATTAGACTGGAAGCTGCTTGAGAGCCAGGACTGAGTATTTAGGATCGAATAGCCTACCAATTCCCTTTGTGTGAAGTAGGATCAAGGACTCTCTGGGCAGAGGAATTAAAAAGGTGATGCTCTGTGCAGAAGAATTAAAAACAGGCAACGCAGGCCCATAAGCACAAGGATGGCTCCACAAGGAAAGGCACTTGTGTGGGAAGAAAAATGGCATCCTTTCCTGAAGAAAGATTCAGCCCTGCACTAGGGGCATGATTTGGTGAGTGGAGAACAGGTTGGATTTTAGCCTCCATTCACTGCTTGACAGTCTCTGCAGCACACAAACCCCACCACTGTACATAGGGAGCCTGTGGATTTTTCACTACAGTCTCTGCGGTGACTAGTAAAGGGCCTGACATATAGTAGGTAAATATTTAAAAAATAGTCCATAGAAATGAAAGCTTAGACCAGGGATCCCGGCGCTGCCTTAGTAACACGTGTAGTCCAGACTGTCAGCTGTGAGTATGGAGGTGCCCGGTAAAAACGGTGGTGCCGTGTGAGAGGCAGTCATTTCCAGTGGGAGCCTCGCTGTAGCCACTGCAGATAGCTTGTCATATCAGGGAAGTAATGGGATAGTTGGTAGGACCTGTTCTTGAGTACACATGAGAATGCCTTAAGGAACTTTCCAGGGGTTTTAAGGGTCCTGCAGTAAACAGGGATAACAAAACCCCTGAAGGTTATTTCCGGTTTACTTTAGTAGCACAGAAAGCACTTATGTATGAACTATCCTCCAATATTCTATATCTTTCGGGAACATAGCTCATATATAACCGCCTAATCAAATACGCATTGAGAAGACAAAAGCTTGACCTAGCTTTTGAACTTAGGCAATAAGTAATGATATACTGGGGCAACTAAGTTTATGAAAGTCAACTTACTAAAACAGAATTGGAGGAGTCTCTAAAAATGTCAGTTATTCTAAGGCATTGTTGTTTGAAAGATTACATCATTATTTTATGAACCCTGAAGAATGAAAAAAATGCCAATTACAAAGTAGGATTTGGAAAACACATCTTGATTCAGAAATGTTACAATATTTAAAAGAAAGCGTTATAGAACTGATGAAATTTGGATTACAAAATACCTTATCTTTTTCCTTTTTGAAGACTTTATTTTTAAATAATCTCTACACCCAACATGGGGCTTGGATTTACAACCCTGAGATCAAGAGTGGCATATTCCACTGATTGAGCCAGCCAGGCACCCCTCCATCTTTTTTTTTAAGATTTTATTTACTTATTTGCCAGAGAGAGACAGAGCGAGAGAGGGAACACAAGCAGGCGGAGCGAAAGAGGGAGAAACAGACCTCCCGCCCAAGCAGGGAGCCTGATGCGGGGCTCGATCCCAGGACTCTGGGACCATGACCTGAGCCGAAGGCAGACGCTTAACCGACTGAGCCACCCAGGCGCCCCACCCCTCCATCTTTTTTGTTTGTTTGTTTTAATACATTGTTATATATCTTTAAGGAAAATAAGAGTAATTTTCCTGGTGAGAACAGACTAACAGTTTAAGTTCCCTTGACAGGTACATCTTCATGGCAGAGTGCAGTTTGCTATCAAAGTTTCATGACACCATCTGTTAATATCATTTTCATATCATTCCATGCTCATTGAGCAAGTAATTTGGCGTTCCTGGCACCCTTCTCTACAGGGGAGGGAATGTGTTGATCAATCTGTCTGAGTATTCTATTATGGTTGGCAGTCAAAACTTTTCCTGTAAATTAATATATTAACATGTGATTTATACACTTGTCTCTTATATATTTCATGCTTCTGAGCTTGATCAATTCTGGTCTAATTGATTCTCAACCTGCAAAGCTAAGAGCCAAACCCTAGAGGAAAATGACTTCTTGGCATTATCGTTACCACATGAGGCACTAATTGAACAATGAGCTGACCTCTTTGTCAATTTTAAATGCAAATAGCACTCTGAGAATGTGACTTTTGATCTATTTGACCATAAGACATTTGAGAGTCAAGAGTGTCCTATTTACCTTCACATCTTCCAAGAGGCCCAGTACAATGCCTGGAATATTGTAGGCACCAAGTGACTATTAAAAAAGAGAATGACTCTATATTTTCAGTGCACCATTCAGGCCTAGGTTGAAAACGATTAAATTCATCAGCTACCTGGAGACCAAAGCCATTTTATGTTGAGGGTGAAGTATGGCAATCAGGAATAAATCTGACAGAGTTTGTAAGAAAAAATTTAATGTCTTGGAACAATAAGAGAAATGGATAAGAAAAATAAAGATGACATTATTGTATCACATTTTTAGAACTGTATTTTTATTTCAGACTTAATATTTCCTAAATCTATTTTTTAAAGGTTGTAAGTACTGTTCTTTTCCTTCTTCAACATATTTAGAAAATTTAAGTAAATATATGATACAGAAAATTTTAAGTTTCATTTTGAAGATATTTAATTTCATTTACAATTAAACTAGAGATATCGAAGTCTAATTTCCAATTATTAGAATGTAGTTAATGGAACACACTTGTACAGTTATAACTCTTAATTATTGATTACAAAGGAAATCAATACATATAGTGGAATATATTGGCTTACTTTTTTACATTCATTTTCTATTGTAAAGCACATGGGATGGCTGAAATTGCAGATGCCCTTTTTCCTTGGATGGATCTCAACCAAATATCCCGGAACATCTGGAATCTTTCACAGCAGAAAAAATAAACAATAAAGGCATTTCTCAGATTTAATGTGTGTGGAAATTTGATGAAGTCCTGGTGAGGGCTTTCTTCTAACCAAGAGAAGGCTGGCTGGTTAGTTGCCAAGAATCCTTGAGCAGTGGCATTTATCTAGAGTCTGAGATTAGTCTCTCAGCCTTGTGAGTCCAGTGGCTCAGTTGCTATTTCCCCTTCTTTCTTTTTCATTCACTCCTGAACCCACTGCAGTGGGCTGAGTCACTCCACTGACCTTGCTCTTACCAAGGTCACCAATGATCTTGTATACCCAGTGGACACCACTTATCTTTCATAACCTCTTTGCTACGTTTACTCAGGATGTGCAGAGCCCCTGCTTTGTGTTCACCAGTCCCATTTCCTTTTCCTCCAGGGCACACCGCCTAACTACATTTCCTAGGCTCCGCCTGCCGTTAAGTGGGACCATGTGACTAAATTGCTGACTAGTGGAAAGTGAGAAGTGATTTGTGCCACTTCTGGACTTGGCCACTTCAACTTACTGCACTGGTTTCCCCATGTGTACTCTCTGTCTCTTTGCAGAAGAGTCTTCTCATAGAAGACTCTAAGATATTAGGGGATGGCACAGTCAAATGGTGGAAGGACCTTTGGTGCTTTGGGGCCTCCCCTCTCCTTCCCATTGACTGCAGTGGAGTGTGACCTGAATAAGAATGAAACTTTACTGTGTAAAGCCTTTGAGGTTATTTGTTATGGTAGTCAGCTGTTACCAATACTTCTTTGGCTTCTGTGGGGTTACTCTCATGCCTGAATCTCCTTTTTTTACCTCTGTCCCTCCATTTCTTTTTTTCTTAGACTTCTTCACTTATTCCTTAAATATTTTTTATTTAAGTTTCTATAGCCCACTATTTTCTTTCTCTACATGTGTTCTGTGAACAAACATACTCTCATGGACTCTCATGGTCTACTTCTGATATGCTGATGAGTTAAGTAGTAAATGTGTTCCTAAATATTAAACATAATTCTTACTAAATATTAAAATATATATATGTACGTAATCTATTTTGTACCATGTTTTACAAGGTTTTTTTTTTTTAAAGATTTTATTTATATATTCATGAGAGACAGAGAGAGAGAGAGAGGCAGAGGGAGAAGCAGGCTCCCAAGGAGCAGGGAGCCCGATGTGGGACTCGATCCCAGGACCCCGGGATCATGACCTGAGCCGAAGGCAGACGCTTAACCATCTGAGCCACCCAGGCGCCCTACAAGGTTTTGTTTTAAAAAGCTTTCTTTTTCTTTTTTTTAAAGTAGGCTCCACATCCATCATAGAGCTCAAAGCAGGGCTTGAACTCAGGACCTTGATATCAAGAGCCAGACGCTTAACTGACTGAGCCACCCAGACACCCCTTATGAGGTTTTAACTATGATTTTGAAATCTTTATTACATATTTCCTCATCTTCCTCATTCCGTGGTAAATTGAGAGTGGCTTGTATTTTTTGTCTAGTTCTTTTATTGGACTGTAGAAGCTCCTCTTGCATCCAACTACGATTTATTAAATATGTACAACAAACTGTCTTATTCTTCTTTTTGTTCCAATCCTAGTACAGCACTTTCCATAGAGTAAGTAATCAGTGAATATTGGTTGAATTGAACAAAATTGTTTATTGCATACCTGCTATGCATAAGGCTCTGTGCTGGAGTAAATGTGAGACAAAAATAAATATAAGACTTGATTTCTATTTACTTCATTTTTCTCCATGCCAAACATCCTTCTACCCCCACCCCAATTGACAAACATTATAATATTCGCAGTTCCACAAATGAGACTGCCTTACAGTCTTCATACTCAGAGGTGGGTCTAGAACTAGTGAGGATGTAAGATAAATCCAAAACTTGACTTTATTACTAAGATAGTAGATTAATGAGGTTTCATTTTTTCTTTTTGCTTGGAAACTGCCATTTCCTCTTAATGTCTTTAAATATTTTGGCATTGTATCACATAACTGGTCCTCGGATTTTTCTAGTTGCCTACATTTTTTTTTCTTTTTGTATTACCTTTTTCAAGCTTTCTACCCTTACCAAGTTTTTTGACATCTATTTTGTTTATAGTTTCATCAACTATTTCTACTTTTACTATATAATTACTACTATTACTTGTACTCCTATATGTATAGTACCACATTTTAGTTGCTGGATTCTAGTATAAACAAACAGCTTCATTAGTAAGACAAGTTCCGGATCATGGTCAAGTTCTAAGTGGTTCTATTTGCTTATAGTAGGATCTGTCTGCACATCAGCCAGTCAGTAGTGTACACTCACAACAGAGGTTGGGTTTTTTTGTTTATTTTTTGTTGTTTTGGTAACTGCTTTTGTAGTGATCCAATGTTGGGAGAATTTTCATAGTACAAAGTATTTTTATTAATTGTAAGTCCAGTAGTAAATGGAGATGGTCTAATTTTAATGATTCTGCAGATGAGATGACCCAAAGGGATCCCCCTCAATTGGCTGAAAAAATATACACGTTTATATTTTATTACTTACCCATTTGTGTAAATAAGGAAGGAAAATTCACATTTTAAAGAGTCTAAAGAGCTGTGTGACTTTGAGAAAATTACCTAACCTCCCTTTGCCTTATTAGGTTGTAATGAAATTCATTGAGTTAGAACAATATTTGGTACCTAGTAAGCGCTCAAAAGTGTTAGCTATTTTTTTAAAAAAGTGTTAGCTATTATTATTAACTAATGCAGCAAGTGTAAATATCTGTTTTTGGGGATCTATTTGTGCTGCTGTTGATAGTCACTATAGTACAGGAAAGAGAATGTTCCTCATTCTTGTCAAGTAAGTGCAATTATACTGTATTTCTCTGAATATCAATAACATCTTGAGGGTTTGGAGGAGCACAGTTTATGATAGTTGCTAAAATAATGAAACTTTTTTTTCCTTTTAAATTGAAAACAGAGATTCAGAAAAGCTGAAGAGTTTATTAAGACAGGACTTGCAGATTCCTTGGGAACTTTTGGTTGTCAGACATTAGCAACTTCTCGTTTGCTCAGTTCAAAAGCAAAGAGAACAGCTCCAAGTCAGTGTTTCTCAAAGTGTAGCGTGTGAAACTCTGCCCTCAGAATCTTGGGGTGCATGCTTGTTAAAAAGGAAGCTTTCCAGAACTCTCTTGGGACCTACCGATTCCTTGAAGTGTTAACCGGTATCTCAAGTGCTTCTTATACAACCTTAATTTGGAGACTCCTGGCATATTGAGTTAACGCAGGGAGAAAATATCCTCCCTGCACTTGAAATTTGAAAGAATCAAATTGGGCCAAACCCTGGGCACCTTTTAGGGTAGGCTGGTCTGCTAATCAAGTTGCCACATTTGATGCTTTGCCTGGCCATCAAGCATCTCCCAACAATTGGTTCCCTTAAGATCCAAACCTTCCTCTGCCATTACAGTTGTGACTGGCAATCTTGAGTTCCTTAGCTGTTTTCATCAACAGTAGGAAAAGAAAAGGAATTCTAGCACGCTAGTGGTTATGGAAATCAAATATGGGCCTGTTCCACCTTAAAGGGCCTAGGCTTGCCTAAGTGCTTGGGTCTTGCAGAGTTTGGGCACCACCATATTTGGAGCGTGCCTACTTTGGGGCGGGAACCTCCTTGAGAGTGATTAGGTCAGCGCTGGGGGAGGTGACCTTGTTTGGTTTCTGGCACCCGAGAACAGTGGTGCACTGTTTCTGCTGCCCCCGTTTGCCTAATTGGCCCAGGCGCTCCATCAGAGTAAAGCCGCCCAAGAGCTCCTCGCTGGCCGCCCCCGCGGCCCGCAGCTCGGTAGAGGCGGGAAAGCAGCGCGCCTGCGCCGTGGGAACCGGGGCCGGAGGCGAAAAGCGGGGAGCGGAGGGGGGCCGTTGGAGCCGAGTAGCGTACAGAGCGGCGTGTGACGCGGGGACGCCGCGCGCTCCCAACGTCGCCCCGGTTTGACGCACACGGCACCAAACTGTGAGTTTCAGGGGTTATTTGGTCGGATTCTCCGGGACTCGAGTGGGTTTCGGACCTCTGGGCTGTGGCGGCGGCGGGACTGAGGGTGGCGGAAGAACTTGGGGGACCCGACCTTCGGCGCTCGGGCCCGGGGAGCTACGCCCTAGGCTGGGTCCCAACCATCCAAAAGGACGCGTTTTGCCGCACAGGCTAAGATGGCGGCGGCGGCCGAGGAGGCGGAGTTGGTGCTACACAAGGAGCCCGGGTCCCGGGTTCGGGGAGGCGGCGGCCGCAGCGGCCGCGGGGGGCGGCGGAGCCTGAGGTGAGCGGCGGCCGCCGCCGCGGGGCGGGACTCGGCGGAGAATGGGGGGGGGGAACCTTTCCACGGCGGCGTCGGAGGATCCGGTAGCGGACACAAAGGGGCTGAGCTGGGCACTAGAATTGGGGGTTTTGTTTAGTCACATGCAGCCGAGCAGCCAGTGAGCAGTAGGGGGAAGGGGCCGAGATCAGGCGGCTTGGGGAGCCTGGCGGTCGCCATTGCAACGCACTGAGTAACGGGGCGGTCCGAGAGCAGTCACCAACCCCTCTCCGGAGCTGCTCGGTTTTGGCCAGAAGCGCCAGCTCTGGCATTAACTGTACACACCCCTCCCCTAACGGGGGACCAGGACCGCAGAGCCGTCCCCTCCCCCTGTTCTGCAAGATCTTATGCCGCTAGGTGCCTGGGAAGTAACGGCAAGAGGTAAATGGCCCAAAGTGTTTGGGTTGCCAGGGGCTTGGTGGGTGTTCAGCTAAAGCTTTTTGCTTCTCCAGGTCTGATTCCCTGGCCTTTGTGTCCCTGGGAGCTTAATCTCTGCCAGAGGAAAGCAGGTGTGCTCCACTTCTCCCGTGAACCTGAAGATGAGTTGTCCCAGACCCTTCTCAGTGATTGGAAACTTAGGTGGTGGAGCTAAAGGTTTCTTGTTACGAGACTTCCACAGACGACTCTCGTGTTGGGATCCATCCATGGTTTAGCAACATTAGTGGAAAACTTTTCTTGAACTGTCTGAGTAATATTGACATAAATTTAGTTGTTATAAAACTTTTATGTTTAGACTTCAGATTTTGTGTGGTCATTAAGAAGTACTCAACAAGGGGCTAAACACAATGAGGGCCTAAATGATGATCCTGTTTTGTATACAAGTCAATAATTACAACAGAAATACCAAAACACCATCATCTCTTCTGGCCAGTTCCGACTAATGCCAGTCTTGTTGCATCTGGTTGATAGATTAGGTTTGCCTTAATAGTATATTGCTTCTCTGCAGTAGTTTAGTTACATTTCTTTGGTTCAAGAAGGAAAGCATGTCAAAAAATAGACAACTCAAGTTACTCAAAGGAAACCTGCTCTTTGCCTACAGTGTCGTGTGTAAGTATCCAGGGAACTTGATGGCAGTAATCCTGCCTTGGTAGCTTTGGTGAGAAAAAATTAGTTTTTATGAGGAAGTTAAAATTTAGACATTTTAATGGGTGAAACATGAAGGCTTGACCACTGTTGGTGCAGTGATAAGTATATTGCTGTTAAAATCATGGCAGTGTAAATTTTAGAACTCTAATATAACGTTATACTGCACTTATGGCTACATCATAGTTTGTATATTGTATTAACATTTGAAGTACAGAACTTGGAAACAACTAATGTTTTGTTTTGGCCAGGTCATACTAACAGAGTAAATAATGTGATTGAAGGGATAAACACATTTAGATCGTTAACTTTAGATCTCTGTTCAAATTAAAATTTGAGTTTTTTAATGTAACTTAAAACTTTCATTTTCCTTGCTTCTTTCAGATATATATTTTCCCCCTTTTAGCTAAATTCTTCTAATAGAGAACAATCTTACTGTATTAATGAATGGAAGATACATTAACATTGGCAAAATGTATTACTGAGTCATGCAGTGTTAGAGTGGAAGGAATCTCAGGGAACAGCTAGTTATACCCACTGTTTTATGATATATTTAGGGCCAGATATGATTATGTTAGTGCATAATGGAAAATTGTCTTTTCAACTTCTACCCCATTGCTCTTTTCATTGGTCACATTGCTGGGATGAGAAGGTGACTCTGTAACTAATAATGGTTGAAAAATAAAACGAGAGTATGTTTGAAAGTATCTGTTAGATACTATTATTTTAATGAGAACTTCTGTGACAGTAAGTTAAAAACTGTTATTTAACATGATATGGCGATGTAGTTTTTAAAGTGACTTCCAGTGAAATAATTCCAGATACAAAATACAGACATTTCAAGTAATTTTGGAGCAATGTTTTTGAATTTGGAGTTTTTCAAAAAGCAGTCTTGACCCCCAAAAATTTAAAGAAACAAACAGCTCGATGAACTTCTTGGTAAGTTTGAAATAACTGTCATTACTACCAGTTATTACATAAGAAATGAGATGCCAAAAACAATGATACAGTGCCTTCATTTTGTAATAGTTTTTTTTTTTTTTTTTTTTGGTAAATGGACATGCCACTTAGATTGGCCCTTGTTAAAAACAACTTGTTAAGATTACTACGACCACTGAATAGTAGATCTGTAAGATCTGTTAGGAAATTCAGCAAGTAGCAAAATCATTTATGGTAGGACCCCACAGTTCTTTAACTTCTTTGGATATCAAATATAACAAAAACTTGTTAAATTGTATTGAGGTTTTAAAGCTTTTATGGGTCATTTAAAGTGCATTTAAATTATTGAATTTTTAAGAAAGTTCATAAACTATTTCTTAATTTTCAACACTGTGCGAGTGGATTTACTTACATTTTAGTCTTATGATAATTAGGATTACTCTCAGATGATTTTTAATTACAAAGTGAGTCTGTTACCTGCAAACCTTAAACATTTTGCAGTTTTAATTTGTTATTCAAGTTGTAAGAGGGAGAGTTTTTGAAATGTGGTTGAGTTGAGACTGTATTGGGTAGCAGGAGGAGAAAAGGGAGTCAAGGACACTCACTAGAAGTGGTGGGGATACCTGCAGTTTAGAGAAATTGATAGAAAAGATAAGGTTTGTCGGAGATACACTGTTAAGAGTTAGGGTTACTTATTTCGATTCTTCTCAGGGTGTGATTCCAAAGGAAAAGAGTGGATCTTTTTCTTATTCTTGTAGGAATACTTTTCTCATGATTGCTTTTCAGACAGTCCTAAGGTAGGAGTTCGCCCTGAATTCAGAAATAGGTATGATGAATTATCCATTCCTAATTTTTAGCAGTCCTTTTAAAAAAGTGCTTTTAACTTTTTAATTGATAGCCTTATACAATAAAACATGAGAATAAGGGATAGCTACTATGATATTTTGGATAGGTATTCAGATGAGCTAACTTTTTACATTTATTATCACTAATCCCTATACAGATTATTTTGTAGATGGAATTTGTAAATATTTACAAAGTTATGAGATGTAGCAATGACTAAAGCAGTTCTAGAAGTACTGTCTTTTAATTTGGGTTTATTAGAGGGAAATCGTTGCTTTTAATATTACAAACCATTTACATCTTTGAATTTTCAGAAAATCGACAATAATCAATCTGATTCTAGCACTAGCTCACCCTGCTGGTTGGCTGAAGTATTTCTATTCTTCTCTTAAAAACAAATATAAAGATCACTGGAGACCTAGAAGGTAGAACAGCAAATTCAATTCATAGTTTTTCTTTAGGAAGATGGGGGTCTCCATGAAAAAGGTATTTTCTCATCTCTAGGGTCTTAGTTGCTCTATTGTTAAATTTTTTCTAAGAGCTGCCAAATCTGAATTGTGGAGTTACTATTCTCTGAATATACTAGGAACTCTTACGTAATTATGAGGAGTTACTATGTTTTTGTCCTTTTAAGTTCAAGGTAGGACATCCTTTGACAATTGAGAGATGTTAGCAAGGAAAACAAAAAGTCCTGTGGATGACTTTCCAGGAGGAGAAAAGCAGAGGATTTCAGGGGGAAGAAAAGAAGCATGCCAGGATAGAAGCAGCAGTGCACACTTCTCCCGAATGGAGGAAAGTGAGGCTGGATTAAGATGAGTGTTTCTAAGATATTTCCTTTATACTCTCCCTCTACTAATCTTTGCTTTACCCCTTCTGTTTGCAAACTATAGCCTTCCCATTTCATTTGGGATTCTAGGAACTGTGATCTTGTAAGTAACTTTGTAAAAAGTATAGATGAGTAATTTGTTCCTTACAATTTAATTCTATTAGTCTAGATTGTGGTACAGTTGAAGTTGGTTAGAGTGATAAATACGATTTTTAGATATTAAGCCTTTTAGTATGTGTATCATTCATTGAAGTTGAATATATAGCTTTTAAAAGTTTTTAAAAGACTTTTTGTACGAAGTCCAGAAATTTAAATATTTGGAAGCCAAATGGATAATTTAAAATAAAATCCTAATAAAGTGTTAGGATTAAAGTACTTTACAGTTTACAAAGCATATATATCTATATTATATCAGTTATTTATCTAACTTTTATAAAAGATTAACATTTTTATGCTTTCTTCCATGGTGTTTATCCTTTTACTGGAAAGCTTAATGCAAATCTTTTTCATCAGTTTCTTGAGGAAGAAGTTAAATGTAACTATTATTTTCAAAACACCATTTATTGGGGAGGGAGTGGTTGCCAACCGTTGAATGGTTTGTGAAGGTGGGTTAAACCTTGCCAAAGTGGGAATTAATTGCCTGCTGCTTACTGTTGATTTACTGAATAATACATACATACACACACATAAATGTGTATACGTACACAAACACACACACACACACAGGAAATCATAGTTGCATTTGCAATTATGAATAAAGAGGCAGGATGAGATAAGGTTTAAAAGTGTAAGCCTTGAAGTAAAACTGATGAGGTTAAAATCTAGCTGTGTGGGGGTGCCTGGCTGGCTCAGTCGGTGGAGCATGTGACTCTTGAGTCGGGGTTGTGAGTTCAGGCTCCACTCTCTACATTGGGCATAGAGAGTACTTAAAAAAAATCTAGCTGTGTGAGCACTAAGCAAGAGGATTTAACAGTAATATCTTCATAGAAGCTTAAGATTTACATTGCACAATTCATGTAAAGTCCTTAGCTTTCTGGTACACAATGGGTACACAAATGTTATCTTTTATAATAATAGTTATTACTGTTACTATTGTTTAATTTTTTTTTTATAGTAACTTGGAATTTTCACCTGCAAGTGATTTGGAATTGTATATTTTTGCTGTTGTTCCTTTTTTAGACCCATGTCTACAAAGGTAAGGTTGTTAGGAAGTCAGAGGCAGGCAACAAAGTTTGCCTTCTCCAGTTCTAGCAGCAAAAGCTATTAATCAGGTTCAGTATTTCAGGAACACATTCCCTTTTGTTACTGGTCAGCTGATGAATAAATGCACTTCGGAATGAGTACATTTTAGTGAAGTTATTTCCCAACCAGTGTGTTGGTTTATCTTTTTTAAAACATCCTGAATTTCTTTACTCTCCTTTAAATTTTTGACGATGAGGATGGTGGTCATTAGGAGAGAGAAGAGGGTGAGTGGCTGTGTGTATTTGTACAGAATATACATATAAACCCCAGATAGGAGAGAAGAGTAGCTTCAGCAGCAGCTAGATTGAGGAGAGGCATGTTATTTTTTCACTGCTTAGTCTGAGTCAGGGGAATTTCCTCAAACAGCATTTCCTTTTGCTGTTTTCCTCTCTGTACTTTGTTTTGTATTTGTCTGTGCTGATATAGTCTTAAACTTACTTCTCTCTTTAATTTTTCTTTTACCACCTACTTCTCCCACCACCAACACAAATTTTAAGCTTTTAAAAAAAAATTGTAAAAGGAAGCTAGTAAATACTTTAAGTTCACATGCAGAGGGGTGTGAGTATGAAAAATTAGAAGTTTCATATATGCTTAAAAATAGTTTCAGCAGTTTGGAAAATGAATGGGGGAAAAGTCACCCATAATCTTATCACCATTATGTAGTCATTAGTATTAAAGGAAAAGGATATGAGACTGACATTAATTAAATATCTACTGTGTATTTCTTATAATAATGCTTGATACATATATTCCCATTTTTTATGCAAGGAAACAAACTCAGACTCTGGTCACATAGATAGTAAATGGTACAGCAGCCAAGTTTGAACATAGGCATATCTTGATTCTATAGAAAAGTTCTTTCTATTCTGCCTTCCTCTCCTTTCTATCTATATTTTAACCTAATTATTACAATTTGTAAGTTTTATTTCCTACTTATAAAACAACATTATAAAAGCATTTTTCTCCCTACCCTTATTTCAGGCGGTGTCTTATTGCCCACATTGTTTATTCATACCACCATATAAAGGCTCTTTGTCTTGGCTACTAGATATTGGTACAATGATATTGGTCAAAGTGGAAGCTGCCTTTTCCTTTACTGAGTGACCAAGAAGAAAAATAACGTAGGTTAATCAGAACTAATACTTTCTGGTATTAGAAAAGCTACAGGTTTAATAATACTATCTGATGAGACATTTAACTCAAAATTGGATATACATAAAATGTAGATGACATTTTCAATTTATAGCCATCAGAGAACAACTTTTTAAATAACTTTTTAAATATTTTTATACTTTGAAATGCCATAAGCTTCCTTGTTAGAAATATTTTTAAATGATATTAAAATTAAATAGGCACTTAATTCTCTTTAGTTATTATCTGTAATTCCTAATGTAATAATCACTATAAAAGGGAAAAAATAATTGAATTCTTACACTATCATTGGGTGGATGGCATGTATTAAAAAATAATTTGTGGGGCTTTTATAGATTGTATAGGGCAGCACTGCCCAATAGAAATACGTTGAGCCACAAATGTGATTTAAAATTTTCTATAGCTTTGTTAAAAAATAAAAAATAGGTAAAATTAATTTTATTAATGTGTTTATTTAATGCAATATATTCAAAACATTCTTTCAATATGTAAATACAATTGAGATATTTTACATTCTTTCTTTCCCCCCCATGCCAAGTCTTCAAAATCAAAAGTGTGTGTTCCACACTTAAAGCACATCTCAATTCAGATTAGCTAAACCTCAAGTACCTAGTAGTGACATGGCTTTCATATTGGACAGTGCAGCTATAGATAGTAAATTCTATACAAGTATGGAGAAAGGATAAAGTAGAAATTGAACTGAGCCTTAAAGAATAGCTAAGAAAAGAGTATGCTGGAGAACAAATCTGTAAAGTGATGGGAATTAAAATAGGAGATATAATTTGAAATCACATAATAGAGTGGCTTGAATCGAGGGAATTTGTTTTGTATGGGGGATGTGTATGTGAGAAATATATGTTAGAGGGTGCTTAATCCATGTCTTGTACATGAGCATTTGATAAATATTGAATTAATATTTAAGTGAATTAATATGAGGCAGAACAAGAAAAATGCCGGAAAATACTAACAAAGCCTCCTAGGTCTCCTTGTGCTTAGGGTATATTGGTGTTCTGTGATTAGCAATATGATGGAGATTAGCAATATGATGGAGAATGATCAAAACGGATGAGATTTGAGAAAAGGTTTTAGATTTGACCATTATTGGTAAGTTATTTTTAAATGGTTTATTTATTTTTATTTTTAAATTTTATTTATTTATCTTTATTTTTTTTTTAAAGATTTTATTTATTTATTTGACAGAGAGAGAGAGAGATAGCGAAAGCAGGAACACAAGCAGGGGGAGTGGGAGAAGGAGAAGCAGGCTTCCCGCGGAGCAGGGAGCCGGATGCGGGGCTCGATCCCAGGACCCTGGGATCATGACCTGAGCCGAAGGCAGACGCTTAACGACAGAGCTATCCAGGTGCCCCTATTTATTTATCTTAATAGATCTTATTTATTTATTTATTTGACAGAGACACAGTCAGAGAGGGAACACAAGCAGGGGGAGTAGGAGAGGGAGAAGCAGGCTTCCCATGGAGCAGGGAGCCTGATGCAGGGCTCGATCCCAGGACCCTGGGATCATGACCTGAGCCGAAGGCAGATGCTTAACGACTGAGCCACCCAGGTGCTATTTTTAAAGATGTATTTAGTTATTTGAGAGAGAGCAGGAGGGGCGGAGCAGAGGGAGAGGTTGAGAATCTCAAGCAGACTCTGTGTTGAGTGTGGAGCCCAACATGGGGCTCAGTCTCACGACCACAAGATCATGATCTGGGCTGAAATCAAGAGTCAGATGCTTAACCAACTGAGCCACCCAGGCGCCCCTATATATTTTATTTAGATATAACTTACATACAGTGAAGTGCACAAATCTTATGAATACAGCTCAGTGAAATTTTACATATAGGTACACATAACATCTACTCAGATCAAAATACAGAACACTGAGAAAGGTGCTTTGTGCCCCTTCCTATTAATTCCCTCTCCAGAAGTAACCACTATTTTGATCTCTATCACCATGAATAAGTTCGGCTTATTTTTGAACTTGTTTATGGCATATTTGTCCTCCTTTCCGAGGGTAGTGAGAATTGATGGCTTGAATCTCTTTCTTTTCTATCCTTGTTTGGCATTAAGTGAATTTGGAGGCAATGAGATGGTAAGTAGTTGGTTCCATGGCTCTTCCTTTTTTTTTTTTTTTCCCAGTGTGGTTTATGCCAAAATCAGAGAGGTGTTTCTTAGTTTTCATTAATATTGACCCTTTAGAAGTTTTATGATGAGAAAATTTGTTTAGAATGCAGAGATTTGAATTGCTTCTAGAGATAACATAGTTATCTGGCTTGCTTTCATTACAGTATTTTCTAGGCATATAGCCAAGAGGTAGAGGAGGTCTTGGATTGCCTCCTTATATAGAGGCCTTTTGGAACCTCTTTAATAGTAGCTTCTAAGCATTATGTGAGTTAGCTTTCAAGCATCGCAGGTTACTTAATAAGGCGTTTGAGTATTTCTGATTGTGATTGTAGGGATAAGAATAAATTGGTACATTTCTGTTTACAGCTCAGTATCCATTCTCAACCTGAAAGATTTTGATATTTATGTGTAAAGAACTAAAATGTTACCTTAAGGACAGTTACACAAAAATTTGAATGGTTAAAATCCATGAGGTACACTTTACTAAATGAGAACTGAAATGGAGTTAGTGATCATGATTTTACTTCTAGCGCTTGAATCAATTTTATTTTTCAAATGGAATTAATGGTTACAACATCGTGTTTCATAAATACTGAGCAGCGGAAGCCCTGTTTACTAGTGTAACAATTGGTGCTTTGGGAGAAGGATTTTTATTTCTGAAATATGTATTATAATAAAGTTGTAAAAAGTATATAACAATGAAAATATGTATCTTTACATTCTAGTATGCCTAGTTTGAGGAATAGATATGTTTTATAAATTGTGCAGAAGTGGACATTTAGCTTAGATGGTTAAGCATCTGCCTTCCGCTCAGGTCATGATTCCAGGGTCCTGGATCGAGTCCTGCATTGGGCTCCTTGCTCAGTGGGGAGCCTGCTTCTCTTTCTCTCTCTCTCTCTCTTTGGCAAATAAATAAAATCTTAAAAAAAAAAAAAGAAAATACCTTTCTCGTTAACGTTGGATTATGAATACTTTTGAATTTATGAATGAAAATATTTAAAGTTTTGGTTTTTTAAAATGTATAATAACTTTGCTTAATACACTCTTGCTCTAAGAATTTTAATAGTTGTCTTGAAGAAATAAAACCTCATCTATCAACTTATGTAGGTTTTGTATTTGTGAAGTATAGAAGGCTAAAGCAAAATTGGTTAGATTAGACCTTGAAAACATATGGTTATTATCTACAAAATACTAATTTTATATAATACCTTTTGGGTAAGATTTAGAAAACCACAAACAAAACAGTTCAAATGTTACTAATTAACAGCCTTAAGAGCTGACTTCTCTGGGTAGAAAAAACACATTTAAGAGTATGTTCTATGTTTTTGTGTTGTTTTGACAAAAATGGCTATTATATTTGAATTTAGTTTTGGGAGATTGGATTTTTTTGTATGCAGAAAAACCTTACTGTATGGTTGTATTTTCTCCAACCTTTGCTTGTTTTCATTGGGTTAGTTATATAGAATTCATGTAGTATCTCACTGGGGGTAAGAATGCTGAAATAATAGAGCAAAGAATATGGTTCCTCCTCTAAAGAGCTCATGAGCTAAGACACAACTTGAGGAGTACTTAATAATGAAATATTTGAATTACTGAGTTGACACAAAATAAAATGAGTGGTATCCAGTAAGATTAGACTAATTAATTAAGCTTGGCAAAAATATTTTTATAATCTAGGTTTTGAAGAAATATGAATAGATTAGTGGGGAGGGAAGGGAGGATCAACTAGGGAGAAAGGTATGTTAAAAAGCACAGAGATGGGAATTGTGGAATGCAAGCATTTTCCTTACTCAAAGTAGAATCTATTTTAAATGAATGTAATGAAAAATAAATTTGATAAGATTGTGGCCTGAGCTGGAGGAATCTAAAGAAATTTGGATTAGAAATTAGAAATAAGGGATTCAACTAAAGTCCACTGAACAGAAATAAATGAAGAAAAATAAAAAAGATTAGCAGCCACATGTAACATGACTGAGAGAAAGATTGAAGTGAGGAAGTTAGAGGTTATTATCTTGGTGGGAGGGAGGGAGTAAGGATGGGTAGTTTTAAAATCAGGCAGGTGAAGTGTGTGGCTCCTGTTTGTCATGCAAAGTTAAAATTAGAATGGAACAGTCTTGTTATCTCTAGCTATTGAAAATAAATTTACTTGGACACACAATTTGCAAATAAGTTACTAACACTAATTGGGATACATCTGCTTTGTTCTATAAAAAACTGATGAGCTTTTAAGTTTGATTGGAAAACTAAGTAAAACTCAAGAAAGTTATGCTATAGTGGTATTTTCTGAAATGCTAGTACTTTGAACTAAAAAAAAGTGCTTGAGATGAATAATAAGAAGAGCTTGTTTGTAATTGTAATGTTGTATTTTGAGTTATAATAGTACATTGTAGCCATGGTTTAAGAGACATTCTAATTGGTATAGGAGCTGGTGGGAAAACAGATAATAAAAATTAGTCTGGACTTTCAGTGTTTAAATTTGTCTTAAAATAAATGCTTATTTTAAAATTTAGGATAGTTGAGAACACACTGCTTTTATTGGGGGAAAAGATTCCTATAGTTCCCTTGGAACAGAAGTATTTTTTGAAATTTAAGATGTAAGTTGTTTGTCTTTACTGGAGTTTTTAAGAGTTCTTGAATGTGTACCATGTCTTAAAGTGAGTAAGATTATTCTTAAAACTGAAGAAGTTTTTTAAAAGAGTTATTTATTAGAGAAAGAGAGAGAGAGCACTCGCTGTGGGGAGGGGCAGCTAAGAGCAGACTGTGCGATGAGCACAGAGCCTGATGTGGGGCTCATTCCCACGACCCTGAGATCACGACCTGATCCAAAACCAAGAGTTGGATGCTTAACAGACTGCACCACCCAGGTGCCCCTTAAAACAGAAGAATTTAAAAACTATGAAAAAATTATACAAGTAATACAATTAAAAATTGTTTTCTGCCCTTTTTAGAGTTAGTAAATAGAACAGAATTTGGGAGTTAATAGAGTCTAGGAACTTAAGATAGTATGTTAGTCTTACTTTAACAAGTTTACATTTTAATCATTCTCACAGTTAATACAGGGTTAACTTCAGTTAGTAAAGAAGTTAGGTTTCTGGCAACATGATAAAATAGGGAGGTACATTTGACTGTGTCCAAGTTACCTGTTGAAATATCAGTTAAAGCAAAAGAAAATAGGCTGTTCCCTACTGTCACTGGAAATAGAGATTTCATCCATCCTCTGAAGTTTGGCATTTTGGTATAAATAGTATGGGTGAGAAGGGATGACAGCAGAACGGTCTACTCTCTGATTATCATGATGAACTATTGGTATGGGAATAGGAAGCTTCCCTGAAAGCCCTCCCCTGGACCTCTTTTCTTCTTCCCTTTTTGCCTGTAAGCTTCTTGGAAATGGATCCACCCCCACCTCTTTGTGCTCCTTGGGTCTATACAAGCTGAAAAACAACGAAAAATCACCATGTGCATGAGGAGAGGCTGCAGTTTGAGAGGGATGGGGACTAGGAAACAAAATTGACTATTCCATACACATTGATCCTACCAAAAAGTTCATACAGGAAAGAGGTGGAAGAGATGGAGGTAATTTCCAGTTGCTGTGATGGAACCAAAAATCTTATGCTAGGTCAGTGAATGCCTTAATGATGGCAGTGCCATTTAGAGTGATACAAATGGCATCCTACGTAGGTGTCCTTTAGTATGATGTTCCTTGTCTAACTTTCTCCTGGTTCATATTATTTTCCAAAACTTATTCACCAACTTCCTGTCAAGTTTGGTTACCTTAAACCCTTCCAATAGCTTTTTCTTCATGTAACGGGAATTGGTCCTCCTCACTCCCCACCTTTACATACTGAATTAAAAATTTTTGGTGTGTGGTTTTGAGTTTTATCTAAGACATAATAACAGAAATCTTAAAAATAAAGGAATGGCAAAAATACGAAAACTTACAAGTTCATCAATTCAAGCAAAGGAGAAAAACCTTTCTAGGGTAAAATGGATGAAAAAAGGCATTTTTTAATTAATAAAAAGAACTACTAAACACTATCAGGCTTGAACTTTTGTGTGATAAACAGCATTGAAATGAGAAGTGTAAAGTAAAGTAAGTAGCCTTTTTTTAGAGAAATTAGTAATATCAACTTTATCTCTCAGAATTTAATAGAACAAATAAACAAAAATTAAGGCTATAAAGATTTGAGTAGCAGTATGTTTTACTTACTAGATGTATGTCAAACTTTGTTCCAAATAGAGAATAGACATTCTTTTCAAATTCCTGTGAATTTTTAAAAAACTGTGTCTTGGGCTTCAAAGAGAATTTGAAGTTTTAAATTAGAGAAATTGAATTGTATAGTCCAATGTTTTTTGACTAAAGTAATAAAACTAGATGTTAAAGCCAAATGATTATAACTACTTGGATGATGAAAACTCTGTGTACTCCTGGGATTTAAGCTTAAATTTAATACTGATTAGAGGTTAACGACAATGAGCACGTGACACAAAAAACAAATGAGATTAATATTCATTTAAACATCATGAGTTAAAAAACTACTTTGCTCTCAAATTCCTAATAGAATTATAATAGTGGTTTTCTTTTTTTTTAATAATTTTTTTAAAAGATTTTATTTATTTATTTAATTGACGGAGAGAGACAGCGAGAGAGGGAACACAAGCAGGGGGAGGGTCAGAGGGAGAAGCAGGCTTCCCGCTGAGCAGGGAGCCCGATGCGGGGCTTGATCCCAGGACCCTGAGATCATGACCTGAGCTGAAGGCAGTCGCTTAACCAACTGAGCCACCCTGGCGCCCCTATAATAGTGGTTTTCTTAAAAAGGCATTGGGTGTCAAGGACAAAGAAAACTGGAAAGTTGATCACAGAAGTAAAACCTTGGAAGCTTGAAAGCAGCAAGTGGTAACTAATTTTGTAGATCTGAGAAAACTGAATTTTCTGCTCTTAGTAGGGGAGGCCTAGAATTGGTACTGTATACTCTGGGATGCTTCAGAAATTGGTGGCTTCATGTACTTTGAAAGAATTGCCCCAAAGTGTATAATAACAAGTAAGCAACACTTGTGGTACTAGGAAAGGGTTTCCTACCTTCAGGTTTCTTCTCTGATATTCAAATGGAGGATTTCTGTATTTGAGAACTCCACACACAGCTTGGGTTAGGGTGTCATACTAAAAAACAGAATTACACAGCAATCTGTATGTTGAACCAGGAATCATCCCCAGCCTCTTTTTCTCTATTAGTTCTGAGAATACTGGGGGTCAGGCTCATAACCCCAGATGTGAGATTGGAAGATTAATCCTGTTTAGCAAACTAACGATCAGGAAAAAAGACCAACAGATATTAACAGATGTGGATCTACCCAGGGAAATGGCCCAGATGGGCCCAGATTGATCATCTTGCAATGACACCTACCCATTAACACAGGATTTCCAGATAGCTTTTATATGTTTCATTTTAAGATATGACAATAAGGATCATTAAACATTTGAGGATAACCCCAGTATGAAAGCAGAGATAGAAACAGCAGTCCCCCCCGCAAAAAAAAAACCCCAAAAAACCCCAAACTTAAAACGTTACTGAAATATGTTTGGAAGTAAGATAATTGTATCTTTGAAACAAGAAAGGATGCTTGCTATAAAAAGTAAAAAGGCAACCCTCAGAAAACAAAAGCTCTTAGACCTTTAGAATGTGAAATAATAGGATTGGAAATATAGAATATGAGATACTTAATAGAAGAGTTAGAAGTTTAGAATATTAAATTCTTGCAGACGGTTGGAAGATAAAGTTGAAATCTTCCAGAAAGCAGGACAAAAAGTGATGTAGAAGATAAGGAAATTAGAAGATCATATTTGGTGAGTTCAACATATGAAAGATAAGAATTACAGGATGGGAGGGCGCCTGGGTGGCTCAGTTGGTTAAGCGACTGCCTTCGGCTCAGGTCATGATCCTGGAGTCCCTGGATCGAGTCCCGCATCGGGCTCCCTGCTTGGCAGGGAGTCTGCTTCTCCCTCTGACCCTCCTCCCTCTCATTCTCTCTGTCTCAAATAAATAAATAAAAATCTTAAAAAAAAAAAAAAAAGAATTACAGGATGGGAGAAAATGTGTGGAGGAAATTAATATAATTGAACAAAAAACTTGGGTTTTCACATTGAAACGCCTTACAGAATGCTCAGCGTAGTGATCGAAAAACAACACATCAAAGTACATCATGATGAAATTTCAGACACCAGAAATAAAAGGAAGATCCCAACAGCTTTCCCATATGAAGCATATAAAAGAGATTAGGAATCAGTAACAATGGAAAGGAATTGTTAATGGAATAATGCCTTCAAAACTCTTGAAGGAAAGGTATTTCCAAACTACCAATTCTGTACCTTCCCAAGCTATCAAGTGTGGGAATAGGCTAAAATTATGAAACATAAGAGGTTGTTAGAATATTTCCTTCCATTGCACTGTATCTCAGGAAGTTACTAGAGGACGTGGACTTTATGAAAATGATGGGTTAAGTAAAAAAGAGGAATTCTCCAGGAAATAGAATTTAGTATAGGAGAGAAGTAAAGAGAACACATAACTAAAATGGTGAGGGAAATCCAAGAAGGGTGGGCTGTGCAGCAGGTCTGAAGAATGATCAGTTCAGATTGGGACAAGAAGAAGAGAGGATCTAGATGGTATGTCTTTAGAAACACTTGTATGCGAGCACACGTGAAATAGAGGGGATTTTTGTGATTTTATTCAAAAGGGACATTTATCTATAGTTTTCTTTTCCTGTGATGTCTTGGTTTTGGTATGAAGGTAAAATAATGACTTCATAAAATGAATTAGGAAATGTTCCTTCCTGTTCTATTTTGGGGAACGTTTGAGAAGCATTGGTGTCAATTCTTTAAACATTTGGTTTAAAGGTAGATTGCACCAGAGAATCCATCTAATCCTGTTTTATTTTTGGTAAGTTTATTCATTACTTAATCTCTTTAATTTGGTATAGGTCTATTTAGATTTTCTGCCTCTTCTTGATTCAGTTTCAGTAGTTTTTTCCTAGAAATTTGTCCATTTTGTCTAGGTTATTTAATTTGTTGCTATGCATTTGTTCCTAGTGTTCCCATATAATCCTTTTTATTTCTTATTAAAACGCCAGTAGTAATGATCCTTTTATCATTCTTGATTGTAATAATTTGTCATTTTTTCTTGGCCAGCCTTTTGAAGGTTTGTAAATTTCATTGATACTTTCAAGGAACCAACTTTTGATTTCATTGATTGTTCTGTATTTTCTGTTCTCAGTTTCATTCATTTAAGCTGTAATCTTTATTATTTTCTCCATCTGCCTGTTTTGGGTTTAGTTTTTTCTTTTTTTGTTTTTTTAAGGTCAAAGGTTAGGTTATTGAATTGAGAGTTTTTTTAATGTAGGAATATATAGCTATAAATTTCCCTTTAAACATTGCTTTCACTTCATCATTTAAATTTTGGCGTACTTGTGCTTTTGTTTTAACATATTTTATAATTTTCCTGTGTGATTTCTTTGATCTATTGGTTATTTAGTTGCTTAATTCCCACATATTAATTTCCCGTATTTCTTCTGTAACTGCTTTCTAGTTTGATTCCCTTGTGTGTGGAGAACATACTTTGTATGATTTTATTTCCTTAAAATTTTTGAAACTTGTATTATAGCCCAATATATGGTCTGTATTGGAGAATGTTCCATGTACACTTGAGAAGAAAGTGTTCTGCTGTTTTGAGTGGAGTATTCTGTAGATGAATGTCAAGTCTAGTTAGTTTATAGCGTTAAAGTCTTCCGTTTCCTTGCGTTTTTCTGTCTGGTTCTATCCATTATTGAAAATGAGGTATATAAGTCTCCAACTATTTTTATTTGTTTTTATCTGTTTATTTTTCCTTTCAACTTTATATGTTTCTGTTTCATATATTTTGAGTCTTTATTGTTAGGAGTATATATGTTTATAGTTGATCTATAATTTTTGATGAATTGATCCTTTTATTATTATAAAATGTCCTTCTTTGTCTCAACACTTTTTTTCCTTAATGTCTATTATGTCTGATAAGAGTATGGCTACTCCAGCTCTCTTTTGGTTACAGATTGCTTGGTATATCTTTTTCCATCCTTTTACTTTCAGCTTATTGAATCTAAAGTGTCTTTGAACCTACAGTGTATCTCTTTTAGATAACATCTAATTGGATTGTGGTTTTTTGCCCATTCTGTCAGTCACTGGGTTTTGATTGGAATGACCAATTAATTTGCATTTAATGTAGTTACTGATAAGGGAGGATTTATGTCTGCTATTTTGTTGTTTTCTGTGTCTTAAGATTTGTTTCTGTTGTTCCTTTATTCCTCAACTATTGCCTTCCTTTGTACTAAATAGATTATTTTCTAGTACCGTTAAAATCCGTTGTTCCTTTTTTTCACTATATATTTTTTTCATTGTGGTTGTCCTGGGAATTGCAGTTAATAACTTATTTCAGTCTAGTTCAGATTAATATCAATTTCAAAAATATACAAAAATTTTGCTCCTGTATAGCTCCATTCCTTCTCCTTCCTTTGTGCTATTATTGTCATGTAAGTTACCTCTATATGTCTTTTAAATGATAGAAGAAAAAAGTTACAAAATTAAAAATTATACTGTCTTTTATATTTACCTATCTAGTTACCTTTTTTGTGCTCTTTATTCTTCAGGTGGATTCAAGTTACTGCCTAGTGTCCTTTCATTTCAGCCTTTAGTATCTCTTGTATAGCAGGTCTTCTGGCAACCAGTTCTGTCAGGTTTTGGTTATCTGTGAATGTCTTAACTTTCATTTTTGAAAAGTAAAGAATTCTTGGTTGACAGTATTACTTGTTCAGTACTTTGAATATGTCTTCCTATTGCCTTTTGGCTTCCATGGTTTCTGATGAGAAATTAACTATTAATTTTATGGAGGATCTCGATATGTGACAAGTCACTTATCTATTGGCTTCTTTCAGGATTCTCTGTTTTTTGAGTTCCTTGAGCTTTTTGGGTGTTAGGGTAATATTTTTCATTAAATTTAGGGGAATTTTCAGTGATTATTTATTCAGATATTGTTTCTGCCCTTTCCCCTCCTCTCTTTCTGGGACTCCCATTATGTGTATGTTGGCATGTTTAATGGTGTCCTTCAGGTATCTTAGATTCCTCTTTTTTTTTTTTTTTTCCTTCATTTGTTTTTCTTTCTGTTTTTGGAGTAGATAATCTCGATCTTCACATCCACTGATTTCTTCCTTCTGCCTGCTCATATCTGCTGCTGAAAACTTCTAGTGAATTTTTAATTTTATTTAAATTTTTTTAGTTTTCAACTCCATTTCTGTTTCATTCTTTTTCATGATTTCTTTCTCTGTGTTTTCTGTTTGTGGGACATCCATCTCATACTTTCCTTTAGTTCGTTTGACAAAGTTCCTTTAGTTCTTTGAACATGTTTAAAGTAAGTGATTTGTGAATATTGCCTAGTAAGTCTAATGTCTGTGTTTCCTTGGACAGTTTCTGTTGACTGCTTTTTGTTTGTTTTCCCATGTGTATGAGCCATTCTTTCTCATATAGTTAGAAGTTTTATCATTTTTTTGTTGAAAACTTCATTTTAAACAGTGTGGCAGCTTTGATAATCAGATTCTCCCCTTCCCAGTGCTTGTTGTTACTATTTGTTGTTTATTAAACTAATAAAGAGTTTTTTTAAACGAATTCTGTAAAATCTGTATTCTTTTTTTTTTTTTTTAAGATTTTATTTATTTGACAGAGGGAGACACAGCGAGAGAGGGGACACAAGCAGGGGGAGTGGGAGAGGGAGAAGCAGGCTTCCTGCAGAGCAGGGAGCCCGATGCGGGGCTCGATCCCAGGACCCTGGGATCATGACCTGAGCCGAAGGCAGACGCTTAACTGACTGAGCCACCCAGGCACCCCTGTAAAATCTGTATTCTTTATCATGGGTGGCCCCTGAAGTTTCTATTCAGTTAGCTTAGTGGTCTAATAATTCAACAGAGATGTCCTTAAATGCCTGAAATCTCCCAGTCTCAACATTCAGAAAGGAATTTTATAATTTTGCCTTACACTTCCTGCAGAGCCTCTCGTTAGCCAGAGGTGAGTGCTTAGGGTCTTCTCAGGCCTTTCCTGAGCATATGCACATCCCTGTGCTTACATGTGACCATCTAGATTCTCAGGAATATATTGCAGCTTTTCTTAGCACCCAGTTTTTCTTTTTCAGCTCTTTTGGTTAGCCTGTTGTTTGTCTTATCCACTGCCTTGGTCAGCTGCAATATAAAAAAGTGGCCTCTGATAGTTTTTTGACAAACACCCTTGGGGAAAAGTTTTGTTTTGTTCTCTTTCTGCATTGGGTGAGCTCCGAGGTCAAATTAAGGTAACTTTAGGAGTGGGGTCTTCCAAGAAACCACCAAACATGTCAAATAATGACAGTCCTCTGGGAATGTAGTAGAGGTGATCTCATCATCTTCTGCCCCTCACCGCGCCCCCCCCCCCCCCCCCCCGCCAAGTATAGCTGCCGGGCTATTAGTTTTCACCAGGTTTGTGGACTGTTGAGTTTCAAAGCTACTATAGAGCTGGAGTGGCAGGATGGGAATAGGGCAAAATAAAATGCCACAAAATTTGCTGGTCTTAATCAAGATTTAGCCATCTTTCTTGAATAAGAAAGTCTTGCAGCAAGACTTTGGTTAATTTCTCGTTTGGAAAATGTTGACTCTTTTTTTTTTTTTTTTTTTTGCCATTGTTCTTGTTGATTTAATGGAGATGATGTTTTTCAGATGTCCTTATTTTGATATTTTTGCTGTGTCTTACTGTTGAGTTTTGAGAGTTCTATTTTAGAGTCTTGTTATGTAGTTTGCAAACATCTTCTCCAACTGTGTCACTTGTTTTTTAATCCTCTTAACAGGATCTTTCACAGAGTAAATAAAAGATTTTTGATTTGATGAAGTCCTGTTTATCAATTTTTTTTTTATGGATCATGCTTTTGATGTTAATTCAAAGAATTCTTTTTCTAGGTCTAGATCCTGATGATTTTTTTTTCTGTCTTCTACAGGATTAATAGTTTTACATTTTAACATTTAAATCTATAGTCCACTTAAAATTAATATTGGTATAGAGTGTGAGATTTAAGTTGGTATTCTTTTTTTTCTCTCTTTATATTCAGTTGCTCCAGCACCAGTTGTTGAAAAGACCTATTTTTCTCCATTGAATTGCTTTAACACTTTAGTGAAAAAGTCAGCCATCCTTATGTAGGGCTTTGAGGAGGTTATAGAAAATATAGAACGAATACTAGAGAGTTAATTCATTTTCTTATGTAGGAGGCAATTAAATCCAAAATGAAAAACCAGTATAACCAAATTGTTTAGAAATTGGGTGGGGGAGGGATGGTTAGAGAAGAGGTGGTGGGTAGTGCTGATTTTCATAACAAGCTTTATTTCATTCTTAAAATATGCGTTTATATAATTTTAATTAAAATAAAAACAAATACTGTAGGGTAGGTAATGCCAGTGCTTAGGCGGAAAGTTTAAAACCTTAAATGTCTGTATTTTTAATTTTGAAATGTTTTTAATGTGGAAAAAATACTCAATGCATGGTAAGAAAAATGTACAACTTCAGAATTCAAAAGTGTGTACCTGCTTAACCAACCCCTAGTCAAGAATTAAAACATTGCCAGTTCCTCCATTCTTTTCCCTTCCAGTCAAACCTCTCCCTCTGTCCTTGAGAGACTACCGTCTAACCTTTTATGGTTTTTGTTTTGTATTTTTATATTTTGTTTTATTTTTTTATATTTTTACCACTTTTTGAACTATATATTTTTTCCTGTTAATGAAATGTATATAAATGGATCTTGGCTTTTCCAGCATTGTTTGTGAGATTCATATCTATTTTTGCATGTAACTATAGTTCATTCAGTTTCATGGCTGTGCAGGCATACCTCATTGTATTGCGCTTCACTTTGTTGAGCTTTGCGAATGGTGGTTTTTTGTTTTTTGTTTACAAATTTAAGGTTTGTGGCAACCCTGTATCTAGCAAGTCTATTGGTGCCATTTTTCCAACAGCATTTGCTCACTTCATGTCTTTTTTATCACATTTTGGTAATTCTTGCAACATTTCAAACTTTTTAATTATATTTCTGATGGTGATCTGTGATCAGTGATTGCTGCTGCTATTATTATAATTGTTTTGGCAATTATAAGATGGCAAACTTAATAAATGTTCTGTGTGTTCTGACTGCTCCACTGACTGGCTGTTCCCCTGTCTCTCTCTTTTGACTCGGGCCTCCCTATTCCCTGAGACACAATATTGAAATTAGGCCATTTAATAACCCTATAATGGCTTCTAAGTTTTTAAGTGAAAGGAAGAGTTGCATGTCTCTCACTTTAAATCAGAAGCTAGAAATGATTAAGCTTAGTAAGGAAGGCAAGTCAAAGGCTGAGATAAGGCCAAAAGCTAGGCCTCTTGGACCAGTTAGTCAAAGTGTGAATGCAAAGGAAAAGTTCTTGAAGGAAAAGTGCTACATCAGTGAACACATGAATGACGAGAAAGTTAAACAGCCTAATTGCTGATGTGGAGAAAATGTTAGTGGCCTGGATAAAAGATCAGACCAGCCACAACATTCCCTTAAGCCAGAGCCTAAGGCAGAGCAATAGGCCCTAACTCTCTTCAATTCTGTAAGGCTAAGAGAGGTGAGAAGCCTGCAGAAGAACTGTTTGAAGCTAGCAGAGTTTTGGTTTACAAGGTTTAAGGAAAGAAACCTTTAGAACATAAAAGGGCAAGATGAAGCAGCCAGTGATGATGTAGAAGCTGCAGCAGGTTCTTCAGAAGATATCTAGCTAAAATAATTAACAAAGGTGGCTACACTAAACAACAGATTTTCATTGTAGACAAAGCAGGCTTATATTGGAAGAAGATGCCATCTAAGACTATCATAGTTAGGAAAAGCCAGTGCCTAGCTTCAAAGCTTCAAAGGGCAGGTGACTCTTGTTGGGGGCTAATGCAGTTGGTGATTTTAAGTTGAAGTCAGTGCACATTTACCATTGTAAAAATCTTAGGGCCCTTAAGAATTGCACTAAATCTACTCTGCCTGTGCCCTGTGAATGGAATAACAAAGCCTGGTTGATAGCGTATCTTTTTATAACATGGTTCACTGACTGTTTTAAGCCTACTGTTCAGATCTACTGCTTGGATAAAAAGATTCCCTTGTAAATATTACTGCTCACTGACAATGTACTTGATCAAGAGCTCTGACAAAGATGTACAGTGAGGTGAATGTTGTTTTCATGCCTGCTAACCCAACATCCATTCTGCAGCCCATGGATCAAGGAGTAAATTCAACTTTCAAGTCTGTTTAAGAAGTACATTTTTTAAGACTGTAGCTGCCATAGATAGTGTCTCCTCTGATAGATCTGGACCAAGTAAATTGAAAACCTGGATTTACCATTCTAGATGCCATTAAGAACATTCATAATTCACGGGAAGCGGTCAGAATAAAAACACAAACAGGAATTCGGAAGAAGTTGAATTCAACTCTCAGAGGTGACTTGGAGGGGTTCAGGACTTCAGTGGAGGCAGTAACTGCAGATGTGGTGGAAATAGCAAGAGAACTAGAACTAGAAGTGGAGCTTGAAGATGTGACTGAATGGCTGCAATCTCATGATAAAGCTTGAACCGATGAAGAGTTGCTTCATAGGGAAGAGCGAAGAAAGTGCTCTCTTCAGATGGAATCTACTCCTGGTGATGATGCTGTGAAGACTGTTGAAATGACAACAAAGGGTATACATATTACATACATCCTTAGTTGATAAAGCAGCAGCAGGGTTTGAGAGGATTAGGCTCTAATTTTGAAAGAAGTTCTGCTCTGGGTAAAATGTTACCAAACAGCATCACATGCTACAGAGAAATCATTAGTGAAAGGAAGAGTCAATACATGTGCCAAACTTCATTGTGGTCTTATTTTAAGAAATTGCTACAACCACTCTAATCTTCATGAATCACCACCCTGATTAGTTAGCAGCCATAAACATTGAGGGAAGACCATGACTTGCTGATAATCCAGAAAATGGTTAGCATTTTTTAGCAATAAAATATTTTGAAACTAAAGTGTGTACTTTTTAAAAGACATACTGCTATTGCACACTTAATATACTATAGTATAGTGTAAACACAACTTTTACATGCACTGGGAAACCAAAAAATTCATTCGACTTGCTTTATTACAATTTTGCTTTATTGTGGCAGTCTGGAACTGAACCCACACTATCTCTGAGGTGTGCTTGTACAGTACGGTACGTTATATGAATAACCCACAATTTATTCATTGTTACGGATGGAAATTTGGATTATTTCTACGTTTTAGGCTTTCATGAATAAAGCTGCTGTTTATTTCCTTGCACATGTCTCCTAGTGCGCACACAGGCACACATTTATATTTAGTAAATAGTTTAATAGCTTAGTTTTAGAGTGTATTTATGTTTAAGAAGATATTAAAAACTTTTTTCCCAAAGTGTTTTGTATCAATTTATAATCTCATCAACACTTTTGTACTTCATCTTCACCAACATTTTGTATTGTTAATTTTTAATTTTAGCAATTTTTGTGGATGTGTAGTGGTTTTATTTCCCATTTCCCTGATTCCAAATGTGATTGTACCTTTTTAGATATTTATTGGCCAGATTTTATAAATATTTTGTGTATTTTGGGAAAGAATTGTGTTCTGCAGGTTTTTAGGTATAGTATTTATATGTGTCAAGTCAGTTGGTTAAGCATGTTGTTTAAAACTTCTACATCCCCCCACAATTAATTGCAACATGTTGGTTCAATTAGAGATGTGTTAAAATCTTCTGTTATTATGGATTTGTCTTTCTTGTGTTGCTGCCCATTTTTGCAAATTTAGAATTGTTTAATGTTTCTGATGAGTTGAACATTTTATCATCATTATTTCTCGTTGTCTTTGGTAATGCTCTTTGCTTTGCAGTCTACCTTAACTAATAACAATATGGCTACACGGGCCTTATAGTTAGTGTTTGGGTGGTTCATTTTCTCCCCCCAACCTTTAAGTTTTTCTGTGCCTTTTTGTTTCAGAATTGTTTCGTGTATCCACACCATATCATTGTTTTTATTTCAATCTGATCTAACACTTCATCATTTAATTGTAAAGTTTATTTAGATTTCACGTAATTATTGATGTCTTGGGGCTCAAATGTAGAGTCTAATGTGCTTTCTATTTATTCTGTTATGTTCTTTTTCTCACCTTGCTGTCTTTTTGGATTAAGTATTTTTATTCTCTCGTTCCCCCATCTTTTTTTTTTTTTAATTCTGTTTTACAGTCTGCTAGACACAAATCTCATTTTTATCTGAAAATATCTTTTTTTATTCACCTTCATTTTCAAGGATAGTATCACTGGATATAGAAGGTATTGCTCTAGCATGTCCCATTTTTTCTGATGATGTCAGCCATTACTTGTACTGTCATTTCCTATACGTAGCCATTTTTCTGTGGCCACTCAAGGTTTTCTCTACAGCCTTTAACAGCCTGACTATGATATGTGTGTAGAAATGTTTCTTTATGTTTATCCTACTTGGGTTTATTGAGATTCTTGGATCTGTAAATTACTGTTTTCTATCATCTGAGATGTTTTTGGTTATTTCTTCAACAAACATTATTTTGAACCTTTTTTATTCTTCTCTTCTGTTGCATCTTGTACATCAGTGTTGAATTGGGTGATATTTATGTTGGACTGCCTGATACTGTCCTACTGGTCTCTGAGACTGTTAATTTTTCTTCATTTTACTTTGTTTTCTGGACAGTGTTATTGCCATATTTCAAGCTCACTAATTCTTTGCCACCTCTAATCACCCCCTTCAGTTGAATTTTTTATTTCAGTTATTTTACCTTTCAGCTTTTTTTTTCATGGTTTCTCTCAATTCTTTGAGTTTATTTTCTTTTAATATTTGTAATATAGTTAGAATAGCTGTTTTGAATTCTTCATATGCTAACCCTAACATCCAGGGTGCTCAGGATCAATATCTGTTGACTCCCCCTTTTTTCCTGAGTATGGATCACAGTTTACTGTTTCTTTGTGTATGATACAATTTTGCTTGAAAACTGGACATTATGAATATGTTTTAGTGACTCTGGTTTCTATTCATGTTCTGGGAATTGGATGAAATTTATATTCTGATTTTGACGTTTGCCCTGTGATTTTCTTGCTCCTAGGGATTCCAATAATTTCCACCTGTTCTCCTGGGCTTGGGTTCTGTCCTCAGTCACTTCAGCCTTATAAGGCTTCAGCTCCCTATTGCCCAAACTGTGCACACTTGAGAAATACACTCTGTTGAAAAAGCATCAATAGTACAGCTCTGTTTTTCAAGTGTAAAAATACTGACCTCTGCTAACTTTTTCTCCTTGACCCTTTCAGTTGTTCTCTGTGCATACATAGTTTATCAGTCATCCAGTGATTTGGGCAAAATTTATACAGAGAATTTTTGTTTGACTGCTTCTCTGGTGCTCTTACTACCATGTTCTTTCATTTAAATTCCATTTAAATTTTCAGCTGCTTTTCCAGGCTTAAATTCTGAGCCCTATGGTAGTGTCTTTTTCCAGAGATGATTTTCATTTGCTTGTGTCACACCTGGGGTCTCCAGCAGTCTGGGATTACTTTAATTAAATTTTAGGGATTGAGTTTTTTTTATTTGCTCAGCTAAATGTCTTTAGGTAGGGCTGCAGTACGTGCAAGGACTTGTTTACTTCTGGCTCACTGGAGTTTAGTCCTTTGGGGTCTCAGCTGAAATAGTGGGCAGCATTTATATGGTTCCCACCGTTTCTGAACCTTACATTCCCCTTTTAGTTCTGTTAACTCTAACAATGTTAGAAATAATGATCAGTTTCTCAGCTGCCTCATCTGGATTGGCAAAAACCCCCACGGCAAATCATCCTTGGGTGCTGGGTTGTTTTCTGTTTTTTGTTTTTAAGATTTTATTTATTTGAGAGAGAGAGAGAGCGAGCATGAGCGAGGGTGAGGAGGGCGAAGGGCAGAGGGAAAGGAAGAAGCAGGCTTCCTACTGAGCAGGGAGCCTGATGCGGTGCTCAATCCCAGGACCCCAGGATTGTGACCTGACCTGAAGGCAGCCACTTAACCGACTGAGCCACCCAGGCCACCCAGGGTATCTGTAGGTTTCCATCCTGTCTTAGATCCTGGCCTGGTCATTCTTTACTGTTGTGTTAGCTTTTTGGTGTCTTCAGATTGATTGTTTTTAATATTTTGTTCAGTTTCTCTAGTAGGTTTCAGTAGGAGGATTGAGAAATATTTACTATTCTGCTATTAACTGCAATTATTTCAGGCATGTTTGGATTGATAGGTGCGTATGATACTATTGTGATAATGTTTATATTTCGTGGCTTGGGTTTTTTCTGTGGTGACTTCATTCCTAAGTACGTTAGGAGGTGGGCAGAGATGGCTGCCTGACACATATAATTCTCATAGCTGTTATTTCCACTGAAGAGTATACCTTTCCTAGTACTTGCAGACATCCTGAGAAGGATTTTTAATTTCCCACTCTAGCCCACGTTCTCATCCATGAATAAATTACTGTGGCTACCTGAGGAATTCTCATCAGCCTGGGTGTCACTTGTTCATCCCTCAGTTCAGGGCCCTATAATTGGTACCACTTTAACAGTTGAGTAAGAGTGTTTTATTAATGGGCAGTCAGGGTGCTATTAACATAAATAAGAAAAGGGATGATAGCAGATTGCTCTATAATAGTTTTCATCGATTTTTGGAGGATCCTGAAAAATTTCATTATATGGTTGAATCTAGTAAAGCTGTCTAGCAACAGAATTTCACAAAAAATAATAGTGACTGGTAACATTACTTATAAAATGATTTTGCTCGGTTTATATGTCTCTTGAGATTGACAAACTGACAAGATGTTTTGTAGAGTCACTGCTAATAAAACAGTAAAATAGACCTCTATGTCTCTTTTTTCCCTTGCCTTCAAAATTAAGATCTAGACCAATTGTTAATCTAAAATAACTCTTCTAGGCGCCTGAGGCTCAGTTGGTTAAGCGACTGCCTTCGGCTCAGGTCATGATCCTGGAGTCCCAGGATCGAGTCCCGCATCGGGCTCCCTGCTCAGCAGGGAGTCTGCTTCTCCCTCTGACCCTCCTCCCTCTCATGCTCTCTGTCTCTCATTCTCTCTCTCTCAAATAAATAAATAAAATCTTTAAAAAAAAAAATAACTCTTCTAGGGATAAGAATAATTTAATATGGTATCTTTAGGATAGAGTTATATCAGTTAGCTATTACTGTGTAACAAACTACTCTAAAACCTGGTGGTTTAAAACACATTTATTATTAAAACAAGTCTATGAGTCAGCTGGGCAGTATTTCTGGTCTTGGCTGGGCTCATTGATGAGTCTGCATTTAGCAGCAGTTCAGGAGGGTGGCTTTGCTTCTCTTGGCTGGGTTCTCTAGGATGGCCTGTGGTGGGACATTTGGGCTGTCTTGTTTCCTCCAGCAGATTAGACTGGGTTTGTTCTTATGGTGGAGGCAGGATTCTAAGAGCAGAAACATGCAAGGTCTCTTGAGGTCTAACTCAGAATTGGCAAACTGACATGCATTGCATTCCATTAGTCTTCCTTATAAGGAAGCCTAGACTTAAAGGGCAGGGGAAAACACTCTCCCTCTTGATGGGTGAAACCCCAAAGCCTCATTGCCAAACGCATGGATAATGGAGTAGAATAGAATTGGGGCTACTTTGCAGACAGATTTTTTTTTTTTAAGATTTTATTTATTTGACAGACACAACGTGAGAGGGAAACACAAGCAGGAAGAGTGGGAGAGGGAGAAGCAGGCTTCCCGCAGAGCAGGGAGCCCGATGTGGGGCTCGATCCCAGGACCCTGGGATCATGACCTGAGCCGAAAGGCAGACACTTAATGACTGAGCCACCCAGGTGCCCCATTGCAGACAGAGTTTTGATTCATGCTGTAAAATTAATTTCTATGTTCTAGGGTGAGCAGTATTCTATTTCAGTAGGAATTGTGTTTGAGTACAGAAGTTTAGGCAAGTATAAATTGAATACATCAATCTGTTTGAAGGTCCAGATGACTCTAGTTTACTTGTTTTGTAGGATATATCCTATGACATTTTGGAAGTATTGCTCGTGCAGTGAATTACCAATTGCAGAGTAATTGTAGTACCAGTGGTAGATGTTGAGAGATGATTCATTTTGTGTCTGTTCTTTTTTGGTTATAAATGACAGTATTATTTCTGTGCTCATTATTATTACTCTGACTTCTTTAACTTAAGATCTCATTGTTTTCCCAAGTTTATTAATATTTGCCTATTGTGATCTTACGCAGATTTGTTGAAGTATAATTGACATATAATCTTATGTTTTGTGTATATAATTTGAATAGATTTGATATCTATATATACCCATGAAACCATCACCACAAACAAGATAGTAAACATATCCTTTACCCTCAAAACTTTCCTTGTGCCCCTTTTTAATTCTTTCATACTTATTGCTCCTTCCCTTATGCAGTATATAATCTTTTTGTCTACATATTTTTCACTCATCATAGTTATTTTCAGGTTCATCCACGTTGCATGTGTAATTAGTTCACTCTTATTCCATTATAAAGTTACAGTGTAAGGGTTCACATGTCTGTGGATGTTTTTTCCTTCAGCTTTTGGCTATTACAAATAAAGGTGAACATTTATATATAAGTTTTTATATCAACATATGCTTTCATTTCTTTGGGTAAATACCTAGGAGGGTGGAGTGACTGGATCATACATGTGGTGATGTATATTTGACTTTAAGAAATGGTGAAACTTTTTACAAAGTAGTTGTGCCATTTATCTTCCTGTATGATTGTATGAGTTTCAGTTCCTTCACACATTTACCAACATGTGGTATGGTTGGTCTTATTAATTTGAGCCATTCTTATAGTTGTGTAGTGATAACTCATTATGGCTTAAATTTGTACTTTTCTTATGACAAGTGATAGTGTATTTTCATGTACTTAACATTCATATATCTTTGGTGAAAGATTTCACCAAAAGATTTGTTGCTTCAAATCTTCTGCCCATTTTGTGATTGGGTTGTTTTGTTTTAATTGAGGTTTTAAAATGGATTTATTGAGAAATAATTGACATGTAGTGAAGTACACATATTTAAAGTGTACAGTATAAGTTTTGAGGTATGTATACACCTAGAAGCTATCACCACACAAACAAAATACTGAATACATTTATCACACCTGAAAGTTTCCCATGCTACTTTGTGATTCTTCCCTTCTGAGCTACATTCCCCTTTTGGGTCTTTCTTTCAAAAGCGTTTAGTCTAGGGTTACTCTAGTCAGTGCTACCTGAATCAAGAGGTTTTCCACTCTGTCTGAAGGAAACAGGTCTTATTTTTGTCTTTGTTTGAGACTAGGGCAATAATCCTTGTCATCCTTTTGAGTGGCTCTTTCCTTGGTCTTGGGTTTGTTTTAATAATACTTAATGGGTGTTCTCACTCTGTGCAGTTTGTCTTCTCTCTAGTACTTTGCCCTGCAGTCCCTAGCTGTCTTAGCTTTGGACTTCCAATTCAGTCTCCTTGACTCAGGGAAACCGCCAGATTCTGCCTGGGTATCCTGTCCCCAGGTGAGGGTCTGTAGTAAGTTGGGATTGTTGGAGGGTTTACCTCATCTGTTTCCCTTCTCTTAGGGTTCAGCCTCTGTATTTGCCTGTCTAATATCCAAAAACTGTCATTTCATATATAGTTCTGGCTTTTTAGACTTTTCAGATGGAGGGCAAACTCAATCCCTGTTAATCCATCTTGGCCCTTGTATGTGTTTTTTTTTCTTGGTACTTACATATTTTTTAAATGTTAAAAAAAAACATTAAATTTACCATCTTAACCATTTTTAGTGTACAGTTCAGTGGTGTTAAGGATATCACATTGGGGGCGCCTGGGTGGCTCCGTCGTTAAGCGTCTGCTTTCGGCTCAGGTCATGATCCCAGGGTCCTGGGATCGAGCCCCGCTTGGGCTCCCATGCTCAGCGGAAAGCCTGCTTCTCCCCCTCCCACTCCCCCTGCTTGTGTTCCCTCTCTCGCTGTCTCTGTCTCTCTCTCTCTGTCAAATAAATAAATAAAATCTTAAAAAAAAAGAAGGATATTCACATTGTTGTGCAACAGATTTCTAAAACTTTTTATTTTGCAAAACTGAAACTCTGTACCCATTAGACTCTAATTTTATCACACCCTCACTTCCAACCCTTGGGTAACAACCTTTTTACTCTTTTTCTGTGATTTTGACTACTATAAATACTTCATGAGTGGAATCATACAGTGTTCGTCTTTTGTGATTGGCTTATTTTACTTAGCATAATGTTCTCAAGGTTCTTCCTTAATGTGGCTTGTGATCAGATTTCCTTATTTTTAAAGGCTGCACAGTATTCCATTCCAGTGTTCCATGTATATACCACATTTCCTTTATTCTTCTGTCAATGAACTTTCAGCTTGCTTCTGCCAGTTGGTTATTGTGAATAATGCTGTAAATCTGTCTTTGAGATCCTACTTTGAATTCTTTTGGATATATACTCAGAACTGGGGTTGCCGTATCATAGGGCAACTCTATTTTTAATTTTTTTTAAGATTTATTTATTCATTAGAGAGAGAGAGAGAGAGAGCATGTGTGCAAGCAGGGGGAGGGGCAGAGGGAGAAGGAGAGGAAGAGGGGAAGCAGACTCCCCGCTGAGCGCGGAGCCTCACATGGGGCTTGATCTCACCACCCTGAAATTGTGACCTAAGCTGAAACCAAGTGTCAGACACTTAACCAACTGAGCCACCCAGACACCCCTGTAAGTTAGATTTTCATAATTTTGTTTTCCAGTTTGGTCATTGTTAGGATATGTAAATGCAGCTGATCATCACATGCTCATATTCTGAAATTTTGCTAAAATCGTTTATTAGAGTTTTTTTTTTTAAGAATCTTTAAGATTTTCTACCTAAAAGATCATGTTATCTGCAAACAGATAATTTTACTTCTTCCTTTCCAATTTGGAGATCATTTGTTTCTTTTTTCCTATCCTTTTGCCCTGACTAGTACTTAAGTACCATGTTGAATAGAAGTAGCAAGAGTAGATATTCTTGGGGTGCCTGTCTGGCACAGTTGGTGGAGCGTATGACTCTTGATCTCAGGGTTGTGAGTTAGAGCCCCACACTGGGTGTAGAGATTACTTAAAAATAAAATCTTTTTTTAAAAAAAAGAGGAGGCATCCTTACTTTCTTAATCTTAGAGGAAAAACTTTCCATCTTTCACTGTTGAGTTTGATGCTAGCTGTGAGCCTTTCACATGTGGCTTTTATTATGTTGGGGTAGTTTTCTTCTATTACCAGTTTGTTGAGCGTTTCTGTCATGAAAAGGTGTTGGGTTTTGACAGCTGCTTTTTCTGCACCGATTGAGATGATCATGTGGTTTCTGTCTCTCGTTCTGTTAATATGGTATGTTACATTGATTTTCATTTGTTGAACCATTCTTGCATTCCAGGAATAAATCCACCTTCGTCAATGTGTAGAATTCTTTTAATGTGTTAAGTTTGGTTTTTAATATTTTGTTGAGGATTTTTGCTCAGTATTCATCAGGTATATTGATCTGTAGTTTTCTCATTACTCACCTAGACAGTATCCTAATTATATTTTTTAGGTGTGGATTTAAAAAGTACTTCCTATCAAACTTCATTATAAATTCCCCTTTAAAAAATATAGTGTTTACAGTGACCTGGTTTGACTCTGGGGAACAAATGCAATTACAAGTGTTTTTTTTCTCGGACTTTGAAATATAACCGAAAAGAGCAAAATAAAAAAGAACTGAAGTCAAAGTTAGTTACTGTCTTTGTGTGGTGTTTATGGATTGTGGTAAAGTATACATATAATGTTTAACAGTTTAAGCATTTTAAAGTATAGGAAAGTGGCATTAAGTGCATTCACATTGTTGTGCAAACATGTATATCCTTTGTATTAGTCTGCTAGGGCTGCAATAACAAAATATCACCGATTTGGTGGCTTGAGCAACAGAAATTTATTTTCTCAGAGTTCTGGAGTCTAGAAGTCCAAGATTAGGGTGTTAGGTTTATTTGAGGCTTCCTTCCTCAAGGCGGCTGTTTTCTTTCTGTGTCCTCACGTGGCATTTCCTCTGTGCATGCATCCCTGGTGTCTTTTTCTTCTTATTAGGATGCCAGTCGTATTGGATTAGGGCCCCATCCTTATGTCCTTATTTAATCTCAGTTAACCTTTTTGAGGGCACTTTCTCCAAATGCAGTCACATTGGGAACTAGGGTTTGAACATATGAAGAATCTGTTCATAGCACCTTTTATGTAGTGCTTCTGGTTTATGTAGTGCTTCTGGCTTCCTAGAGAACCTGCCATCATCAGTATATTCATTTTTTATTGTTGTTCTAACAAATTATCACAAACTAGGTGGTTCTAAATAACAAACTTATGTTTGACATTTGTGAAAGCCAGAAGTCTGAAATCAGGATCACTGGACAGAAATCAAGGTGTCAGCAGGGTTATTCTCTCCAGAAATTCTAGGGGAGGATCCATCCCTTGCCTCTCTCAGTTCTGGTGGCTACAGACATTCCTGACTACGGCTGCAATCTTCAAGGCCAGTGTTTTCAAATCTCTCTCTCTTCTGTCTCACGTTCTCTGTGTATAGTCAAATTTCCCCATCTCCCTCTTTATAAGAATACTTAGGGCCCACCCAGATAATCCAGGATAATCTCTCCATCTCAAAAATTTTTAACTTAATCACATCTGTAAAGACTTTTCTTTTGGGGGGAGGGGTTATAGAAGGTAATATTCGCAGGTTCTGGGGATTAGGATGTGGATTCTCTTGCAGGGCCATTTTTTTTCATCCCATCACACTCAGCAATTCATAGTAGACTTTTAGTGTTCTCACTTTGATTTTTAGTTTAGCTTGTAATAGGTCACAGTATCCAGTCCTGGGTAGGTAAAGATTGGTGGCATTGGGTGGCTGAGAGAATATTCTCATCTCTTCTAGACATTATGCAGAAAACTCCAGGTCTGCAGTTCCTAGTGTGTGGTCCTGGAACTAGCATCACCTTAGGAACTTATTAGAAATGCAAATCATTGGGCTCCAACTTAGAATTACTGAATCAGGAACTCTGAGGGTGGGGGCTAGCAGTCTGTATAACAAGCCCTCTGGGTGATGCTGAGGTGTGCTAAAGTTTGAGAAACACTTGGCTAGGTTGTTGACATTAGTATTAAGACCATATTCACCTTCTTCTCTAGCTCTTTTTTGCTTAAGTCTAATACTTCAATGAGTCTAGGATTTATAGTCCACAAACTTTGTTTTCAGTAGGGATGCAAACATTTAGTACCAAAATCTTGGTATTGATGATCAGTGAAATTGATTAATTTACTCAATAGAAGTTTGCACCGGGCTGATTTTTATCGTTGTCTTTTTACTTAGATGTAGTTGTTTCATAAAGTAATGTTACCAGATTCAGAAGTGATATGGATTTTTTTTCTCGAGTCCTGGAAATGTGAATTAAACTCATTAGCCTGAATTTTACTTCTTTATCTTCTATATCCCTGTGTACATTTTGGGATACAACACAAAACTTCTAATCTTTGATTCAGCCTGCACTGTTGTACCTTTACTATGTGCCACCCAGTGAAAATGCTGAAATGAGATGAATGAATTCTTGTCCTTCGTGTCCATAATGTAGTTCAGGAGACACATAAGTAAACAGTTGATAATAGAGCTGTCAAACAGTTATGCAATTGAGAAACACCATAGCGGAAGAAATTGAAGAAGGATCTTTCAGGGTGACTAAGCTAAATATTGCAAAACTAGTAAGAAAGGTGTTAGCAAAGTTAAAGAGAGAGAAAAGGTAGGTATAGTTCACCATGTGAAGCAGCGTGAAAGCTGAGAGGGCATGGGGGCTGTTCTGGGAGTTGAAGGGGTTTAGTATTAGAAACCTGGAGTGAATGTGAGAGTAAAGATTGGGGATAATCGGTAAGGATGAGATCATTGATGAGTAAGTACTGTTGAAGGACTTGAAGCGTAGATGTGACATCCTCACAATAGCCATTGCAAAATGGTAACTTACATGATTCTGGGAAGAATAAATTTGAGACGATAGTCTGGAAATAGAATAGTTACAGGAATCTAGGTGAGAATGGCAGTAGGTATGGTGGTGCCATTTTTTGTGAATAAGAATTCAAAAGAATAACAAGCTAGTTTCAGGCTGGGGAAGGAGATTTGTAGAATACAGGATAAGACATACTGAGTTTTTAGAATTTGTGGAATGTGATAAAATTAGGGGTAGGTAATTTTTCAAGTCAATTTTCAGTGGAATGTTGGGGTAGCTGTTACATTATACTAGATTGTGAATTAAATTGAGGAAGCAGGAAAGTATCAGTGTGTACTATCCTCTAGAATAATGGTCCCTGGCATTTACTAAGTACTTAATCATTGTTAGCCATTATTATATTTACTGTTAGTATATACTTTCATGCCATCTCATACTGTATTTTTTTTCTTCAGCATTTTGGTGTACTTTTTGGTACATATATATATATGTATATATATTTAATAGTATTAGATAAACATCTAGATAGAAGTATGTGTTTTATTAACAAATACTGATTTTAATTGCTATACTATTAAAATTAATGAAAAGTTACTGTAAATTTTTTGGAAGAGAACTAGAAAGTTTAAGTTTCTCATTTGAATAGATTATTGTTCATAAAAAAATGGTACTTAGCAAGTTTCCTAAAAGTTTAAAATGGTCATGTTTTAGTTGAACCACTTTTGGATACAGGTTATGTCAAAATAATTTGATTTGCAGTTTTTAATTTCAAAGAATAAGTGTATCATAGATGTACTTATTCATACTTGACACAAAAACTAAATGATGGTCTTTACATGTATTCTTTCAGGTTTGAGTTAATTTCGAATGAGATTGTTTTTGCAACGAGATGTTAATAAGACAAAATCTAGGTAAGTAGAAGACTACTTTGTTAAATGTTACATATCAAAGTAGGAATAACACAAAAAACTTATGTTTTAAAAATGTGCCTTCAAGTTCAGAATTAATGAGTTTTTCAATAAAATTTTGAAATATGAAGAATTGGTTTTGATGTACTTGCTCCAGTTGATTTGGTGGGAGTAACAATAGAGTCATCAAACTGTGGAACTAAATTCTTAGTTTTCCTTCTTTTATGTTGAGTTTAACTTAAGTATGTAGTTTCCCGTGACTATTAAACATGTGAGAAAATTGAGTTGGTGGTTGGTTTAGCTATTCAGAAACCAGTTCAGTAAGAGATTTGCTGGATGCTTCAGTGTTCTCTTAGTTGATTATAGTGCTTGAGTAGTTTTTGCCTTTGCGAATTTTACTTTCTTATTTCTGTTAATGAAGCACTTTTATAAATTGATTAAATTTGCCAAATTATGACTTCTTTATGTTAATATAATATTTGGAATTATAAATGATTGTTTCACTTTTTTTCTTATGAGTATCTCTACTGAATGACTTTTCTAATTTAGCATTCTGATTTGCTTTAATATTTTAAAGACTGTTGACTTTCAGGAAATTGAATTGTGATCATGTACTTTTTTGGTCTGATATGTGAAAGAGGGTTTTTTAATAATATTAACTGTTGAGATGTTAAAAAGATAGACTTACTATCTTTTGGCAAGTGAACATGGTTTCAGGATATAAACAGATTAAAAAGAATACTTAAATTGTAGTTAACTTGGTCTTTCTCTAATCTAACCAGATGTTTCAGCTGTCAGAAACTTGCTGATCTCAAAGTTAAAAAAAGAAAATAAAAAACCTAGAATGAGAAGTGCTGTAGTTGAATAATATGTAGTTAAACAGTGTATTCTCAGTAAGTGGTTTAGGCATAATTTGAAGGAAAGTTTCCCTTTTATTGCTATTATATAATAATAATTGTAGTGGTAGTGTGAAGAGTACTTACTGTGCTCTGTATTATGTTAACTGCTTCTCATGCCTTGTTAATCTTTATAGTACTTTCTGTAAGGTAGGTACTGCTGTGTAGAAAAATTTTTTTTTTTTTTTTTTTTGGTTTATAGTGAGCTATTTCTTTTCTTTAGGACGAGTACATTATCTTCACAGCGTTTATAAGGAACACTTGTCTATATATCTTCTTGTAGGGAAGAAGAAGCTAGACTTTTGTACTTAAGGTCTTACAGGGATTTTGTTTCCTAATTGAATATATAGTGTGTTAGAACCTTTATTCTGATTTCTTATAAGTCAGATATTGCTTAAGGGATGACACTGGTTTAACTTATTCTGACCCTGTTCTATCACAATTATGCATTTTTTTTCTTTTTTTAAATAAGATATAACTTACATTTTTATATAAATTAAGTTGTAACTTATGTATGGTAAAATTTAAAGTATAGAGCTGAATGAGGCTTTTACATACATGTTCACACATGTAACTACCATACAGATCAAGATGTAGAACATTTTCATTGCCCAGAAAGTTCCTCAAACTCTTCCCTTTCCAGTCCAATAGCCTTTTCCCCCTGAGGTAAGCATCTTTCTGAATTTTATCAGCATAGCTTAGTTTTGCCTGTTCTTGAGTTTTATATATATAGAATTATATAATATGCACTCGTTTATATGTCGCTTTTTTCAACCAACATACATCTCATTGTGTGAGTATCAGTAGTTCATTATTTTTTACTGCTGAGTACTGTTCCAGTGTATGAACATGCTAGTTTTTTTTATGTATTCTCTCTGTAATTTTATTGGATTCTCCAAGTCTCTGACCTCACTTTGCAGCATTCTACACTGCTTTCCTTCCTCTAGTTGTCCCCTTTACTGTTCCCTAGCACCTGCACAATAAAATGTAAACTCCATAACATAGCATATAACAGTTTCACTGCAACTATTCCAGAATGTCTAGAATTACCTGAATAAATGAAGTCTGATGTTTCATATATTTAGTTTTAGTCCTAATTATATGTTGTCACTCTTCCCCAGCCTCTCACCTTGTCCTTCCTCTTGCTCATCAGCTTATCTCCTGAAATAGTCCATCTCAAGCATTATCTTATCCTTTGAGCCAGACCTAGTCATACTGTAGTAGAGTGTTTTCTTTACTGGACTGTGAGCTCTTTGAGGGTAGACACCATCAGTGTCTTACTTATCTTAGTAGCACAGTGCCAGAGTACTGTGTGTACTTAGTGAATGTTTGTAAAATATGGAACAATGAGGGACGCCTGGGTGGCTCAGTCGTTAAGCATCTGCCTTCGGCTCAGGTCATGATCCCAGGGTCCTGGGATCGAGCCCCGCATCGGGCTCCTTGCTCTGCAGGAGGCCTGCTTCTCCCTCTCCCACTCCCCCTGCTTGTGTTCCCTCTCTCACTGTGTGTCTCTCTGTCAAATAAATAAAATAAAATCTTTAAAAAAAAAAATATGGAACAATGAACAGAATTCTCTCTCAGTCAACTAGGGATTCAGAATATTGGCTGGAATGGGATGAGGACATGGGTACTTCAGTTGCTGTTGGACTTTAAGAAGGAGCCAACGAGGACAATACAGCATTATAGATATTTTGGAAGGCAATAAAATATTACCCAAGTCTTCTTTGAATCCAGTTTTTAAAAAACAGCTAGTAATGTTCTTAGTTGAGACCTTAAGGAAAACTGTTGATTTTGATTACTCTTTTCAAATGAAGGCATTAATCCATGTTATGGAAATTGGAGTGTTTGCTACTAACGGTATTCTTTTTGTGAGTTTGTAATAGTTATTTCTTTAAAAATTTTAAAGGATGTATTAGATTAATACAAGTAGAAAATTAGGAAGACTGGTTACATCTATAAAGAAAACTTTTTCTCATTTTCCTGAGGGTAAAAAAACAGTGGAGTAGAGAAGGAAATTGAATCATAGTCTGGAAGTGTGATAATATTTTTGATTTTTATAGCTTAGGAAGCTTGCTGTTTGATGAAAAGTATTTTTAAAAATTTTGTTTTTATCATTGTAGGTCTGTAATATATAAATAATATGTTTAAGGAACTTAAAATATTGTGAAGTATTTTATACTAGTTTTTTTCTTCCATATTTGAAATTAGGCTGGTTGGGTTGGCCATTGTAGTCACCTGGGGGATTTTTATGCCTTCTAGCAAGTCCAGAGCAAGGAGAGGTTCTTCCCCACTGGGATCAATTTGTTGCTTTTCCTCTTTGCAGCTTCTGCCATAAAGGTTGAATACAGAGTTGGACATTGACCCCATCTCATGCTGTTTCTTCTGATCCCTACAAGGATTTTCTTAGACATAGATTCTTATCAAATGTCAGAACTTCAGTTATTTGTTTTATTTCATCATGGATGTGAAGTATGTTTAGTTTTCTTGTTGATAAATTTGAGTATTCAGAGAAATATAACCTTGAGGTTGTTTGACTTACATGTATTTGAAAGATTTTAGGTTAGTTTCTCTTGTCAGAGGCTGATAGGTGTACCTTAGTTTCAGACTCGTCTTCATTCTGTGCTTCAATATTTTATATGGTCAGCCACTGCTTTTTTCATTTTGCAGAGTTCCCGAATCCAAGGATTTGAAGTTCTTTATGAATACTTACCTTGTATTAGCTAATTTCCTTAATTTTCAAATTAAGTTCTCTGTACTTCACTCTTTAGTAGCAGTGTAGATGTGTGCTGCCCTTTGTTGTAATGCAAAAAAGAAAAGACTTTTAAATTAATAAAAATATTTGTTCTTCATTATAGATGAGATTGCACAGTGTACATTTGACCTTTTTCAGATATATTGCCAAGTAACATTTAGTATTTTTGAAATTTTATTTTTTTATGGGAGTCACATATACTTATTTACTAAGTATGAGCAAATAGTATGGAGATGTTTAGAGTAAGTAAAACTGTCCTCTCTCACCCAGCACTGTACTCCCCATAAATTATCAGAAATAGCTGATACGTATTCTGCATCTTTCGCTTTCCATTTGCCAGTATATCTTGGACATTTTTCCATATATGGATTACATTTAATATAATTGTTTCCTTGTTGATAGAGATACTTTGGTAAATCTCAGGGTTTTTTGCTTATATATGCAGTGCTGCAATAAATATTCTTCACTACATTATTGGAATTGTGTGAGAGTGTAGGATAATTTGTAGCAACGGATTGCTGGGTCAGTGTATATGTGCAGTTTAATTTCTGATATTGCAAAATTGCAATGAGATTATATCACTTAATGTTTTTGTTAGCAGTGTTTGAGAATATCTCTTTCCCCACACCTGCTAAATATTAACTCCTGTCTTAATCCATGCCAGTGTGATCGGTGAAAAGTGGTATTTATTGGTGCATTTTTTTTTAATTAGAAGGATTTTAAATTTCCAAGTCTTTTGAGAAAGTAAAATTAATGCAATGCAAATCAGAACATCCAATTAATAAATTTAACAAGCCGAAGTAATTTTGTTAACAGAATTAACCCATTTATTATGGGCTAGCAATGTCTGATGGCAGACTTCACTGTGACGACAGGAGTGGTGTTGTAGTTGTAGGTCCAGGCACCACTGGCTACCGTTTTCATGTAGGAACCACAACTCAGAGCTTGTCTTTTCCTCTTGGTTTTGCCACAGAGGGAGAAAGTGTATTTGGCGTGCTGACTTGTTTCACTCTTCTTCACCATTTTCCTGAGGGAGGGATCATATGGGTTCTGTGTTTACCGATGATTCCGACCTTCTTGGTGCGTTTAACTATACTGTCCCAAACTTGGTCTGAGCCCAGAGAGCTCTCATTGTGTTTTAAATTTACATTTCCCTAATGACTAATGATGCTCAACATCTTTTCAAGTGATTACGTGCATTTTTATCTTCTTTTAGGTGAAACGTCTTTTCATGTCTTTTGCTCATTGTCTAGTTGGATTGTTTATTTTTTTACCGTTGTCTTGAGAGTTATGTATTGTAGCTACTGGTCCTTTGTTAGATAGGGTTTTTCTAAGTACTTTCTCCCATTCCAGTCTGCAACTTGTGTTGTCATCTTCTTAACAGGGTCTTTAAAGTTCTAAATTTTCATGAGGTTCAGTTTATCATATATTTTGGTTTTTTTGGAGATAGTATTGTGATTTTAATTTCAGATTCTATATGTTCATTGTTAGTATATAGAAATACAATTGATTTTTTCTAAGGTAGAATTCACCTAAAATATATTATTAATTTTAAAGTATAAAATTCAGTGACTTTTTAGATTTACAATATTGTGCAGTTATCACCTGTAACTAGTTCCATTATATTTCATCACACCCAAGGAAACCCTGTACCCATTAAGCAGTCAGTCCTCATTCCTTCCTCTCCCCCAGTCCCTGGAAACCACTAATCTGCTTTTTATCTCTATGACCTTGCCTGTCCTGGATATTTCATATAAAAGGGATTATATAGTATGTAACCTTTTTGTCCAGCTTCTCTCACTTAGCATAACATTGGTTTTTTTAAAAATATTTTATTTGTTTATTAGAGAGCACACGAGCAAGCACGGGTGGGCTAAGGGGCAGAGGGAGAGGGAGAAGATTATTCCCTGCTGAGTGGAGAGCCTGATGTGGGGCTCGATCCCAGGACCCTGAGATCATGACCTAAGTGGAAGTTTTAGATGCTTAACAAACTGAGCTACCCAGGTGCCCCAATAATAATTTTTTTTTATTTTTATTTTTTCAGTAAGCTCTACTCCAACATAGGGCTTGAACTCAAGACCCTGAGATCAAGAGCTGCATGCTCTATCTACTGAGCCAGCCAGATGAAGCATAACATTTTTGAGGTTCATCCATGTTGTAGGATGTGGGTTCTTTCATTTTCTTTCTTTCTTTCTCTTTCTCTCTCTCTTTTTTTTAAGACTTATTTGTTTTAGAGAGAGTACATTCATGAGTGGTGGGGGGAGGGGCAACGGAAGAGAATCTTCAGACAGACTCCCTGCTGAGCTGGGAGCCCTACCCGTGGCTCCATCTCAGGCCCCATGAGATCATGACCTGAGCCAAAACCAAGAGTCGGACACTTAACCAACTGAGCCACCCAAGCACCCTGGTACTTCATTTCTTTTTATGCCTGAATAATATTTTATTGTATGGCTATGCTATAGATTCTCTACCTATTCATCTGTGGATGGACATTTGGGTTGCTTACACCTTTAGGCTATTTTGAATAGTGCTACTGTGTGCATCTTAATCATTTTTAAGTGTATGGTTCAGTAGTATTAAGTATATTCATACTGTTATGAAACAGATATCCGGACCTTTTTCATCTTGCAAATCTGAGACTCTATACCCATTAAACAACAAATTCCCTTTTTACCCCTCCTTCCAGCCTTAGGTGACCACATTCTACTTTCTGTTTTCATGAATTTGACTACTTTAGATGACTCCTATAGATGGAATCAATCATACAATATTTGTCTTTTTGTGACTGGCTTATTTCACTTAGTGTAATGTTCTTAAGGTTCATCCATTTGGTAGCATGTGACAGGATTTTTTTTCCTGTTTAAGTCTGTATAATATTTCATTGTGTTCATAGACCACATTTCCTTTATTGATTCATCCATCAGTAGATGTTTGGGTTGCTTCCATCTCTTCACTATTGTGAACAGTGCTGTTATGAACGTGGGTGTGCAAATATTCTTCAAGACTCTAAATTTTTTTGAATATGTACCTCAAAGTGTTATTGCTGGATCATATGATAGTTCTCTTTCTAAGTTTTCCAGGAATATCCATACTGTTTTTGCACCACTTTACAATCCTACCAACAGTGCACACACCTTCACCAACATTTGTCGTTTTCTGTTATTTTGAAAACACAGCCATCCTGGTGGATGTGCAGTGATACCTCATGGTTTCGATTTACATTTCTCTAGTGATGTTGGGCATTTTTTCATGTTTGTTGGCCATTTGTAGATCATATTTAGAGAAACATCTATTCAAGTCCATATTTTAATTGGGTTGTTTGGGAGGTTTTTGTTTTGTAAGAATTTTTAATATATTCTAGACATTAATTCCTTATCAGATCTACAGTTTGGTGATATTTTCTCCCATTCTGTAGATCACCTGCCTCTTGACTCTGTTGATTGTGTGCTTTGATACACAGAAGTTTTTAAGTTTGATATACTTCCATTTGTCTATTTTTGTTTTTGTTGTCTCTGCTTTTCGTATCCAAGAAATTATTGTGAGGTTTGATGATGTCACAAAGCTTTTTCCTCTATGTTTTCTCCTAGGAGTTTTATCGTTTCAGGTCTTATGTTTAGGTCTTTGATTCATTTTGAGTTAAGTTTTATTTATGGTGTAAAAGAAGGATCCAACTTCATCCTTTTGTATGTGTTTATCCTGTTTCCCCAGCACCATTTGTTGAAGAGACTATTCATTTTTCATTGAGTAGTCTTGGCATCCCTGGCAGAGATCATTTGACCATTTTGTGAGTGTATTTCCAGGGTCTGTCTTCTGACCTTTGGTCTGTTTGTCTTTATGCCATTATCAGAGTGTTTTGATTACTGTAGCATTGTAAATTTACTTTTAAATTAAGAAATATGAGACATGCAACTTTGTTCTTTTTCAAAATTACTTTGCCTTGAGATCTCTTGATATTTGAATTTTAGGGTGAATTTATCTACTTCTGCAAAAAAAAAAAATGCCACTGGGAATTTGATAGTGATTATGTTGACTCTGTTAATTGCTTTGGATAATATGGACATCTTAATATTAAGTCTCCCAATACTTGAAGACTGGATATTTTTCCGTTTGTGTTTTCTTTAACTTTTTTCAGCATTGTATTGTGGTCTTCAGTGCGCAAGTCTTTCATCTCCTTGGTTAAATTTATTCCAAAGTTTTTTATTCTTTTTGATGCTTTTGTAAATGAGATTGTTAATTTTTTTTTTGAGGTTTATTGTTAATGTATAGACACAACGGATTTTTGTGTGTTAATTTTATGTCCTACATTGGTTGAATTTGTTTATTTTAACAGTTTTTTGGTGGTATTTTGGGGTTTTCTACATAAGGTCATGTTGTCTATGAAGAAAGATAATTTTATTTTTTCCTTTCCAATTTGAATGCTTTTATTTTTTTTCTTGCCTGACTGCTCTGGCTAGGATTTCCAGTACTGTGTTTGATAGGAGTAGCAAGAGCAGACGACCTTGTCTTATTCTTGGTGTTAGAGGAAAAGCTTTCAGCATTTAACCACTGAGTATGATTTTAGCTATGTGTTTTTTTGTAAATGGACTTCGTTATGTTGAGGTAGATTTCTTCTATTCCTAGTTTATTGAGAGTTTTATTTATCATGAAATGGTGAATCGCTTCTCGGCCTTTTGGCTAAGATCAAGTGTATCATGAAATGGTGTCACATTTTGTTAAATTTTTTTTCTGCATCAATTGAGATGATTTATGTTGTGTTTGTTCATTCTGTTAATGTGTGGTATATTACACTGATTGATTTTCATATGTTCAATCATCTTTGCATTCCAGTAATAAATCCCTCCTACTATGGTGTAATAATCCTTTCAATGTGCTGTTGAAATCAGTTTGCTTTTAGTTCAGAATTTTTTGGTATCAATATTCAGAACAAAGATACTGGTCTAGACTAGTTTTCTTGTGTCTTTGTCTAACTTTGGTACCAGGGTAATGCTGGCCTCATTTAATGAGCTTGGGAATGTTTCCTCCTCTTCAATTTTTTGGGAAGAGTTTCGAGAGAATTGGTGTTAATTCTCTAAATATTTGGTAGAACTCTCCAGCAAAGGCATTTAGTCGTGGACTTTCCTTTTGGGGGGAATGGGGTTTGATTACTGTTTCAGTCTCCTTACTAGTTAAAGGTCTGTTCACAATTTTTTATTGCCTCATGATTCAGTCTTTGTAGGGTGCATGTTCCTAGGAGTTTATCCATTTCTTTTTGGTTATCCAATTTTTTGGTGTACAGTTTTCATAGTATTTTTTTATAATCCTCTTTATTTCTGTGACATTGTTTATACATTCCCTTTTATTTCTGATTTAATTGAATCTTCTTCCTTTTTTCTTAATCCCTAGCAGAGGACTTGTCAATTTTGTTGATCTTTTCATAAAGCCAACTCTTTGTTTCATTGTTGTGGTTGTTTTTTTCTATTGTTTTTGTGTTCTCTATGCCATTTATCTCTGCTCTAATCTTTATTATTTGCTTCTTCTAGCTTTGGGTTAATGTTTTCCTTTTCTAATTTCTAGAGTTGTAAAGTTGTTGATTTAAGATCTTTTTTCTTTTTTAATCTAAGTATTTACAACTGTACAGTTCCCTGTTAGCATTGCTTTCATTGTATCCCTCAGGTTTTGGTATGTTGTGTTTTCATTTTCATTTGTCTCAAGGTATTTTCTAATTTCCCTTTTTTTCTTTGTTTTGACCCTTTGGCTGTTTAAGAATGTTGTTAAATTTTCACAGATTTGTGGATTTCCAGTTTTCTTTGTGCTGTTGATTTCTAGTTTCATTCCATTGTGGTCAGAAAAGGTATTTGTATCATTTCAGTCTTGAATTTTTATGGCTTGTTTTGTGGCCTAACATGTGGTCTATCCTAAAAAATGTTCCGTGTGTACTTTGAAAAGAAAGTATATTCTGCTGTTGTTGGGTAGATTATTCTTTATATGTTAGGTCCACTTGGTTTGTAGTGTTATTCAGATTCTCTGTTTCCTTATTCAAAATTTGTGTGGTGGTTCTATCTTTTTTGGGTGTGTTAATTGAGCTTTGTGTTGTGCATCATTTTGACTTCCTTATTTCCTTTTATGTCTATTTTTTAGTTATTGTGTTTACCTTGGCAATTACAGTTAACATTTTACAATTATAATAATCTAGTTTGAATTAATACCAGCTTTGTATCAATAGTGTAAAGACTTTTTTATACAGCTCCATCCCTCTTCTGTTTTGTGTTACTGTCCCAAGTCACTTTATACAGTAGTAGTGGCTTTTATGTTTACCCATGTAGTTGTCTTTATTGTTCTTTATTTCTTTTCATAGCTTTGAATTACCATTTGGTGTGTTCTTTCATTGTAGCCTGAAGGACTCCCTTTAACATTTCTTGTGGGGCAGTTCTACTAGTGGTTAACTCTCTTCAGCTTCTGCTTTTCTGAGACTGTCTTAATCCCCCCCTTTTTTTTGAAGGATAATTTTGCTGGGTATAGAAATTTTAGTTAAAAATTGTAGCCTCTATGGTATTTGATGAGAAATAAGCTTTTTATCTTCTTAGGGCCCGATGTATGTGACTAATTGCTTCTCTCCTGCTGCTTTTATTATTCATTCTTTGTGTTTGGGTTTTGACCATTTTAGATTAATGTGATAGTCTGGATCTATTTGGAGTTTTCCTACTTGGAGTTTGTTGAGTTTGTTGAGTTTGTTGGCTGTTTAGTTTCATGTCTTTTATCAAATTTTGGATATTTATCGTCATTATTTTTTGAAATATTTTTTACCTCTTTCTCTCCTTTGTCTCTCATTATAAATAGATTGGTACACTTGATGGTGTCCACAGATCTCTTAGGCTCTCTGCATTTTCCTTCATTCTTTTTTCTTTCTACTTCTCAGACTGTAATTTCAGTTGACCTACTTTCATGTCCACTGATGATCTATTCTGCTTGCTCAAATCTTTTGAGATTCACTAGTGCATTTTTCATTTTAATTATTGTTCATCTCCAGAATTTGTTTCTGTTTTATAAATTTATAAATTTATAAATTTTATAAATTTTTGTTTGATTTCTTTTTTATCTCTTTATTGATGTTCTTTATATTGAGTCATTATTCTTGTGGTTTTCAAGTGGCTCTTCTAACACAGTCATACCTGCCACAGGTGAGTAGGAACATTTAATCTGCAGGTTGGAAATTACTTTAAATGTAAATGGTATAAATATATCAATCAAAGAAAATGACAGAGTGGATAAAAGACACACAACCATAACTATATGTAGCTTACAACAAATTTACGTGGGCTGAAAAAGATATTAAAGACTATACCATACAAACATTAACCTAAAAAAGAAGCAATAATGATTACATTAAATTCTGGTAAAGTAGACTTTAGAACAAAGAAAATTACCAGGGACCAAGAGGAGATTAAATAATGATAAAAGCATCAGTCTACCAGGAAGATGTAATGAACCTAAATGTGTAGGTACCAAACAATAGAGCCATAATCTACACTAAAAAAACACAAAAAACTGATAAAGCTGAAAAAGGAAAAGATGAATCCACAGTTAAAATTGAAGACTTTAATACTCTCCTCTCAACAACTGATACAACTATTAGGCATAAAATCAGCAAGAATATAAAAATCTGAACACAGTAAACCAACAGGATCTAAATGACCTAAATAGGGGCACCTAGGTGGCTCAGATAGTTAAGCATCTGCCTTCAGCTCAGTTCATGATCCCAGGGTCTTGGGATCAAGCCCCGTGTTGGGCTCCCTGCTCAGTGCAGAGCCTGCTTCTCCCTCTCCCTCTGCCATTCCCTCCGCTTGTGCTCTTTGGCTCTATCTATCTCTCTGTCAAATAAGTAAATAAATCTTTAAAAAAAAAAAAAATGACCTATATAGAACATTCCACCTAGCAACATGGAATACATATCTTATTCAAGTGCCCATGAAATACTCATGAAAATAGATGACATCTTCAACAGTAGAACAAACCTGAACAAATTTAAAAGAATGCTTATTATACAGAGTATATTCTCTGACCATAATGGAATCAAATTAGAGATCAATAGCAGGAAAATCTGTCGACTGAAAACTAACACGCTTCTAAATAATCCATGGCTAAAAATTCTCAAAATAAAAAAAGAACTTAATGAAAATGAAAATATATCAAAATATGTGGAATACAGCTAAAGCAGTGCTGAGAAATTTACAGCATTAAATGTTACATTTGAAAAGAGAAAGTGTTCATATAATAGAAAATGAAAAGCAAAATAAACCCAAAGCAAGCAGAAAAAGAAAATAATAAATTTAAGAGTAGATATAAAGGAAGTTAAAAAGAAAATCACTGAAACAAAAAGCTACTTATATGAAAAATCAATAAAATTGATGAACTAGAAGGACTGGCAAAAAGAAAGTGGATAAAAATTACCAATTTAATAATGTAATGGGGTATCACTATAGACCCTTATAGACATTATGAGGACAATAAGAGCTTACTATGAACAACTTACAGACAAAATTTAACAATTTGGATGAAGTGGCCCAGTATCTTGAAAAACACAACCAACCACAACTCACTCAATATGAAATTTATATTTAATAGCCCAGTAACTGTTAAAGGCATTGAATTTAGAATTGTGAAACTCCCCAAAAAAACAAATCTCTAGGCCAAGATGGAAAGTTTCATGGGAAACTTTTCCAGGATTGAAGTTTCACTGGAAAATTTCAAGCTGGAGAATTATTTTAAACAATTTTAAGAAGAATTAACACCAATTCTATCTAATCCTTTCTAGAAAATGGAAGAGGGAACACTTTCCATTTCATTTTATGAAGCTAATACTACACTGATATCAAAACTAGATAGAGATAGTACAAAAACAAGGAAACTACAGACTAACGTCTCTGATGAACTTAGATGCAAAATATTCTCAATAAAATATTGGCAAATTGAACCAAACAATGTATAAAAACAATTATACACTATAAACAGGTGGGATTTATCCCATATATGTGAAGTGGATTCAACATTTGAAAGTAAGAGTCCAATTTCATTCTTTTGCATGTTTATTTGGGTTTCTCAGCATCATTTGTTGGGAAGACTGTCTGTGTATTTTGAATGTTCTTGGCATCCTTGTCAAGAATCGTTTGACCTTATATATGAGAGTATATTTCTGGGCTATCTATTACAGTCCATTCATCAGTATGTTTGTCTTTATGCCACTACCACACTGTTTAATAGCTTTATGGTAAGTTTTAAAATCAGGAAATGTGAGATCTGTAACTTTGTTTTTCATTTTCAAGATTGTTTTGGCTATTTAGGGTCCTTTGAAATTCCATGTAAGTTTTAGAATGAAATTTCCTATGTCTGCAAAAATGCTACTGGGATATTCATAAGGATTGCATTAAATCTACTTTGAGTACTATTAACATTTTAATGTTATTAAGTCTCCTAATCCATGAACACTGGATGTCTTTTCATTTATTTTTGTCATCTTTAATTTCTTTTGGCAATGTTTTCAGTATACAAGTCTTTAGCCTCTTTGGTTAAGTTTATTCCTAAATATTAACTTCAAAAATATTAATTAATTAATTAATTTTTAAATAGGCTCCCCCACATGGAGCCCAATTCTGGGCTTGGACTCATGACCCTGAGATCGAGACCTGAGCTGAAATCAAGAGTTGGACACTTAACTGACTGTGCCACTGAGGAGCCCCAATATTATATTCTTTTTGATGCTTTTGTAAATGGTATCATTTTCTTAATGTTTTTTCAGGATGGCCATTGTCTATTTATGGAAATGCCATTGACCTTTGCATGTTGATTTTTTCCCCTCTATTGTTATTTTAAATTTTTTTCCTAGTTTTATTGAGATCTAATTCACATACATCACTATCTGAGTTTAAGGTGTACAGTGTAATAGTTTGACTTTCACATCCAATAGATCCTTGAATGATATGGGGGTTAGGGGTGTTGACCCCCTGGAGTAGAAAATCCATGTATAATTTTTGACTCCCCAGCAACTTAACTACTTATAGCCAGCTGTTGATCAGAAGACTTACCAATAACATGAAGAGTTGATTAACACATACTTTGTGTGATGCGTGTTAGATACTGTTCTTAAAATAAAATAGCTAGAGAAAAAATGTTATTAGGAAATTCGTAAGGAAGAGAAAATACATTTACAGTACTGTACTGTGAAATAACTGCTTAAAACTGGACCCACACAGTTCAAACCTGTGTTGTTCAAGGATTGGCTGCATTTTGAAATGATTACTGCCATTAGTTTAGTTAGCATCCATCATCACGTAGATTAAAATAGAAAAAGCAAAAAAAGAAAAAATTTTTTTTCCTTGTGATGAGAACTCTTAGGATTTACACTCTTAACTTTCCTGTATATCCTATAGCAGTGTTAACTGTAGTCATCATGTTGTACAGTACATCTCTAGTACTTAATTGTCTTGTAACTGGAAGTTGTACTTTTTGGCCACTTTTCTCCAGTTTCCCCCTCTCACTACCACCCCACCTCTGGTAACCATAAATCTGATCTCTTTGTGAATTTGTTGTTGTTGTTGCTGTTGTTTTCCTTTTAGATTCCACATGTAGTTGAGGTCATACATTATGTGTCTTTCTCTGACTTATTTCACTTAGCATAATGCCTTTAAGGTCCATCTAGGTTGTTGTAAGTGTCAAGGTTTCCTCATTTTTTATGGGTAAAGAATATTCTATTGTATATATTTACCACAATTTCTTTATTCATCCATTGATGGACACTTAGGTAGTTTCCATATTTTAGCTGTTCGTAAATAATCTGCTATGAACATAGGATGGCAGATATCTTTTCAAGTTAGTGGTTTTGCTTTCTTTGGATAAATACCCAGAAGTGGAATTGCTGGATCATAGGGTAGGGTTATTTTTTGAGGAACCTCCATACTGTTTTTCATAGTGGCTAAACCAGGTCATTCCCACCAGCAGTGCACAAGGGTTCCTTTTCTCTGTGTCTTTATCAGCATTTGATCATGGCCATTCTAACAGGCATAAGGTGATACCTCATTGTGGTTGTGATTTGCATTTCCCTAATCACTAGTGATATTGAGTATCTTTTTCATGTACCTGTTGGCCATTTATATGTTTTCTTTGAAAAAATGTCTATTCAGATTCAATGCCCATTTTTAATTGGGTTATTTGATTTTTAGCTATGGAGTTGTGTGGGTTCTTTATATATTTTAGGTATTAACCCCTTATTAGATATATGGTCTGGAAATATTTTTCCCTATTCTGTAGGCTGTCTTTTCACTTTGTTATTTCTTTTGCTTTGCAGAAATTTTTTAGTTTGTTGTAGTCCCACTTGTTTATTTTTTATTTTGTTGCTTGTTCTTAAAATGTCTTATCCAAAAAGTCATTGCCAGGGCGCCTGGGTGGCTCAGTTGTTAAGCGTCTGCCTTTGGCTCAGGTCAGGATCCCAGGGTCCTGGGATTGAGCCCCGAGTCAGGCTCTCTGCTCAGCGGGGAGCCTGCTTCTCCCTCTCCCTCTGCCTGCCTCTCTCTCTCTGTGTCAAATAAATAAATAAAATCTTAAAAAAAAAAAACAAAAAACCCCCAAAAAACCAAAAAGTCATTGCCAATACCTATTAATAGCATGTTTTACTTCTAGGGGTTTCATGGTTTCAGGTCTTACAGTTAAGTCTTTAATCCATTTTGAGTTAATTTTTGTAAGTGATGTAAGATAGGGTGTGTGTTGATTTTTGTATGCTCTAATTTTGCTGAATTCATTTATTTCTGACAGTGTTGTTTTTGTGGAATCTTCAGAATTTTCTACCTATAAGATCATGTCATCCACAAAGATAACTATTTCTTCCTTTCCAAATTGAATGCCTTTTATTTCTGTGTCTTGCCTAGTTGCTCTGTGTAGGAATTCCAGTACTATGTTAAATAGAAACAGTAAAAATGGGCATCCTTGTCTTGTTTCTGATCTTTGAGGGAAGGTTTCTGTCTTTTGCCCTTGAGTGCAATGTAAATTGTGGGCTTTCCATATATTGCCTTTATTATGTTGAGGTGGTTTACTTCTATTCCTAGTTTGTTGAGTGTTTTTATCATGAAACGATGTTGATGTCAATTTTTTTCTGCATCAACTGAGCTGGTCATGTTGTTTTTGTCCTTTCATCCTTTATTTTATTAATGTATGTTACATTGATTGATTGTCTTATGTTGAACTATCCTTGCATTCCAGTAGTAACCCCCAGCATGGTCATAGTGTATATACTTTTTAATGTGCTGTTGAATTCTTTTTGCTGTATTTTGTTAATGGTTTTATTCCCTTTTCTACTTAGGTAATTGAAGGCTCACCGATACCTTTCATAATGAAGCCATACTGTAGTATATAGTATTCTTTACTCTGTTTTTACTACTAAGGAAAATATGTTCACTGGAGTGTGATAATGTATTTTTCAGTAATTATTCATATACACCAATATTTGGTTGCACATACATCACATTAATCACAACATGTAATAGCCATATGGATCCTGCACTATGGTTTTCAATAATGGCTGCACATTTAGCTCCCTAGGAGTTTCTCTTACTGGTGTGTATGTGTGTGTGTATGTGTGTGTGTATTCTTTTAATAATGAATCCTTTTAACTCTTTAAATATATTTAAAATTAACAATGCCAGAGCCACATTCCTAAATTCTTCAGAGGGGAGCTGAGCATCAGTATTTTTTAAAAGGTCTCCAATTGTAGACATGGTTGAGAAACCTGTTTTAGATGATTCTGACTACATATTAGAGTTGTCTGGGGGTACTTAAAAAAAACTGTGGAAACTGAAAAACTATAGCAAATTTGAATCAGAAACCCTAGGGAAGAAGTTCTGGCAATCTGTGTTTTTTTGAAAAGACTTAATTTTGCATAGTTATGGTTTTGACCACTAGTTCACAGTTTCCTCAGCCACAGAAAAGAACAGTTAACAAATTATTTAATTAAGATTATTTGCAAGGACCTTGAATATGAAGTTTTTTATATTATGGGCTCAAAGGAGATCCACATGTTTATTATTTCAGGTATATAATAGCTAAGTTGTTCTCTTCTGACCATTAAGGAAATTGATGTCTATAGCTATTCCAATAGAGATCCATCTCATTGCTGCATAGAGTGCAGTAATACAAGTAGGCAGGACCAAATTTTTTCTTAGACAAATATGCTCATATGCCCAAACACATACTGTTTTTTAAGTCCCAACATTTAGCATAAAGCATGCTGGAGGTGACCTTAGTTTGGTGTATTCATAGGGCAATAATTACTAGTCATTCACATATATTACAATAGACTAGAACCTTCCTATCAGTATGAGATGAGTGTATTAGTCTACTAGGGCTGCCATAAGAAAATACCATGGACTGGGTTGGCTTGAACAACAGAAGTTTATTTTCTTATGGTTCTGAAAGCTGGAAGTCCAAGGCAGGTTTGGTTTCTCCTAAGGCCTCTCTCCTTGGCTCTAGATGGCCGTTTTCTTGCTTTGTCCTTACATGGCCTTTTCTCTGTGTACGTGCATCCTCGGTGTCTCTTTGTATGTCATAATCCCACCTGTTAAGGACACCAGTCAGATTGGGTTGGGGCTTACCCTAATGGCCTCATTTTATTTACCTGTTTAAAGGCCTTGTCTCTAAATAGAGCCACAATCTTAGTATCGGCGGTTAGGGCTTCATTATATGTTTGGGGGGGGGGAGTGGGAGCACAATTCAGTCTGTAACACTGAGTTCAGAATGTTCTGTATAACTGAATGAATTGAGTTGAATGAAATTATGTGGAATTGTTTTTTGTAAGAAACATTTAACCATACCCTTAGAGTGCAATAACAAGATGTAATACATCAAGTGCAATATGTAACTTTTGAATTACGGTGGTAAGTACTTTTGCCATCTGAAGGTATTTTAAAGTATTTAGAAAAAAATGTCATAGATCTGGGAGGGTATTATAGTCTTACTTTATATCATTTATGGTATGAATTTATTTTAAAAATTCATTATGACCCATTTTAGTTTTTATGATATTGTCATAAAGAAACAGTAAAAGTTTGTTCTATTGCTATTTAAAGCAACCTGAAAGCTAATGATACAATGACAAATGTTGTAAAGATTTATGTTACTCTTATATTCCAATTAGTAGAAATATTAAATAAGTTTTCTCTTTTGGGCACACACATGGCTGGGGAGAGGCAGTTACCCAGAAACAGGCAACGTGTCTGGATAAAACAATTTAAGTTAATAAAAAAGAAAGTTTGCTTTGTTGATTCCCATAATTGACTGATTGCAGGCTTTATTATTCACTTATAGTTAGCCTGCTTTGTCCGTGTCCCTTCATTTAGGTATCCAAGCACCTTCTAGTTGCTCAAAACACAGTGTATACAACAAAAACGTTGTTCCTATTCTGTTGGAACTTGGGTTCATTGGGAGAAATACGTTAATCAAAAGTGATATAAATTAAATATTTTAAAGACATTAGAGCTCTGAAAGGAACAGTTCTTCAAAAGCCTATGACAAAGGAACTTGACATGGGGTGTTTGAGGAAGGCTTCCCAGAGTAAGTGACATTTAGAACTGTGATCTGAAGGAAGCTTAGGAGTTAAGGTTAACTAAATTAATGTGATGGAGGGCTGGGGAGAGGAGAGCTGAGGATTCCAGATCAGAGGAACTACATGTGCAGAGGCCCTGTGATGAGAAGGGACACACTGGGGAATTTGAGAGAGGGCCAGAGTGGTTGAATCCCTGAGAACTGTGAGACCAGATGGAAAGGTAGACAGGACCCAGCAAAAGCCTTTCCAGCTGTGCTAAAGATCTGGGACTATGTCCTGTGAGAGAGAAAAATGTTGCGTTCCATAGAGGAGTGGTGAGCTTGAAAAGGTCACTCTGCCTCTAGATGTGAAGAACTGATTAGAAAGGAACCAATAGATCAAGTTAGAAAGCAGATGCATGAATTTTTAAAAATTCATTCTGCTTGTGTCACTATACGCATATGGTAGTCATAGTAGGTACTCTTTTAGATGTCAGGGGTACATCAGTGAACAAAACATTAGTCTTTGCCCTCAAGCTTACTTTGTAGTGGGGGAGAGAAAATAGATAAATCATAGCCTGCTTTGTCCGTCGGTTATCAATAAGTACTGTGAAGAAAAATAAAACCAAATAGGGGAATAAAGAGTGACTAAGGGTGTTGTTTTATTTAGGATGGTCTAAGAACTAACATCATTGGAACTGAAGGAACTGATCTCTGCATATACTTGGAGGAAGAACTCCAAGCAGAGAACATTAAATGCAAAGTACGTGGGGCCTGGTCAAGGAACAGCAAGGAGGCCAGCATGGCTGGGTTATAGTGATAAATGTTAGGAGATGAAGTCTAGGACTGAGTGCATTATAATTGGGTTGGCCATGAACTATATGGCACTTACTACTTTGATATTTTATATATATAACTTTATACTAAAATTTAGTCATTTATTTTGCTGATAATATAGTTCATGAAAGTAAAATAGTATCTTAGGTTCTAGACCAATTCCAGTGTATGGAGGGATAGTTTCCGCAGACCACCAAGCAGTTCTCCACATACCAACCTCTTGTCCTACAATTCAGCTCAGTTCTGATACTGTTTCACACGTTAATGTTACAGTCCTTCAAGACTCCTGCTATCCTTGACTTCAGATGCTAATTGTAAGCTCAGGTTGTCATCTGTGCTTCTGACCAATTGGCTACCAGTTAGAGGTTCCCATAGCCCTGTCCTTAGACTTACGATGCCAGTTGCAAGTCCTGGTTGTTACCTTGATACCTGTACTTCAGACCCACTGGCCATAAATCAGAGGTTCCCATGACTCCCTCCTTGGGTTTGATTAATTTGCTAGAGCAACTCACAGAACTCAGGAAACCAGTATACTTTCTAGATTTCCAGTTTATTATAAAAGGATATAACTCAGGAACAGACAGACAGAAGAGAGTCATAGGGCAAGATATGTGGGAAGAAGTGTGGAGCTTCCATTGTCTTCTCTAGGCGCACCACTCTCTCAGCATATCCCTATGTTTACCAATCCGGAAACTCTCCAAACCCCATCCTTTTGGGGTTTTATGGCAGCTTCATTATATTTGCAGGATTGATTAAATCATTAGCTGGTGTCAGTTGACCCAGCCTCTAGCCCATCTCCCCTCCAGAGGTCAGATGGGTGGGACACATAGTTAGCATGGCACCCTCTGGCTAGCAGCCCCCAACTTTAGGGGATTTCCAAAAGTCATCTCACTAATACAACAAAAGACATCTTTATAACTCTACTCTTAGGAAATTCCTAAGGGTTTATGGGTGCTGTGCCAGAAACAGGGAGGAAGCCCAAATATGTTTCTTATAAATCACAATATCACAAGTATTCATCATTTAATAATTTTTTAAAATATTTATTTATTTTAGAGAGAGAGAGAAAAAGAAAGAAGCCGTGAGGGGTGGTAGGGGCAGAGGGAGAGGGAGAGTCTCAAGCGGACTCCATGCTGAGCTTGGAGCCTGATGTGGGGCTTGAGCCCACGACCCTGAGATCACCACCTAAGCTGAAACCCAAGAGTTGGATGTTCAACTGACTGTGCAACCCAGGTGCCCCTTATTTAATAATTTCCAAGAGCTGTTTTGTCTTCTTTTTATTTTTTAAAAGACTTTATTTATTTGAGAGAGGGAGAGAGCACAAGTGGGGGGAGGGGTAGAGGGAAAGGCAGACACCCCACAGGGCAGGGAGCCCGACGCGGGGTTCAATCCCAGGACCTTGAGATCATGACCTGAGCTAAAGGTGGATGCCCAATGACTGAGCCACTTAGGCACTCCATATTTTTTTTTTAAGATTTTATTTATTTATTTGATAGAGAGGGAGAGTGCGCACACAAGCGGGGGAGTGACAGGCAGAGGGAGAGGGAGAAGCAAGCTCCCCACTGAGCAGAGAGCCCGGTGATGTGGGGCTCAATCCCAGGACCCTGGAATCATGACCTGAGCTGAAGGCAGATGCTTAACTGATGGAGCCACCCGGGCACCCCCTGAGGTGCCCCGTATTTTGTCTTTTTTTTTTTTTTAAAGATTTTATTTTTTTATTTATTTGACACAGAGAGAGAGAGAGACAGCTAGAGAGGGAACACAAGCAGGGGGAGTGGGAGAGGGAGAAGCAGGCTCCTGGCTGAGCAGGGAGCCCGATGCGGGGCTTGATCCCAGGACCCTGGGGTCATGACCTGAGCCGAAGGCAGACGCTTAATGACTGAGCCACCCAGGCGCCCCCCGTATTTTGTCTTTTTAAATAAGAAAATACAGTCATCAAAAACACAAATGATTAGTGTTACTGCTGAATTGTTGTACCACCTCCCCCAACCCTGAATTCACCCCCACTGCCTCAGAGTAGGACCTGAAGTAAGTACCTCAGAGTACCTTAGAGTAAACCTTATTTGGAGATAGGGTATTTACAGAGGTAATCAAGTTAAAGGTAGGTCATTAGGGAGGATGGGGCAAATCCACTTATAACTAACTGATGTCCTTATGAAAAAAGGGATATTTGCACACAGAGACATGCACATGGAGGGAAGACAGTTTGAAGAGACATAGGAAGGTGATCAGTAAGCCAAGGAGAGGCCCGGAACAGATTCCTAACAACTCTTCTGTCTCCCTATACTTAATGAGGGTAATACTGTTATAAAACCTTCAGGTTGAGGGGTGCCTGGGTGGCTCAGTAGGGTAAGCCTTTGAGTCTTGGTTTCAGCTCAGGTCATGGTCTTGGGGTCGTGGGACTGAGCCCCAGGTCAGGGTCTGTGCTCAGTGGAGAGTGCTTGGAATTCTCTCTCCCTCTGCCTACCCCCACAAAAAAATTAATAAAAATTTAAAAACCCCTTCAGATCTCTTACTGTGTGTGTTTTACTAATTTCTAAAGCAATTTAAGTCAAGAAAATTTGGAATTAAAAGACAACAAAAATTAAACACTGCAGCATTGTAGGGCGCCTGGGTGGCTCAGTTGGTTAAGCGACTGCCTTCGGCTCGGGTCGTGGTCCTGGAGTCCCGGGATCGAGTCCCACATCAGGCTCCCTGCTTGGCAGGGAGTCTGCTTCTCCCTCTGACCCTCCCCCCTCTCATGTGCTCTCTCTCTCCTCTCATCCTCTCTCTCAAATAAATAAATAAAAAATCTTTAAAAAAAAACAAAAACAAAACACTGCAGCATTGTATTCATAGTTTGCTTTCTAAGGAAAATTTAACTTTGAAACTATAGGTTCTTCAGGGCAAAGAAGATTGACCTTTTTCTGTTTTGTTTTTAAACTTTTGTACCAAATATTTCAGAAACTTATCTACTTAAAATTTATTATCAGATTGATTTTTTTTTTAGTTCCATTCCGATATTATATTTCAGTGTAACTTTCTGTTGCTTCAGAGTGGTATGTTAAGAAGAAAATATGCCACCACTTGGTGGCACTATTTGGCTTAAAAATGAATCAGATTGTCTGCTGTTAACTGCTATTCTACATAAATGATTAAATGCAGAGGGGATCAATTTGATATTAAGCAACTTAATATAAATATTTGATTCTTTTGTAAACAAAATAATAATTGGTGTTGTAAACTTGAGTTGTAGTTAAATGCCATATGGAATATAAAAATATAAACCAAGGCTTAGTTTGGTAGGGAGGGAAGCATTCCAATTTTTGATAGAAATATCTTTTTAGTTCAGGCATCACTTATATTATGCCTTCATCTTCTTTGTCTCTAAGTGTCAGAAAAAATATTTTAATACTAGAAACAAACATCTTCAACTTTTCTTTGTTACAATTTTCCAAGATGTGTATTTTATATAAAGCTAAGAAATTGGATTTTTCTCTTTAGGTGATCAAGGCAAATTAAACATATAGGAAAATAGAATATATAAATGTGTTATGTTTTTCTGCAGCATACTGAAAACTCAGGCAGTCCTTTTTAAGATATTCTATTTGTTTTATTTAAATAGAGAAAGGATCCAGAAATGTAAGATGTAGAAAATTATTATGCCCCGGACATGACTTTTACTCCTAAATAGTTGATATCTAATATCGTAATAGCTAAAGCATTTGTAATTATTGTATTCTAGGTTGCATATACAACATATAAAAGATCGTGATCCATGTCTTTAAAATTCAAGTGTAATACATACAGGAAAGTGCACAAAGTGTAAGTATACAGCTCAGTGAATCACCACAAAGTAAACACCCCATGACCACCACAGACCAAGAAATAGAATACTATCAGCAACCCAGAAACCCCCTATGTTTCCTTTCCCAATCATTCTCTTTCTTACTTCTTGGAGCAACCACTGGCCTGACTTCAAAGAATATGTTTTTTAAGACCTGCTTTTTGTACTTTTATATAAATAGAATTACATGGTAGTGGTATTTTGTCTCTGCTTATTTCATTTAACATTATGTTTGGGAGGTTCATGGATGTTTTCAGATGTAGTCGTAGCTCACTTGTAGTATTTTATCACTTTCTTTTTACTTTTGGACATTTGGATTGAATAATACAGTCATAACATTCTTGTACGTGTTTCTCAGGGCACATGTACAATATTTATGTTGAGTATATACCAGGAGTAAAATAGCTGAGTCATTGGTGTATATGTGTTCAAATTTAGAAGATAATGCAAGAATTGTTTTCAATATGGTTGTACCTATGCTGTCAATAGAGTATGAGGGTTCATGTTACTCTGTATTTTCACCAGCACTTGGTATTAATAATAGCCTCTTTAATTTTAGCCCTTCTAGAAGATGTATTTCCCTGATTCCAAATAAGATTGTACTTTTTCATAAATATTTTGGCTGTTTGTATATCCTGTTTTGCGAAGTTTCTTCTTTCCCCTCACCTTTTATTAATTATTATTATTTAATTTTCTATATTCCTAATTTATAGGAGTTACATACTTCATGGATATGAGCCCCATTTTTCCTATTGGTGTTTATATTTTTTTGTTTTTAGGAGTTTTTATATGTGCTAGATACAAGACCTTTGTTAAGTTATATTTGTTAGAAAAATATATCCCACTTTGGCTTGATTTTTACACTCCTTTACTATTTTTGATGAAAGGAAGGTCATAATTTTAATGTAGTTCAGCTTATCATTATTTTCCTTTATAGTCAGTGATTCTTGTGTCCTGTTTAGAAGTCTGTCCCTGCTCCAAGGAGATGAATATATCTCCTGTGTTATCTTCTAGAACAAGGGTTCTTTTTTTTTTTTAAGATTCTTTATTTATTTATTTGACAGAAAGAGACACAGCGAGAGAGGGAACACAAGCAGGCGGAGGGGAAGAGGGAGAAGCAGGCTTCCCGCAGAGCAGGGAGCCCGATGTGGGGCTCGATCCCAGGACCCTGAGATCATGACTTGACCTGAGGGCAGACGCTTAATGACTGGGTTAGAACAATGGTTCTTAACTAGAGGCAGTTCTCCCTTCCCTCACTCCCACACCTTCCACCCCTGTGCAGAAAATTTGGTAATGTCCAGAGACATTTTTAGTTCTCACAACTAGGTGAGTGGAGCACTCCTGGCATCAGGTGGGTTGGCTAGGGATACTTACTAAACATCCTACAGTGCACAGAATGCTGAACATCCTATAATGTACAAAACAGTTAACCTAACCCAGAGTGTCACTCGTGCTGAGGTTTTAAGACACTGTCCTAGAGACTTTATTATTCTGCTTTCTACTTTCTGCCTAGAAGTGATTATTGTATATTATTTTGCATATTGTTTATTCATTCAGATTTACTTTCTACCTAGAACTGATTGTGTATACACTTGACCCTTGAACAACGTAGGGGTTAGTAACAGGCACTGACCCCTGCATAGTCGAAAATCAGTATATAACTTTTGACTCCCAAAAAACTTAGCTACTAATAGCCTACTGTTGATTGGAAGCTTTACCGATAAACAGTCAAGTAACACATGTTTTGTATGTTATATGTATTACATACTATTTATTCTTACAATAAAGTAAGCTAGTGAAAAAATGTTAAGATCATAAGAAAAATACATTTTTGGTACGGTACTGTTTTACTGAAAAAAATCCATATATAAGTGGACCTGAGTAGTTCAAACCCATGTTGTTCAGGGGTCAGCTGTATTAATGTAAAGTGTAGACGTCACGGGCGCCTGGGTGGCTCAGTTGGTTAAGCGACTGCCTTCGGCTCAGGTCATGATCCTGGAGTCCCTGGATCGAGTCCCGCATCGGGCTCCCTGCTCGGCAGGGAGCCTGCTTGTGCCTCTGACCCTCCCCCCTCTCATGTGCTCTCTCTCTCTCATTCTCTCTGTCTCAAATAAATAAATAAAATCTTTAGAAAAAAAAAAAAGTGTAGAGGTCACTTTTTTTTTTCCTTAGGGATATGTATTGTATGAAGCACCATTTTTTGAAAAGATTGTCTCCCCACTGCTCAACAGGATCACCTTTGCATAAATCAAGTGACCATATATATACATGGGTCTGCTTTTGGGCTCTGTTTTTTTTTTTTTCCCATTGGTTTACTTTATCTACCCTTACACCAAAACCATGCTGTTTTAATTTATATGGCATTATAGCAAGTCTTTATATTCAATAAAGCAAACCTTTCTGCCTTGTTCTTCTTGATTCTTTGCACTTCCATATAAATGTTTATAGTCACATTGTCGGTTTCACAAAAATTGAATTTATTCATTAATTTGAGATAGAGTTGACGTCTTTATGGTATTGTCTTCCAATCCATGAATGTCGTATTATCCTTTCATTTATTTAGGTCAGGAATCTCAAATTCTGTGTTCTCAAAACCCATTTAAATTCTTAAAAGGAACTTTGTTTATTTGGTTATATCAATGTTTCTCATCCTTGGCATAGTTGACATTTTGGATCAGATAATTTATTGTTTGTGAGAAGAGTTTCCCATTAAATGTTAATATAGATAACATAATTTTGTGAAGAATATACTTTCTAAAACAAAACTTAGTGGGAAGAGTAGAATTGTTTTACATTTTTGCAAATCTCTTTAGTATCTAGCTTAGTAGAAAACAGCTGGATTCTTACACCTGCTTCGGCTTTAATCTGTTGGAATATCGTGAGTCTGTAGACTGTGAATAACTCCATTGTACAGCTTTGAGAGAATGGGAGTGAAAAAGGCAAATCAGGTCTTCGTGTTATTATGAAAATAGTTGTGATTTTAAAGATCCCCTAATAGGGTCTCAGGGACCCCCCCCCCCCCGCCCCGAGAGGTCTGGGCACTTTTGGGAACTGCTGCCCTAGAGATTACAACATGCATCTTTGACCTAGAAGAGTCTAATTAAGTTATTTTATATTTTCCAGACGATTAAAACACTTCAATTCCATTAATTCTCTCCCCTTTACCCCATTTATTTTCTGTAATACTCATGTATTTTTAACTCCATGTGTATTTTGAGCCCCAGAAGACATCATCACTGTTTTATCTGATTATTTTAGATATACCCACATAGTTACCTTTTTAAAATTTATTTTAGAGAGAGAGTCTGAGTGTGGGGAGGGGCAGAGGGAGAGGGAGACAAGCAGACTCCCCACAAGCAGACTCCCCACTGAGCGGGGAGCCCAACATGGACCTTGATCCCAGGACCCTGAGATCATGACCTGAGCCAAAATCAAGAGTTGGACGCTTACTTGAGTGAGCCACCCAGGCGCCCCATATAGATACGATTTTTACCACTTTTTATTCTTTTCCTGCATCTTCAGTTCTCCATCTGTGATCACTTCCTTTTTTTGAAGAGTACCTGTGCTGAGAAATTGTCCATATTTGTTGTCTCATCATGTTCTGTATTTCACCTTCATTTTTGAATGATAGTTTTTACTGGTTAGAATTCTGGGCAGGCAGTTGTTTTCTTCTAACTATATTATCCCTTTATGTTCTGGCTTCTGTTATTTCTTCTTTTTTTTTTTTTTTAAAGATTTTATTTATTTGAGAGGGAGACCAAGAGCATGTGCAGTGGGGAGAGGGAGAAGCAGAGTCCCTGCTGAGCAGGGAGCCGGTTTTGGGGCTTGATCCTGCACCCCGGGATCACGACCTGAGCTGACGCAGACGCTTAATGGACTGAGCCACTCAAGTGCCCCTAGCTTCTGTTATTTCTGTTGAGAGGTTAGTTGTTAGTCTTATCCATGCCTTCCAGCCGAAAAGACCAGCGAGAACACTTAATAGTTTTTTTATACTTGTTGCAGTGAGGGATTCAGCATGTATTTATAGGGAACCTTTAGGTGTGTTTTTTTAAGAGGGTATTAGAAAAAACCTATTACAGGATTTAGACTTTGGTTGAGTAATTTTAGAGACAATCTAAGGAAGTAGAAGTTTGCTGCAAATTGGATGTTGTCAGAACATGGGAACATTTTAATACTGCCATCTTTTGTTTAATTGAGGTGAAATTCATGTAGCATACAATTAATCATTTTAAATGTACAGCTCCTTGTTATTTAGTATATTCATAATATTATGGAACCACCAGCTCCCTTGTTTCAAAACTGTTTTGACACCCTTACAGCTATGTAATTATTTCCTATTTCCTCCTTGCACTATCACCTGATACCCTTTACTTTCTGTCTCTTTGGATTTGCCTATTCTGGATATTTCATATGAAGGGAATCATGTAATATGTGACCTTCATGTCTGACTTCTTTCATTTAGCATAATGTTTTCAAGGTTCATCCAAGTTGTAGCATGTACTTTGTTTCTTTTTTTAGGTATTATGAATAATGATGTTGTAAACATTCATGTACCAGTTTCTGTGTGTACATAAGTTTTCATTTCTCCTGTATATATATCTATATATAGAGAGAGAGTAGCTGGGTCAAATGGCAATTATCTGTTACCTATTTTTAGGAAACACCAAACTGGTTTTCCACAGTGGATGCACCACTTTACATTCTCACCAGCAATGGACGAGGGTCTCTGTTTCTCCATATTCTCATCAACACTTGTTATTTTTCATGTTTTTCTTTTTTTTTAATTAAAACTATCCTAATAGGTGTGAAGTGGTATCTCATTGTGGTTTTCATTTTCATTTTCTTTATTTAATTTTTTAGAAAAGGTTTTATTTATTTGAGATAGAAAAGAGCACTCCCTTCTGGCCTGCAAAGTTCTGCTGAAAAATCCACTGATAGCCTTATGTAACTGTTTCCTTAATGTAACTGGTTTCCTTTCTCTTGCTGTTTTTTAAATACTCTCTTTATCACTTTTTGCCATTTTAATTACTATATGCCTTAGGGTGAACTTCCTTGGGTTGATTTTATTGGGGGTTCTCTGTGCCTCCTGGATCTGAATTTCTGTTTCCTTCCCCAGATTCGGGGAAGTTTTGTTCTTTCTTCAAATACATTTTCTGCCCCCTTTTCTCTTTCTCCCCCTGGGATCCCTATAATGTGAGTGTTACTACATTTGGTGTTACTGAGTTCCCTTAATCTATTTTCATTTTTTTTTATTTTTTCTCTCTCCTTTGCAGTGTGATTACTTTCCATTAGTCCTTCAGATTGCTGATTCATTCTTCTGCTTCTTTTAGTCTACTATTTATTTCCTCTAGTGTGTGTGTTTGGTTTTTTTTTTTTTTTTTTACCAATTTTATTTATTTGACAGAGAGAGACACAGTGAGAGAGGGAACACAAGCAGGGGGAGTGGGAGAGGGAGAAGCAGGCTCCCCGCAAAGCGGGGAGCCCGATGCGGGGCTTGATCCCAGGACCCTGGGATCATGACCTGAGCCGAAGGCAGACACTTAATGACTGAGCCACCCAGGCCCCCCTCTCTCTAGTGTGTTTTTAATTTCAGTTATTGAGTTCTTCATCTCTGATTGGTTTTATGTTTTCTATCTCTTTGTTGCGGGTCTCACTGAGGCCTTCCACTCATTTCTCAAGTCCAGCGAGTATCTTTATGACCATTACTTTAAATTCTCTATCACACATATTACTTACCTCCATTTCATTTAGCTCTCTTGCTGTGATTTTATCCTGTCTTTCATTTGGGACATAGTCCTCTTTCTCCTCATTTTGGCTAACTCTTCTGTCTGTTTCTGTCTCCTGCTCTTAAAAGAAGTGGCCTTATGAAGAAGAGGTGCTGTGGTGCCCTGCAGTGCAGTATCCCCAGTTCACGAGAACCTGGCATTTCAGGAGTGTCTTGTATGTGTGTTGCTTTCATCCTACTGTTGTGGCTGAACCACATTTGCCTTTTGTCCAGTCATCTGCAATGGCTCTTTTCCTGTTGTGGGTGGGATTTGGTCCCTGTGGTGTTAGTGGGACAGTCTGGGCCTCCTTGGGCTTGAGTTGAGTCAGACCAGGTGTTTGCCAGAGCTGTGGTAGCACTGATCTGCAGGACACTTTCTCTTTGTTGCCGCTGAGAAGCTTTTGTTGGTGGGCAAGGCCTGCAGTCAGACCAGATGTGTGCCCTATCCCACTGCTAGGGCCACAGTTGGACTGGTGTGTGTGGTTATCTTTCCCTGTCCCTGGGGCATGAGTCATTTTGGAGTTGTACTTGTCCCTGGCAGGGTTGCTTACACACTGCCACCCTTTGGCACTGCTTTGGATGGACTCCTCTGGATCTGCAAGAGAGCATGGGGACAGGGTACAGGGTGCCAGCAAGGTCTCTGCCAGTGTACTGCAAGAGGGGACCTGTAGCTGGCCAGGAAAACTTTTGTCCAGTGTGGGATGGAGGGACTGAGTCTGCAGAAGAGCATGGAGGGTGGGGAACCGTGTTAGAAAGCAAGGTAGAGAGTGTTTATGCTGCACTGGTTCCCACAGGTATCCCTTTTATCTAGGCTGGAGGGCACGGGAGGGAAGTGCCACCTGCTAGCTTTTTTGTTGTTGGAGAAGTCTTCCAAAGATCCTGACCCCGCCAGCACATGCTCTGAGATTAGTAAACCAATCTCCCTCCTGTATATATCCCAGGCATTTTTCAGACTGCTGCTTTTATGTTGTATCTCATCAGGGCTGTTTGTAGTACTGTTTCTTGAAGGGCAGGGACTCAGTTTCCTCTCACCCTGCCTGCTGATTTTTAAAGTTCCAGTCCCTCTGGTTTTCAAAGCCAAATGTTATGGGGATTCATCTTCCCAGTGCATGTCCCCTGTGCCTGGGGTGCCTGGCATGGGGTCTTTTCATCTCCCTTCTTTGTGCCTGCAGTATCCCTCCCTCTTGCAGACAGTCCCATTGGTCACTTTGGCCCCCTACCACGTCTCCACCCTTCCTACCTTCTTCTTTACATTTAGCTGTGGACAGTCTGCTCTACCAGTCTTCACGTCATTTTCTGGGTTATTTACACTGATGTGGGTGTTATCTGGTTGTATCCATGGGACGAGGGGAGCTTAGGGTCCTCCTTTGTCATCTTCCACATTAGTTCTCGGCTGAGCCTTTGTCCATTTTTTAAATTGGGTTGTCTTTTTGTTCATTTGTTAATGTATTCTGTATACTAAACCCTTATCAAATACATCTCAGTAATGCTCTTTGATGAAGAAACTTTATTTTGATGAATCCAAATTATCTATTTTTTCTTTTGTTCATCATGCTTTTGGTGTCAAATCTAAGAATTTATTGCCAAATACAACATCGTGAAGATTCATCCCTATGCCTTCTTCAAAAAGCTTTACTGTTTCAGCTGTTATATATATATAGTGTTGATCCATTTTGATTTAGTTTCTGTATGTGATATGAGGCAGGGTCCAACTTCATTATTTTGCATGTGATTGTCCATTTGTCCTAGCATCATTTGTTGAAAAGACTATTCTTTCCCCCTTTGAATAGTCTTGGCACCTTTGTTAAAAATCATTTGGCCACAGGTGTTTGGGTTTATTTCTGGATTCTCAAATCTTTCCAATGGTCTCTAGGTCTACAATTATGCCAGTACCACACCTGATAACTATAGCTTTCTAATAAGTTTTTAAATCAGAGTGAGGATTCCTACTTTATTTCTTTTCAACATTGCTTTTGTTCTTCAGAGCCCTTTGCATTTCCATATGAATTTGAGGATCAGCTTATCCATTCCTGCAAACAAAGGCCCTTAGAATTTTCATAGGAATTACACTAAATCTATAGATCACTTTGGGAAGTTTTGTCATCTTAATAATATTTCATCTTCAAATCCATGAACATGGGATGTCTTTCCATTTATTTATACCTTCTTTAATTTCTTTCATCAATGTTTTGTCATTTTAAGTTTATAAGCCTTTTACCTCCTTGGTTACATTTATTCTTAGGTATTTTATTTTGGATGCTTTTATAGATGGAATTGTTTCCTTAATTTTCTTTTGGATCATTCATTGCTGGCAGTACGTATTCTTTTCCCTGTTGTAGCTCTTAAGATTTTCTCATTGTTTTGCTTTGTCAACACTTTACTGTGATGTATCTAGGTATATTTTTCTTTTTATATATCCATCTTAGAGTTCCTGGTGCTTCCAGAAACCATGGCTCGATATCTTTGGTCAAGTTTTAGGAAGTTCTCAGCCATTATCTTTTCAAGGATTGAGTCTGTCCTATTTTCTCTCTCCTTTTCTTCTGGGACTCCCATTAAATATATGCTAGATCTTTTTTACTGTATCATCTTTGGGCTCTGTTCCTTTCTCTGTTTTCTATCTTTTTGTGTCTCCTTTCTTCATTCTTAGATACTTTATTCTGACTTTTTTCTAGCTCACTAACTTTTTGTTTGTTTTGTTTTAGTAGATATTCTTTTCCCCCAGTTTTATTGAGATGTAATTGACATGTTAATTAACTCTTTAATTGTACTAATTTTTAGTTTTGTTGCTTGGTGGCCAGAGAATATGATCTACATGATTTCTGTCTCTTGGAAATTTCTCTGTGGTTATTATAATATATAGTCAGATTTTATAAATGTTCTACTTATGTTTTGAAATAAGAAAACCTATTTATGTTTAAAATAAGAATGTCGGTTTCTGGTTGTATAGTGCTCTATGTTTGATCATGGTTTTTAGACTTTTTTCTTTGTGTATTTCCTAATAGAATATTGAAAAACTGGCATCTTTAAGTTGGCATTTGGATTTAACAAAGTCAGTCTCCCCAGCTGAATCAAAGTAACCCTTTGTCAGTAAAAATGTGGCTTTGCTTTTTAAATTCAAGTATCATAACTGTCACTGTTGACAACTTTTTCATTTCTGAATTTTAATTCTAAAACTGGGAAATGGAATGAGGGGGTATATGAAAGAAGGGAAAGTAGGTATGGAGGGATAGAAGGCAAAGTGAGAGAGACAAGACACTGGAATCCTGCCTTGAGTTTTTCAGTGAACTAAGACTATATAGCCTTTCCATATTGCTTGCTTTGCTGACATGGCAAGAAAGTATGTATTTCCCAAACCTCCTTTTATTTGGTACCCAGAGGTTTTTATACATAAAGCATTATCAAAGCAATGCACAATACCAAGGTTCTGAATGGTGGCACTCTTCTAGACCCTTGAGAGATTCTTTTAACAAATACAAAGATCTATGCCCTTGAAACTTAGTTCTATAGGAGGGATATACAAACAATAACCATAATAAATATTACACAGTATATTAGAAAGTGATTAGCTTTTTGGGGTAAAAAAAGGGTAAACCAGTGTAAGTTTATTTGAGAATGCCCACAGAGTAGAGAAGATAAGGGAGTTTGGGATATAATTTTGATCAACGTGGTCCAGGTGGGCATTATTCAAAAGGAAATGGTTGATCAAAGGCTTGAATTAGATGAGGGAATTAGCCATGAGTACCTCGGAGCGAGAGTGTTCTGGCTGGGGAATAATCAATAATACTAAGACCTTAATATGGAAGAGAATGTGTTCAAGGAATAGTAAAGCCAGTGTGACTTGAACTGAGTAAGTGAGTTGGGGGGAGGAGAAAGAAGTGGGGCCAAAATGTTGCTGGAAAGGATCTTTGTAGGGCATTACAAGCTATTATAAAGATGTTGGGTTTTTTTCTCTAAGAGGATAAGACCAAGAGGTATTGAAGGATTTTGAGGAACATTATCTGTCTTAGGTTTTAAAACAGTTCCTGTGGTTGTGCTGTTGAGAATAGACAGTAGATTGGTAAGGGTAGATGCACTAAGATGAATTTAGGAAGCTATTGAAATAATACAGGGGAGAGATAATAGTGGATCTGGATGTAGCAGTAGTGTGAAGTGATTGGATTCTGGATGTAATTTAAGGATAGTGACAATAGGATTTCTTGATAGTTTTGATATGAAGTGTGAATAAATGAATAAAGAAGATTGCTCCAAGGTTATTGAGCTGAACAACTAATGGAGATGGGGAAGGTTGCAGATTTGTGTTTGGGAACCTTTTTAATGTAAGAGAAGGGTGATCTTGAAAGAGGAGATAGATAAAGAAAACTGGAATATTGTCCTTGATCTGTTGACTTTTGGGGAGAAATTTTAAAACCTCCCTCTGTGACTGTCAGTTTCCCTTAACTTGTAGATGTTTACAATTTATGTATTTTGTAGCCATTTTGTTGTGTGCAAAGGGATTCATGAATACTATATCTTCTTGGTGAATTGTATACTTTATTATATATAATATTCATCTTTAGCAGGTGTGCTTTTTGCCTTAAATTCCATTAGATTGTTCTGATAGTAGTTACTAAATTTGCTTAGTTTATCTTTGTATCATCTTATTTTTAACCTCAACATTTCCTTTTCCTTTATAAACAACATATAGCATATTTCAAAACAAAACCAAGTATGAATGCGTTTTTCTTAATTTATAAACTTCTACTATTTGTTGAGAAGACTGATGCATTTGGACTTCTTTCTGCTTTTTGTTTTCTCTTTGCTGTCTTCTGTTGTTACTTTTTATTTTATTTTAATCAATCAAATTTTCTTTACTTTTTAATTCTATGGATTTGAAATTTATATATCTTATTTCACTATTTTATTTGGTCACCCTTAGCTTTTTAATACTTTTTTAAAAAGGTTTTCTTTGAATCAGTGTCCACTAGTCTAACCTTCCATGCTGAAATCTTTTGGGCTTCTTAGTTTCCGTATTATTACATACCATATAACTCTTTTCATGATAATCCTTTTGAACAATCATCAATAATTACTACATTTAGTTGCCTTGTTTTCAGGGGTTCTAAGGTATATTGATTTTCTTTTTTAAGATTTTGTTTATTTGAGGGACGCCTGGATGGCTCAGTCGGTTAAGCACCTGCCTTTGGCCCAGGTCATGATCCCAGGGTCCTGGGATCAAGTCCCACATCAGACTCCTTGCTCAGCAGGGAGCCTGCTTCTCCCTCTCTCTCCCTCTGCTTGTGTTCTCTCTGTCAAATAAAATCTCTTAAAAATCTCAAATAAAAAAAAAATCTCTTAAAAAAAAAAAGAGGGGGAACAGCAGGCAGAGGGAGAAGCAGGCTCCCCGCAGAGCAGGGAGCTGGGTGCCGGGCTCGATCCCAGGACCCTGGGATCATGACCTGAGCCAGAGGCAGACGCTTAACCGACTGAGCCACCCAGGCACCCCTGTTTATTGATTCTTATGTCTTTCTTTTTATATATTCTTGTCTCTGTGCTGGAGAATTAACTCTGAGTGGATGATAAACTTTTGGAATCCTTGCTTGTCCAGAATGTCTATATTTTATTGTTATGTTTGAGTGGTATACTTTAGTTACAGAATTCTGGGTTGAAAAGTATTTTCACATCTTTCACCATGATGCTGGCAAAAAATTGTAAGACTGTGGGAAAATAGTCATTCTTACACGGAGGTAGATATGCATATTGATAGAAATTTGGGGAATGATTTGGAAATGTGTATTAAAAATACACATGCAACTTTGAAAAATCTGTATCACTGAAATAAAAACACTACTATAAGACTATCTATACAAGGTTATTTATTGTAGCATGTATATTGTATAATCCCATTTCTATAAAGATAAGCATAAAACATACATACATGTCATATGTTTGTATGAATAAGGAAAAGGAGTAGAAGGATACACCAGACTATTATTACATTGGTAACTGAAGTGGGAGAGAGTGGAAAACGTAGATGAGATAATTTATTCAGACATATTTGATTTTAAAATATCATTAAAAGTCTGATGACACAGGTGATGAAGAATTGTGTATTATTGTTTTTTAGGTAGTCTAGTTTTTATCTTATTTTCTGGAAATGAGTAAAATCTACCTTTTATTCTTAGAGTTCTGAAATTTCCCCAGGACTTGTCAAGAGGCATGTTTTTTTCTTCATCCACTGAGCACTGATTGGGCCCTATTAATCTAAAGACTTCGGTATTTTTTGAGCTCTGGAATTTTTTCTGTTATGTCCTCTTCTTTATTCCCCTGGGTTTTGTTTTGTTTTGTTTTTTCCCCTAATTCCTACTTGATATAATCTGTGAATCTAAATTTCATGGGTTTTTTTAAACTCCCTTTTTAAGAAGTCTTTGTTCTGTAAGAGTACCTCATTTCATCAGCCATATTCACTCTGCTTTTCAGCTCACCTACTGAGAGTTGTTTTGTTGTTATTGTTGTTGCTGTGTAGTAATTTTTTATTTCAAAGTTCTTTGTCACCCTCTTGCTCAGAGCATGCTATTCTTCTTTACTTAAAACACAATAGTTTATAAAAGAATTTGAGGATCTTAAGTATGTTTACTTTTTATTCTTCTAGTGATTAACCTTATAATTTTGATAAACACTTAAATTTATATATTTCAATCACTTGTATGAAATAATAAAAATACACTTAACACAATAGTTTTAGCCATTTTCAGGACACACCTCTCCCCCACATTCAACCTTTCGGAAAGTCTTTTCTGAGATGGTAGGTGAGTGGTGAACTTAGAGGCCCTGTGCCATTACACTTGAATATTATGTAATCCGTCTCTGTATAGGATTCTATACTCAAAAGAATTTTAATGCCAAACTAATGTTATTGCACCTTTGACTTAACACTTACTCTTGACGGTGAAAAATCTGTTGCTTTTCTGATTCATATTTTTTGCCATAAAACCTATCTTTAATTTTTTTTGTTTGTTTTATTTGGGATTGCCATCTCCATTCTTTCCAGCAGTCCCCGTCTATCACTGTTCAAGTTTATGGCTTTATCCACCTTGGTATGTCTCTCTATTCTAGTTCACCTGCTTTCATTTCATTGACATTTTATGAGAGACAAATTAAATTCATGTCCTGGTAGACCCTAAGGAATCAGAAACTCTTAAATCCTGAGTGGCCACTTCGTGTCCTTTTTCCTTGGAGCACTCGGTTAAGCACTGTAATTCCCCTCTTTATTGCTTATTGAATATTGTTTTACTGAAGCCCTGCTTTATCCCTCAAGAGTGTTATTCTTATAGCCCCAGCAACTCCTAAGACATGTTTCTTCTGATAGTTTAGCTTCTGCCCATTTATCCTTAGGAGTGGTTTTAAGGTGCCAGGTATCTCCTCCCAGAATAAATTTCTGCTTGTAAGGGCCTCCTTCATCAGTAGGAACAGTGTACAAATTCAGTGTCATCATTCCGTAAATGAAACAAGTTTATGGCAAGGGTCAGAGGGAATTAACATTTAATGAGTAATTATTAAATGCCAGGCCCTATGCTGCATGTTTTATATTGTCTTATTTAATCTTCACAGGCCTCTTAGGAGGTTTCATACTTACTTTATTGATGAAGCAACTGAAATTTAAGAAAAGTTGGAGTAACTTTGTCCCAAGGTGGAAGTTGTGGAGCCATTCTTCAGACTCAGGCATGTCTGCCACCAAAGAATGATTCTCTGGCTCAGTACACTATAAAATTTAGCTAAAACCCTCATTTTTCTGAGGCTTTTCTTTTCCATGCTATTTTATAGAACCTTCTACTTCCTCTGAACCATAGAAAGTGTAATCCATATTACTCACTGGGGACATAATTTATTGCCTTTTACTAATAGTGGTTTTTTATACATATGTGTCCTATATATAGTCTTCCTTAGTTAGATAGCAATACAGTAAGAAAAAAAAAAAACTGCCAGCAATACCATTTGATTAATCTTAAGAATAATTAAAATTTTCCCTGAAATAATCTCAGTTTTAAATATGCTTTAGTCACCTTCTATAAAACAGTAATATACTATTCATAACATTTTGGTGTTAAAGATATTGGATAAATTGGAAATCATGGGTTCTGTAAGTTTCTTATGGTTCAAAATTGCTATTCTTGACCTTGCCATCTTTCTCTCTTTATATGAGTAAACTAGAAGGAAATTCTTTTAAATCACACTTGTTTGAATAGAGCTATGTACATTTGATTATTAATAAGTACTTGCATGTCCTAAATATTAGATAGTGTTTTCTTTAACATTTTGGAGAAATTTTGTAATTATTTATATTCACAATAAATACATGTCTTTGGTTTTATAAATGAAACTCCAGAATCGAACATGTAATAAGGAAAACTTGTTAAATCAGAAAAAAGTCATGGCTGGTTTGTGATTTGCCATCACAAAAATATGTTTTTTTTTTTTTTTTTTTTTTTAAGACATTGGTGCAAGAGAGATGCATCTTCCTGCATATTTTGTTTTAAGGAAAGCAGATTTCTGTATTTGAATTTTTACCATCCTAAATGAAGATTATTGTAGAATAATGATTACTTTGGAATATTTTTCTTAGAAGATAATTGTATTTGGGGGGCTGATTTTAGAGAAATAAAAAAAGGTAAGTTGAATAAATGGTATCAGTAAGAGAGTTCACATTTAATGAAAATACTTTATAGAAAGCAAAACTTCTGGTTGTGTTTCATTTTTCTAGTTCTCAATGAGCATGTCAAACTTTTCCATCTATATATAAGTTTTGAATTTACCTACTAGAGTTTAAATGTACATAATACAGGTAGAAGGCTAAGTACTCATTACAGATTATTACAGAATTGCAGAATTTTTCTTTTTACAATCTTAGCCCCTGTTAATAAAATTAAATTACAATTCAGTGAAAGAATTTATTCTCTCAACCTCATAATGTTCAAGTTTACTTCTCAGACCATAAACAGCTTTGTACTTTATAAATATGACTAATATGTGATTACTAAATGAATTAATGGAACTTTTATAATAAGAGTTTTACTTTATAAAATCTACAAAAGTTCTTTAAAAATGTACATACAGTTGAATATGCGAGGTTTCGAATTTGAAAGAGCAAAATTATTGAGTATCAGAAGGAAACATTTGTTACGTTCCAGGCAGTCTTTTGAGGCCAGGTTATCTCTTCTACTCTTATAAGGAATTTCTTCAAAGCCCAGTTGTTTGCATTTGCAGTAATGTCACTAACTTTGATGTGCATAATCTAATGGACCTTGGTCCTGTGGAATCATATGTGGTTGGGGCAGAAGTTTCATCTGCAACATTTGAACATTATTAGCTTTTAAGTTCTTTTTTTTTTTTTTTTTTAAGATTTTATTTATTTGAGAGAGAGAGAATGAGAGACAGAGAGCATGAGAGGGAGGAGTGTCAGAGGGAGAAGCAGACTCCCCGCCAAGCAGGGAGCCCGATGTGGGACTCGATCCCGGGACTCCAGGATCATGACCTGAGCCGAAGGCAGTCGCTTAACCAACTGAGCCACCCAGGCGCCCCAGCTTTTAAGTTCTTGAACAAATTCCTAGCCTTTCCTGAAAACCATTAAGCAAATAGACATCTAACATTGATGCTGATTTTGTACTTAAGAACTTCTTTTGTCATATTTCCTTATCTCTTGCTGATTATTGTCAGATATATAGGCACAGTAATTTCTTAATGGTGAAATCTCTTTGTTCTTCATAATTATTTCAGCTTTCAAGCAGTTCATTCCATATGCATATATAATATTTATATTACCACTTTCGGTGTTTTTATTGTCTCTGTTTTCACTTCTAATATAATTATGTTTGGTCTTCCTAGGACTTTCAACGCACTTCTTTTGCATTTATTGGATACAATAGGTTAATGTTTATAAAATATTTCAAAACTAAGCACAAAGAGCAGACTCATCATAGACTGAAGAACACTGGAAGACCCAAAGTAAAATAACAGTTAATGGCAGTTAATACTCTGTTGGTAGAGGGCAGAGTTGACACACTACCTCTGGAGTGTGAAACTGACACATTTATGATTCATGTTAATTATACAATTGTGGTCACAAGTTTGCTCTGTTTGAAAAATATATAAAGAGGTTATCATTCATTTTATTTAAAAAAACCACTTGAGTTGTTCTTGTTGGAATCATGTGCATATATACATTATTTATGCTATCAAAGCTGTGATGATCACTTACCTTTTTTTCTTCAAGATAAGAAAGAGAGGGGGAGAGAGCATGAGCCGGGGCGAGGGGGAGCACAGAGGGAGAAGCAGGCCCTCTGCTGAGTTGGGGAGCCCAACGTGAGGCTCAATCCCAGGACCCTGGGATCATGACCTGAGCTGAAGTCAGATGCTTAACCAGCTGAACCACCCAGGTGCCCTGATGATCACTTATCTTGTTCTGACTCTATGAAAGCAATAAGCAGTCATTCCATGCTGAATATGATTTAACATTCTCCTTTGGTTGCAACCACAATTTATTGCCTTGCCTCTTAAAATTACAAAGCTCTTCATTAGGAAATTAGCCTTCAATAAGTGAATATCCATTTGCTTTTTGACTACTCTTGCTTCTCATTATTGTATAATTTTGTCAAGTTGATAAAATTAGGCCTTTGTAGCTTCCCCCACCACCTTTTGTTCTTGTAGTTACCTGCTTCTTGAGATGTGTCAGATTATGTTAAGTATTTAGTACACTCAGCATTAAGAATCACTTTGTGTTATTAGGTGTTTATGATCTAGTACCTTACTGTTTGTAACGTCCTTCTCCTATTAAATAATGAGGATAATGCATGGCATCAGGAACAAAACTATTTGGCAAGTTCAATGTAGTTTGATGGTAGATGGTAAAATTACATAAAGATCATTAGTTTGTAATGGCAGTGCTGCATGCTGCTGGGAAGAAAGCATTATGTGCCCAGTGTATTCTTGCTTTATTTTTCTGTTCATTATTTATGTATTTTCTATTTATTTGAACTCATTGACCATTTTTTTTGTATTACCAATAAAAAAAAAAAACCTTTCTATGTAGTTTTCATGATTGCAGATAGTTCTGTGGCCTCAGTGTGTTGGTCATTTAGTGCCATATCACTGTTCAAGAATCAGCTTATCGGGGCGCCTGGGTGGCTCAGCCGTTAAGCGTCTGCCTTCGGCTCAGGTCATGATCCCAGGGTCCTGGGATCGAGCCCCGCATCAGTCTCCCTACTCCGCGGGAAGCCTGCTTCTCCCTCTCCCACTCCCCCTGCTTGTGTTCCCTCTCTCGCTGTGTCCCTCTCTGTCAAATAAATAAATAAATAAAATCTTTAAAAAAAAAAAGAATCAGCTTATCAACATATTACAATTTAAAGGATTATTTCAAGTAATTATGAATTTAGAGGATCTTTTTAAAGTCCAATAGTATGATTTTAACTTCCATTTTTAGCTCATTATTTCAAATAATATTAAATGTTAATAATGTAATAACCAAAAATTTAACCTATATAGTACATATCAGAGAGGATGTTAGAAATCATCTTACCCAATCGCCAGTGCCATATTATCTTCTACAGTGTTCCTGACAGTAGTCCAAGCTGGTGAGCCATTCAGTTCACTGTTGTGTAAAACAACCCTTTGCAATGTTGAGTGGTTCCTGTTTTCAGTTTATTTAATCTTGAGATGAAATCCATCTTTACGATTCAGACACATTGATCATACCTTATTTTATATGCCACGCCTTCAAACATTTGAAGATTGTTAATTTTACTGGCTAGTTGCTAGACTAAGCATACCAAGTTTTCTCTTTATTTCATCATGTGGCATGCTGGATACCCTTACAAATTTCTGTATTTTTTTTAGTATTTTTCTCTCAATGATATATCCAGAGTAGGATACTGCCTGGATGATATGGTTATATAGTATACTCTGTCTTCACTTGCATTATATACTAGGTGAGGCTTGGGTATATATATTTGTACATTGTGTACAGTATATATAGACTTAAATATCACAGTAATTGTAGCTGTAGTATTTCAGTTAATTAAGATTTGTTTTGTAATTGGAATGACAGTTGTGAATGTTTTTCTCTTCTTGACCCAATCTCATATATGACTAACTGAAGTTGTCATGTGTTCTCAAGGATAATTTAAATGAACATGGGGTTTGTGAAAATCTGACAGATCTTAACTGTAACTCAGCTAGTGGGCAACATTATAATTTATTTGTAGCTGTGTAATAAAGCTGTTAATGAGCTAATGTGGAATGAGGGCAAATTATATTATATTTTTGTATGAAATTATACTATATGACAAAGGTTGGTATTATGTAATAAGTGCCCACAAAATATTAACCTACTTGCAATAAATACAATTAATAATGTACATAAAAGAATGAAATTAAGCTAATTTTCTATAAAACATTCATGAACAGAAAGTGGACAGCATAGATTTGATGACAGGAAGGTTGTATCTAATCTGAATTACTGAGTGACCTAGGAAGCTTGCTCAGAGGGATTACAGAATAATTATGTTAATATGCAATTATCACCTCATTTCTTCTGTAGTAACCTCAAGATGTAGTGTAGTGAGGGTGTTATAGCAAGTGCTGATAGTTTGCAAAAATACTGATGTTTGAAATTTCTAAGACAATAGGTCTAGCTTGAGGCATTAAAGTGATGATCTGTCATCTTGAAGACAGATCTGACCTTTGTACTATTTTTTTTAATGCTCACAGTATATAACTACAGGCAGTTATAGCTGTAGAACTCATGATTTTCAAGGAACTGAAATATGTTTTATGTAGATTTAAAGTTCCATTTGCAGCTTTTTATAAAGTGTGGGAAGTTTTTTAAAGAACATTTTAAAATTCATTTAAAAGAAAAATTCTGTGGTTATATGATTACATGGAGGAGGACATAGTAATAGTATCTAAGCATTTTATTAATATATCCTAATTAGTATAGCAAATTCACTGAAATTTAAGGAGCCCAAGCAATATAACATTAGTTTGATTATTTTAATTTATTAGTTTCCCTTTTTTGAACTTAATGATTAATGTCAACCTTCAAATATGTCCCCTACTTGGTTATATTAACATAAACTGGTGTTGATGACTCTGTTACATATATTTGACTACATAAAGATAGTTGGAAAAACTATTTGAAACAGTGTGAAATTAGCTTATAGGTTAAATGCTTTCTTGCCTACATGCTACATAACTGTCCATGAATGTAGGGAAATAATTTGTGATGTCAAAGTTCTAGATCCATTATTCACTGCAACAGATTTTGATGGTTCAGTGTTCTGCGTTGTATCTCACTGCAACAGCTATGAGTTTTGAATATTGTTAAGAAAAAAATGTATTTTTAACATTTTTTTAGTTAAGATATACTCTGAAAATTAAACTAGGAAAAAATTTTTATTGTTGTTAAGATACCAGCTTACGGAGCCATTTCTTATAGCATACTTTTTAACTGATGGGGTACATTTTTAATATTAATGTGCTAATAAATATTCTGGAAAAGAATAACCTCTATTTTTGAGTAGAGGTAATCATTAATTTGGGCGCAAGTAAGGCATATTTCTTTAGGTGTGAAGGAAAACTTTGTTAAAGACTTCATTTTATATTTTAACAATATTTAATTTGATTTTTTGTTTCTCCTTCTGCTAGATGTGTTTTATAGATAGAAGATATGTCATATACATATATTCTGTCTATGTTTTTGAGCAAAATAGTTTGGTATCTTTAGAATGTGAACCTTTGGAAGGCTCATATAAAGCCATTCTGGTAATGAGAATGCAGTCTCCAAGCAGACATGATATTCTCATAGTTTGTCACCCTGCTGTTCAGGGGGTACCAATGAAGTTGCTTTAAATGGGAAGCGTCTGTTCCATCTCTGAACCTCTAACACCAGAACAGATGGGTGGAACATGGAACATAGAAGGTTTTACCTCTGAGGTGGTAACAGTGAAGCCACTCATTAACACTGAATTTACCACTTCGTTAGCAACATTGCTTCCTGTTGAGAAAAGCTAATAAAGCCTTTCAAATTGACTGAGCATATATTTGTCTACCTCTGTGATTATAATAAATAGGAACACAAAATAAGTGTCTTTCAGGCTAGTTTTTTAAAAATTCTGTTGTCCATTTCAGATTTAATGAGATTGTTCCTTTTTGGATATTTTACTTTTTCTATGTAATTTAATGAGAAATATCAGGAATGGGTAGTAGTATAGCATCAGGGTTTGCTTTTCTTTTCATTGACATTTGCACACTCTTCCCTAACACATGTTTATGTGCTGCCCATTTTTAACTTCTGTGTATGTGATGTAGAGATCCTGCTGGGTGCTGCATTAGCACCATTTTGGGGTGATATCATTGAATATGATCTTATCGGACGTCTATTTTTATTACTTTGGAAGTTTGCCAATCTCAAGACAGAATTCTGAGGCATACAAGGGGCAGAAAAATTGTTGGTATAAATAATAATGCCAAAGACATATTTATAGTATTTATTTGTAATATTTATTATATTAACACATCTTACGGAAAGCGTAAGCTCGTATTTATAAGCACTTATTCTAAATTGTGAAATAAGAAAGTAATTAGAAACAATTCTTTTATTCTTTAACTAGACTCAGTGTTTTACGGAGCGTGTATTTGGTACCATAAAAGATAGTAGAAATAATGAACTGTATTGAAAATGTTTTTATTTCTAAATATCAGATTCAGTTCCTCCTATCTTAAAATAGTATTACTTGTTATACAAATTAAAAATACTGTGAGGGAAAAATGGAAGACTTTATTCTTTATCAGAGAGCAGGAACCTAGTCTGTCTTGTTTACTGCTGGTATTCCTAATAATAAAGCAGTGCCTGGCACATGGTAAGGGCTCAGTAAATATTTGGAGAGTGAATAAACTGTACTTGCTACCATTTACAAAAGGAAAAGAAATAGGGAATTTTATGCCAGCACTTCAGATAGTTCATACCTAGGGTTGCCAAATAGCAGATTCTTTAAATTGTACTTGAGGATTATTGGATATTTTGAAGGCCTTGCTGTAATTGCTGAGTCAAGAAGTCAGAACCATGGGTGCCTGGGTGGCTCAGTTGGTTAAGCGACTGCCTTCGGCTCAGGTCATGATCCTGGAGTCCCTGGATCGAGTCCCGCATCGGGCTCCTTGCTTGGCAGGGAGTCTGCTTCTCCCTCTGACCCTCCCCCCTCTCATGTGCTCTCTCTCTCATTCTCTCTCTCAAATAAATAAATAAAATCTTTAAAAAAAAAAAAAAGAAGTCAGAACCATGATGATATTTGCATTATTTGAATGGGCTGTCTATGTTTCATAGGAAGAAAACGGTTTTTCCTCTTACATACTTTGGCTTTGATTTTGCAGTGGTGTTTTTATTCATTCAACATGTTAATACTTTATTCACCAAATACTGCCTAAGCACCTATGCCATGCACTGTGCAAGGTTCTAGAGATATGAGAGTGACTATATAGGACCTGGCCTCAAAGAGCTTACATTCTTCCAAGGAGACAGGCAGTTCCCAGTATAATGTGGCCATTTCTAATGGTGCTGTTCCCTAGATGTTTTGTAGATATGCAATATGGGATTGTTGCCTAGCAGAAAGAAATTAACCTTTGAGATACTTTTGAAGTCTTTCACATTCTTGGAAAATTATTAAGATCTTGATATAAACAGTGAAGTTTCACTAATAAAAATGTGCGCTTTGAACTCTCCATACATTCTAATAGAATTTTTTCTTTCATGCAAATCTAAATTTTTTTTCTTCCATTTTCTAGACTAAATGTGTTAAATGGGCTTGCCAACAATATGGATGATTTGAAGATAAACACCGATATTACTGGTGCTAAAGAAGAACTCCTAGATAACAACAGTTTCATCTCAGACAAAGAGAGTGGAGTTCATAAACCAAAAGATTGTCAAACATCATTTCAGAAAAATAATACGCTAACTCTGCCTGAAGAACTGTCAAAGGACAAATCTGAAAAAGCCTTAAGTGGAGGCCAGTCTAGTCTATTTATACATGCTGGTGCTCCTCCTGTTTCTAGTGAAAACTTTATCTTGCCTAAAGGAGCTGCTGTTAATGGACCACTTTTACACTCCTCCTTAGCTAAGACTTCCAATATGAATAAAGGCAGTGTTTCATTAACCACTGGACAACCTGTGGATCAGCCAACAACAGAATCTTGTTCCACTTTGAAGGTGGCACCTGATCTTCAACTATCTACACCGCAGAAAGCAAGTCAACACCAAGTTTTATTTTTGTTACCAGATGTAGCACATGCTAAAAATCCAACCCATTCCATTAAAAAACTACCTACCTCTGCTTCCGTTGGTTGTGACATTCAGAATTCAGTAGGGAGTAGTATAAAGTCAGATAGCACTTTAATAAATCAAGTAGAGGTGGGTGAGGATAGTGATGATTTATTGGTAAAAGATAATTGTGTTGATACATTGACAGGAATTTCCTCAGGTACAGATGAATTTAGGTCAGAAAATGATACAAACTGGGATCCCCAAAAAGAGTTCATTCAGTTTCTTATGACTAATGAAGACACAGTGGATAAAGCTCCAGTTCACTCTAAAGCAGGTCTAGAGAAAAAGAGAAAGCGAAAAATGGATGTAAGCAAGATTACTCGTTATACTGAGGATTGCTTTAGTGATTCTAATTGTATACCCAATAAGTCAAAAATGCTAGAGGTAGACTTTCTGGAACAGAATGAAGAACTACAGGCAGTAGACTCACAGAAATATGCATTATCAAAAGTGAAGCCTGAATCAACTGATGAAGACTTGGAATCTGTAGATGCTTTTCAGCATCTAATTTATAACCCAGATAAGTGTGGAGAAGACAGTTCACCCGTTCATACTAGCACTTTTCTTTCAAATACCTTAAAAAAGAAATGTGAAGAAAGTGATTCCGAGTCACCTGCTACTTTCAGCAACGAAGAGCCGTCATTCTACCCCTGTACAAAGTGCAATGTGAATTTTAGGGAGAAAAAGCACCTCCACAGGCATATGATGTATCATTTAGATGGGAATAGCCACTTTCGCCATCTTAATGTCCCAAGGCCATATGCTTGTAGAGAATGTGGACGGACATTTCGAGATCGTAACTCACTTCTAAAGCATATGATTATTCACCAAGAAAGAAGACAGAAGTTGATGGAGGAAATACGTGAATTGAAAGAACTTCAGGATGAAGGAAGAAGTGCACGACTACAGTGCCCTCAGTGTGTGTTTGGTACCAATTGCCCTAAAACATTTGTGCAACATGCTAAAACCCATGAAAAAGATAAAAGGTACTACTGTTGTGAAGAGTGTAACTTCATGGCAGTGACAGAAAATGAATTAGAATGCCATCGAGGTATTGCCCATGGAGCAGTGGTAAAATGCCCTATCGTCAGTTCTGATGTAGCCCAGAGAAAAACGCAAAAAAAGACTTTCATGAAAGATTCTGTTTTAGGATCATCCAAAAAATCAGCCACCTACATATGTAAGATGTGTCCTTTTACTACTTCAGCCAGAAGTATTTTAAAAAAACACATGGAATACTTGCATTCATCATCATGCATTGATTCATTTGGTAGTTCTCTCGGACTTGATAAAAGAAAAAGTGACATTCTCGAAGAACCTATAGATATTGATAGCACTAAACCATTAATTAAACAGCAGTCAACCACATTTCCAAAGAACTCTGCTTTAAAGCAAGATGTAAAGCGAACATTTGGATCATCCTCACAATCAAGTAATTTTTCCAAATTCCATAAGCGGCCACACAGAATACAAAAAGCTCGGAAAAGCATTGCCCAGTCAGGTGTAAATGTGTGCAATCAAAACAATTCTCACAAGACTGTTATGATTAAAAGCAGCACTGACCAAAAACCTAAGTATTTCCATCAAGCAGCAAAAGAAAAATCTAATGCCAAGGCAAATAGCAACTATTTATATAGACACAAATATGAAAACTACAAGATGATCAAAAAATCAGGTGAATCATATCCTCTACATTTCAAAAAAGAAGAAGCCAGTTCATTAAATTCTTTACATCTGTTCTCGTCATCAAGTAATTCTCACAACAACAGTTTCATTTCAGACCCTCAAAACTCTGACACCAAAAGGCTGGAAAGCTTCAAAGAGCATAGGCGTGTAGCTGTAAAGAGAGTAGTTAAGGAATCTAAGAAGGAAAGTTCTGTTGGAGGAGAAGACTTGGATAGCTATCCAGATTTCTTGCATAAAATGACTGTTGTTGTTTTGCAAAAACTTAATTCCGCTGAAAAGAAAGATAGCTATGAAACAGAAGATGAAAGTTCCTGGGATAATGTTGAGCTAGGTGACTACACTACACAGGCTATAGAAGATGAAACCTATAATGATATTAATCAAGAACATGTAAACTTATTCCCGCTGTTTAAAAGCAAGGTGGAAGGTCAAGAGCCCGGAGAAAATGCTACCCTTAGTTATGATCAAAACGATGGCTTTTATTTTGAGTATTATGAAGATGCTGGAACTAATAACTTTTTGCATGACATACATGATCCTCAGCATTTAGAAAATGCAGAAACTTCATTGTCAAAGCATAGTTCTGTTTTTCACTGGACTGATTTGTCTCTTGAGAAGAAATCATGTCCTTACTGCCCAGCAACATTTGAAACAGGTGTTGGGTTGTCAAATCATGTCCGAGGACATCTTCACAGAGCTGGATTAAGCTATGAAGCCCGTCATGTTGTATCACCAGAACAAATAGCCACAAGTGACAAAATGCAACATTTCAAAAGAACTGGCACAGGGACACCTGTTAAGCGAGTTAGAAAAGGTAAGTTTCCATGTAGATAATTTGGGTTAATATGTCTGTATTCAAATTCAAAGGATTCAAAGGTTATGCTCAAATTTGGTCTTTATTAGGATCACATAATTTTATATTTCAGAGTTAATTGGCTTTAAGATGATCACTTTATAAAAAATTCTGATGTTATTCTTAAAAAATTTTTTTTAGCTATAGAGAAGTCTGAAACCACTTCTGAACACACTTGTCAGCTCTGTGGTGGTTGGTTTGATACTAAAATTGGATTATCGAATCATGTTAGAGGCCATCTGAAAAGACTTGGAAAGACCAAATGGGATGCTCACAAATCTCCAATCTGTGTTTTGAATGAGATGATGCAAAATGAAGAAAAATATGAAAAAATCTTGAAAGCATTGAACAGTCGTCGTATTATTCCCAGACCATTTGTAGCTCAAAAACTTGCATCAAGTGATGACTTTCTATCTCAAAATGTTATACCTCTTGAAGCATACCGTAATGGCCTAAAGACTGAAGCTTTATCAGTGTCTGCATCAGAAGAAGAAGGGCTGAGTTTCTTAAATGAATATGATGAAACAAAACCAGAACTGCCCAGTGGAAAAAAGAATCAGTCTCTTACACTGATAGAACTGCTTAAAAATAAAAGGATGGGAGAAGAAAGGAATTCTGCTATTTCTCCTCAAAAAATTCATAATCAAACTGCAAGAAAGAGATTTGTTCAGAAGTGTGTTCTTCCATTAAGTGAAGACAGTCCATTGATGTATCAACCACAGAGGATGGATTTGACTATGCACTCAGGTAAGAGGATGTTTATGACTGTCGTAGAGAGTTTAAACACAATTTAATTATGCTTACTTGTATGGAATATTTGTAGAGAATACTTTATTAGAATCTTTTTACTTAAGCTGCTTTTTTTGCAGAGATTGGTTATACTGTCATTTCTATATAAATCATCAGTTGATGCTCATCAGCACTGAATTCTCTGTGCCTCATTTCTTGGTCAGAATGTAAGGTGAGAACAAAAACAAACAAACAAAAAGCTGATCTGTAAAAATAAAATTTGCTATGGCTGGGGGATGGTCCTGTGGATGGGAGGTTAACATTGTTCAAAAGCGTAGCATTCCTGAAATGGCATACCTGTCCTATATTTGCCAGTGCTCCAGGGTGATAATGTTTTCAAGATATAGCTGTTGGTTTTCCTTCTGCTTAGGTCAAACGAATAAACAAACAAAAAAACAAACAAAAAATAGACTCTTTAAACCGAATGGATTGGTGTCTGTTGTGTGCTGTGATTAACCCAAAGAAACGTCTCCCTCTCCAATTCCTCATTATATTGTGGGATAGTTTGGTTTTGGAGAACTGTTGTTAAGTATAAAACATTTGTTTGGGGTTTTAGATTTTACAGTGGTGGTCTAAAAGAATGGAACAGATGATCTAGGTTAGTGCTTGTGCACCAGTAGTTTTTCATTTCCAAAAGAATAGTTTGTGTGTGCTGGCAAATGATGTAGCAGATAAAAATAGCCAAACTGTATGTGTTCTTGCTAAGTATGGCTTATACTTTTAGACTAGAAAAATTTTAAGTGTCTTTGTAGGTTTCTTTTGGAGGTTAAGAATGTTGAAGATGAACTTAGAGGGTCTCATAATTTAGCCCTGAGTTGAATGTGTCTAAGGTAAAAGTAACTCGTCAGTGGATTAATAATGAATACAATTATGGTAATGTTGATTTGTTTACTTTGGCAGACATTGGGATAGCCCAGATATTTGTATGCAGTTTTGATTTAAGGAAAGATTACCTTGTGTTGTAAGTGGTCTGTAAAACCGTCTTGTATGGGTTTCTGGTTAATAGGGTTCTTTTCTTTTGTATGAAGAGAGTCTTTCAAAGTCAAATCTTCAACCTTTTTGAGAAGGAGAAAATGTAAGAAAGGTGTATCAGCTGTGTTGACTAAGGTGTAGTACACTTGAGAGATGGAAAGTGTATTTGTGGCTGATTATCATAGTTACTGTTGAAGAAACCACCTGAAAGGAGTTGGGGGAGTGAGGATTGTCTTTGAAGTTAGGAGTTTCTTATTGTTTCAACATGTTTTCTTTCCTGTGATGACTAAGATGTTAGCTTGTTGATCATTTATTTAGCACAAAGATTTTAGCAAAAAACTTCAAATCATTAACTTTCATTATTGATTGCGCATTCAGAGTAATGAACATAAAATGCCCTGGATAAAATGTTGTGTCTAACAGCTGCTCAGTGGTGTGTTTTACCACCTTTTCTCCCAGCCTTCATCAGAAAGCCTAATTTAGTATTGAGCCTTATACGGTTTTGTGGGTAAAACACTTTAATTACCACTTTGTCAACTAGACTTTTTAATTCTTTTTATTGGTAATGTTGTAAGCTTTGAAACTTCTCAACTGAACTGTGCTCTTCAAATCACAGGATTGTATTTTAGGTTTAGGAAATGATCTGCGTAACACAGAAATCTGCAAGAAAGTGATAATAGGTGTTAAATCCAGAGGAGCTCAGAGGTTCAAGGCACTCCTCTTCCACATTTCCAAAGAGCATGGGTTGGCTCTAAATACTAACAACAAACTAATAGTTAACTTAATTCCCCCTCTTTATTTTAAGTTAAGCTAATTCAATGAACGTTTTTTAAACCATCCTTATTGTGGTACTTTTCTTCACGCTTTTAGCTAAGAAAATTTCACTTTTTGAAGTGAGAACTGGATTATAGTTTTCTTTTGAATGATAGGTATGCCTGTGAAGCTTAGAACATGTGTGCATTGCAATACGACGTTTACAAGTGCTGTTAGCCTGTCCAACCACTTACGCGCTTATGCACGAAAGAAGAGTGCTGGACTTTTGACTGGTACAGGTATGTTTGAACAGATAACACAGCAAGTCTGCTTGGTACAGTACGCTTTTTTTCTCACCAGACTGGTGCTAGTTCAGATGATATTTATAGCTTTCTTTGGTAAGCACAGTTGAGACTGAATATACATTAAATTTCAGCAACTTGTAAACTGTTAGATACAATTTTAAGCAAGTTATTCTTTTTCATTTGGCTCTTATTGACTTGATTTGGGGGAAAAAAACCCAATAGAGGTGTGAAACTTTTGAGTCTACATAATTCCCATTGATTTTTAAATTATACTATTTTTGATTTTTAAATTTATTTTTGTTAGTGGATTCCAGTAAAGCACCTCTCTTTGGTAAAAAAGATTGTAGTTCTAGCTTGAGGAAATGTTTTATTAGGAAAAGAAATTATTGTGAAATTTCAAACATGTAGCTTGATTAGAAAACTAAGGAATTTTCATTAGTTTATAGATCATATCTTTAAAGGGGCAAGCCTTAATAATGGCCCATGTTGACAACTGAATAGATTTTTCTTTTAATGCTCCTAAACTATGTTTAGGATTAATAAATATAGCCAAGCACATAAATGTTAGCATGCACATTTCTGTGTTATTTTTGGTTGGTTAGCCCAACCTTGCAGATACCTCTTCATAGTGCTAGCCTGTGAAAAATTGTATTAACTTACTCACATGTAATACTGCTTTTTACCTTACAAAATGCCTTGCTCTTTTCATTTGTAGCCTTTCAAGCTACCCTGCTTTAGCAAATCCCATTTCTCTCACGTCTTAAAATATACCCTCTTTTCTAAATATATCCATATAAATCCTTTTGCCTAAAATTCTCCTTCCAATCTTTTTATTTCTCTTGCTCTTTTAGATCACTGCCTTCTGCTTTCTTCTAGTTGTTGTTTTCCCAACTTTTTTTTCTTCCTCATGTCTTCCTATGGCTTACATCCAATATGTTCTTGCTACCAAAGAAACACTTGTATTCATACTAATGTCTTTCTTTCTTCTGCTTCTTTGCTTTATCCTTTGACTTAATATACAAATGACCAGACATGACCGTTGACTGTATTAAAAGGAGAATAGAGTGAATTTTACTTTTGGATTAGTAACCTCTTACTGTGAGGTTTTAGTTTTTATGATATTACTCCTATCTTCATCAGGCTTGGAAGGCGATTGCTGACATTAGAAGCAGGGAGGCAGTGAAAATAAAAGACTATAGAAACAGAAATTCATCGTTGTTACCATAATCACTAACTTTTATTGAACGCTTACTATGTGTCAGGCATTGTGCTGTGCAATTTTCATGCGTAACATTTAACTTCACAACCACCATATGAGTTGTAGGTACAATAATTGTCTCAATTTTACAGGACACTGGGGCTTAGAGAATTTAAGCAAGTTACCCAAACTTACGTAGTTATTCATAGCAAAATTGAAAAATCAAGGCTGTCTTATCCTAGACCTATGTTTGTAATACTATTGTCTGCCACATAGAGAACACAAGCAATTGGAAATCCTAAAATGAAGTTCACTTTAAGGTAGGGAGCATTCTGGTGAAGACTGAATAAATAAGACTCTTACAAAGAATGGGGACCCAAGAAACAGGCCTGGATTAGATTTTAGAGGACTTTAAAAAATGCTTCAGTCTGACAATTCAGACAAATAATTGCAAATACTCCATGAGGCACATCTCTCGAGTACAGATTTTGTAGGCCATTAAAAAATGGTTTTACATCATCTGAAAATCTTTCAAAACGTAGGATTAATTATTTATAAATAACTGATCATAACTCTTCACTGACCAAGGGTGCATTCTAATGAATACTTTATTATCAAAAAAAAAATTCATTATTAAAGAAAAAAGTAATATAGGATGAATGGGGATACATTTCTTAGGGCATCAAGAAAAAAAAAGAGGATATTACTTTTTAAATACCTTCAATACTAATCAAAATGTCAGAAGTGTTAGAAAATATAAATTGTGTGTTTGGCAGTCCTAAGGCAAAGAGAAGGGAAATGAAAAGCTGAAGAAAGTCTAGTGTGGTATTTTCCACAGCCCACACCCACTTTAGGAAAAATAAAAAATTCATGCACCCTTTTCTTAGAAATTCTGAAACTTTCCTCCTGATATTTGAAAGCCTCTTGACCAGTAGAGCTACACGGAATATGTCTTTGCTGCTTACTTATGCCAACTAAGAAGTTTTTTTTAATCAGCTTTATTAACATTTTTAATTTTCCAAATGGGAATTTCTGTATTATAAACTCCACGTGCCTATTTTCTTCCCCCATATTAGTTTCAGAGATGTAAGTCAGTGGTCCCAACCTGTAGTTTCTGGAGGGTTCCACTGGGTTATTATAAGGGATTCATCAATTCATATGAGCAGCAAGCATTATTTTTCAAGAATACGTAGATGTTGTTTTGATGAAAGAAATAACAAAATCCTTTTTAAAAAATCTTACCTTAATCTAAGTAGATGACAAAGCTGGAACAATGTAAGGGGGAAATAGGTAGGACTAAACCCTTCATAAGAATGGCTGGTACCTAATTCAAGTAGTCTTTATTCATGTGGATTTTATTTATGTGGCCTCCTCTTGAAGAAAAAGCTTAGGTATCCCTAGAGTAAATGCTAAAGGTCTGCATGGTTACCTAGGATAGAATAAACCCCCACGCCTTCTTAGAAAACACCAGCTCCTAGCCTCTTCTGTAGGAACTAGCAGTCTTTTGAGGGAGGTAAATATTCTAGCTAGCCTGAATAGATCAAAAAGGATGCTCCTCTGTTTCCCCAAATAGCTATTTACTAGATGACTCACGCAATTCTAATGTGATAGTTCTCAGTCTTTTTTGGGTCATTGACCTCTTTGAGAATTTTATGAAAGCTGTGGGCCCCATCCCAGAAACATGCACTTATTCATCTACAGATAAAAAGTTTTCTATATATAGGTTTTGTATCCCTTGAAGGTTATCATCCATAGACCCTTCTTCCTCTGGCGGAAAGCTGAGAAAGAGGAGATGACAAAAATGAAGTAGAAAGAACACAGAGCTAGGAATCAGGAGCCCTAAGAAATCTTTTTGTGTGTGTGTGTTTGTGGTAAGAGTTAGAAAATGCTTAGAATGCTGGAACTGTGTAACATCAAAACTAATTTATATGGTCACAAATATAAACTAAAATATAATACGCTTCATAATTTTAGTAAAAGGACATAAAGTAGGAAAGCTTGGAATTGAAGACGTGGAAGGGTAGCCATACTTGGGACAGAGTTAAACTGTCAAAAAAGAATAGACTTCATTTTGCCCAGAAATTTATAATCCATTGGGCAAGTTCAAATAATTATTTAATAATTTCCATGTGCTTGTGGATAATCATTTATGAAGCATTTTTTTTTACCTTTTTTAAAATGAATTTTTGTCTAAAGAGGCTAGTGCCAAAGGGTTTACTTTATATCATATATTGTAAATTCAAGGCATACTTCTAAATAGGAATTTATTACAGTTAAGATAGACCACACTATTGGTGGACTTCTTTTTCAGGTTTTGTTCTCTTTAGATTAACTGCTCATGCAAATTTTTTCCTGGTTAATTATTTATACAATCTAATAAGAACATTACATAATTTTCATTAAAAATCGGAAATCTTATGTAGTTCATATTAAATGCTTTTGGACTTTTAATTTTACTATTGATTTTTTTGTGTTTAATATTTAAATGATAGCCTTTTTATACTGGCAGTATTAAAAACACAGCATTACTAAGTTATTAGTAGAGTGACTATACAAACTGGGTTAGCCCTGTTGTCCCAACTGAGTAATAGAAGATTGCCTCTTTCATAAGTGTCCTAGATTGGACAATAAATTATATGGTCACCTTGGTTATTAAAGTTTCTAAAATATTTAAAATTATTTAAGGCCGAGTATATTCTATCAAGTTAATCTGCAATAAGGAACCAAAAAAAAAATATTTTGAGGTCAAAGTAAGAGTGAATTCCAACAGGTAAAGAAAAGGAAAAATTAAAGTCTGAGTAGGTTGTTGTGAAAGGAAATATATCAGTAAGATGAATGAATGTTTGCACTATGCTTCCCTGTGGTACAGAGCCATGTTATCTCTTAGAAAGGAGAAAGAGTAATAGTGGTGTTCAGCATTTTTATTGGAGCTCCATTTTACATCTTGACCCTGTATACAAACTCACTTTAATACACATACTCACTTGTTCACTCATTACTCACCTGGACTGAATGGGATATACTCTGATATTTGTTTTATTCTTTTTCATTAAAAATAATGCTAGTCATGACCCAGTAAATTGATTTACTACCTACTAAGAAGTTACTACCCACAGATTGAAAACACTCCCCTTAAGTGACTTTTTCTTTTAGGGAATAGTACTGACCAGAATCAACAATAGTAAGATTTTAGAAATCATAATACTTCTTCTATGGCAGCAAGTAAATTTTCTTTACTCATTGTATTCAAATGTTTATCTGTAGATCGTATTTTATTTATTTATTTTTTATTTGTAGATCATATTTTTTTAATAAAATGCTGGCCTCCAATATTTAAATTGGAGATTTCTAGTTACTTAAAACTAATGCAAGAAAAACTTTTTTTTTTTTTTTAAAGAAGGGGTGAGGCAAAGGGAAAGGGAGAGAGAGAAACCCAAGCACGCAACCAGTGCACCCAGTGCAGAGCCCGACACAGGGATTGATCTCACAGCCCTGAGATCATGACCTGAGCCAAAATTGAGTTGGACACTTAACTGACTCGGCCACCCTTGTGCCTCCGAAAACATTTTTATTTGCAAATATATTTGGGGGAAGGGTTTCATTTCATTACCTTCAAGAACACTTCCATGACAACATTTTAGAAGTAAAGCAGGATTATTGCTGTTCTACACCAACAAACTCACCACCATCATAATTAGTAAATAACTTCCAATGAGAAAAAGAGAACTTAAAAATTGGTACTAGAGAGTCTTTCAGTCAATACCACCAGTGCAATATATCTACATTCTTTTTTTAGTAAAGTCAGTGTTTTATTTTTCATACCATCCACTTTTAAATGGAATAGTAGATTGTGTGTTAACTTAATAGGGTCTTTTGCCTGTTTTCAGCTTTAATGATAGAATTGGCCATAGAGGCCTGCAACACCCAAGTGCTAATGAATCTGTAACACAGTGCTAGGTGCTGGGCGCGCAGATAAGCCACCAGAAGAGTAATTCTTTTTTTTTTTTTTAAGATTTTTTTTTATTTTTTATTTTATTTATTTGACAGAGAGATAGCGAGAGCAGGAACACAAGCAGGGCGAGTGGAAGAGAGAGAAGCAGACTTCCTGCTGAGCAGGGAGCCCGATGTGGGACTCGATCCCAGGACCCTGGGATCATGACCTGAGCCGAAGGCAGACGCTTAATGACTGAGCCACCCATGCACCCCAGAAGAGTAATTCTTGTATTGTGGAAAGTGCTCTAGGAACACTTTTCTCCTGTGGTGGAAAGAAAAAAATAGTATTGTGAAAGCTTCTCAAGATGCATTAAATTATTTGTCTTTTCGTGAGTGTCTCTGCAGTGTCTTTTAAAACATTATTATAAAATTACATCTTGAGGAAATTGCATGCTTTTATAGTGATTCATTCAGCCTGAAAGAGTAGTACAAACAGAACATTTTATTTTCTTATTATGATTAAACTTTAAAGGGGCAAACTAGCTTTTAGTTAAAGCAGATACCTTGATAATTACTCTAGGCTATATGGAGGATACATGAGAAGTATGAAGCATATCCCTGTCATCAAAGAACTTAGGAGAGCATTATTGGCAACACATATAAAACTATCAAAATTAGAGAACTGTGCAAGATAGTATACAAGTAAATGGAAGTAAAGTATAAGTGCTGTAGGATATAAAGGTGTTTATTTTATTCTAGGCTGGAAATTAAATTGGGTTCTTTTTTCCTGTTGCTCTCACAATTTGACTCATTATTTAAATAGAGGCTCAAAAAGAAGGAAAAAGGAAAAGTAAGAGTGGTTCATGCTGCTATGTTTCTTGTCATTATGTTTAAAATGAGAGAGAAAAATAAAACTGGTAGTCAGAATTTTCATTCATTCAACAAAATTTTTAGCTACTATATCATATACCAGGACAGTGCTAGCTCTGAGGCTGTAAAGACCCTGCACTTCAGCTGCATAAACATACACATGATCCTGTGGGATAGTACAAGTGTACTAAACTGGAAAAGTTTATAAGGTTTCGGCTAGACCCTAAACTTGAAGGATGAGTAGTTTTAGGAAGAAGAGATGAAGTAGAACATTCTAGGTAGAGAGAGGGACATAGTTTAGGCACAAAGGGATGAAATTTTGAGTTCAAAAGGTACTGGGAGATTGAATTACAGGTATTTGGGAAGATGGTAATGCCAGAAAGGTGGGGTAGATGCTTTGAATGCTTGCTAAAAAAATTTGGAAATCATGGAAGAATTTTTTAAAATAAGGGAATAATGTGGTCAGACTTGTATTTTAAAAAGCTATCCCTGATAAAATGAAAGATGTGTTTCTGTATTTTCCTGGCTACAGCTTATCTCTGTAGTACTGTTCTTCTTCATTAAAAGTGCATCTCTGTATATATTTATCTGCACAATAATGTGTCATCATTCAGCATTAGCACAACAATAAATTGTTCAAATTGAATAAATTTTCAAGGTAATCGAAGACTAGTGTCACACTTGATTTTATCCTAACCATTTTGATGATAATGTTTCTAAAATGTTGTTCTTATTTCTGCCTTGTGAAACTGTAGACTGACTATAATTTAATCATTTGATAAATAAGAGTCACCCTTATGGATACTAAATGTTTTATTATGCGAGCAAGAAATGGGCTGTTTGCCCACAATACTAAAAATTGATTGGCTGATTTATTCACAAATTCAACAAGCAATTTTTTTTCGGTTCCTACTTGGTTTATGCATTGTGCTAAGTACTGCAGAGATAAATTGGATCTTATAGTAGAAGCACATAATACATAACTGTAATACAAGACAAATTGTAAGCCTCTCCTCATGAAATACTGTGAGGAAGAGGAAGGTACTTTCAGCTGGACCAGGACCCAGCAAGGCTTTTGGAAGTAACATTTGATTTGGACCCTGAGGATAGCTAACTGAAATGGAAATAGGGATCAGGGGTAGGGAAGAAGCATCCCTATAGGAGGGAGCAACTTGGGACAGTGGGAAGTTTATTGAAAATACAAGGAAGTAGGAGGTAGAGGCGGACAGGTAAAGGATATGGAATGCTAATCTATGGTGATGGAATTAACTTTTTAGTGAGGAACAAGTGAAGTGATTTTGTTTGTTTGTTTGTTTTAAGAATTGGAGAAAAGTTAAAGGATTTGCTGGGGAGGTGGAGAAATTGTAGGTGAGGTCATTTTAGGAGTCCTGAACCAGGACAATGACAATATGAATGCAAAGGAAAGATAATAATTAAAAGGTAATACTACGGAAGGAAAAATAAGCAGAGCTTGGCAGATTAGTTAGAGGTAGAAGAATAAGAGGACAGAGATAGAGATGACTTAGGTTTTAAATCTTGTTACCAGGAGGATGGTTATACCAGTCAGTATAGTTAATGAATCTGCTACCATGGTGTTTCTAATTAAAGGATAGGCTTCATTACTTACCCAGCAATACGTTATCATCTAGCTATTCACTGTAACAAAGCAAATAACCACACTGATCGAATCAGTAAATTTGTGTTTAGGAGAGTGGAACTCGGAAGAGTTTTGTACCGTTGTAGCACAAAATATTTACATTTTATGATGCCTGCTTTTGATATCATTAGTTATAAAATTTAGGAATTCTATTTGGTTGATAATCTTTTTTGACCTTTTGTTTTTCATAAAAATCTTAACTAGTCCCCTACCATTCTTGTTGGTTCTGTTACTAATTTTCTGAGTTTTGCTTTTTATATCTTGTTTGATCTTTTTGACAATTGTATTAACCTAGATTTTTGTATGTTTGGATTTTTTAACATGTCTAATATCTTTATATCCTTTGTTGTAATGTTTTGTGCGTGCTATGATTCTATTCTAACATGAATTTTTTTAATGCTGTTTATAATCTGGATTAAGATATAGTTAGACCTTATAAGTAACAAGGCATGTTCTGGCCAGAGCTAACTTGTAAGTAATCTGCATTAAATGACTTTATGGAAATAATAAAACAATACACAGACTTTCTCTTTTGGAGGTTAGGGTGAGAGGATGAATGACTTGATGGAGACTCTTGGTCTCTCATGTATCTAAGAAGTGGAAAATAGTATTCAGTAGTTTCTTTGTTGTGTCTGGAATTTGAGGAATAAGGTTAATTTTTGCTGTGCAGTGTTTAGAACATATATTTAATTGTGGCCTTAGCTGGAAGTTAACTCAAAGCAGAAGGTGCCTGGTCAACACCATGTTTGATTGTAGTTTGGATTTTGACAGGAATGTGTAAAAACTTCAAAATTATAAAAAAAAATTAGATCTATTGAGATTTGTGCATTTGTGACCTTTAGATATACCATTATAATTATTGTGCGCCCTATGTAACTTGAACATGATTATATTAAAGATAATTTATGGCAATATTAAAGTAAGGTTGTTTCCTTACCTAATTTTATAATCAGAAACATTTATTTAATTACTCCTACTAAATATGAAATGATATTTTGAAAATACTGAGGCTTTTAGGGGTCAGGGAGTGTGATTATATGCAAATAATTCTAAACAAAAGTGTTTTATAGCAGATAGGTATTTTAATGTTTATTCCAATTTTAGATGTGTCTTAGTTTTGGAAAAGTGGTTGATATTGGTAAGTGCATATTTTGCTTTAGAAAACAGCATGCAAGTCAAACCCATCTTAAGAATTTTAAGTGTTTTTTCCTAACCTGTTACCACAGAGAAATAATACATTTGCTATCCTTATTAACTCTTAACTGACCAGTAAACAACTTGTAGCCAAGTATTGTTAGCTTTTAGCTTTTGACAAGCTGGAAAAACTAGTCTACTTCCAATTTCTTTGTTTATAAAAATCTGTGATAAAGTATACCTACGTTTAGCTTTTCCCTTCACTCCTTAGGGGAATATTGCTCAGAATATTCTTTTACAAATATCCCCTGTACTTTGAAATAGCAGAGACTTCTACAAATTGTACCTTTTTTTCTCCCAAGTAGACCTAAGTTTAAATAGGCTACCTTCATTTGCTTGAACTCATTCTCTGAACCAAGGATAGAAGGCTATTCCTACCCTTAATATAATCCTTAATTTGTAGGGCAAACTCAAGCTACCTGCCTCTTCTAGACTCATACTTTAAGCAATAAACCTCATACTTAAAGCAAAGGAAATCTGCTTTTCAGGTATTTTGCATTCCATCCTTTTCTAGGTGAAATGTTAAATCTTGCAGGATCTAATTAACTTTGCCATGATTGCTCTGTGATACTGGGTTAGTTATTACTTTTAGTCACTGAGAATGGAAACTAAAAATTGATGAAAGTAACTCAGGATACTGAAAAAATATCCAATTTTGGAGTGAAAATATCAAGAGAAAATAATGGTGAAAATATACTTCTGAGTTGCTAATTATATATCTATCTATATGCTTGTTCTGATTGGAAGGGGAACATTGCTTTTCATGACAGTAAACCCCTTAAACTGCTTTATATGTATCTTGGGAATAATGACTGGTTTGATTATGGTAGTATACCTAGAAACAAAAAATTGGTATTGGAATTAGGGAAGTCTTTTCCATTTTAATAGGCTATAGAGAGTGGGATTTAACAATTTTTCTCTTAATAGCTATTTTTTTTTATGAGTCAAGAGATTAAGAGGTGGACCTGAGGGCTGGCTTTCTCATTTAGAGTGGTAGGTACTCAGGACCCAGAACTGGCAACATATTTTGCAGGATCCAGTGCAAAATGAAGATGTAACGTCTTGTGTTAAAAAACTATTAAGAATTTCAAGATTGTGTATGACAACAGTCTTTAAGCAAGTATGGGATCCTATGTGACTGCACAAGTCATATACCCATGAAGTCTGTCTTGTAGGCACTTTATGCAAAGAGAAGAGTGTACACTGAAGAAATAAGAATTTGGCTTCCTCTATCCCCCATCCCTACTTTATACAAGGTAACATGTTTCTCCTCCCATCCCTCCCCCCCCACCAAAAGCGATGTTCCCTTTTCAGCTGGGGTGAGGGAAGCAAAATGCTCTTTGCACTGTCTTTTATATGCTTGGGACTTAAGAACTTTGAAGGACTAATGACAGCAACTAGAATTGAGTTTATTTATCATCTCACATATGTGTACCCCTTGGGACATATGCATTCTCCTCCTACCTCTCTCCACTGCCACTACTTACCTCCACCACCAGTGTGTTAATGGTGGTGGAATGATGACTTACCTCTTTCCATCTTTTTTATCCCTACTGTCTTCCTGAATGAGTTCATAGCTGTTATTGCTGCCTACCCATCTTATACAGGCCAACTAGATGGAGAAGAAATTTTCTTCCCTCTAGTAGAGCTTATACTATACCTCTTATTTTGGATGTGTATCACCTGGCCATTGTATTAAGTTTCACTTTACTCCAGAGATGCCAAAAACCAGTTAGGAACAAAACAGATGAGATGGGACTTTGAATTGACTGGATAGGGGAAGATGATTGCAAATAAAAATATTTTGGAGGTGAATGTTAATTTAGTTATGATGTGCTTCTTTACCACACTGAAGCTTCAGATGTTTCTAAGAAATAAATACTAATTTTTGGAGGTCATTTGTGTAGTGAACTAAAAAGAAAATGAAATTCATTGAAATAGTTGTATGTAATGGGCAGAAAGGTAAAAAGGTCAAAAGGACTTATTAAATAATGTTGGAGCCCAAAGTAAATTATTTTTCTTCCAGGTATAAAACTAAATAAGGCTCAGAAAGCAAACTCGAATTTGTATCTCTTGTGTTACTCATTGATTTGCTTTTAACTGATCTGGTTTAATGCTTTAAACACATTTTGTTGTTGTTGTTGCTGTTGTTGTATTTTGTAGCATAGCAGTGTGGTGTTCTTTTTGAGGGTTCATAAGTCTACTGTATTTCTCTTTCATTCCTATTTGATCAAACAGCTGTTTTACGGAAAGGAAAGGTATATTCTAAAACTTTGTGTATAACCTTACAGCATAGTTTATCCTTGTTTTAAGTAAAATACTCCCAGTAGCAGATTAGATCCTTTATAAATCAGGTAACTGCAAAGATGTTTTTAACAGTCTTCTGCTTAAAATTGATCACTTAAACATTTTCTGCCCCCCTGAATAGGTACCTTAGGAAGGTTTGAATGACTGAGTTTGTTCCTTTCTAAAATGCAGTTATACTCAAGGAGAAGAAAATTAAGATTCTAAAACCAATCTAGTATTTTGTGTAAATTTTAAGTATAGAAACAGTGTTAGATTTAAAATACTTTGGAAGAGATAAAAAGTGTGTGTTTTTATTTTTTGACACTAAGTGCAAATAAAATCCTTTTACGAAGAAATGCTTTGTGTAAAGTTTATATATTTGGCAGATTATTAATGTAAACAACTTTGTTAAAGCTTTGGCTATTTATCACAAATATTGATATGCCCCATATATTAAAACTGAATGTGTTAGTGTTCTGCTTTTAATGTTCTAGTGACTCCTGGTACAGTCCAGAATAAAACTGCTTTTCCCTTTACATATAATAAAAACTGTTGAATGAGAACATTTGTGTAATAGATATGTTTGTACATCATCTTTTTCATTTAGTGGAACATTTTGTGTAAATCATCTTTTTCATGTAGAGAATACCATATGGATGTCCCCTTTGTGTGCATATTAATAATATACTAAATACTAATTTTTTTGCAGATTTTTCTAAAATGTTTGAGCAATAATGCAGGGGTGAAGTTTGGATGTTGGTATTAGAAAAAACTATTCTTGTAATATGTATTCATGTTTTACCATCTAAAATAAATACGTGACATTTCAGGGGATAAGAAATTTAAAAGTGATTATGGAGATATTAAGACACCAAGGTACTTAAGTATAATTACTAGAGGTCCCAAGTTTTTAATATCCTTACTTTATGGACAAACTTCCAAGGATGCCCAATGCATGTGGTTCTCTAAACTTACTTGGAATCCTGGGTAATGGAGAATCTGTCATATGCTGGCAGAGTTGTCCTACTTTCCAAAGTCATGATACCTTCAAATATTAATTACTACAAAAGCTTATGGCATTGTCATTTAAAATTGAGATCTGATCATTTATAAAACAGCCTAAACCTCAGTTTCTAGAGTCTGTACAACATCAAAAGTCAGAAAAATTCTTTTTCCTGTATTAAAGTCAAAAACATTTCTATATCTCAAAGTAAACATGTCCAGTTCCATTTTTAAAGAATTATGGAATCTAAATATAACTGATAAAACATTCTATTGCATACTTGCCCATCACCCTCTGCCTTCTCCCTCAATTGCTTTACACACTTAACATTAGCATTCTGTGAACAAATTTTTGAAGTATTGTTATAATGCATTCTGTTTGTATCCTACAGTAATTTATTTACATTTTAAAAGGAATTTGAATACAGTGTGGCAATTTTGACAACCAGCAAGCTCATCAAAGTAAGATTCTCCCTATAATCTCATGATAAACCAAAAATGCTTATTCTGTTCCACATAACAAAGACAGGGATTGTGTGTGGTTTACCTTTTAGATAGGGAAAGAATAGCTGACATCTAGTAGCACTTAGCCCATTGAGTTCCCTAAACTCTTCTAGTGTATGAATTGCTTTATGCTTTAAAATCCACTTAAATTCAAATTGCTCACCAGTGCAACTAGGAAAAAGAAGGTGCTAATTACAAAGCACTTGGTACCTCACTCTTCCTAATGGTTGTGAAGAACTTAGTTTCTACATCTAAGCTAGACTGATCATTGAAGAATTTCAATGTGACTGTTAGCAACATATTCATTTAAACAAATGACGCACAGGTGTTCTACAGAAATGCTACCTGTATTGCATAGTGGTAGAACAAATTTCCATTCATATGCTGCCTAAGTGTCAAAGGTTAAATTATTGGGTTTTCCTTTGTTTTTTCACCAGAAGTATTTGTTGAGTTTCTACTATGTGCCAGGCTCTTGATTGAGATAACTAATAATTTATAAGATTTTTCTATTCCAGATTTTGGTTATTTAGTTTTTTTGAATTAGCCATTCTTAACTTGATTTCCTGCAGTTCTTTACTTATTAGATTCTTCTTCTGAGCATAAGCAAAGGAATACTCTGGACCCAAGCAGGATTTTACTTTTAAAGAGGCAGGTTACAAGAAGCAGAAACCAGTGGCTTGAATGAGATTTATCTAGGCTTCTCATGGTTTTTAATTTTCTATATGACATTTCTGTTAGCATTGCCACTTGACTACTGTAAGGAACTGTGTTCACTGGTTTTGTAATAGTAGCATCTATTCTTTTGGAATCTGGACTTTGAACAACTCATTTCACAGAATCCTTGAATAGCCAGTTCCTATTCTCTCTTACCTAGAATTTTTCAAGGGATTTCACATGACAGGTTAACAGAAGAAAATCCATTTGTGTAACTCTTCTGTTACATTTGTTTCCCTCCCCCTTGGATCCCTAGAGATAAACTCTTACCTTCTCTTCCTGCTAATTAACCAGCAGCACCCTGGAATATTGTCATCCCTTTGTCCAAAGGAATGGTGTAGTTGTATTCAAAAACCAATAAAATGTTATGTCCTGTCATTCCTACCTACAAAAAATACCTTTTTTCCCTTTATTAAATTACATTTTTTAGAATAAGTGATTAAAGGAGAAGTCAAGTAATTGAAGTAATTTCAAGAACAGCACAAAAATTTTGATCCACTTTTAATATAAAAATCTTTTTCCCTTTTTAATCACATTTTAAAATAAGTTATAGGAGAAAATGTAAAATTCAAAAAAAAATGTGAAGAATAGTTAGCATTATGTTTCCGGTCCATTTGTAAAGTTATGTGAGATATTCTGGATTTACATTTATTTCTTAGTAAAATAAAAATTGTTGTACATGCAATACAGGTTGAGTTAAAAAATGAGAATTGAGCTTTTTTGCCCTTCCATATGTAGGGCCAGTATATAATTTTAAGAGCTATTTATTATGTATTTGCTATAAAATTGATTTCTCATTGACTTTTTATTATGTTGTTGATTCTTCACTAAGTTTTCAAAGCATGTGAGAATAATGGAATAGTAATCAGATGGAAACTTAATGATCTTAAATAAAAGGTTATAATTTTCCTGGAAATAAGGAAGATTAATAGATATGAAAATAATGTACTTATGATTGTAAGACGAAAGATTACCATTGTAATAATTGGCCAATTTAGTAATTTCAAGTTTAGTTATGTTCTCTCAGTTCTAGTTTGGTATATGATAAAGCATTATTTGAAAAGTAGTACAGGAAGAATGTTACTGTTGTTAAAGACCCAGCTGCAAGTTAGTGCATGCTTCAGGGAATACAAATGAATGTAGACTTTTTCTAACTTGGTTTAGATGGTCTGACCTCTCTAGAAGTATGTATTTATATTTTAGAATATATATGAAATGTTAAGTCTTTCTTTTCCCTTTTTTAGCCTTAGATTGTAAGCAAAAGAAATCAAGGTCAAGATCTGGAAGCAAGAAGAAAATGCTAACATTACCTCATGGTGCTGACGAGGTTTACATTCTCCGATGCAGGTATATGCTTATATTGCCATATCTGCTCAGTTTCTTCAGATTTTGCTTTGAGACATATTAGGGATTTTTAATTTGTGGCAGAAGGTGCATTCTCAGCTATCAAGTTATAAATGGACTTTTGGAGACAGGCTTAAAATATTACTTAGCTCATAATACACTGTATTTCATAACTGATGAATAAATTTTTTATATCTCAGAACTTCAGTGATACTGTGATTTATGAAAGTAGCTTTTTTTGTTGTTGTATCTTATTTAGTTGCTTTGTTTGGTTTACTTTGATTTGGTTTGAATTTTTTTTTATTTGGCTTGAGTTTCTGCTTCTTGGGACTACATTTCTCTCCACTCATACTTTAAGTATAGCTATGCAAACTTATTCCCACCTCCTTGTATACTCATCCTCATGAGGTTTATGGAATTCTGAGTTGGGGAAGGGTCTTTTGAAAAGAATGGTACATTTGGAATTATAGTTGTTTTAAATGTATTGAGATGGATAGGTATTACGACCTTTTAATTAATTTTAATTTAATAACAGTATTTCCACCTCTACAAATATTACTACAGGTAATATAGCTGTTAAGCATGTGAATTGGCAGTTTTATATTATATTAAATCATTTTGACTTTATATGTATTTAAAAACTGTTGCCAAGTACTCCAGTATATGATAGTATCTCCAAGATATAGTAAAGTCTACTTCTTATGTTTATGGATTTTATGTGAATTGGTTTTAAATAAAGGGAATTGGTCATGTTAAGAGAACTGTTATCAACTTCTTCTATAGGTTTTGTGGCCTAGTCTTTCGTGGACCATTGTCTGTTCAGGAAGACTGGATTAAGCACTTACAACGACACATTGTAAACGCTAATCTTCCACGGACTGGAGCTGGCATGGTGGAAGTCACGTCACTACTTAAAAAGCCTGCCTCCATTACAGAAACTTCATTTTCTCTACTAATGGCAGAAGCAGCTTCATAGAACAAGGAAACCTTTTAAATAGCAAATTTAAATTGGATGTAAATTTGAAATTCTTTGTCTTTTTTTTTTAAAGCCACGTTAAATTATCCGTTTATAAATACTAAAGCAGGAAAATGGGGAAAAGTGAATTACAGTGACATCAGAGCAAACTGAGTACTTCAAACAGTAAGTAGTCTATATATTTTATATAGGATGGAAGATGTGTTTTTAAGGCTTACTAAGTTTTTGTCAGTTAACTATGTTCACTCAACGAAAGATCAGTACATGTAAGCAGTCATTAATAAACTGTTGCACATGGATAACTTAAAGACAGACTTATTGGAAAATTACATTTTCTGCAGTGTTACCGGAATCAAGGTTCTGTTTATTCCCCACAAGACTTGCATTGAAAAATAAGATATTATATTTTGTTTGTATGTATTTAGTGTTTTGTATAATACCAGGAACCGCTAAACTAAATTTACTCAACTTAGGGCATTAAATATCATGTACTTCATAGTTTGAGACTGTTCACTCAAATAGGGCAGAGTACTATTCTATCTAGATGTGTAAGTGTTTTTTTAAAATCACATGGAACGGTTTTTTTTATACTAAAAAGTGGAGGGAGATTTGTTTAAACAAGTATTTCTAAAAGAAATATGTACATAGTCCTGGAAATTATTTGTGGTAAGGAAATATTCTTTACTCCAGTTGCATTTCTCAGACAATAAAGTGGTGCATCCATGCTACCTCCTACTTTGTCAACAAAGATGCTATTTACCCTTTACATTTTTGTATCATAATAGATTTAAAAAATCTAATGTTCTTTATTGCAAGACATCCTTTTGTTAACAGATTTGTTTCTTTTTAATGTTTTACCTAAAATTTGACATGCTTACAGGACAGGTTTGCCTCTTACTTTATTTAACATTGTAGAAATGTAATTAATAAACAATGCTCACTACACAACTTAGAATAGGCTTTCTCATTTATATTCCAAATTTGATCAGTTAGCAAAACTTAATACACCAATTGAAATATTTCTACATATGATGAGAATGTTTACAATTTAAATTTTAGAACTTGTTTTGGATGTGATTATATGTACGAAAATCGTGTAACACTATGCTCATGCTAAGAACCGACATAACGGAATTACTGAAATAAATGTGCTGTGAGGAATGGAAAATATGGTGCAGATGTCTTGGTCATGATAAATTGTGATTCTTTTAAACTCTTTCCAAAAACAAATTATTTCTTTTAACCTGCAATCAGATTCCTTTACAAATAACAGTTTTGTATGCAAGCACCATTTCATTTTATTTCATGTAGTATGGCTAATACTATAGTTGAAACAAGGATATGCATTGATAATTTTCTTCGTATGTAAATAAAGTTAAAAACAGTTAAAATAAGGAGTATTTTGGTAGAGTATATACATACCTCACTGCCAGTGAAATTGCTTTCCTATGGTATATCTCCTTACCAGAAAAATCTCTAAATAAAAAAAGACTTAAAGAAAATTATAATGTCTATATTGTGAAACATTTCTTATTTTTATCACTGGTGGAAATAGTCCACTTGAGGTTGTGTTTTATTTTATTTAAATTGTGTATACTTAGCAGGTTACTTTATTCATATACTTTATACATGAAATTCGGAAGTTGGATTAGATGGATCATTCTCAACCAAGGGTCTCCTGATCTCTGGGGTACTAGATAAGGGAAAAGTACTTCTAAGTTATTTTTATTTTTTGAAATGCCTAATAGAAACTATATTTCTCTATAAAGATGAGACTAACTAAAATTTCAAATTTCTTTACTTCCGACTGAAATTATACCAAGTCTGTATATACTAGTTGTCTCTTAGTGAGCATGTTTCATTGATAGTTATAAATGAATATATTTTTTAAATTGGAAGAGTTACTTACAGAGCAAGTAGAGTTCAGAAATTTAAAAAAGCTACAGTTTTGGGGGGACAAGACTAGCCATCACTACAGCCCCTTTCAGCTCTAATTTTTATAATTCTGTGATTTTATTAAGCAAACTATCGAGATATAAGAATACAAGTAGGCTAGGTAGTTTGACCACAGATTTTATAAGCAAATCTAGATTAAATTTTTTATGTTAAGCTATTTAAAACAAGAATTTCTTTTTCTACATGTGAGAAGAATTAAATAGAATAATTCAAATTAAAAACAGTAAACTAGAGGGATTCCTGGAAAGTAAATTAAACAAAAAACATTTTTCATGGTAAAGATATTTGGGTTTCAAAATTTTAAAAATTCTTTGGAAGCAAAGTTTATCTTTTATTTGACAACTAGAGAGTTAAGACTTATTTTCATTTGGCTTCCACTAGAAAAGAAATTATATTGTCTCAAGTTACATAGTATCAAAATATGGCATGATTCAATATTAAGTATTGCCTAATTTTCTTTTAATTCTTTTTTTTATCATTACCTAAAATATTTGAGCTTCTTTAGTATTAGAGCTTTTTTCTTTTTTAAAAAATCTGGTTAAAAGTGTTTATTTAGTAGCATCAAGACAAAAAAATTAACTTCTCTAAAACTAATATTTTCTACTATGCTTCTTTAGAATATATTAGAACCTTGGTGTAGCTAATATCTCTCTTTTGGAGTTCACATTTAATTATGGGTTAAGGAGATGATTGTTTTTCAGTAGTAATTTAATAGACTTTTCTTATAACCTCTCAAGAACTGTATAGTTAGAACCTATTAGTCTAAAAGATAGCTTTGATTTTTTTTTTCCAAAGAAAGTTTAGTGTATGCTCATTTTGGAAATATTATGATAATGAAAAAGTAAAAAATGGGGGACATTACCTTGGTATAATCACTCAAAGACATTTACTTGTAACAGCTTATTATATTTCTCTTGTCTTACTGTTTCAGTGTACTTGTGATTGTATGTATTACAATGTATACTGTTTTCCCAGTTTTAAATTTGAGTGGTGTGTTGTCTAGGCTAACCTTTGAATATTAGATCTGGAGCATTTTCCAATACCAACAACAAATTCTCTGATTCCCCAGGTACCAACTAGGTATCCAGGAATGGGATTCAATTCTGACATTAACTACCTAGAGTTAGGAGGAGACTCATTGGGCTAAAGAGCTCAGTCCCCACACTTCAGATGCCAGTCACAAGTACCGGGTCACTTGTACTTCTGACCAACTGGCTATAAGTTGGGGGTTCCTACAACACCCTCTTCAAACTCAGTAATTTGTTGGAAGAGCCTGCAGAACTCAGGAAAACACTTGACTATGCCAGTTCATTATAAAGGACATAACTCAGGAGGTGCCTGGATGGCTCAGTCAATTGAGCGTCCAACTCTTTGATTTTGGCTCAGATCATAATATCAGGGTCCTGTGATCGAGCCCCACGCCAGGCTCTGTGCTAAGTGCAGAGTTTGCTTGTCCCTCTCTCCCTCTGCTCCTCCCCTCCTCCCTCCCCCACACTCTCTCTCAAATGGATAAATAAATAAAATCTTTAAAATGAATAAAGGACATAACTCAGGAATAGACAAATGGAAAGAGATGCAAGGTATGCAGGGAAGAGGGTGGCATGGAGCTTCCCTTCCCTCTCTGAGTACACCACCCTCCCAGCATGATGATGCTTTTACCAACCTGGAAGCTCTTTGAAGCCCATTGCTTAGAAGTTATTATGGAAGTTTTGTTACATAGGCATGATTGATTAAATCAAGTAAATTGATTAAATCATTGGACATTGGTGGTTAATTCAATCTCAAGCTCTTTTCCCCCTCCCCAGGGGTCTTGGCGGGGCCAGGGTATGGGTAGTGGGGAGGGGTGCTAAAAGTTGCAATCCTCTAATCATGCCTTGGTTTTTCTGGTGACCAGCTCCCATCCTGAAGCTATTTAAGGGCCCCCAGCCACCAGTCATCCTATTATTCGTGCAAGTTCAGCTGTTACTTATTTTAAAATAAGCTGTTCTATATTTCCTGATTACTTTTAATATATTTACTTGATTTTATCTCTAGTTTTCTAAAGTTTTACTATATGGATGGAAATTTCTTTTTTATTATTGTCAAGTTTGGGATCTCTACTGGGTGTTGGAAATTTCCTAGCTATTGTCTCCCAGCTATTTCTTCTGCCTCATTCTCTTTCTTTAGGAACTAAATGTATGTTAAATCTAAATCCTTCTCACTGTGTCCTCTAGGTTTTTTACCATTTCTTCTCAGTTTTCTGCCTGTTGGTGCTACATTTCAGATAATTTCTTTTAACCCATCTTCCAGTTTACTCATTTTCTCAGCTACTACTAAACCGCATTTACTGAAGTCTTAATTTTGGTTGTAATATTTTTCAGATCTAGAATTTCTCTTGGTTCTTTTTCAGATATGCTTTTTATTGTTTCTAGTAGCCTGTGTGGCTGTTACTTCCTTAAATATGGTCTGCATAGTTATTTATATATTCTCCCACTGATAATTCCAAATAATTGTGGGTCTGGGCTTATTCATAGCTGCTTTTCCTGCTTCTTGTTTATGGTATCTTGTTTTCTTATGTGCCTCGATGCTTAACAATACATTATTTTTAGACATTATATTTGGAAACTATTCTAGAACTGTTTTGAAGCCTGGGATAATATCTTTTCCCATAGGATTTTCATTTACTTCTCTTTTTTTTAAATTTTATTTTATTATGTTATGTTAGTCACCATACATTACATCATTAGTTTTTGATGTAGTGTTCCATGATTCATTGTTTGCATATAACACCCAGTGTTCCATTCATACGTGCCCTCTTTAATACCCATCACCGGGCTAACCCATCCCCCGAGCCCCCTCCCCTCTAGAACCCTCAGTTTGTTTCTCAGAGTCCATAGTCTCTCATGGTTCGTCTCCCCCTCCGATTTCCCCCCCTTCATTTCATTTACTTCTGCCAGATGAGTGGGGGTTCTACCAGTTTAGGACACCTTAAACCCAAATTCAAGATTTGTATTTTCCTAGTCTACCAGATGACCCAAAGTCAGGCTGTCTATAAGAGCTAGATCATGGGAAAGTTCATATACCTCTGGTTCACCTTTTACCCTATGAATGTAGTTTGTTCTACTAGCTCCATCAAAATTGCAACTTAGTTTCATAGGTATTTCTTCTAGATAGGATATACCCTCTGGGCAAAAATAAAAGGCTTTATTACTGGGTGGTCCCACAGGGTTTCTTGTCTTCTCTTAGAGTGTGACTTGGCTAATTCTTTACTCTCATGTTATTTCTTTGTTGCTTATATGATATTTTTGTTTTTATTAATCCAACCTTTTTAGTTGACCTCAGTGAGAGAAATTATTGAGATGATGTAGTCTACCATTTTCAGAATCAGAAGTCCTTATATAAATTTCTGGGAGAGGGGGTTTTGTGTGTTTTTTTCAATTCTGTTTTCCTATAAGAGTTCTAGGGGCACCTGGGTGGTTCAGTGGGTTAAAGTGTCCAAATCGGTTTCAGCTCAGCTCATGCTCTTAGGATTGTGGGATCAAGCCCCACATTGGGCTCTGCGCTCAGCATGGAGTCTTGATTGTCCCTCTCCCTCTGCTCCTCCCCCTGCTCACAAGCGCTCTTTCTCTCTCAAATAAATAAATATTTTTTTTTAAAAAAAGAATTCTTTTTTTTTTTTTTAAGATTTTCTTTATTTATTTGACAGAGACAGAGACAGCGAGAGCAGGAACACAAGCAGGGGGAGTGGGAGAGGGAGAAGCAGGCTTTCTGCTGAGCCGAGAGCCTGATGTGGGACTCGATCCCAGGACCCTGGGATCATGACCTGAGCCGAAGGCAGTCGCTTAACCAACTGAGCCACCCAGGCGCCCTAAAAAAAGAATTCTTATATATAGTGTACATCCAGTCAATATTCACTGAATGATTAAATGAATAAGCTATTATTTTAAAGCAAATGTAAATACTTTATGGGATACATCCCCCTTGTTTTTCTTCTTAAAAATAAATTTGTGTTATTTTTTAAAGTTTTTATTTAAATTCTAGTTAGTTAACATACAGTGTTATATTACAGGTGTACAATATAGTGATTAAACACTTTCATACAACATTCGGTACTCTTCACAAGTGCCCTCCTTAATCCCCATCACCTATGTATTCCATTCGCCCACTCCCCTCCCGTCTGGTAACCATCAGTTTGTTCTCTATAGTTATGAGTCTGTTTCTTGGTTTACTTCTCTCTTTTTTTTTTCCCTTTCCTCATTTGTTTTGTTTCTTAAATTCCACATATGAGTGAAATCATATAGTATTAAGTGTTTTGCTCTTCCAGATGTATTTTAGAATTAGTTTGTCAAAAAAAGAATTAGTTTGTCAAATTCCATTTGAACTCTGAGATCTTGCTTAGACCTGTACTGAATTTATGAAGTAATTTGTGGAAAATGGGAAGATAAGGGTCCTTTTTAGGAATTTGGTATTTTTAGGAATATGGTATATTTTTCCATTTATCTTCATGTCTTACAGGAAAGTCTTACAGTTTTCTTTATAAAGAATTGCACATTTAAAATTTGTTTCTATATATTTTAGTTTTTGTACCAATGTGAATGGATTTTTCTCAAAATTTTTAGTTGAATGTTGCTGATATAAAGGGAAAGTACTGATTCTCTGTGTGGCAGTCATTTATATCCTCTCACATTGCTGACCTCTTTTATTCTAGTATTTTTTCATCTTTTTGACATTTCTGTAGCCAATCGTATCATCTGCAAATTGTGAGGTTTTCTCTTTCTTTTCAGTATTTATCCTTAGCCTTTTTCTTGTGTTCTTACATTATCAAGGATCTCCAGTACAATATTGAATATTAGTGGTGATAGTTCGCATTCCTGTCTTGCTTCTGATTGTATTGGAGATACTTTTGTTTCATCATTAAATATAATTTGCTGGGAGTTACTTGTAGACACAGTTTATTGAGTTAAAAAGAGTTTATTTCTTATTGGATAAGAGCTTTTTATTTCTTTTAAATAAAAAGTGGACTCTCAATGTTAACACGTTTCTTCAGCCTCTGTTGAGATTTGCATGGGATTTTTCTTGTTCAATCTGTTGATGTTAGTAAAAAAACATTAATAGACTTTTAAACATTGAACCATCCTTAAATGTCTCCTTAGTCTTGATGCTTTGCTTCATACTGTGAACTTAATTTGCTTCTATTTCATTAAAGAATTTTTTGATGTCTATCTATTAGTGATATTGGACTTTAGTTTTCTTCTGCTGTATTTGTCTGGATTTGGTACTCAAGTTATGTTAACCTCATAAAATGAGTTGGGAAGTTTAAATTTGCCTATGCTCTGAAAGGATTTTCTTAACATAGGCAATTAGAATTGCTTTCTTAAAGATTGAATAGTACTCATCCATAAACTCATGGGCCTGTTAGCTTTGAGAGAGATATCTTTTGATTACTTTTACTATTTCTTTTATAATCATAGGTTAGTTTTTTTCCCTCTCTGAGGCAAGTTTAGTTATATTTTCCTAGAAGAATACCTATTCTAGATTTTCTAAAATTTTGGAATAATTTATACATAGTATTCTCCTATAAGTTGTTTAATCTCCATATCTGTCATTGTTTCCTCACATTACTAATGTTTACTTCAAGCTTAGCTTTTTTCCTTAATTAAACTTACTGAAGGTTTTATCTGTTTTTGTTAGTCTTTTCAAGAACATCTACTTGGTATTTTTTTTCATCACCTCTATTTTTCTACCTTCCACAACTTAAGGCGTATTTTCATTGAGCCTTTTGGTTTCTAATGACCATACATAAGGCTATATATTTTCACATGCACATCAAATTTGATCATGTCCCGTGGATTTAGATATATAGAGCTATCTTCGTTATTTATTACTTTATGTTTCAATTTCAATTTCCTTTTTAGCCAATTTCTACGTTTGAGGAATTTGTTGAAATTTTCTGTGTGGCCTAAGATACATAGTTACTTGTTGGCAATATCTTGTGTGAGAAAACAATGTATAAACTCTGAGTTTGGGGGTACAGAATTATATAAATATATAGATATATTTGTGATATGAATCATATATTAAAAACATACTATGTACATAAATGTTATGTGTCTATATATGTACACAGGATGTATATATATGTATATTCAGGATTTAAATGATGCCATTTAAATTATATTGTACTGATATGTCATGTACTTCACCTGCTAGATTCTGTGAAAGGTATGTTAGGATCCCAGTATGATTGCTACTATGTTTCTTTCTCTTCATTCTCAGTTTTTGCTTTCTATATTTCCTGTCACTGTTCTTGAATATAACAAGGTTCATGATGACTATTGAATCTACTTGGATGCAATTAGAAGCACCCCAAAAAAGCCCTATTTTTAATTTTTATTACTTACCTGATAAGCTTTTTTCCCGTCCTTTCTAGTGTCATTTTATTTTAGGTTTGCCTTTTGTCAATGATATATAGCTTGATTTTCTTATTATTTCACCCAGTTTGAGATGAGTAGATGAATATAACCATTCATATTTTTATGCTTATGTATGTTTATACTTATTCTGCCCATATTATCTTATACTTTCTATGTATTGTATTTTCTTAATGTTTCTTTTCCTTTCCTATCTTTTATTGAATTTGAGTATTCTTTGTTAATTATATATATATTACATATGATATTTTACATATATATTGGTATTGAGGTCATATAGGACAAAGAAAAATATCTCTTTCGTTTAATACAGTTTCTAGATTTTCTTAGAATTTTTTTCTTTTTTCAGAATAAGTCTTTGCTATGGTCTCTGTTTTGTTTCCCCTACCCCACCCACCACCACCACCAAATTCTTACGTTGAAATCCTAACGACCAAAGGTGATGGTATGAGTAGGTGGGGCCTTTGGGGCTGATTAGGTCATTAGTAGAGCCCTCCTGAGCAAGATTAGTGCTTTCATAAAAAGATTTCTAGCCCCTTCCACCACATGAGATATCTGTGACTTGTAAGAGGGCCCTCACTACAGTCTGACCATGCTGGCATCCTGATCTTGGACTTTGAGCCTCCAGACCTATGAGCAATAAATGTTTCTTGTTTGTTTATAAGCTGCCCAGTCTGTGGTATTTTTTTATAGCAACCGGAATGGACTAAGACTTTAATTTAAACTAAGTCTTTAATCCATTTGAAATTTATTTTTGCTTATAGTGTAGTGTAGGAGTCTGTTTCTCTCTTCTTCCAAAATGGATAGATAGCTATACCAACACCAATTTTTTATACTGTTTTTTGTCCAGCAGAATTGAACTACTACTTTTGTCACATATCAAATCTCAGGTAACCTGGGATCTGCATCTGGAATCTCTGTTCTGTTCAACTGTTTTTTTTGTTTTGTTTTTGTCTTTTTTCTAAGTCTATACTAAACAAATACCATATTTATTTGATTACAGCGGTTTTTTTAGGCTATATTCTGATAACTGGCAGAGCAAAATTCCCTGTCCGTCTTTAGAATATACTTACCTTCTTTACTCTTCTTTCACAGTGAGATCTTTAGAGTGATTTTACTGCCTTTCTCTTCTGCTTCAGCAGTTTTAATTCCTATTTTCATAACACTGAAAAGTCTGACCTTATCCATTTATGTTTAATTTAACATGGCTAGCCAGTGTTTCCATTACTCTTATTCCATCTTGAGGTCTCTTTTTAGTTTCTTTTTTACTTTTCCTCTGAAAGGTGAATAATAAATTTACTGAGTAAAGGCTCCTCAGAGGCAGTCCTCTTCTCTCAGGATGGATAGATGCTATTTGTCTCAGGGTGCATAGATGAGCTATTTCGTTGCCAGTCTGAGTTTTTTTCTATTAGTTAACTTGCTCTTTCTAAATCTGGATGTTTATAAGATTGTCTTTTATCCTTAGAGTTCTAGAACTTTGCCAAGCATGTCTAAATGTGTGCTTTTCTCATCAGTGCAACCTGGAACTTAGCAGAATCCAGGCTTTCTCTAACTCAGGTAAAATTTTCTACTGTTATCTGTTGAATAGTTTTATTTTTTCCATTTGTTTTTTTTTCTCCTTCCAGAATTCCTATTATCTGCATTTTGTATTTCCTTGACCTATTTTTCAAATCTTCACCCTCATGATTTCCATTTACGTATGTTTGTCTTGTACTTTGAAATATTTCTTGCACTTACAGTGAATGACATCCCCTTAAATTCATTTAAAATTTTGTTTCAAAATAAAGTAAAATTTTGTTTTAAAAATAATGTTACTAAGCTTTTAGACCTGTGTGTGCACTACCCTTGAATCTCCTTAAATGCTGTGGTTTATTTTCATTTATGTTTTCATCTTCTCTAGTATTTCTGTTTTACTGAGTACATGTTTTGATTACTTTGCTGATTTCCTCTCTGGTTGCTGGGCTCCTTAAATGGGTTGTTTTGTTTGTTTTTCTTTTTCTTTTTGTTTTTTTCTTAGCTCAGGGGGATCAGATCTGCTTATTGAGATATGGGGATATCCTTTATATTAATAGTCCTCCAAGTAGTGAAAAGTGAAGTGACAATCCCTTGCTGAGGTACCTGAAGGATATCCCTGATGTCTCTCAGTTCTCTGTAAATCTCTCCATCTCCAGGGCAGGGACGATTCAGTCTACCCATTCAGTTCCCTTTGGGCTTGAAAAAGATATAATATGCTTATATAGGGGCCAGATATCTCTGATTGTCAAGCTGTTCCTAGAATCCACTGATACAGAAGAAACTTCTGTATCAATTCCCTTTTCTTTCGGATAGGATTCCAAGCGAGCCTCATGTCTCACATTTACACCAGTTATCTCTAAGTCTCAGCAGTCATCTGGCTTAGAAAAAACTAAAAGTTTTTTAATGGTGTTGAAAGTAGTGGCAAAGGAAATTCTGTTAAAATCACACCTATTCTCATAATTTCCTAACCCTTAAAATTTTTAACAATTATTAATTTTTAATTAGCATTTCCTAATTTAATTAGCATCTACTAATAATCCATATCTGTGTCTCTTCCTCCACCGCCACAAGAACCTTAGCATACTTTACTTTCCTCCTATTCAGCAATCTATATTTTTTCGACCGTCTGAAGTTTGGCTTCCATGTTTATTAAATTTTATTAATTATATTAAATCTCTATCCCTTTTTTTAAAAAAAGATTTTATTTATTTAGAGAGTGTGTGAGCGGTGGGGGAGGAGAAGAGGGAGAGAGAGAATTTCAAGCAGACTTCATGCTGAGCACAGAGCCCGATGCAGGGCTTGATCTCATAACCTTGAGATCATGACCCGAGCCGAAACCAAGAGTTAAGACGCTCAACTGACTGAGCCACTCAGGTGCCCCAAATCTCTTTCCTTTAGTACACATATTTTTATAGTCTGTGTTATAGGAATACATAAAGCACCGTGTATTCAAGTACAGTGGTTGGGTTAAAATTTCCTCTTTCAGGCAGATTCCATTTATCATCTGTTTTTTTGCAGGGATTACTCATAGTTTCTGATTAATCAAATACACTCTCTTCTTTCCCAGCACTGTTAAAGACATTTTTTTCTCTGTGTCAGTTTTTTAGGGATCTTGATCCAAACTTAAGAAACTAATCCATAAATTATTGTGAATGTATAACCTTCCTAATTTACCCAAATCACTTCTCCAGTGATTTCTTAGTCACTGGTAAACTTCAGTATGTTGCACAGTCTATAAGACATATATTTACATGAAAGCCCTTTTTTGATTACTAGGAGAAAAGTTCATATAATTGGAGTGGTATATTATTAAACCATTATGAAATCATGTTATAGCACATGGTAGTTATGTTCAAAACACTGTTCTTTTTAGCTGCCTCAAATCTTTTTTTTTCTGCATATAACTTTTATAATATGTCAGTCCTTTCAGAATATCAGAACAGTGCTTCCTACTCACAGCAGTCACTAGGTATATATATTTTATAAAGATGCATAGAAAAAGATAAGAAATGAAAGTATTTTATTTTTTTAGAAACTAGTTTAAAACACATTTTTTTTTAAGATTTTATTCTTTTCAGTAACTTCTGTATCCAGCATGTGGCAGAAACCCACAAACCCCCCCGAGATCAAAAGTCATATGCTCTACCAACTAAACCAGCCAGGTGCCCCAACAGATGATTAAAATGAATAAATTATGTACCCTGTGATTTAAATATTATATTCTACTTTTTAATTTTTGTTTTTAGAAGGTGACATTTATTGTGCTCATTTTTCTTTCCTCAAAGTGACCAAGCTACTAATTTGAAATGTATATTTTGGTGCTGTTTCAGAACCAAAACATTTACCAAAGGTGAAAAATATTACGTGAATGTGGTTTCCCAAGACCCCTGCTATCATTTTACATAGTATATTTAAGCCCTTTGAGGTCCAAATATTATAGATCATAGCTTATGAGACCTCTTCTCACCCAGAAGGCCAATACAGTAAGGACTTAAGGCCATTCACTGAGAAGATGGAAAAACTTATGTTCTCTCATATATAATTTTAAAGGTCCATTTTCTGTATTAGATATCTGCTACTGCTACATTTCCTATTTTGACACAGGAGGCAAATGTCCTTAAGTCTAAAGCTAACATGGCTGTTTGAATTGATGATTGGGAGCGCTAGTAGAGTAGAGTGGTTTTGGGCCCATGCAGTTTAAAAGGAAGTTAATTCCTCACATAATTACTGCTAAAATCACCGGGTTCTAAATAGTAATACTGGCACAACAGTAAATTTTACTTTCGTGACCCATTTTCTGGATGATCCTCTGAATTGCCTAAAAACACATGCAAAATGTAGTATGTGCAGTTAGCAGTAAATAGAGGCAGTTAGGGCTAACTTTATGTAAGATCTACCAGTATCCTTAATAAATTCCATATTTTATTTAACTTTTCAAAGGAAAGAAAAGTCTGATCCTATTTGTTCTTCATTGCTTCTTCTAGACTCCTCCCTCTGTCCTCCCTAAAATCCTCAGCTTTGAAGCTTGTACTATCAGACCGCTCACTCCTCATGCTCGTTGCAGCCATCTAACAGTTGCCCCGGATGCCACAGCCTTGAAGATTTTTATCTCCTGGTCTGTGTCTGCAACACTACACATGTTCTAAATCTTGAAGATTTCAGTGTCCATGAGAAAGTGACATTAGAGAAAATTGCCAAAGAAGGTGAGGGAGCTAGTTATGTAATTATCTTGGGGAAGAGTGTAATGGGCTGAGGGAACAAGTGCAAATACTGAAGCAGAGCATGCTTGGTGTGCTGAAGGAACAGCAAGACGGCCATTATGGCTGGAGAAAAGCCAGGGACAAAGGAGGAGATAAAGTCAGAGGAAGAACAGAACTGGGTCATATAGGGCCTCTATGCCATTGTAAGGCATACAAGATGATAAGATTTTTCTGGGAAATTTATCCTTCACTCTATTTCAGTTCTCAGACACTCATGTCCTAAACCTTGTGTGTATCCATAATTACAGCTCCATCTTTTTTCTCAGTTCTAGTATTCCTACTCTGCGTTACCATTTCCGGTATTCCAATTTTACTCTCTTTTATACCCTGATTTCAGTAGTTCCTCAACCCCACCAGGGCCTACAATCCAGTGACCTTATATCATTTTTTATTGACTCAGCCTCCCCAAGCCTCCTTGTTCTCCCTTGCTCCCTTATGGAAATTATATCCATCAGTCCTTCATCAAGATCACACCGTTGTAATCACTCATCCCTTGTCCCTCTCTCACTTTGTGTACTCTCTTGACAAAATCTCAACCCCAGCTAAACCAGCTCTCCACGCTTATGCTTTTTTTCTCCCAATATTAAAAAAATTGTTTTTAGTAAAAACTTTTGGCCTACACTATCCTCTCCAGCTATCACCCATTGCTCTTTCTCCTTTTTAAAGCAAAACTCCTGTCAAAGCTATATATAATGATCATGATAACAGTAAATAACATTTATTAAGCACTTGCTGTGTGCTAGGCACTCTTCCAAATATTTTACATATATTAATCTTATTTCGTTCTCATAGCAATCCAACGAAGTAAAAAATACCAATTTTTACAATGAGAAAAAGGCATGGAGAACTTATTTTCCCAACTACTCACTGGCAAATAGTGAAGCTGGAATTAAAATCCAGTCAGTCTGTCATCAGAGCCTGTACTAGCCCAAAGCAAAATGTTCTAAATCTCAGGTCTCAGACACATTAGCAGCACACTCCAGTTTCCAAGAGTGAGTATACCCTACCCCAAGCCTCATTCCTCATAAGCAGTAGTGTAATAGGTTGTTTGCAAAGCCATGATATTGTTAGGTGGAGCTTTTCATGTAACCAGAAGTTTAAAAGTGATTTCTTCTGGGGCGCCCAGGTGGCTCAGTTGGTTAAGTGTCTGTCTTTGGCTCAGGTCATGATCCCAGGACCCTTGGGATCGAGCCCCCACATCGGGCTCTCTGCTCAGCAGGAAGTCTGCTTCTCCCTCTCCCTCTGTCTGCCTCTCTGCCTACCTGTGCTCTCTCTCTTTCTGTATCAAACAAATAAAAATCTTTAATTAAAAAAAGTGATTTCTTCTAAGTGAAGGACTCTTTCTCTCATGTAACCTTTTGACTTTAGTCTTTTTGGTTTCCTTGTGCTTTGCATTTCCCTCTTACTTTTGCTGTGAGTTCATTGGTAAGGGGCTCAAGGCTGCCTCTCTCTTTGGTAGAAGCTCATGCTCATAGTGTGCCAAACAGGAACCAGATTGGGGTCCAGGGAAAAGGAGTCATAAGAAAGACTTTTCTGATCCTGATCTCTAGTTAAGAAAAAAAAAAATCCCTAAACTGAATCAGATTAGTAATAAACACAGTTTCTTTGTCTGAACTGCCCCCTCTGCAGTTGCTACTTCAGAATCTGTGGTGTCAATAGATGGCAAATTAAAAAAAAATAAAAATAAAAATCAGGGAATCTTTGCACAATTTTCAAAGAGGAGAAAAAAACCTAATGACATGATTTTAAACTCATCAGTTGGAGTTGTTTTCTTTTTAAACCCTAATCTAACATTTCTAGAGAACTTCTTACTCAGAATTAATCCATTATTAATTTGTCACTTCTTTCTTATATCATCTTTAAGAAGAGAGGAATTCAGTTAAACATTTAGTATGTTTTTAAAGTAACTACTGATTTAGAAAATTTCAAGTAGTAAATCCTCAAAATCAGTTTTTAAGTTTTAAGAACAAGGAAACATCAGCTGACTAACTGCCTAAAGTCATTCTAGCTGACTAACCTCATTCTCGTTGGCAGGGGTCATGTGCCCTTTCCTAAATAATTGCTGGCGAAGAGAAGAGATTTCTATGATTGGCTTTTCTGTCTTCCTGTTGAAAGAGGTTGTAGAGTCAACCACCATCCTGAAGGGGAGTGATGTTTCTTATTTGATTTTTCTTTGGTTGTTTTTTTTTGTTCCTTTTTGGAAGTTATCCTCTTGTCAGAAATAGTTTAAATCTCTCAGTGTAAAGAACAGGCAAGCTTTTTCCAGCTATGTTGTTGCCCCTCATACCAACCCCCTTTACCATTATAGTGTATATAGTATATAGTTCTGCCTTCCTGTAGCCACATGTTTTGATTATATTCAGCTTGCAAAAATGTTAAAATTTTATTCACACTGAATGGTCTAATATGTTCAAAGGAACTGATATTAATATGAAATCACTAAGAAAGAACAAAAAAGAATTGACCTATAAACAACCATGGCAAAATGAAGTTCTGAACATTTCCCACATGATTACTTTTCACTGTGGAAGTTTTATTTCTCAGAAAATATAAAGCTGAATGATCTTGCCAAACCAGCCTAAACTTGATGAACAAACTCCATTAGCCCCTTAAGACTAATATCTGAACCAGTTACCTCTTCAGTTCTAAAAAATGTATATAACTTGATAGAGATTTGGCTTAAGAGTCTTAAATCCTATATGCTTTGGGTGAGTTGATCCCTTTTACTAGAATCTCTCTGCCTCAGGGGTTTAGTCTTAATTACTTTTAGTAAATAAACTATCTTCATATAAATGGTTTAAAGAAAAGCAATATTGTCAAGGATTGTGAAGATAAGGAATATAATTTAACAATCTAAAAACCCAAGGTTTTACTGTGATGTATCCAGTTGTACCTGTGTTGGATGTTGCTACTTCCTGCTGCTGGAAAAGGCCTTTTATGTGTGTTCAATGTAAACACTAATCCTTATAGCAAGTCCTTCAGGTTAATGCCAATAGTGTGCATGAGGATAAAATCATATTTATAATATGTAATACTCCAGAAGGATTATGTATTGAGTAGGAGCTGTAGAGTACATGAGAGGTTTGACAAGGCTGAGCAGGTCAGAGAGTCTAACTTCTGAAAGTAGAGATCATAGAGTTGAACTAGCACTACAGAGTATTAGGAAGCAGATTTCAGTTTAGAGCAGTTTCAGACTCAACCTAGTGGGGATGCTTAAAGAGCCAACCAGGAGAAAAACAAAAACGAAAATCTTTGCTTCTTTATATGGACTTAAGGGAGGTGTTCCAGGAAAAAAATGTGTTAAAACTCATACCGGAAGGAAGAAGACTTCTGATCCTATGTTTTCTCCGTCTTTGCCACTGGTTTTCACATAACTACTTTCTCTGGTACTAACTGTCAGAAATACCCAAATGACAAATACAACGTCAGTTGACTTTTTTTTATTGAATAAATACAACTTTTTTCCCCTGACTGTAAGAAAGAAGAAAATTCTGCAGATAGAAGACCTTTTCCCATGGTTTTAGAAAAAAGAAAATGGGTAGTATTTCTCACTATGGTCAGTTGATGATGGTGAAATGAGGAGGAGGAGGAGGTGGACAAAGATGGGGACGATGATGATAAAAGCATTTTGAAGATTAGTGGCTCTTAGGGGAAGGAAGTTGGGAGTAGTGGAAAGAATACTAATACTAAATCTCTTGATTTTTAGGTCTGGGTTGTTCCCTACCTTAGTCAAACATAAGACTGAATTCATATTAGTTTTCTTATCAGTAGGAAGTGGACTATATGATCTCTTGTCCTGCCTCTAAAATTCTGTAATTACAACAGCAAGTGTCTGTGCTAATGCTAATAAAATAGACTAAACAGTATCAAGAATATGAAAAACATTATATAGAATAAGGTGTCCTTTTATAATGAAGTTAATGTTTAATTAGAGTAGGTTTATGTAACAAAATTTTTTTTTCCAGAACCTCTCTACCTCAGAGAGGGTTGCACAGTTCATTTTGGCGAAGAAAAGGCAGAACTGATAGCACATCATATTGCCACATGGAGGCTAACAATTAGACATAAAGCCAGACAAAATCACAAGGAGAGCCATAAATAAAAGAGAGTCTTAATGTGATTTAAATACCGTGACTGAGTTGCATTCAGTGTCAGCCTGGTCACCAAGTCCAATGCGATATCATCCTCTATAGAGATGTATTCTAGCAAAAGACTTCTGCATCCACCATCTGGCCCCTAACTCAGGGAGCACATCTCACTGAATGACACATAACCCAGTGGGATGCACCAAATTTGCTTAAACATGAGCACATCCTCTTCTCATAACAAAGGCTGAAAATGACTCTAATTTTATATTCTGTAGACTGTTGTGGAAATTACTAAAACAACAGTCTTCTGGGGAGTCCTGTAAACATTCCGTGGTCTTGTTTTCATTGTCACAACCATAATTTCAAGAAATATTGTAAACTTCAGCTTAAATTGAGAAGCAAATTAGATGTGCTTTAAATTTAAAAATTCATTCTTTATGTGGTTAAAAGAACCACATAAAGAGGTAGAAAAGGACTAAACTGTTTGTGACTAGACAGTTTGACCTTCCAAACAGAAGAGTTTGAGCAGAGTTCCTAGAGTTTCTATTCTCTGTCACAACCTTCAGGGAAGTGTGCCAGATGAGCTATACTCAAGAGAAATTTCTCTGAGGTTCTGGTTTTTTTTAGTTTATACCTTAAACTGTGATTTCAGACGTGTTCCAGAGTAAAAGCAATCATATCCAGTATTTCCTGTCTCTAAGATAGATTCTGCTGGGCTTCTTTTACTCTGTATTACTTTAGAATTATCTTACACTTGAGAAGGAATATTATGATTTGCCTAAATGGAAAGTATTTTTCCTTTTAGTACATGTTTGGCATTCCTTAGAAGGTTAAATATTTTATTAGCTTTTGGGAAGGAAGGATACTATTTTATAGCCTCTTCTCAATTATTTGAAAAGCACCCCAAATCTACAGATCCCAAGTTAATCCTGAAGACTTTTTGATGGTCTGGGGTACCCTGGCCGATAAATATAAATGCTTAAAGAAGGGGCAGTTTGTGGAAATAGGGATAAAATTTAAAATAACCATTTTTCTTCAAGTTATATAAAACTATAATGCTTTGTTGGAAAACCTTATGCAAGAACTGAGCCACAATTAATAAAAGTAAAAGGAAACAGAAATATCATTCTTTAGACACAGCAAACTCAAAGAGGAAGGAAAAATAATCTCTTTAAAGATGAGAAGAAAAGGTATGGAAGTGTTGAATCCCTATATTGTACACCTGAAACTAATATTACACTATAGAAATTAACTAGAATTTATTGTTTTTAAAGATTTTATTTATTTGAGAGAGAGCAAGAGAGACAGGAATAGGGGGAGGGGCAGAGGGAGAAGCAGGCTCCCCGCTGAGCAGGGAGCCCTATGTGGGGGCTCGATCCCAGGACCCTGGGATCATGACCCAAGCCAAAGGCAGACGCTTAACCAACTGAATCACCCAGACACTCCAATTAACTGGAATTTAAATAAAAACTTTTTTAAAAGTTTAAAATGATATGAGATGGAAGAAATATTCATTAAGTGCTAATGCTAAATTTCATGTAAACTGTTAATTAGAAAGTAGAGTAAAGGGTGCCTGGGTGGTACAGTCAGTTAAGGGACCAACTCTTGGTTTCAGCTCAGGTCGTGATCTCAGTCAGGGTCATGGGTTCAAGCCCACGTCAAGCTCCAGGCTCAGCGTGTAGTCTGCTTAGGATTCTCTCTCCCTGCCCCCCTAAAATAAATAAATATTTTTAAAAAAGAAAGAAAGTAAAAATGGAGCATGTCACTGACTAATAAGGTAAGAAATAATATGAAATTCTGGGGAAAGCTAGTTAACCTGGACTTCTTTAGGGCTACAGGATTGATAACATTTTCTCAAGTTTAAAGAATTGGCCTGAATTATTATGGAGCTAAATGATAGTGGAGTCACTATCATGAAGGGTAGTGAAGTGAATGAAGACAAGAGAGCATCATAATGCTGAGATTGTCAGATGCCCAGTAAGTGGACTTGCTATCCTGTAAAACTGCTGAAATTAGTATAGGGGGAAGAAATCTTTTTTTTTTTTTTTTAAAGATTTTATTTATTTGAGAGAGAAAGAGCACAAGAGGGGGGAGCGGGAGAGGGAGAAGCAGACTCCCTGCTGAGCAGGTAGCCCGATGCGGGACTCGATCCCGGGACTCCAGGATCATGACCTGAGCCGAAGGCAGTCGCTTAACCAACTGAGCCACCCAGGCGCCCTAGGGGGAAGAAATCTTAATTTATAAATTTATTTAAAAATAAAAGCTGGGGTGCCTGGGTGGCTCAGTCAGTTAAGCATCTGCCTTCAGCTCAGGTCATGATCACAGAGTCCTGGGATCAAGCCTCATGTCGGGCTCCCTGCTCAGCTGGGAGTCTGCCTCTCCTTCTCCCTTTGCCCCTTCTCCTGCTCCTTCTCTCTCTCTTGCTCACCCCCTCTCTCTCTCAAATAAATAAAATCTTAAAAAAAAATAAAAATAAAACAGTAGGCTAGATAATAGCAGTTTTAACGTTTTTTAAGAATAGAGCCTATTCAGCCGGTCTAATACCAGTCCCTAAGCTTCTGTCTTGAATGTATGCTCCACCTGAATATTAAGGGCCATTATATGGAAGATGTGGACCAGCTGTTCTCTTTCTCCCCTGAGTTCCAAAAAATAAGAAATGGGCATACTTTTTAGTGTGAAGGATTTGGGCAAGAATGAGAAAGAATATTGTGAATTGAAATGCATTGCTGAGTGAATTTTATTCTATGGAAGTCTTTTAAAAAGTCTTGCTATCTCTCAAAACACTTTAGTCTCTCTGTGACATACATAGGTAGCCCTGCAATAAGAGATGTGAATGATTACACAAGAATTAGAAAGTCTTCGGGGCACCTGGGTGGCTCAGTTGTTAAGCATCTGCCTTCAGCTCGGGTCATGATCCCGGGGTCCTGGGATCAAGCCCCGCATTGGGCTCCCTGCTCCACGGGAAGCCGGCTTCTCCCTTTCCCACTCCCTGTTTGTGTTCCCTCTCTGGCTATGTCTCTCTCTCTGTCAAATAAATAAATAAATAATCTTTTTAAAAAAGGGGAATTAGAAAATCTTTGAGTTGGGGAGTAATTAGCCCAAACACCCAATAACACAAGAGAGAAGCATGGAAATACATAACCACAAAAAAGAGGGGGGGGGTTGCCTGGGTGGCTCAGTTGATTAAGCAACTGCCCTCAGCTCAGGTCATGATCCCGGGGTCCTGGGATCAAATCCCGCATCAGGCTCTCTGCTCAGCAGGAAGCCTGCTTCTCCCTCTCCCTCTGCCTGCTGCTCCCCCTGCTTGTGAGCTCTCTCTCTCTCTCTCTCTGTCAAATAAAATCTTTAAAAAAAAATCTTTTTAATTAAAAAAATGAGAGAGACATGTACAGATCAACATAATGACAACATTTAGCTAATTAAACTCCCTGGAAATGTTCTGCTTTTGGAAAGCAAAGAAGTCTTCGTTTTTAGCATTGTCATTTGACATAGTTTTGAATTGAGTCTGATTCTCATTGGCATCTATGATCTATGTATACAGTTTCTGGAACAGCCGTTTCCTGGAGAAAATTTTCAAACAGACATTTGGCATCAGTGGAATATTTTTTTATCACACTGTCAGTGTTTTTCATAGTATAGTGTTTGACTTCCAGAAGATTCAGGCTGTCTTAGAGGCTCTGAGAACCCTAGGGTATTAGGTGAATGCCACATCTATTACACTGAGGGCTTGGATCCTGGGGAACTAGAATTCTGAGAACTAGGATGCCTGACCGAGATTGAACTGTCTGTTTATGCTGGTATAGATACAGGAAGATACCGATAGCATTTTAGCATGGAATTTCTCAACTTCATCCAAACAGCCTGTTAAAAGCCACATTCTCTTGTATCTGTAAAATCATAGATTTCAGTGTAAGAATAATATGTTCAAGAAGATAGAATTCTGTGCAGTGGCGTGCTGGGAAATGTTTTAATACCTGGTTTTCCAGGCAAGGAGTGTGTGTTGCTGAGGGTGGAGGAGTGGAAGTGGGGGTGATAAGCAGGTGTCTGATTTGTAGCATTTGCCAATTTCTGTGATGTAGATACCCCCACCACGGCCAGTTGCAAGCTACCAAAATGAGATCACTGAAGCAGAGTTGGGAAGAGGTGCACAGTTGCCTCTTGCACATGAGGGGTCCTATGTCAGGTATACAATAAAACACCAAAGTTCAGAAACCTCACTCTGTGTTATTCAGTGACAGCCACCATTGTCATTATGAAGTGGAACTTCTTACTCTCACCTTGTGGCAAATGGTCTAAAAGCAAGCCTAACAAACACATGGCTTCTTTGAGAGCTGTGATTTTTAAATCCTACTGAAGACTTTATTATATAACAGAAGATTCCCCCATGATACTGGTCTTTGTAGTAGTATCACCCAGCAAACTGGGTGATATTACTATAAACAGCAAATGAAATGCTTATAGGTCAACTGAACTGGTTCTTAGAAGCAGTAAGCACAACCTTCAGAATGGGAAAATCGTTTGGAGGCATGTTTATGGTATTTTTGGTGGATTTTAGTATTTTTGGTGTTAAAAAGACGGTTAATGCACTGAGAAATAGTGTTTACCGTTCAGTTAAAGCCTGGCTGGAAACACATTTCATAGCAGTTCAGAATTTCTCTATTTGCTTATTTTTCGAACCAGAACTATGACATTAACATGTCAGTTTATGGCCACTACCTCCTTTCTTCATTCCCAGACCTGCACATATTTTTGTAACCCCAGGATACATTTTATCTCGTATCTTCAGTGTCTCTGTAAAAGACTCTTTGTAAAATAAAATGACACTAACTTCCCCAGTGCCAGAATTCCCAAATGCCTCAGGCTCCTGACCATAAAACAATTCTTGGGTAGGGACTGGAAAATCTAGTTGCTTTAATATTTACTTAAGAATGCCTGCTCTTTGTATTTAAAAGACAAAATCATTTGGCAAAAACCCTCCTAAACCTTCAGAGAGAAAGTAAATGGATTCTTAGAACACAGTCATTCCAATCATTGTATGGTTAATATTCATTCTAAACTGATAATGTTCAGGAAAACACTTATATTGCTATTTACAGTGAACTTTCACATGGATGTCCTCCCCACTACACAACAGTGAGTAACATTGGTAACATGAAGTGTCACTGTCCAGTTTCAGAGGCCCTGCTAATAATTAATATGTATTTATTCAACAAGTAGGTGATAGGTGCTTTCTATGGTGAGCCATTGTGGAGTCTGTCAAAATGAATTAAGACCAGTCCCTTAGTATTTGACTTAAGCTGGGCAGGGTATAGAAATGCTGACACATGTTTAGACTATATGAAATTTTTATTTTCTCTTATCACTGGGAAAGAATTTAAATTCAAATAGGTCATCACCATGGTCCTAATAAAATTTTTGTTGTTCAATTGTTTTGTTGTTTCTTTTTTTGGCTAATTGTTTAATGTAAATAATAATCACAGTTGATGAATACATCAGTAAGTCAGTGAATTTTATATACCACACATCTAAGGTCATTCTCAAGATTTACTTCTTCACTGAATTTTTTTCCTGACAGTAACAGTTAATGATAGTGTGATCCCAATCTTAATTACTGTGAGTTAGCACAGCTATTCTGCATTGCTATTGGCTAACGAATCAGATTCATTGGCTGGTTCTTACAGGGCTGACATAACATGTCACTGACAGTGACAGAGTAGAAGAGGACAGGAAGAAGGATGAAGAGGAAAGCAAACTTTAGTCAATACACTAAGACACACTAACACAACATCACAATTTGTGCCTAAGGAAGAAATGAAAAAAACATACAGAGGTCCTCCTGATCATAAGGGAGATCTTAATAAATTAAATATTAAGTTGGGGTGGGCCGGGGGAAAGCATCAGAAGGTAAGTAGAAATACAGAAGTAAATTGGGTTTTTCCACCATGTCCCAATCCATTTATTTAATTCTTATTCACAATATAATTAGGTGGAACCATGTGAAATTGCTGATATTCAGCCATTTTTGACCTACAAAAATGGTCGTGGGTGTAGTTCAACCTAATAAAACTACAAATTATTGGAAACAAGGTAAATTTGTAAAATACATAGAAAAGCACACTAAATTATCCCATTGCTTCTAATAGTAGGGAACTAGAAAAACAATAATCCAGAAAAAGTTTTTTTTTAAATGCTGTAGTCAACTCCTTAACTTCAAATACCTATGGACTTTTAATCCAAAATACTCTCCATATACTTGGGGAAGATTTGAGAAAACTACACGTTTGCAGGGGGTTTTTTTGGAAAGAAAGTAAGCTAGTTAAGCAGACGTTTTCTGTCAGCTCCAGAGGAATGTAACACCAAGCAGTGTTTTTCAATTTTTAAGAATCTGGAGGATGGCAACTTTAGAAAAGATCAACAACAGTCACATGCTGGTGAGTATTAGCCAGTCTTTCTGCAGTGACCATGCAAAATTTCCTCAGCTTTGGGGTCTCCCATCCATAATGTAACTTTGACCTGTGTTGCTGTTCACAGGTCCTCCACCACCCTATAGCAGGAGAGTCAATGGGGGTCTTCAAGCAAGCATTTGGGCCTGGTTGTGTCAGCCTTGCCCTGACCCATCCCCTGGGCACAAGTGGGATGTGGACTCTGAAGAGAACCACTGGGCGTGTTATTCCTGCCACTTCTCATCCATGGTTTCTGGGTCATTTGAGACCAGCTTTTTGTGTTTGCTAACAGATCTTAATATATATGTATATATGTTAATATATACATTTTTGTATGTATATAAAATACTTTATATGTATATATAATGGAATATCCTCTAACCTTAAAAAGGAGATCCTGCCATTTGCAGCAAGACGGATGAACCTGGAGGACATTATGCCAAGCGAAATAAGCCAGACACAGAAAGAAAAATACTGCATGATCTTATTACATGCGGAGCCTAAAAAAGGTTGGATACATAGAAGTAGAAAGTGGATTGGTGGTTACCAAGTGGGGAAAATAGGGAGATGTTGGTTAAAGGGTACAAAATTGCAGTCCTATAGGATCAATAAGTCTGGAAAGCTAATGTACAATGTGATGGCTATAGCTAGTAATACTGTATAGAATACTGGAAATTTGCTCAGAAAATAGATTTCAGGTGCTCTGACCATGAAAAAAAAAGGTAACTATATATAGAGATGGATGTTAATTCGCTTGACTCTAGTAATCATGTCACTATGTATATGTATGTCAAAACACCAAGTTGTACACCTTAAGTATATACAATTTTTATTAAATGATAAAACAGTAACATTGTTTTTAGCCTTGAAACTACAATTTGAGCAGGGCTCAGTAGGGGAATACTCAGCCCTCTCCTACTTACTGTTAACTAGGGCTGCTCAATGACAAATCTGCTGAAAACTCATTCACTCATATGTCTGGTGGTTAATACTAGCTGTCAGCTTGGACTTCAGCTGGGCTGTTGTCTTGAACATCATCATGTGGCCCCTCCATATGTTCTGGGCATTCTTCCAAAATGGTGATTATCACCATTTATCACTCATTCCAAAAATAAGTGTCTCAAGAAAAAGCTGGATGGGAACAGCATCACCTTTTCTTACTCTGCAGCTTAGCAGTAGCCTGAAAATAACAGCCCACATTCTAGGTACCTTCGGGAGCAGAGTGGACTCTATTCACAAAGAATTGTCATTATGGGAACTGTCTGGTGGCTTTGTGGAAAAACAGAAGTTTTACATATATTACCTGACTCAAAACTCATCCAGTGCTAGAGATGCTATACAGATGGTATTTGTTGAGATATTTACAAGGAGACATTTTAGTTGCTGCTGCAAGGGGTAATAAGTTGGGGCAAACAGTATCTTGATGAAAAAGCTTGGGGGAAAAGACTGGGGAATGCAGTGTCCATAAGGGCTTAGAAAAGCTCTTGACATGGAAATCTAGAAGGCCACACAAATGCACAGCGTTGTGTGCATGCGCAAGAAGACCCAAGAAGCTCCCTAAGCTATCACTTCTGGCTGACTTTGAGGCTCTGCACAAGCAGAAAGAAAGCTAACACAGAGTTGTAAACTGCCTGATTGTGTGCTGTAAGTATGCCTAAACACACATTCAAAGCCCCTTGGCAAAAGCCAATATTCTATGGGTTCCAGGCATTTAAGGAAGTCTTTATACAATTATTAGCTGACCACTAAGCCAGCCAAGCAGAAACTGCAGTGGCCACACATAGGAAATGATACAGTTTTATGGGATTAGTTCAGAAAAGTCACTAAACAAGAGACCCTAAGGGGAGAGAGAAAGAAACTAATTTCCAGACTTGCCACATTATAATAGTCAATATATCCAGTTCTCTAAAAACAATGAGGCATACTATGAAACAAAGTATGACTCCACAAAAAAAAATTTTTTTTAACTAATAGTGTCTAGAAATAGCCCAGGTATTGGACTTTGTAGACAAAAACCTCAAATCAACTACTTTAAATATGTTCAAAGGAGGGGCACCGGGTGACTCAGTTAAGTGTCTGCCTTCAGCTCAGGTCATGATCCCAGGGTCCTGGGGTCAAGTCCCGCATCAGGCTTTCTGCTCAGTGGAGAGTCTGCTTCTTGTCTCCCTCTGCTGCTCTCTCTCTCTGTCAAATAAAATCTTTTTTAAAAATAATAAATGTGTTCAAAGGAAATCCCATTTAGATAACTAAAGAAAATATCAGAATGATGTCTCACAAATAGAGACTATGAATACATAGAAATGATAAGTAAACAAATGGAAATTTTGAAGTTGGAGAGTATAATAACTGAAATTAAAAATGCACTTGGATGGCTCAACAGATTTGAGCTAGAAGGATGAAAGATTCAAGAGAAATCAGTAATAGAAGGAAAATTGGGAAACTCACAAATGCAGAAATAAACACATTTCTAAATAACCAATGGGTCAAACAAAATTGTAAGGGAAATAAAATACTTTGAGATAAACAAATGAAATCACATTATAAAAAAATTTAAAGGATGCAACAAAAGCAGTAAGTAGTAAGAGGTTAGTATATAGGGGCACCTAGCTGGCTCAGTCAGAACATGTGACTCTTAATCGCAGGGTCATGAATTCAAGCCCCATGTTGGGTGTAAAGTTTATGTGTATATATGGGGGGGGGCAAAAATAAATGTGTCCATGCTTACAGCTTACATTATCAAAGAAGAAAGATCTCAAGTCAATAACCTAACCTATCTTAAACTAGAAAGAGAGGCCCCTAGGTGGTTCCATTAGTTAAACATCTACTTTTCGCTCAGGTCATGATCTCAGCGTCCTGGAATCGAGCCCACATCAAGCTCCCTCCTCAGTGAGGAGTCTGCTTCTGCCTCTGCCACTCCCCCTGCTTGTCAAATAAATAAAATTTTAAAAATTAAGAAACTAGAAAAAGGAAACTAAACCCAAAACAGGCATAAGGAAGGAAATAAGATAATAGATGATAAAAATACAATAGAAAAAATCAACATAACTAAAAGATCCTTGACAAAAGTCAGCAAACTTGACAAAACTCTACATAGATCAAGAAAAAAGGCTCAAATTACTAAAATCAGAAATGAAAAAGAGGACATTACTACTGACTACAGAAAAAAGAATTATGGGGGGGGTACTAGCAATTATATGCCAACCAATTAGATAACTAGATGAAATGGATAAATTCCTAGAAACACAAACAACCAAAACTGATGCAAAAGAAATAGAACACTTGAATAGAACGATACAAGAAATGAGATTGAGTTAGTAATTTAAAAAAAAACTTCCAATACAGAAAAGCCCAGGACTAGATAGCTTCACTGGTGAATTCTTCCAAACATTTAAAGAACAACTAACATCAATCCTCAAAACTCTTCCAAAAAATAAAATAGGAGAGAACATGTCATAACTCAATCTAATAGCCCAGTGTTACCCTGAAACCAAGACCAAAGACATCAAGGAAAGGAAAACTATAGACCAAATCTCTTATGAATATAGATGCAAAAATCAACAAAATACTTGCAAAACTAATCCAGCAGCACAGAAAAGTATTACCAACCAGAATTTATCCCAGGAATGGAAAGTTGTTTCAAAATTTGAAAATCTATGTATTACACCATATTAATAGAATAAAGGGGGGGCATCATTTCAATAGGTGCAGAAAAGAGCATTTGGCAAAATCCCAACATCCTTCTATATAATATAAATATATGTAAATTGTGACAATAAGAATATATAGTGGGGGGAGGAGAGGTAAAAGTTTTTATATGCAAGTGAAGTAATAAGCTTAAAATAGACTATTTTAAATGTATTTCATGTAAATCCCAGGGTAACTATGAAGAAGATACCTATAGAAGTTACACAAAAAATCAAAGTCTATCAATTCAAAAAGAACACGAAGACAACAGAAAAAAAAAGGATAAAAGAACTACAAGACAGAATGTTTAACAAAATGGCAAAAGTCCTTCTCTATCAATAATTACTTTAAATGTAAATGGATTAAACTTCCAACCAAAAGACAGAGTGACTGGATAGAAAACCTGGATCAACTATATGTTGTTTACAAGAAACTCACTTTAGGACACACATAAGCTTAAAGTGAAGGGATGAAAAAAGATTAACCCTTAGCTAGAGTAAGAAAAAAAGAAGACTCAAGTAAAATCAGAAATGAAAGGAGAAGACATCACAGTGGAGGTCTCAGAAGTAAAAAGAGATTATTATAAACATACGTCAGTAAGTTGGATATCCTAGAAACAATGGATAAATTCTTAGAAATATACAACCTATCAAGCCTGGGTCAAGAAAAAATAGCCTGAACGACAAATAACAAATACAGAGATTGAACCAGTAATCAAAAACCTACCACAGAAGAAAACCCCAGGAGCTTTACAGGTGAATTCTAACAAACATTCAAAGAATTAATACCAATTTTTTTTAAACTCTTAACAAAAAATAGAAGAAAGAACCATTCCAAACTCATTTTATGAAGCCAGCATCACAGTGATATCAAAGCCAGACAAAAACACCACAAGAAAAGAAAATTATAGGTCAATACCTCTAATGAATATAGATGCAAAAATAACAAAATCTAGCAAATTGAATTCAGTAGCACATTAAAAGGATCACACACCATGATCAAGGGGGATTTATCCCTGGGATATGAGGATGGTTCAACTTAACAAACCAATAAATGTGATACAGCACATAAACAGAATGAAAGGTAAAACCCAAATCATCTCAGTAGATGCAGAAAAAGCAAGAAGAACAAAGTTGGAGGTATCATACCCCCGGATTTCATAATATATTACAAGCTACAGTAATCAGAACAGTTTGGTATTGGCATAAAAACAGACATATAGGCCACGGGAAGAGAATAGAGAGCCCAGAAATAAGTCCACACATTTATGGTCAACTAGTCTTCAACAAGGGTGCCAAGTATGCACAATGGGGAAAGGAAGGTCTCTTCAATAAATGGTGTTGAAAAAAAAAAACAATATCCACATGCAGAAGAATGGAATTGGACATCTCACACCATATACAAAAATCAACTCAATGGATTAAAGTCTTTAAGGCCTGAAACTATAAAAAAAAAAAAAAGATAACCTAGGTAAAATGCTTCTTGCCATTGATCTTGGCTATAAAACACCAAAAACAATGGCAACAAAAGCAAAAATAGGTAAGTGGGATTGCATCTAACTAAAATGCTGCAGAGCAAAGGATACAACAGAGTGAAAAAGCAGCCTGTAGAGTAGGAGAAAGTATTTGCAAACCATGTATCTGATAAGGGTTCAGTGAGGAACTTATATAACTTCGTGGAAAACAAAAACAAAATATTGTTTTTAAAATGGGCAAAGGACCTGAATAGATATGTCTCAAAAAACATACGAACATATAAATGGCCCAAAGGTACATGAAAAGATGCTCAACATCCCTGATCAGCAGGAAGTGCAAATCAAAACCACACTGAGATTAGAATGGCTGTTACCAAAAAGACAAGAGATAACAAATGTTGGTGAAGATGTGGAGAAAAGGGAATCCTTGTATACTGTTGGTGGGAATGTAAATTGGTATAGCCATTATGGAAAACGATATGGATGTTCCTTTAAAAATTAAAAAATAGGGGCACCTGGGTGGCTCAGTCGTTAAGCTTCTGCCTTCGGCTCAGGTCATAATCCCAGGGTTCTGGGATCAAGCCCTGCATCGGGCTCCCTGCTCAGTGGGGAGCCTGCTTCTCCCTCTCCCCCTGCTTGTGTTTCCCTCTCTGTGTGTCTCTCTCTCTGTCAAATAAATAAAATCTTTTTTTAAAAAATTTAAAAATAGATCTACCATATGATTCAGCAACTCATCTTCTGGGTATATATCCAAAGGAAATGAAATCAGTATCACAAAGATATCAGCAATTCCATGTTCATTGCAGCATTATTCACAATTGCCATGATATGGAAACATAAGTGTCAACAGATAAATGGTTAAAGAAAATGTCACACACACACACACTAGAATATTATTCAGCCTTAAAATAAAAAGAGGAAATCCTGCCATTTGCAACAACATAGATGAACCTGGAGGACGTTATGTCAAGTGAAATAAGCCAGACACAAAGATAAATACAGCATGATCTCTTATATGTGAAATCTAAAACTCATAGAAGCAGAGAATAGAACGATGGTTGCCTGAGGGTAGCATAGTGGGGAGGTGGGGGAAATGGGGAAATGTTGGTACAGTTTCAGTTATTTAAGATGAATGAGTTCTAAAGTTCTAATGTATAGCATGGTGACTACAGTCAATAATATTGTATACTTGAAATTTGCTAATATAGTAAATCTTAGATGTTCTCACCACACACACACACAAATGGCAACTAGATAGGGGGAATAATATGCTAATTAGTTTGTGGTGATAATTTAACAGTGTGTACCTACATCAAAACATCAAATTATACACTTTGAATATATACAGTTTTTGTGTGATGATTATACCTCAGTAAAGCTAAAAAAAAAAAAGTCCTTTTATGATAAAAAACATTCAACAAACAAGGAATATAAGAAAACTTCTTCAATCTGATAAAAGACGTCTATGAAAAATCCACAGCTATCATCATACAGTAAATATATGCAGAAAAGACTGAAAGTTTTGCCCTTAAGATCAGAAATAAGACAAGGATGTTTACTTGCTCTCAAAACTTCTATTCAACATTGTAGTGGAGGTTTTAGCCGGAGTAATTAGTGAAGAAAAGTAAAGATATTCATATTGGGGGGAAAAGGAAGCAAAATGATCTCTCTTTGCAGACAGCATGATCTTATACATTTGGAAAACCTTCAACCCTTGACATGCATGCCAAGACCATTCAATGGGGGAAAGAATAGTCTTTTCAACAAATGGTAGTGGGACAATTAGGTATCTTCATGCAAAAGAATGAATTTAGACCACCGCCTCACACCATATACAAAAGTTAACTCAAAATGGATCAACAACCGAAATGTTTTCAGAGCTAAACCAAAAAAATCTTAGAAAAAACACAGGTATAAATCTTGGTGACACTGGATTAGGCAACAGTTTCTTAGACATAACAAAACAAGCAACAAAAGAAAAAACATAAATTGGACTTCAATGAATTAAAAGCTTTTGAATCAAAGGACACTATCAAGAAAGTGAAAAGACAACCTACAGAGTGGGAGAAAATGTTTGCAAATCATGTATCTCATAAGGATCTAGTATCCAAAATATATAAAGTTCCCTTACACTTCAATAATAACCCAATTTAGAAACAGGCAAAAAATTTGAGTAGCTATTTCTCCAAAGATTTTTAAATGGCCAATAAGCACATTAAAAGATGCTCAACATCATCAGTCATTAGGGAAATGCAAACCAAAACCACAGTGAGATACCACTTCACACCCACTAAGATGGCTGTAATAAAAGACCATAAAATGTGTTGGTAAGGATGTGGAGAAGTTGGAACCTTTATATATCACTGGTGGGATTGTAAAATGGTATGGCCACTTTGGAAAACAGTTTGGCAGTTCCTCAAAAATGAAGAATTGAAAACATGTTCACACAAAAATTTGCACATTAATTTTTATAGTAGCACTATTCATAATAGCCAAAAAGTAGAAGCAACCCAAATATCCACCAACTGATGAATGGATAAACGAAATGTGGTATATCTGTACAATAAAATAATACCCATAAGAACATAGGAAATACTAACACATGCTTAAACGTGGATATATCTTGAAAACATGATGCTAATGAAAGAAGCCAGACATAAAAGGCCAAATATTGCATGATTCCCTGTATGAAATCTGCAGAATAGGCAAATCTGCAGAATAGGCAAATCCATAGAGACAGAAAGTAGATTGGTGGCTGCCAGGGAATTGAGGGGAGGGGCTGTGCAGAAGGAAGAACGGGAAATGGGAGTGACTGCTAATAGATATGGAGGTTCTTTTAGATGTGACAGAAATGTTCTTGAATTACTGTGAGTATACTAAAATCCACTGAATTGTAAACTTTAAAATGGTGAATTTTATGTATGTGAACTATATTTCCATAAATAAATTACAAAATAAGAGATGAAAAGGGAGTCACTAAATCCAGCCCCATTCAAGGAGATGGGAATAAGACTCCACCTTTGATGGGAGGGAGTGTCAAAGAATTTGTTCAGCAAATGTTTCCAAACCACACATACTATACATTCATCAAAATGGCTAAAATTAAAGACTGGCAATAAATGTTGGCCAAGAGCAACCGAAACTCTCACTGTTGGTGAGAATGTAAAATGATACAAACACTTTGGAAAACATTTTGGTAGTTTCTTATAAAATTAAATATATGCTGGGCGCCTGGGTGGCTCAGTTGGTTAAGAAAGTGCCTGGAGTCCCAGGATCGAGTCCTGCATCGGGCTCCCTGCTCAGCAGGGAGTCTGCTTCTCCCTCTGACCCTCCCCCTTCTAATGCTCTCATTCTCTCCCTCTCAAATAAATAAATAAAATCTTTTTAAAAAATTAAGTATATCCTTACTATGACCCATGACCTACTTAACGTGACAATCACATCCCTGGGTATTTATTCAAGAGAAAAACCTATATCCACACAAAGGCTTGTACGTAAGTATGTATAGCAGCTTTATGCATTATAAACCAAAGCTGGAAATAACAGTATTGAATAAACTGGGGTTTATCCAATCAATGGAATACTGCTCAGCGATAAAAAAGAGTGAACTACTGATACATGCATAAACACAAGTAAACTTCAAAAACAAGCTGAGTGAAAGAAGCCAGACACAAAAAAGAAAATAAGGTATTGTTCCAGTTTATATGAAACTATAGAAAATACAAATCTAACATATAGTGACTGAAGGCAGGTTGGTGGTTGCTTGGGTTGGAGGTGGGACACTTTGACTTCAAAGGGACACAAGGAAACTTTTTTTGGGTGATTAAATTCCTGTATCTTGATTGTGGTAGTGGTTACACAAAATGGTCAAAATATATAGAAATGCACACTTAAATGGATATATTTCATTCTATATAAATTACCTCTTAAAAAAGTTAGGCAAAAAATTCATCCAGAATCTAACCCTCTCTTAATTGTTTCTATCCTGATCAAAATCACCATCATTTTTCACCTGGTTTATCACAACAGGCTTCTAACTTTTCTCTACTCTTGACCTCTTTCAGCCTATTCGCAACATAGCATTCACGTGATGCTATTAAAACACAAGTCATATGACACCATTTTTCTGTTTAAAATCCTCCAGTGACTTCCAATCTTACTTTAAGCAAATGTCAAGGGAAACTAATTTACAATAACTCTTTATGTGATCTGCCTCTATCCTCCATCCCCAACATCTGTCTGCCTCCTTTTCCACTCCAGCATTCTGGCCACTTTGTGGCTTTTTGAACACCCCATGCACGTTCCTATCTCACACCTGTACATTGCTGTTCCTTTTGCTTTGGATGCTTTCCCCCAGGATTCCTACATGGCTCTCTTTCTCACTTCCTTCAAGTCTTTACTCAAATGTTACCTTTTCTGCAAGGCCTTCTTTGACCACCTTATTTAAAATTCCAAGCCCTTGTCCGGGTTTAAAAACATTTTGGCAATTTGGTGATTTGCAGAGATACTTTACAAAGTAAATAGTAAATAATGTGAAAATAATTGATTTTTTTTTTTTCCTTCGTGAAGGAAATGTTCGTTAGGTCTGCTCAGCAACTGTATGGGGCTCAAATTCATGCTAACTCAATTTGTTGACCTGTAAATGCAGGGATGCCTCTAACACACCCTTAACGAACCTCAAACAATTTTACCAGCTTGAAAAGCTCCAAGGTAAGAACAGGTATTTAACAGTGAAGTGGGAATCTTGTTGAAAGTTGCCAAAGCTATGAACAGCATGGCCTAATTGTGAGAGACCAAGGACTCCTGTGCCAAATAAGTTGGGCTGTTACTTCTAAACAGAAAGGGCATAAATTGACTAGGGCCTGCTTTTTGTAAACAAAGAGGTTTCCAACATATGCATAACTAAAAAGAACTGTTTGTGACAGAGTCCTCTGCTTCCTGTCCCTCTGCCCCTCATCCCCCTAAGTTTTGGTCATCAGCCCAGGTTTTTTTATTTTTATTTTTAAAAATTTTTTATTATAAATTTTTTTTTTATTTTTAAGTAATCTCTACACCCAACATGGGGCTTGAACCCACAACCCCGAGATCAAGAGTGGCACGCTCCACTGACTGAGCCAGCCAGGTGTCCCATTAGCCCATGCTTTTAAAAAACAAAACAAAAAACAAACCTTCAGGGACTGAGTGGGTCTCAGAAAAACCTGTATATTGGAAATTTTAGAGAAATCCTTTGCCTTTTATTGTGACAAATAGAGAAAGTGTGAAGGCCAGACTTTCCATGGAGACTGAGAATAAGGTTAGGCTTAAGGCCAGCTGAGAAAAAATTTATGCTGTTAAGGGCATATTTAATATGAGTGATTTCTGAAGTGTTTGTCATTTCTGTTTTCTCCCCCTGAATTGTATGAAGTGCTGACTGGTGTTCTCAAAGATAGAAATTATTCTCAGAAGACCATATCTCCTTCTTAGGGGAAGAAGGGCCCAGCATTGCTATGGCAGGAGTTCTTGATTTGGAGTGAGGTATTAAGTGGAGGTGGTGGGGCCTTCACATAAAGTGACCTGAAAAGGGGAGAGAGGAGGGCACGAGGAGAAGAAGAAGGGGAGGGCAAAGATTCTCGGGCCAGGGAAGAAAATGACTTGCTCAGCGTTATGTGTGTATGTGCCAGGATTAAAATATATACGTATGTATATTAAATTCAAAGTGTTTTCTGTCCTTACCAACTTGATTTTGCTTGTTACTACTGGACCTTTCACCACTGCTGGGCCTGGAGGTGAAATGATAGGAACTAAAGGAGGCTGGATCACTCCACCTGGGAAAAAACACAGAGCCCCCAAACAGGCCCTGGAGGTAAGGCAAGTGAGGAGAGAGCCACAGCCCAGAGCTCTAGGAGTCTGAGGGGAGGGGAAAGAAAGGAGGTCTGAGTGTAGTAGACAAAGAGGAGTTTAAAGAGTATTCCTATGTGTTCTGAGGTGTAAGTGCCCTCTGCCTCTCAAAAGCTTTCCATAATGATGCACATTCTTCTCAAAGCATTTGGAATTGGATTGGGCTGCATCACTGTGGCCTTAAGATAACATTTAATGGCAAAACTGAGATTAGAAGTCAGTCTTCCTGTCTCCTTTGTTAGCTACTAAAGAATTACCTCCTTGGATAATGTAAAGATGTTGGTCCAGCCCCTGCTTCCTGAGAGCTGCAGAGTTTAGGAGATGAGCAGAAGGTTTATCTTGGTTCCTCACAACACTTCACAACTCATGCCTGGGCGCCCTGTGGAGAAAGACTTACCCCTCACCCAGGGCTCTCTTCCCAAGAGGCTCTGTGAAACTTGGGGAAAAGAGCAGAAGTGCTTTACTGCTCCGGGAGGCAGAGTGGAACACAGCCAGGAGAAGGACAATAATCACCTGTCCCATGGAACACATTGAAACTCTAGCCCACTATGAGCCCCTTTTACTATTCTTGCCCCTGCTCTGAAATCAGCTTTTCCTCCAAGGAACTAAATTATTGAAAAGACTATTTTTATCAATTGAATTACCTTGTGACCTTCTTTGAAAATCAAATGACCTTATATATGACTCTATTTTTAAGACTCTCTTCAGTTTAATTGTCCATGCTTATAACAATACTATACTGTCCTTTATTAATGTAGGTTTATATGTAGTAAGTCACAAAGTCAGATAATTTAAGTCTTCCAGTATTGCTCTTTTTCAAGATTGTTTTAGACACTGTAGGTCCTTTGCATTTTCATATAACTTTTAGAATCAAGGAATCAATTTCTATTTTAAAAATCTGGCATTATGATTGGGATTATATTGAATCTATAGATCAATTTTGGGAGAATTGACACCTTAAGAGCATTGAGTCTACCAGTTCATAAATGTGAAATGCCTCCTTATTTATCCAGGCCTTATTTAATTTGTTTTAGCAGCGTTTACTAGTTTTCAATGTAGACAGAGTGCTCACATACATTTTGTTAAATTTATTACTCAGTTACTAAATTTTATGTTATTTGATGCTATTATAAATGGAATTTTTAAATATTTCATTTTCTAATTGTTTTCTGCTAGTATATAGAAACAAAGGAAATATAGTTGACCCTTGAACAATGCAAGGGTTAGGGTCAATGACTCCCCAAAAATTTAACTACTAATAGCCTACTGTTGACTAGAAGCTGTGCCAATAACATAAACAGTCAATTAACATATATTTTATATATTATATGCATTATATACTTTTTTTTACAATAAAGAAAGTTAAAGAAAATAAAATGTTACTAAGAAAATCATAAGGAAGAGAAAATACATTTATAGTACTGCATATAAGTGGACCCACACAGTTCAAACCCATGTTATTTAAGGGTCAACTGTACAATTGATTTTTATGTTTTGAACTTGTATCTTTCTATTTAGTTGTAATAGTGTTCTCCAGAGAAACAGAATCAATCAGGTGTACATATATAGAGAGAAATTCATTTTAAGAAATTGGCTCAGATGATTATGGAGGCTGGCAAGTCCAAAATCTGCAAGTTGGGCCACCAGGATAAAGACCCAGGGAAGAGCTAATGTTGCACGTCAGGTCTGAAGACCATCTTCTGGCAGAATTCCTTCTTGTTTGGGGAAGATCAGTCTTTTGGTCTATTCAGGTCTTCAACTGCTTGGATGAGGCCCACCCACATTATGGAGGGCAATCTCAACATACACCAATTTATTTATTTATTATTTTCTTAAGTAGGCTCTATACCCAATGTGGGACTTGAACTCAGGACCCTGAGATCAAGAGTTGCATGCTCTACCAACTGAGCCAGCCAGCTGCCCCTCAACATCCACTGATTTAAATGTTAATTTTACCCAAAAATACCCTTACAGAAACATCCAGAATAATGTTGGACTAAATATCTGAATACCATTTCCCAGCCAAGTTGACACATAAAACTAACCATCGTACTTGTTAACTTAGTAATCAATTAAATTCATCTACAAATAGAGATGACAAAGCTATTTATATTCCTTTCTTTCAAATCTTTATGCTTTTCTCCCCCTTGTTGTATTGCCCTCTTAGGAACTCCAGAGCCATGTTATAAGAAGAGTGGGCATTGTGGCCTTATTCCCAATCTTCCAAAGAAAGTATTCAACATACTACCATTTTGTATGATGTTAGCTATTTATTTATTTTTCGTAGATACTCTACCGGAAAAATACTTCTGTGTTCTGTTTATCCACAGAATACTCTCATTGCTTCACTTCTGACAATTCTAATTACCAAATATGTGTATGGATTTTTCCTTACACTTAGCAATTCTCTGATTCTTCAGATACCAGCTGGGTGTCCTATAACTTAACTCAATTCTGATACTATTTACTATCTGCCCCTACTTCAGATGTCAGTTGTTAAGTACAAGGTTATCATCTGTGGATCTGACTGACCAGCTATAAATTGGAGCTTCCATCAACCCTCTGCTCAGGTTTGATAATTCACTGAAATGGCTCACAGAACTCAGGAAACTTACTAGATTACCCGTTTATTATAAAAGGATACAGCTCAGGATTAGTCAGATGGAAAAAATGCATAAGGAAAGGTATGGGGGAAGAGGTGTAAAGCTTCCATGCTCTCTCTGGGTACACTGCCCTCTCAATACCTCCATGTGTCAACCAACCTGGTGAATTTTGTAGAGGTCTCCAATCCCCCTCCACACACACATACTCCCAACCCCCCATGCTTTGGAATTTTTATGGCGGCTTCATTATGTAGGCATGATTGATTGAATGCATTGGCCATTGGTGAATGATTTAAACTCCAGACCCTCTTCCCTCCCTGGAGGTGGGGGGTGGGGATAGGTGTGGGAGATTGAAAGTTCCAACCCTCTAAACACATGGTTGGTTCCCTGGCAACCAGCCCTCATCCAGTGGTTATCTAAGGACTTTCCAAAAATTGCCTCATTAACATAAACTCAGATGTGGTCAAAAGTATTTTGAATAACAAAATACACTCATTTCACCTTTATGCTCTGGAGCTATTTGAGGAACTGGGAACAAAAATTAAATATGTAACAAAAGATGCCCTTATGCTCTTATCACTTAAGAAATTACAAGTGTTGCAAAGATTCTGTGCCAAGAACCATGGGTGAAAACCAAAATATATATTTCTTATATCACAATAGTTGCTATAGTTAGTTTGCTGAAAATTTTTAGATGAATGTGGGTTAAATTTTATCAAATGCTTTTTCTGTATATATTGAGATGTTTAAATGTTTTTTTTTTCTCATTTATTTTGTTAATGTGCTGAATTACATTGATTTTCAAATGACAGGCTAATTTTGAATTCCTGGGATAAATTTTGCTTGGTGATAATATGCATCCTTTCTATCTATTTCTGGATTTAATTTGTTAATATTTTGTTAATGAGTTTTGTATCTGTGTTCATAAGGGGTATCTAGTTTGTAACTTTATATCTAATGTCTTTTAAGGTTTTGGCATCAGTTATGTTGGTCTTATAAAAGGAATTTGGAAATGATTTCTCCTCTATTTTAAGATTGATATCATTAGGGGCGCCTGGGTGGCTCAGTCGTTAACTGTCTGCCTTCAGCTCAGGTCATGGTCCCCGGGTCCTGGGATTGAGCCCCACGATAGGGCTCTCTGCTCAGCAGGAAGCCTGCTTCTCCCTCTCCTACTCCCCCTCTTTGTGTTCCCTCTCGCGCTGTTTCTCTGTCTCTCTGTCAAAACAAATAAATAAAATCTTAAAAAAAAAGATTGATATCATTATTTTTAAGATATGATGGAATTCATCAGTGACACCATTTTTGTAATAATTCAACTTCTTGGATAGATATAAGATATTCAAATTTTCTATTTTATTGCACATCAGTTTTGATAAGCTTTTTAAAGAAATTTTTCCATTTCATTTATGTTTTTAAATACAAAGTCTTAATGGTTGTTCATAATACTTCCTTACTATCCTTTTGATATTTATGGGATCTGCAGTGATATTCCCTATTTCATTCCTGATATCTTAAATTTGTGTTTTTTCTTTTTTCTTGGTTAGCTTAGCTAGAGTTTTATCAATGAATTTTTTTCAAAGAGCCAAATGTTGGCTTTGTTAATTTTCTCTATTTTATTTTTCTGTTATTGATTTCTGCTTTTGTCATTTTCTTTAGTATTTCCTAAATAAAACTACTTACCCTAGATTTAATTAGCTCATCTTTTCCCACTTTCTTAAAGGAGAAACTTAGATATTGATTTTAAACCCTTATTTTCATTATCATCCAGTTCAAAATATTTTCTAATTTTCCTTTTGATTTCTTCTTTGACCATGGGTTAGTAGAAGTGTGTTATTTAATTTCCAAACATTTGGGGGCTTTTTGAAATATCTCCCATTGTCATTGATTTCTAATTTCGTTTTTTTTTTTTTTTAAGATTTTATTTATTTATCTGACAGAGAGAGAGATAGCAAGAGAGGGAACACAACCAGGGAGAGTGGGAGAGGGAGAAGCAGGCTTCCCTCAGAGCAGAGAGCCCGATGTGGGGCTCGATCCCAGGACTCTGAGATCATGACCTGAGCTGAAGGCAGACTTAACAACTGAGCCACCCAGGTGCCCCTCTAATTTCATCTTTTGTGGTCAGAAAACATACTTTGTATGATTTCAGTCTATTCAAATTTATTGAGACATATTTTATTGCCTGGCATATGGTCTATCTTGGTGAACATTTTATGTATCCTTGAAAATAACGTGTATTCTGCAGTTGTTTGGCATAGCATTCTATAAATGTCAATTATGTCAAGGTGGTTGGTTGTGTTGTTCAGTTCTTCTATATTCTTAGTGATCTGGGGGCATCTAGTTGTTGGGGGGCATTATAATCTTTAATTATAATTCTGAATTATCTATTTCCTTATTTCTGTCAGCTTTTACTTAATGTATTTTGAAGCTGATTTGGATACATATACTCATTAATTGTAATGTCTTTCTGATTAATTGGCTGTTTTATTATTATAAGTTATTATTCATTATCTCTGGTAAGACTCCTTGTCTTGAAGTCTATTTTGGTCTGATATTAATGTAGTAATCCCAGTTTTCATATGCTTACTGTTTTCATGGTATATTCATTTTCATCTTTTAATTACAACCTATTAGCCCCTTTATATTTGAATTGTGTCATCTTATGGGATGTTCTAGTTATCTTTTGCTACTCCAAATCTTAGAGGCTTAAAATAACAACCATTTTATCTCAAGATTCTTTGGGTCAAGAGTTTGGGCAGGGATTGGTTGAGCAGTTCTGCTCCTTTGTCTTAGATTATTGACTTGGCTGCATCCACTTGAACAGACCCGGAAGGTCCAAGAAGGTCTCATTCACTTGCTTGTCTGGTGCCTTCTTTAAGCTCAGGCTTCCTTTAGTATGGTGTCCTCAGAGTATTTGAACTTCTTACATGATGGCTAGATTCTAAGATGGAATGTCATCAAAATAGTTTTTCTAAGTTTATGTATCCTGTTCTCTTCCTTGTTAAGAGAAACTTACGTTTTTTCCAGCTAATTTATTTTCAGGCTTGGTATCCTTTAGGGGAAGCTGTGCCCTTCTCTATTCCCAGAGGATGGATAAAGACTAGTTAATAATCCAGTCATGATAAGTCTATTCCTCTTGCCCCACTAGGCCTGTGACACTACTCTGGAAGAGGCTTGAGGTAAAGTCAGACTTTTGGGAAGGTGTTCATCAGGTCTTAAAAAGGATACAATAGAGGAATGTTCCCTTTTACTGATGCTGAACATTATCTGTATGTGACATATGGAACTACATGGCCATATTGCCACCATGAAGGAAAGACATAAAAGGAGAAGCCAACATGCTGACATGGCTGAAGAGAAATATAGAAAAAAAATCTGGGTCCTTGATGATATTACTGAGATACTAAATCAGTCAACCCGGGAACCACAAGATTCCCCTCCCCTGCCATTTTATTGAGCTATAACTGACATATAACATTATATTAGTTTAAGATATACAATATAATGATTTATTATGTTGTTATATTGCAAAATTATTGCCACAATATGTTAGGTTAACATCTATCACATGGTTTCAAAACGTTCCTTTCTTGTGATGAGAACTTTTAAATTTATTCTCTGAGCAACACTCAAATACACAATTAAGTATTGTTAGCTAGATATTACATCCCCAGAGTTTATACCTTTTGACTACCTTCACCTATTTTCCCCACTTCTGACCCCCCACCTCTGGCAACCACCAATCTGTTCGCTGTTTCTATGAGTTTGGTTTTTTAGTTTCATATACAAGTGAGATCATATAATGTTTGTCTTTCTCTGTCTGACTTATTTTACGTAGTATAATGCCCGCAAGTTTCATCCATGTTGTCACAAATGGAGGGACCATGAGATTTTTGCCCTTCTGTTTTGTGGAATGACTTTTATTTGCAACCTAAAGCATTCTGAAAGATAAGAGGCAGAGGTTAAAATAGAGGTGATAGTGGACCCAGAGTTATTAATCCTTTATTATTCTTAATGTTACGATTGATTATTGGAGGGAAGATGCTTAATACATTTAAATCTACAGTACAAGTTATAAAGCACAGCAAAGCATGTAGTATGGATTTAAATGTGTACTTTATAAATCAAATTAAAAAACAAAGAAACAAAATTATTTTCTCCTCCAAATGGCATCATTTCTGTGGAGCTGCTGCTGGCAACAGACCTGACATTGCATAGAGCTGGAGGTAAGAATCATGTTGTCAGAAAAGATTATCTTGAAGTTAAAATTATGATGACTAAGATCATATTTTTTGGCATTTCAGTCAAATCACAGATTTGGGTTTAAAAATCCATAACTTGTTTGTAAAGATAGAAAATAGAAGAGAAACTAACAGAAGCCCCAAATGACTTGATCTTAGTCCAGTGTGGTCCACTTATATCACAATTAGTGCTGTGTGTCTTTTTTTTTTTTAAGATTTTATTTATTTGAGAGAGAGTGAGAGAGCATGAGCAGTGGGGGGAGGGGCGCCAGAGGAAGAGGGAGAAGCAGACTTCCCGCTGAGCAGGGAGCCCGATGCGATGCGATGGGGGGCTGTCCCAGGACCCTGGGATCATGACCTGAGCAGAAGGCAGACACTCAACTGACTGAGGCACCCAGGTGCCCCAGTGCTATGTGTCTTAGTCACAAACACTTCTATTTATTGACAGTCATAATCCTGTAATTGTTTTAATTTTAGTAAGGTATATGAATAAGTTATTTGATTCACTTATCCCTTTGGCTTTCACAGAAGTGTAATCTTTAAGCTACTGGGACCAATGAATGATTTTGCCCACTTTTATTTTGCCTTGTCAAGTGAGGATATGAATTAAAAGCATCTTTCACCTACAATCATAATTATTTGTGAAAAGAAACAGTGTTCAACACCACATAAAGATATAATTTTCGAATTTCTAAAAGATTTAGTTTTGATATATAAAATTGCACTTATTTAGTTTTGTTCATATATTTACCAGAGACACGTGAAACTTCTTCACAGACTGGCACGAACCTGCAGACAGGCACATGGGCAGGCACCACTGATTTCTCCTAAATCTATTATAGACTGGAAAATGCTGACCTTCATCCTTCTATACTAAAAAGTAGCTTTTTGCCTCTTTATTCAGTGACTATTGTGTCTGTGACATGTAAGACCTTGTGACAGCCACTCTGAAGAACCCCAAAACATGTAAGACCTAGCCTCTGACCTTTAGGGGCTGATACCTTGGCTGGGCCATAAGAACATGTCACAGAATTAGGCAAATCCTGTGTTCTCTGCACCAAGTGTTTTATATTTAGTGAAGTCCAAATGCCAGTGGATTTTTTTTTTTTTTTGTCTAGCTTAATTTCTTTCAGGTCTTAACCTCATGTATCTTTACTAATGGGCAGCCAAACAGTTAGCAATGTTGATTTTGATAGCTCTAGGAAACCAGAAAAGTAGTGTTATAAGGGGTGAAGCTAATCAAAGGCCATAAAGGGACCATTATAGGAGAGTGTGAAGATGGCAGCATCCTGTGACTAGGAGCCCAGCCACACTTGGACTTGTCACGTCTGGGGTCTGTTCTTTCCAGCTCCTCACTGAAGCTTCTCTCTCTCTCTCTCTCTCTCATTCTCTCTCTCTCTCTCTCTCTCTCGCCTCTATGAGTAAATGGGTGAGGAAGCACCCCGGTTACTTCTGTGCTCTATGATTTCATCTAGCCCTCAGAACTGTCTTCTAAGAATGTCTGAATTTGATCAGGACCATAAGATGATTATGTTCTCACCACAAGTGAATTGTGAACTAAATGTATCGAGTTGGCAGCCATGATCAATAACCTTCCTTCTTTCTTCTTCCTTCTTCTTCTTCTTCTTTCTTCTTTCTTCTTCCTCTTCTTCTTCTTCTTTTAAAGAAAGTTCCCTTCAGCAGAGGACATTACCAGACATTCTATCCATAACTCAGCACAGAGTCCTTTGAACTGTCTAGTGGGCAAAATTAGCTCTAACCCATTGCTAATTTAGCTCGGAAAGAAAGAGCTCTTGTTTCTGAAGAATACACTGAGCGATGTTTGAGAATTTTGAAATGATCAACTAAGGAGAAGAGGGTTTTAAAAACAAACTAAATAGTGACTTCTCCCAACACACACCCAAGGCACGTCTGCATTATTTTCAAGCCTTTCTTTCTACCAAACAAATCAACTCAGGTAAGCAGAAGCAGTCTAAAAGTTGTATCCTAATTTCATCTATTAAGATCTTTGAAAGCCAACATATTTTGGTTTAATCCCAACCTTTTTCTTTCTTTTCTGTGAGCTTGTTTTATAATAAACATTTGAAACATTTCCTTTCCAAAGTGCCTCTCCTCAAATATCTTGTCTAGATGGTCTATCAGGTTCCAGTTTGGCTAATTTGGTAATGCTAACTCCCACTTTATTTAACATGTGAGGCTAGGTATCGAAGCCCTATCTAATTGGGGTAATTTAAGGAAAACACCCAAGAAATGGGGTTCTTCTTACATATTCCTAGTGAAATTTTGAAACACTATTGTCAGGAAATACAAGCAATCCCTGAAACTTTCCCTTGGGTTATCAGAGTCCGAGACAATTGATGACATTACATCGGTCGTTCATTTTAGATTCGTGGAGCCTACAAAAATCAATAGTTTTCCATTATCAGGTCCAGCTGGGTCACTAGCCTGTCAATGAGCTGTTACAATTGCTGTACAGGGGTGAGCCTGACCAGTCAATTGCTGCTGACAAGAGGAAAACATGCTGACAGCCACAGGAACAAGTCAGAACACAGATTTGCACTTCAGTTTGCCATCCAAAGAGACTCAGAGCAATGCCATTTTCAAGACATGGGGCACACTCTGCGGGAAGCCTGGGGGAGGAGCTACCCCCTGGTTTTAGAGCACAAACGCCAAAGGGCCTGTCCTACCTCCAGCCAACCATCTCCTGTAAAGACTATCCTGTGGTCACTGTCTTTGTTAGTAAGAGGGCCTATACCAGCCAGAGTCGTCCCTAAACACCATCTTCTTTCCCATATTGTACCCAGAGTAAGAGTAGGAGGAAGGAACACTGCTTTTACTACCACCAACTCAGATGTAATCATACATATCTTGGAGAATATAAAAACTTAAAGGAGGACATAAACGGGCAAAGGCACCAAATATAAACAGATATGACTAAACCTGTTGTAAGTATTGATTGAAGAACAGAAGGTCCTCCAGAGTTGATATATAGACTCCATCATTATTTATAATACTATCTATCCTTTGATCGCAACTTGAGATATTTTACTAAACCAAGAATCCCTCATTGGTGTCTCATTCACAGCCACTCCATCTGATGCAATGAACAGCAAGCAAGGGGAACTGAGTTCTACTTGCCCTACCTATAATTAAATGGAAGTGGGGTATAGAGTAGTCAGCTTCAGTAAGTATTTTAAATGCCCCAAATTAATAAAATGGCAACTGGCTTGCCTTACCTACTGTGTCACAAGGTTGTCATGAGATTCAAAATGAAATCAATTGAGAGTAATCTCTGTCCAACCAAGTGACCGTGTATATGTGTGTTCGTGTGTCTCTTGCTCTCTAGAAACTATCCATGCAGCAAGAAGTTTAGAAGCAATGGAAAGAAGTCCTTCTTTCTCCAGAACAATTCATTTTTGGTTTAGATAGAATGCTTTCTTTTTTTAGTTGAATACATGAATAATGTATCACATATTCCATCATGAGTGAAAGCCAAAATTTAGAAGACAGCTCTGAAGCCTTACTGGGTTTGGTGGCTCTCCTTAGTTCATAGAGAAGAGGATTGAGATGCTAGCAGAGTAGACAAAACTGGCTGGGTTCCTGCACGCTGAGGGACTTCTGAAGCAATGGGAATTTGTGCAGTGCTCTGGTCTCCTCATGCTGGTTTTATTTCACACATCAAACTTTTAAGCTCAAAAGATAAATATTTTGAATTTGTTTCAATATTATGATTTTTAATGTTTCACTTTTATTAACATCTTTCAAGTATTAAATTCTAGCCTTTTTTTAATGCCTCCAGTCTTGGGTTTGATTCTTTTGGAAGTCAACATTCACTTGTGTTCTATCATCAAACAAAACTGGTAATCAACTGTATTACCGGAAGCCAAATAGCCAGGCTTTTCTTCTTTTTTTATTACACCACCAAAAAAAAAAAAAATCATTCTCTTTAAATGAGTAAAAAAAAGTAGTTTTAACAAGAGCAAATTTGCTAGTAATTAGATGAACCAGTCTTATGTCTTCCAGCACTCGGAAGCATGAAATTCATCAGAACTCTCATAGCATTAATTAAAAAGAATTTATGTTTTTTTAATAAAATGCTTCATGTTTTAGCTCCTTTATTCCTCCACCAAATGTGATTATGTGGGGGCTGAAGGGAATTCAGGTTAATATGTTGACACACTTAACAATGCAGGGTCATGTTGCACAATACGCTTCACTGGTTTGGTTCAGTACACCCCCTGACAGGGCCTAATCATCCCCTGCCCTAAAGGCAGAGGGAAAGAGAGGATTTTAATTACTGCTCTGTATGCAAGTTTGCCAGCATTAAATTGAGACATAATTAGGCCTCTGAATTTTAATAATTGTCCTAGCTAATTGGGCAGACAAGTACGTTATGCAGCATGGCGTGATTAGATAATTAGTATTTCCAAATGACAAAATTGGGCTCTTGATTACAAATTCTACATGAAGGGGGAAAAAGGTAGCAAGCAGATCTTTACAAGTCTATTAAGGGAGAGTTTAGCGATGTTGGTAATTTAAAGTCCATCAGGAGGCAACATTTCATTCTCAGAGCTGGGGGTCTGGGACAAGGGCCTCTGGCCAATTCTGGCTCCCACTTAAGTCTCTTCCCCAGGATGCTGTGATTTCTCTGGGGTCTATTCATCTCCCCTATCCCCCACCCCCATCCCAAGCCTAGCAGTCCTCACTGACCTTGGGTAAGGTCTCTTTGGCTACACACCAGATGGCAGGTGATAACTCTGAAAAAGAAATCATGGGATGTAGGAAGGATAGAACAGAAAAGGGGTAACCTACCTGGTGAGGGTATATGTATCTATTGTGTCTTTCCTTTGCAAGCAGCTGTTCTTTCATTCTTCTTCCAGAATTCACCACTGTCATTGTGTCATTAGCTCCTCTAAAATCTTTTTGGAGGAAAATCTTAAGACAAAATCTTAAATTTTTGAGGTATTATGTTATTGGGGTAAAAAGCATGGGCACTGGAGACTGACCTGGGTTTGAGATCATCACTTACTAGGAGTATGCCCTTGGAGAAGTTACTTAATTTTGCCAAATCTCAGTTTTCTTATTGGCAAAATGAGGAAACTTCCCCCATAAGTTTGTTGATAGGATTAAATAAGGTAATGCATATAATTTAAAGCACAATGCCTGGCACAGAGTAAGTGCTCAATAAATATTAGCTATTAAATGCAAATTAAATCAATAACTTTAGAAGCTACAAGGTAAAGGTGCTGGGTCTGGCTCTTTACTATGCTCTTTACTAACAAGTGAGGCAAGGGTCCCTGGCTCCTTTGCTTTCTAAGAGAGGAACATGGTGCTCCACTTATGCTGGGGGAAGCCCAATGGCAACAGCTGCCTTTACAGCTCAAATGCCCAACCAGATTTCTGTCCATTCTTCAGAGGCTGGCATTGCAGGCAAGCCTGGCCATTCAGAAATCATGAGGGTAGTTAACCTAAGAAGAATGTGGTGTAAACTCTGTATCTTACTCCATCTTGTGACTCACTCTTCACAGATGTCACTTTATTGCCCACAGAGGCATACTTCTGGCTGCTAAATTTTTCTCACAATAATGAGTAGGTTGGGCTTTAGAGTTAGGGTTTTCAGGCAAAAGGAAAAACAATACAAACCAGAATCCTTCTAAAAAATGATTGATAGGTGGTTGGTGGATGATAATATGATGATAGCTTGTTATAGGAAACTCAGAAGTTCTGGATGTATTTCCATGTATAGTCATTAAGGATGACTATAAGGAAAATAACAATGCTTCCATAGCTTGGTCAGGACAGTCTACCAGACTGAGAATTTCTTATGACTTTCTCAGAGTTTGTGCGTTCTGGCAGAGATTCCAATTCAGAATGCAGAGTTCTCTCTGTGGGTAAACTTTATATCACCATGGCATAATCTCTACAGTACATAACACCTAAATAACAGAGAAAGAAAAGGCACTTAAGATGAAGTATAGAATGCATACATTCAGCTAGAAGCTTAGAAGGAAGAGTAAGATACTGTTCTCCTGGATGAGAGTAAAAACAGAGACGGAGAGTGAGTGAGTGATCTTTATGCCTGACCTCTAAGGAAACCACTCCTCTTGGGCTGTCTCTCTTTTGTTCACAGGGGTCACACGAGTGGCCTGGAGAGTTGGTGCAGGGCCCTCGCCTCACTGCACTTCCTAGATGCCAAGAGGAAATATCACCGTGGGCAGAGGGTGGGAGAGGTAATAACTGTCATAAGATTTTCTTCCTCGCCACACAATGCTAGAGCTTCTCTCCCGCTCTTTTGAAGAAGTGCGTTTATGACTGATCGCTCAACACCTTGTTGGTTCTGATTGCAGAAAACACACCTTATAAATATATGATAACCATCCTGTAATAGAGGGTGTGACAATTTACTTCACAGTGCATTTCGGGCTGCTAATTGATCGTTTCAGTCCAAGGACGATTTGGAATAAATTATAGCCATCAAAAGGATATCACAGCTCATTTTAGAGGAAGGCGTTCCATGTCGCTTCGCGTATGTCTCCGGGAGAGCGCCGATTGCACCCGCGGGCTGAGAGGAGGGGTGGGAGCCCACAGAGAAGTAGGAGGCTGGCGGGGCGGGGTCGGCGCTGCCTGTGGCGCGCGCGCGCGTGCGCGCGCGGCAGCTGCAGATCCGAGGCCGGACGGTAGAGGCCTCCCTTCTGAGAAGGCGGTGCGGCCGCAAGCTGCTAAGGTTCCGCTCTCGAACCCGTGCGTCCTTCCCGACGAGGTCCCTGCGCGGCCCGACCCAGTGTGAGTATTCCCCACCCGCTGTCCTCCTCCCGCAGGTGGCAGCGCCTGTTCATTTGAGGTGAGAGTGCCCGCCGGGCAGAGGGCCCTGCTTGGGGCGGGAATGCTCACGTGCGCAGGGGCTCACCTCCGGCTCGTCGCTTCCTCTCAGCGGGGCTTCCCCGGGCGGGGGTGGGGGTAGAGGTGGTAGCGCGGGACGCTGCTCGCTGAGCTCCCGGCGCGGGATTAGCGAGGCTTGGAGTCGCCGCGGCCCCGTTGGGGGCTTTGTGCGCAGTTGGGGCCCGCGGCTCGGGTAGCTCTGCTTCTCACGCCGCAGTTCGGGAGGAGGGCTTGTGACAGACCCAGGTTCGGGGTGGCGTGGGAGGGGAGTCTTGCCCACCGCAAACCCGAGGAGAGGGCGTGTCGGGCCTGTTGGCGACGCGAGGCCGTGCCCCGATCTCCAGTTGTCCAGGTCGCGAGGGCGGCGGGTCGCGCCCTGGGGGACGCGGCGAGAGCGGCGGCCCGAAAGCCTAGGTGACGGGACCCTGTCCACCCCTCAGCCGGGTCTGGAGCCGGTCGCTCCCCCAGACCCTCGTCTTGTTTTCATTTCCCAGCAAAGTGTGTGCCGTTGTGTGGTGGTCATGGAGAAGGGAGACCCAAAGGCCTAGCCCTGGATGGGATTCGAATTCGGAAAAAAAAAGTTTTTCCTACTTCTGTCGCAGGCACTTGCCTTTCTGGTCTCCCCGCCTCGCCCACGAGACCCCCAGGCAACTTTCATTCTCCTCCTAAGTTGAAGCGTAAGAAAGGTTGAGGCCCTTCAGCTCACACGTAACATACCCCTCTATCCCAAGTGCTCAAAGTCGGGGCTTCGCGCGGTGTCCTTAGTTGTTTAGTCCTTTGTCACGCTAATACATTATGTCAGTCTAGGGCACGGATGTTTCCATGCAGGCGATTTTGACAGCAATCATCATACCAAGCTATTATGAAGTGCGATGTCAGTGCGTTCTGGAGGAGGGATAATATATAAGCCAGTTCTTGACACGCTATCTTACAAGGAAACATCTGAGACCATCAGTAAGAGGCATTTTAATTCACACACCAAAAATATTTTGTTTGGTTGACATCTTTCAAAATGCTGAAAGGTAGTAGCATTTATCATTTTGTAGGTATTTATCAATATACTCACAGAAGTCCTCCTAGGAAGGAGGAGGGTTTTGTTTTATTCCTATTCTATATAAACTGAGGAACAAAGATGCTGTGTCCTACCAAATAGTCCATAGTAAGTCAGTGAGAAGGCTCTATTTATGAAACCAAACATCTTGTAAAACTGGAATAATTGGAAAAGTGAGGAAACTAGTTGTGTTTATACCTTTGTTGTGAAAGAAAATCATCTGCTAGCTTTAATGAGAGACCATATGCTTTTAGCACAAGTGCTGGGTGTGTGAAATGATCAGTTTATCTCAGGTATGGAAGTCAGGTAAACATTCTGTAAAACTCCAGTCTTAATGACTACTACAGCTGTCCTTTGGCAGCTACTCTTATTCCAGTGGAGCTATACATTCTCTTTGATTGTCCATTAATGTACATTGTATACAGTCATATTCAGAAAGTTGTGTTGTCGAGAATTTGGTTGATCTGGATTTTATGAGAGTTCAGTTTTGCTGCTATGATTACAAAAGCTCTTAAGTTCTAGAATATGGAAATGGGTAGGAAAAATTCAAGATGTCATAAGCTAAAATCAGGATTGCTCTATATAGTTCTACAGAATTTGTGCTCCACATTCCTTGAAATATAAAAGAATTATACTCAGTTAAGAAACCAAACTTCACCTGTATTCTATTTTGTGAGCAAGGCATTTACCATTAACAAAAAATTCAGTGATCCTTAGACTGTAGGTTAAATGTAACCTTTGGGTCGAAACACTTGTCATTTTTAGTAGTTGGTTGTGAACATAGACCCCAAAGTAGATGTGTCATAGAGCCACTATATACTGCTATAAGTTAACAATATACTATCAAAATACAGAATCATGAAACTCCTCACCCAGTGAATTTAAACTCTTATGATATTCAAGACCAGAATAGGGAAAGGGAATAGAAAGACAAGGAAAAGAGAGAGAGGGAGAGGGTAAGAGGTAGTTCATGGGGTTTTTGAATTATAATTAGTTGAATTCATTTGAGGGAAGAGTTTATAAGTGCTTTCCAAAAACCACCAGCAAACGATTTAAAATCTGAGGGAATAGTTCAGATTCAACTCCAGCTGAGACTATATGGAGAACCAAGAAAAGCAGAAAGAATGTAATTAGCTGAGTAGGAATTTTTATATCAGTTCTGGTCTAATACCTCAGTATTATATAAAGGGCCATGGGATCATTAGTGATTAGCAGGCATCCAGACCATAATGATGAGAGATCAAGGCCAGGGGACAAAGATGAAAGGGCCTTCCTGCTTAAACTGAATGTTGCAAATGCTGGTGCACTTATATAAGGAAGGTCAGCCAGCAGATAAAGAAATAGGGAAACAGTCCCAAAGCAACAAATGTATTCTTCTCTTTCACCCCAGAGTTAGATTGGATATGGAGATTAACCAAGCTTGAGCTGACACAAAAAGAATGTCCTTATTGCAGCCATTTATAAGGCCTGGAAATTTGAGTCTTGTCTGCTTTAATGAGCTTAGATATTGCCCAGAAATTGGGGAAAGGGACCTGCTGGGTCCTGGATACCAGGGTTACATAACCAACTAAAAGGTCAGTGAACAAGGTGGACAGATCCAATTCCAGATATTTTCTGGGTACACCCTGGATTGTTTGTCCATTAGGTAGACAGAACAGCTCCTAAATTTTATAAGTACAAGGGAGTATTAGGTACCTAGTATACTCTCAATCGATATGACAATTGTGGAAAAACAGGGGACATGAGGTTAACCTTTTTTTTTTTTTTTTGAAATGGATAGTCTAACTATCATGTCTGCTCATCTTCTATAGATTTAAGAACCATCCAAATATTTCTTTCTTTGAGTCTACTAAATTTTTGTCTATAGTGTTTACAGCTTCTGGATTGGAGTAGGGGGCTCTTAGTATGGCCCTAGGTAGTTGTAATAGAACTAAGTGTGGTTGGTATAGTTTGAAGTCCATCTCTTTCATAGAGAGGCTCTTGGTTTTAGATTTACAAAGTTTACATGTGGACCCAGAATATAGAAAAGGTGGGAAATTGCCCTGAGTATTGGGAAGTATCATGTGGTAGAAAGAATCCTGGGCCAGGAGTGGGGACCAGGTTTACCATGTGCCAATTGTGTTACTTGAAGCAAATTTTAGTTTCTTTATAGGCAAAACATATATTGTAGTAATACCCATTGGGTCTACTTCAAAAGGTAGTTTTGAGCCTCATCTGAGATGGAGTAAAGGGAAGGACTGGTTTATTAAGTACTGTGCAAGTACAGGATTTTGTGTGCCACTACACAGGTTTTGTAGGTAAAGGTGTAGGGGTCATAGGCCCTGAGCTGTAAAGATATTTAAACCAAAATATAAATGAAGATGGAAACCTGCCTTTGGGAACTTGGGAGAATAGAGTAATTTTAGCATGGATACTAGAGATGAGTGAATAATACAGTCATTATTCCTCCTTTCTCAGACTCATAAAAAGTAGTATTCTGTTGTCAGAGTATTCTCTTCTGCAAGAGATTGATTGATTTCTTGATTTGAGAGAGAGAGAAAAAACATTCGCACAAGGGGGGAGGAGAGAGAGGGAGAGAGAATCTTAAGCAGACACCACACCTAGCGTGGAGCCCAGCGTGGGGCTCATTCTCATGACCCTGGAGATCATGACCTGAGCCAAAATCAAGAGTCTGATGCTTAGCCAACTGAGCCACCCAGGCATCCCTGCAAGAGATTCTTTAAAAATTGCTTCCGAAAGGGGCGCCTGGGTAACTCAGTTGATGAAGTGTCTGACTCTTGGTTTCGTCTCAGGTCATGATCTCAGGGTCACGAGATTGAGTCCCACACTGAGCCCCCCATCAAGCCCCCCATCAGGCTCTGTGCTCAGCAGGAATCTGCTTGAGTTCTGTCTCCCTCTCCCTTTCTCTCTGCCCCTCCCCCCACTCATTGTGTGTGTGCCCTCTCGCTCTTTCTCTCTCTAAAATAAATAACTCTTAAAAAAATAAAATAAAAATGCTTCCTGTTGGATATAAAGAAACCTGCCAGCTTGCTTAATACTATCAAGTCCAGATCTTCAGCATTGGCACTGAACGCAAGCTCTACATGTGGGGAAAAGTAGCCAGACTTCCAGGCCTTGATTCTTGTACTCTCAGAAGTTCTTCTTAGAGATTTCATTAATTTCCATTGCTACCTTCATGTCTTAGGGGAGGACAGAAGCTGGCTGGAGTTCCATATATTGGCTTAATTGGTCAGCTGTGAACATTTTTAAGCAATTGTTATTCTTCCCACAGCAGCAACCCATTTTTGCTGCAGAGATAGCAAAACTTCCCCCCAGTCCCTTGCAGGCCATTTTAAAAAAATTAACACTCATATCTTTTATTTTTTCCTACTTTCCTCTGTGTATTTAAAAGTTGCTGAGGCTGCTGGGGAAAGAACAGTTTGCCTCTCTATCTCACAGAAATACCAGTACAGATACAGGCAGCATCATTGGCTCCCACCAACATGGGCCGATGGCTCCAAGCAAGGATGGGAGAATGGTCTGGGACCTTATGGGGTGGTATATACTCATTCTGAGTTTTAGAATCTACCCTACTAAAGAGTAAGAAACAGTGCCCCTTGTCTGAAGTCATTGGTTAGAGGGATGTTTTCTGGAGGCTTGTTGAATATCTTCAACACAGTGATGCTTCATAAATTCACATTCTGTGAGGCACAGTGTGTTTGAGCCAGTATAGTATATTGGGGCATTTGATTCAGACAGTCCGTGTTTGCATATCACATCTGCTGCTTACTTGCTGAGTGGCTTGGGCAAGTTTCTTAATCTCTTTGAGCCTCAGTTTCTTTATCTGCAAAATGACAATAATAATAGTATCTACTTTAGGATTGTTGTACCTGAGGTGTATGCTCAGCAAATGGGAGCTATATCATTAGGCTCTGGAGAGTGAGGGAGGAGTATAAAGAAATTTCCATTTTCAAGGATATCACACTGTGGTTGGAAGGGACTGAGTAAAAGAAAACTGACAAGACTGTACAGGGCAGAGAATAGGCATGACATGTAAGTGCTGCAGATAATCCGCCAAGGACTAGGATGATGATGAAAGATTTCAAGATAGAGGTGGGAATTTCTCTCTGGGATTTACAGTCTGGGTGGGATTCAGATATGTATGGTGCAGTTGAGAAGCAGTGATCAGAACACACACTACAGCAAGGGTGGGAATATGCCAGAGTGGAAAGTAAACCAGCTTTTGAGCCAGATAGATGAGCATAAGAATCTTATCTCTGCTGTGAGATTTTGCTTGGACAAGTGTCTTAACTTCTTTAGTCTCAGTTTCTACAACCTTAAAATGGGTATAATCATATCTCATTTAGTTGAAGGGATTAAATAAGATGATGTTTGCAATGCCTAACATGATGCCTGGCACCTCACAAGTGTTCAATAAAATAAAGATAATCCGTGTGGTATTTTCAGAGGACAATTGGAGGGCTGTCTGTCTGAGGAGCTGTCTTGCCTTGTGTAGGCTAGTAGTGGGAAACAAACCAGAAATGTCCAGTTAGGGAGAGTGGGGAGGAGGCTTAAAGCCAATTTAAGGAGCTGGGGCTGTTAGAGGCTATCAGAGCTATCCAGGGCTTTCCAGTAAAGTAGGGGTTTAGGGTAGTTAATATCAAGGCATTCTGAAAGCTGTTTTGGAGGAAGGAAGAAACTCACTTTGTACATGTAAGGTGACAGGGATATAGATTAGGGACAGTGGAAGGGTGATCAGATCTGGTCGATGTGGTGTCTTTATAAAGTTTCTTCCATAGAAGGAGCTAAGGACTATAAACAGTGTGGAGTTAGAGAGTTGTTTTGTTTTGTTTTCTTTTGTTTTGTGTGTAGACTCCTAATATTTAATGTCAGTTGACCAAAATAAAATTAGTATAGTTCCATAACTTTGGAAAATAGAACTCACTCAATATTCAGGGACTGTAAAAGGTGGGAAGTAACTTTAATGCTAAATACCCCTAGAACTTGCTTCAGCTCAAATAATAGCCCTTTAAAAGAGCTCCTTTCCCCTTCCTGTTAATGAAGATGAGTGTGTGCCTTTCACTGGTTTCCAGGAAGGCATAAGTACAGATCATTTGTAGCTGTATGAAGTTTGAGGTTAGGATTGTGGTGGCATTGGGTTAAATGGGGAGGATGGTGCTAGCAAAATGGTAATTTTGATGACTTTATTTGGTGACATTGTGATTTGGATGAGAAAATTCTGTCCTTTCCTAAGTCATTAAAATGATTTAATTAAAGACACAAACCTTGTAAATAGTTTTGGATACTAGGGGATTTATTTATATTGTCTCTCATTTTCTCCTCATCTCTCTTTTTTTTTCTGCCCATTGTAGTTTTGTAGTGGGAGAATACATGGTAGACAATTGCATTTCTAAAGGAAGTCACACTCATTATATGGACACCAGTTTTTTAAAACATGAAGAAATCGCAACCACCTATTACTGTTCAGTGGTAGGCCTTAAACATATGAAGCAGAAAAGGATAACTGACCTAATATTGATTTCATGAATTTTTCTGTTCTCTTATTTGGGGGGCAAGGGGCATCATGGTAGTAATAGCTCTGGGGTGTCTGGGGTGTCATAGTAGTTAACTAAAGCCAAGGATTGCTTCCCTTGGAAGGAGGATGCACATGCCAAGAGAATTGTACACAGTGGTTGGCAAACACAGGAAGGGGATAAATGACAAAGGAAAACATAGGCCCTGTGAGGTTAGAGGCAAAACAAGCTGGCTTAGTCCTGTTGCTTCTGAGCAGGGGCAAGGAGTGTATTTCTTTTCTCATCTCTTGAGTTTATTTAAATTATCTGTTGGATTGGGGGTGGAAAGAAAGTATGATGTTATAAGGCTGATTAATATTAAGATGCAAACATGCAGATTATATCCAGCTCCTGACACTCCTTTTCACTCCAGTTTAGAAACCGAAGACTACAAAAGAAACCTGTTCTAAGGGAAGGAAGGAGAGAAAGCAAAAGACATTTCCCTACTTTTTAACGAGAGGTGTTTTTGGAATATATATTATTTTTGGATTTTTGGTGTCCATGCCACCCTAACAGATCATCTAAAGTAGCTCCTGGGGGCGCCTGGGTGGCTCAGTCATTAAGTGTCTGGATTTGGCTCAGGTCAGGATCCCAGGGTCCTGGGATCGAGCCCCACATCGTTCTCCCTGCTCAGCGGGAAGCCTGCTTCTCCCTCTCCCACTCCCCCTGCTTGTGTTCCCTCTCTTGCTGTGTCTCTGTCAAATAAATAAATAAAATCTTTAAAAATAAATAAATAAAGTAGCTCCTGGCTGAAAACTGCCAGGGGGTTTGAACTAGGGGTGGGTTGCATTGGGCAGGGGCATTCAGGGTGCTGTTGTCATTAATTTTGCCAAAAGAGCCTCATCAGAGACCAATTCTCCCCTCCTTGGTGGGTGGCATCGAGCCTTGGAGAGGGCCTCCACGCAGATTTCAGCCTTGCCCCCTCCTCCAGCCCTTTTGCCTTCTGCTCCTGCAATGGGACTTCTCTCTCTCTTCCCCCTTTTTTTCAATTAAATGAATTAATTACCAGGCATTTAACTTTTTGCCAGACTCTTTCATTATGCCCAGAGTTGTTGCTGAGCGGCAAAGGGAAGTAATAACATTCGCAGTGAGGGGCAAATCCTGTTAATGAACAAATTAAAGTTCAAACAGTGATTCAAGTTCACAACCTCTCCGTGGCTCTTCTCTTTAATAAGAGTTATACATGTTACTTTCCTGCTCTTTTCTCCCTTTTATTACTTTTTAAGCTTTTCATCAGCACTGCTGGGGCATATTTGAGGCTCCCAGCCTTTCAGCCCCGACAAGGACTGGAGCAGTTATAATCCCATCTTAATTTGGCAACTTTTGTAAAACACATAAAGGGCCCAGGGCCACCTTTGGTCACCAGGACCGGGTGACCATATAGGTTCCACCTCCTGCCAGGGTTCTGTGGATTGCTCCTCTCCCTCTGCATTCCTCTCCCTACACATTGCTCCTCTCCCTAGGAATTCCTCCAGCTGTCAGAATCTGATCACTCACCTTCCTGCCCCCCAGGCACCGCTTTGCTGAGCGAATGAGACACAACTGTCTGAGCCCTTGCCCTTCTGTGTTCCTTCTCCTATCATCCTCTCCACCTGCCCGGTTGCAGCGCTAGGGAGAAGGGGACTCTGTGAGAAAAGGGAGGAGTCTCCAGACTAAAAGCTGGGAACCTTTATGGGGAAAGGAGTTTGAGGTAGGAAGGAAGCCTGATCCCCTCCTGACTACCATTATTACCAAGTGCTACTAGCTTCACTTGGGGGACCATGTCTGCCGAGGCACTGAAAGGCCCAGCCTCATTGGCCCAAACCAGAGCAAGGCAGGGGCCTGGGTGGGAAGGAGCCCAGGAAGCGTCGGGTGCCCGCCTACTTCTCTTCCCTCTTTTTTTCCCTCCCCATACTGTGGATTGCGTGGGGGTCTTTTCCATCTCCGTGCCTGGCTTCTCACCACCATCTTCTGAGCATGGTGGCTTGATATAATCACCATGACAACTGCAATCTACGAGCATACACATAATAGAGATGAAATAGACAAAAGATTAGCATGCCATGAAAAGTACAATAAGTTTCTTATTTAGCATTTAGATAACTGTCTTTCCTTCGGAGCAAGCTTCAAAGTTGAAGCCAGTTTAGACCAAGAGGATTAATTCTTTCTCCCGCATGCTTCATTGAATCTCTCATTACCAAACTTTGTCTGTATTGATGTAAGATTTGATTGAAGATTAGAGCATTTAGCAAATCTTGCTTTTCTGCATGTATCAGGTCCTTTCAAGCACGGATCGCAGTGCCCAGTGGTCAATACCCTTACTTTTATCCAGTGTCTGCTTCATTTAAACTTAATCAACTCCATCAACGAACTGGAACAGGGAAACGTCCCTGCGGTAAGAATGTTGTGCTTTTGTGGGATAATTCTTTGCTCTTTCCCGATCCGTTGCCATTAAACCTAAAATTGCACTATGATGAACTTTTTTTTTTTTTTAATCAATATGATAATGACAATTGGGCTTGAACACTCTGGTAGGACCTAGACTACAGCTGAATCTGGCTTCCATCACCAAAACAACTTCTGGTCCTACGATAGTCTGCCTCCTTTTGTGTGGCTTTAATACCTTTTCTTCCCTGACATTGAATATTGCTCAAGCTGGAAAATGATGCATCTTTGTAGCGAAGGCTCATATGTCACAGCCAGAAAGTGAAGCAGACCGATTGGTTGTGTGAATTATCTGACTTGCTGCAGTGAATTATTTGCACTGTTTCCCTACCTAGTCAACAAGTTCCTGAGGTATAGTAGAGATCAATCAAAACTGACAGCCCGCATGTGAAGGCTTTACTGTGTAAATCTGGCGCGCTCATCCTGGCCATGCCAGCCCTGGCATCTGTATATCATTTTTATACTGCTACCAGTAGAGCAATTTCAAAAGTATTTGCAAGGAAAATGCGTGTCCCCATCTGTTCCTAGAAGCATAAATGTGCCACCTTCAGAGGATTTTCACTGGTAATCATATCTTTAATGATCAACAGACTGGTGATATATATTTTTCCATAAAATGGGGTTTTCTTCACTTTATTGTGATTGGCTAGAATAAATAGCTTTTCCATATGTTAGGGAGATAAAATATAAGATTAGCGGAGGTCGTTTGTTGGATAGTAAACAAAAGAAACAATTCATTCCAAATAATCTTTGAAAAGAAGCAATGACAAAATTAAGTTGCAGTAACAGAGCATCTGAGGCCCCACATCAGAAAACAGACCTTATTCCTCCTTGGAAAAGGAGCCGTTTAAGAGTAGAAAGTTAGAGACTTCTAGAGGACTCTGGTGGCTTATTTTCATGAGGCAGGGGAGGAAAGGAGCAGGGTAAGAAGGAGAGGCTAGAATAATCCTTATTTGTTCTACTTCTAAGGTCATATTTCCTATCCCTTTATTTTAAAAATTTATTTCTCAAATTCCCTTCCCTTTATTTTACCTGCTGTTTTCCCGTCTTCACTACAGACCCTCGGTAAGTTGGTGGGTGGTGTGTTCAGAAAGTAGGAAATGCCAACCCTGCTGTATTTCTCTTCAGGCCTACAAGGAGATGGGGACTTTTCATGTGCTTAAAAAATCAAAAGGCTGGCTCCCTCCCTGGTAGATTTCTCTTCTCGCATAGAAAAGGGTGACTTTGGAGAGCCAGGCACAGTACCTGCCTTTAAGTGAAATTCCAGAGCCATGCAGAAGGTACCTGAAGATAGCCAAGACCCACCAGAGAACCCCCAGGAAGTGTTCTTAGCAATCTAATTCCACCTGTATAGGTTACAGTCCAAAGATACAACCAGGCCCTGATCTGCTTCCCCCCACACCCCCATGCATGTATTTACACTCAGCACCCAAGAGGTCCTCCCTTTTCAAATGCAGACACTCTTAGTTCTGTAGACAGTTAGCTCTTGGGGAAATTTGGAAACAACTTCTCCAGGATCTCTGTGTAGAGGTTTCCACTGCCTGCTCAGGAATCTCCAATTCTATTTTGTTTCCAGGGTTGGGAATCTCCTGTTCCACAAAGGACTGACAGTTGTAAGATGCCTGAATCTGTCTAAACAATGTCTTCAGCCTTCAGGCTCTCCAGAAAATAGGTGTAGAGCTGTTCAGACCTGTTTTCTATAAGTCAAGAATTGAGAATGAGAAGTTGGTGTGGGGGGTTTCCCTCTAAACATTGAAAATAAGACCAGTAGTAGGTTAAGTGTTGATTCTTTATTGTTATTTTTCCCCCCTTGGGATAGTGGGGGGAAAACTCCGTCTTTTCTGTATATGTTACCCACTCCATCCCCATAGTCCATAGAAATTTTTTTGCTCTTTCTGAATGCCTCCTGCTCTCACTGCAGCAGGAATGTATGGGTATTAGTTTGAAAATTGGAAATGTGGTCTTTAGGCTGGTCCCACGCAGAAAGTCTACTAGCATCTTAGACCTAACTTGTGTTAACTTCCTGGCCCCAGTGAGGCTTGGGAACACTGACAGAAGTAGAAAAATAGCTCACCCAAGTCTCTGGCCAGAAGAAGATCGAAAAACCGCCATCAAAAGATTTTCTTTTAACATTTCCCTTTAATTGTAGAAACGTAATCTTGTAGGCTAGGTTGCACATAGGCAGGCATAGACTGTATAGGATTTACAGGTAGATCACATTTTGCCTGATCTGAAACCAGATTTGCTGTAGTATTGCAATTAAGACTAAAAGAAAGGGAAGTCACGCTTGTAGTTGCCACACTGTATTGTGATTACACTGTAGATCTGCAGTCTTCAATGAATTTGCTTGCCACAAGGAAATTCTGGCATGTGTTGTATATGAAACAATTTACACTCAATTCAAAAAACAATTTCCTGATTTCTGTGTATTTTAGTTTGAGACCCATTTTGTATTGAATTTTTCTATGTTGTTTTCATAAAATGAAATTTTAAAAAAAACAACTGATTTTATGTGGGAGAAATAAATGTGTAATGTTTGCTCCTTTCATTGTCCAGGAGGATGAGGCGGTTACTACTACAGGTGGGACATTTCCCACTCTTTCCTCCTGTGCCCAGGGGTACTGTCTAACGCACAGGCCTCCACCAGGAATGTTGCTGTCCACAGCGGAGTAGAAGACCCTGCAGAGCTTACCTTTGGGGCTCATGTTGGCTGGGGCTCTGAGCCATAGAACTGCAGGCATCCAAGTTTTTCCTAAACCCTAGATTGGAGCCATTTGCAACACATAGTCCTTTGCTGCTTCAGAACCACAGACCCTCTACACATTCATATCCATAGCAGAGATGGAAGTCTTGGCAACTATAGGACAAGTATTGCAAATTTTAAAAACAAACATACTGAGTTCAGGGTGAAAATTACCTGCAGCAACAATGCGGTCTCTTTCCCTGCACAGCTTCACTGCCACCAAGCAACCTCATCAGTTTAGGCTTATTTCACTGAAAATGTACTTAATTCCAGAAAAACTACTAGCTATCTATATGTAACTATTATTTGTTAGTCAATTTTATGACAACCCTCCTACCTTAGAAGAAAATATTGAACCTAAACTCTAATTCAGATATTTGAAAACGTATAATAAAGTGTTAATGTGCATATAATCTCTCATGACTGTAATATGCATAGTATTTGTTTTTTTAGATAAAAGTCAGGGTGGGCAGGCAGTGTGGTGTTTTGAAAAGAAATTCAGATTTTAAAAATAAGCTTAAGGAAATGCCTGTTTTAAGGAAAATAAACTTAACTGATCGTTAAGACAAAGTGAACTATTAACATTTAGTGTCAATTAACAATCTTTATGTTAAATTACTGATAAAATGCCAAGGTGTTTAAAGTTAACAGAAAATGAAAAACTTGGGGGAATTGAAGTTTCTTTTTTGTTCCCCCTTACTCTGAACAGCATGCTAGTAATACTTACTGTCACTCTTGGCTTTTATTAGGAATTTTCATCTCGTTCCAGAAGGAAATACCAGAAAAGCAACTTGTATAGTTCATAGCCTCACTGTAAAGAACATTATTTCTAGGCAGAATTTCTACAGTCACCCTTGTCTGTGAACACTTGTTAAGGGATGTGTTTTAATTTTAGGTCAGAACAACTGGGTTAAGATGTGAAGAAGACACTGAGTTTTCCCTATGGGGGAAGAGGGAGGAGAAAGGAAGCTAAATTAGTTTTACTGTTCAGCAAAAGGACTACTACTCCAGGCAGCAGTATGGTAGGGAAATTTGGATTTCTAAGCAGTGCTCTTCTGCCAGTCCATTTCTTTCTTTTTTTTTTTTTAAGATTTTATTTATTTGCGAGAGAGACAATGAGAGACAGAGAGCATGAGAGGGAGGAGGGTCAGAGGGAGAAGCAGACTCCCTGCTGAGCAGGGAGCCCGATGTGGGACTCGATCCCGGGACTCCAGGATCATAACCTGAGCCGAAGGCAGTCGCTTAACCAACTGAGCCACCCAGGCGCCCGTGCCAGTCCATTTCTTAACACTCTTGGAGCCATTCACCTTTGGAGCAGGTTGCAGGTGGTCGCTACGAGACCTCCGTCTCTTCCACCCCCTCTCTGTCGCCTTTTGCCCAGACTTAACGTACCTTCTTCCTGGATTCCCCTCCCCCATCCCAACGCAAACGCCGAGGGACCCGACAGCTGTTTGAAGAAGCCTGCTGGTCGCCCAGGGTGGGGGGAGGGGCGATCTCGTCCCCTCTAGGCGTTCAAGATCCGGATTTAGGCTCCTACCACACCCCTCCGCGCCGCTGGACGAAGGGGCATGTCAGCGGGCTGTTCTGGGCCGCGCATCCGGGGCACGTGACCCGCGGGCAACTACGGGAACCGTCCGTGGGTGACGCCAGGCGCGACTCTGTTGCCGTTGGCCCGACGCCTTCCGGCACACCTGTCCCCAAGCGCGGAGCGCAGGGGCCGAGTGACCCTGGACCCAGGTCCGGTCCGACCCCAGGCAGGAGGTGTCAGCCTGAGGACGCGCGCGCCCTGCCCTGGTGGGGCTGAGGGTCGCCTTTTTTACGCTGGAGAGGCTGGTTTGAGAGCACAGGCCGATCGCCAGTTACTACTCGCCTTGGGTTAACCCTGAGGCAGACGCGCGGGGAAAGGGAGAAATAGGGACTGCGCCCTTGCTGCCCGCCCTCGCCCCTCTTTGTGTCCCAGGACACCGCCTTGAGAGCGCAGTCGCGGCTCCCGGCCCCCGGGGCCAGAGAGCCTCGGGTTTCACTTCCTTTGGCCTCAGGCCGAGGCTGAGATAGTCGGGGTAGGCCTGACTCCAGCGGGAGAGGCCCTGCCAATGGGAGGGGGACGGGGAACCTCTGTAGGGTCCTGCGGTTTCTCCGTCAGACACTTATTTCCAGACATTTCCGACGAAACGCCCTCGGGGAGAGAGACGCTGCTCCTCTCGAGTTCCCGGCGTTCGCTGA